>NC_140352.1:21623974-22223974 GCF_963514085.1 Chelon labrosus
TCTTTGAAGAGAGATGTTTGAGGGTTAAAACTTGATATCACACTTGGAAAGGGACACCAAAACATCCTCACGTCTCTGGTGCAAACAGGAACCACCAATATCCAAGTACTCTCTACCACACACACACACCCAGCCGTCCGTGGAGAGGGGATCTCTCTTTGAATTGCCTTTCCCGAGGTTTCTTCCCCTGACCCCTGGGTCACTCTGAGGTTAAGGGGGAGTTTTTCCTCGTCTTCTTAGAGAGCTTGGGCTGGGTCACTGATCTGGATCTGTAAGGCACACTGATTGAAACACCTTCATTTGTACCAATGGAAAACACCAAAGAAAAAAACCTAAATAATAAAAAACAAAAAAACAAATATATATCTGTACTACTACTTGTTTGATTGTTGGCTGATGTTCAGTTTTATATGAGTTGTTTGTTTCATGTGCAAACCTGTGAACAAGCACAAGAATTAGATTTGTATAATGTTTTAATTATTATTATTATTGTTATCATCAGTATTGTAATCATTTCATGTCGACCTTTCTTAGAAACTCAGGACCAAAACTGTAAAGTCTATAAAGTGAAACAAGTGAAGGGTTACGTAAAGATCTGCATAGCTTTTTTTAAAGAAGATTTTTTTTTATTATTCCAGTCCATTTGTAACATATTCCAACTTCATTAAGTTATCAAACGTACATGCAGTTGAGGGAACTGACATATTTGTCAGTAGTGTTCCACATGTTTACTCTCAAGTCACATCTAACTGTATTTGGAACATCGTCCTTGGACACACTTAAAGAGTCAGACCACTTAAATCACAAAAAAAGAGATTTATGCACTTAACTACTCATGAACTCACTACTGATATGTAGAATTAAATGTTTTATTTTTATATTTTGTAGCTTTAACTAATTGTTGATTTTATCACCATCTCCTAATTATATACAGTACATTCAGTTTCCTAACTAAAGCGAATGACTTCTAATACAGCCGTTCAGCAACACGTCCACCCTTCGTTTAGTTGAAAATGCTTCAACGGAGTTCAAGTATGCGACCATTTTAACAACTCACGGGTGTTTCCATTATTTTGTCCACCCTATTCACATCGGTGAGGCTGTGCTGCAGACAACGTTAACTTCTCTCTAAAGTGTGACTTTTCATGAAGGAGGATTTATTGCAGGTCTGTTCTTTTAGGCTGCATCAGCAATTAAGTGCCTACTTACTATCAGCATGCACACATGCCTACATATATGTCAGACAGAAACTGTATATTTTTATTATGTTTTGATAGACCTCAATGAAAAGTTTAGAGGTGCTTTAGTTACATACAAAATCGAATCCATGTGGGGATGTTCACTTGGCTGCTACAAAATGACAGAGTCACCATATTAGGGTGTCCTTAGGTGTTTAGTAAATCCTGCTAACAATAGCACAGAATTAGAGCTACTTTCTACCAAAGAAATGGGTGTCTGGTTTGACACCAAGGTACGGTTTGAGTCCCACATAACTGAGATAGTCCAATCCATTTTCTTTCTTTTTTCCTTTTACCATCTCAGAAACCTTTCCAAGATCCGTCCCCTTTTTTCCTTTAATGACACAGCGACTATTTTAGAGGCTTTTATTTTGTCAGACCTGTCTGACTACTTGTCTGAGCAATAAATCAGTCTCTCAACCTCAGACTGTATACAATTCAGCTGCCAGGCTTTTAACCAGAACCAGGTAAAGGGATCATATCAGTCCTTCAACGGCAGTCTGACTCAGAATTCATTTCAAGATTTAATTGATTACTTTTAAAGCTCTTCATGGCTATGCCCCCGGATCTATCACTGACCTTTTAGCACCTACATGCCAGTACATACCTTTAGATCCTCGGGCAGAGGTCTGCTGTCTGTTCCAGGGGCCTGTTGGAAAACAAAAGGGGACATTTGCGGTTAGGACCCCAAAGCTATGAACTGATCTGCCTGAGTAAATAAATCAGGTCAGCTGACTCTGTGATCTCCTTTAAATCTCCTCTCAACACATATCTGAAAGCCTTTCGTGGTTTTGTTTGAGTTTTTAATTGAGTTTTGTCTGTTTTATTATTGTTATTAGCTATGCTTTATGTGCCTGTATCTAAAACTGCACATGTAATGCCTTTTTTAAGCACTATGTAGATTTGTGCTATAGAAATAAAGATGGTTATTAAATAAACCCCATGACAAACATAACCTACTTTATGGATTGTAGAGATCAAGTGAGTCCAACAGCCTGCTGAGATGTCAAGCATGCAGTCGTCTGCTCACAGTATGGTGTAACAAACAGGAAGCATTCTACTGAAAAGACACAAAACAATTAAACAAAGAATGCTTTGTGCGATGCGTGGAATGAGACGTCTTTATGGGCTTGTCACATTTCCTTTGTAGATGTAACATTATGTGTCACTGTGTGTGCAACTGCCAGACGCGGCCTCTAAACATGCAGCGCAGGCCTTCTTCGACTGTCTGCGGGCCGAGGTGGAGGAGTACGGGATCGCTGTCAGCACCATCAGTCACACCTTCATCAACGCCTCCGAGCCGCCTCCCTCCAAGGAGCCCGCCCCCAAACAAAACGCCCTGGCTGCATGTGAGTAAAACTACTGATCTGTCATACTGAGGTGTCTGAATTGCTAAACAAATGTACTGAATAGTCAACTCTAAATGCATCTCTTCGTCCACAGTCATCGTCAGCCAGCTGACCCACGGCGTGCGTCCATCAGTGCTGGCTAATGAGATCATGCAAACGGTGAACAGGAAGAGGAAGGAGGTTGTGCTGGCCCACCCCATCCCCAGGGTGGCCCTCTACCTCCGCTCCCTCTTACCCCCTTTCCTCTTCGCCGTGCTGGCTGCCGGAGTGAAGGACTCAGTGCTGGCTGAGCAGTAGGACAAAGGCAGAACGACAAGTAGAGAAAGAGAAATGTGCAATAAAGCAGAGGTTGTTTGGATTTGCTGGATATGTAAGTGTTGGTCTGGACTGTTTCAGGTTGTTTAGTATTACGGGTTAATAATAACCACCAAAAACACAGTGTAAATCGAAGCAATAGATGCCTCAAACCTGTTTTTGAAGAATCAAGCAATAAACACAAAACACATCATCTGAAGCTGACCTGGCTAACATGTTAGCAGACAGTTGCCTTTACACATTCAGGAGACACAGAGCAAAATTAGCATTACATTAGAACCAAGTCAGTAGTGGCATGTTACCAGTGGCGGGCCGTGCACTTTCCACCTAGGTCTTCAAAGACCTCCAACCTTATTCAAAACTCAATACGTTATAACGGCACTGCTATAGAAACCATCAACAACACAGGGTATGCAATAAAACAGGATGTTGCATCGTATTTCATATAGCAAGATGGATGCCAATACTAAAGCAAGAAACTCACTTAGAACAATTGAAAAAGTCTCCTCTCACTCTCTGCAGCCGTTACAGCTGCGCACCAACGCCACATCCGTCAAATCCAGGAGATATATCAATGTCGACCCAATAAAATGGCAAAAATATACATAAAAGATGTTAATATAATTATTTTTACTCACAAGAACTTAAGAAACAATTTAGAGTTCTCTTTGGAGCCTGTCAGCACTCATAGTCGCTATCCTGAAAGTTTTCCCGGCTGTGTCAGGCTAGCTAGCTAGCTCCAGGATTAGGCGGCCTTTCTTCACAATATCCAGCTTTTCCTGGAAAGTCCGCCATGAAAATGACTTTCTAAGATCTGCAACCAAATCGATAGCCTCTCCTCCTTCCACCTTCGTGGGTTCAGAAAATAGCTCGAAAACTTTAAAGTTAACAGCTAGCAAGAGATGAACGTGAACCACTAGCTTAAACGGACCGTCTCTGACCTTCCAATCAGAGGACGCAAAAACGCTGACGCTACCATAGGCTAAGAGTATGAACTTGAAATGTCATTGGTTAAAGGAACAGCATCATTACAGTGTATTTCAGGCTTCAGCCGCCTGCAGTTTTAATTGTGAAGGCCAGGCAGATTTCTTTGACTCCAGCAACACATGATGGCTGAAATATGACAATATGATAAAAGCTCTAATGCAAAGTTACACTGCAGGAATCGCCGCAGCAGAGAGACAGACATAAAATGAAAAGCATAGGCTATTGGGAAATATTTAATAAGATTAATGGGAAATTATTAAAAAGTAAGTCAGTGATTTTGACAAAGTTTAGGTCAGCAGAGAAGGCTTTGCTGGCCCTGACGGCCCGCCACTGCATGTTACTCATCTCTTGATGAAATATCACACCTGTATTTTGGAACAATTGATATTCTTCTGGTGTTGCACTTAACCTTGGTTTGGTTCGTGTTCACAATCAAGACAAAGCTATCGAGACAAAGTTCAGACGTGCCATCAACATTACGTTCTTGCAAATAGTTTGTGATCGGTCACAATTTAGTGGGCAAATTTGGATTTCAGGAAATCGGGAGATAATCAAATCGAACACTGAGCATCAGCAGCGAGTGTAGTCACTAGCATCTATTACTACTCTGTGGTTCATATAGCAGTGTTGTTTAATAAAGCATCTAGGCTATGTGCTGAAAACATTATTTATGTATATATGATGAGAAGGTGCACTTCTGCTACTCCTTGGCACCTTTTTCGGATGGGCAGACGCATCAGGTAAACTACTCGGTTTTATAATTATAACGCAGTCTTATCAGTCTGCGGGTAATGTGTTTACACTGCAAACAACCCGCTCTGGGGAGAGATTGCAATCTGGCTGAGACTGCCATTTCTAACCGGGCTCAGCTCCGTTCATCTGTTCCAGAACGGAGTACGACTTCTGTGTTCACAGCCCAAACGAACCAAGCCTGAGGGATAAACGCTCCAGGTTTCAAAACAACGACCTAGGTGTGAAATCACCCTCTCTCTTATTGGCTCTGTTTTGGTCTCCACCATCTCTTGAGAAAATGATTTGGCTCCTTGGCTCCTGTGTTTACCAACTGGTTGCTAACTTTGTGTTTCCACTATTTGTTAATGGTCTAGTAAAATAAAGTCAAGTCTTTTAGGGCATCCCACCACTACCACTGCTCTGTTAGAGACTCTTATTATTATTAACGATATGAATATGTGCTCGGTCAAATTACTCAAATTGATAGGGGCACGTTTTATTTTTTCCCTGGGCCCCTCCAGTCGGTTTGTCCAGCACTGGCTTGACATACGAGCTGTCATACAACATTAAGAAAATAAATAAAACATTGAAATTCTAATACTGATCTGGAATGACTCATTTTCTTGAGTGTTTCATTTTAAAAATTCTGACTTGTCAGATCAAGGGAATACTCACTGGACATTCAGAGTGCATTAGAAAACCATTGCTTTAATTATTTGGTTGTGCTGTTTCACAATCTGTTGTAAACAGAGAGAAACGTCATGATTTGTTGTCTGCCTCTTCCCTGCACTTAACTTAGATGATCGGTTTTATTAGATCAGAGGAAACCGTAATGATGCCCACGGGGAAATGGACAGACTGCTACAGCAGATAACAGGATCCGACTGAGAGCAGGACAATTAGGAAGTGCTGGAGATGATTACTAAACAAACTGTGAATCAAATAAATGTAATAAATGCTCATCTCACCACGGACAGTATCCCAGCATAGTATGTACAGTATGACCTTTAGTTAGAATTTGCTTGATATTTCTGGAAAGAGACATTAAAATTGCCTTTTTTTTCAGATGTTTGAGCATCATATGTTTGATTGAATTTGACAGATCTCCAAAATGCGGCCACTCGCACCACGACAAGATGGACTGATAAGTACCATGACAGGCCAGGGGAAAACACATGTATTTGAATTTAGTATGAACTTTCCCTTTAAATAAGCGTGACTAAAATCACTTTTAGTTACTTGTGCTTCCATCATTCTTTGGATGATTGTGATGATCTTTGGATTGTGAAATGTACATGGACGACTGCCTATCCCAAATGTAGAGGCTAATTTTACAGGTTCTAGCAGAAAGTAGCACATATTCATATTGAAATTGCTCAGTCTTAGGTGAGTTCCAGATGTTAGACTTAAAGACAAGTCAAACACACAACAACGTACACTGCCTGATTTGAACTGGTGAATTTAAGATATGATATGAAAGATATGAAAGACATGAAATGACAATATAATCGAACAAAAACACTATCAAACCAAAGAAAATTATGATATTACATAATGTAACCCCATAAATGAACATAGGATCTAAATCAAATATTTCCAGACTATTAATTCATGGATTTTTACATTGCAGTATTATGGTCTTCTAAGCAACATTTCTGTGACAGCAAAGTTTTACTGATTAATATTCTGGATATACAAAGGAATGCTACATTTGGAAACTTAATAAACTGTACCTGAGTTGTATGACATTTAAAATTCAGAAATTATTTATGCCAGACCCATTTATATATAGATTTTGGCCTCCAGAAGCCTATCTGCAAACATACTGTACCAGCCTTCTTATCAGCGTCTCCTAAATATCCGCAGAGCCCATAAAAACTTACCCGCTTCGGTTATATCCTCTGGGAAGACAGAAACAAAGACACAATGGTTCAATTTTCATTTGGTGACGGTGTAATTTTGTACTTCGGTGGAGAAATCATGAACAAAAGATGATGAGAAATGTCCATGATATTAGACATGAAGAAATATCAATATTCAGAGGAATAATGAGGCACAAAACCTGGACAAATCATTTATAAAAGAGACCATACTGTATTTCACTGTATGAACAAATGAACCCACAACAAAAATAATGATTATAATAATATATATAGTTATATCTACCTATCTGTCTATCTATATAGATATATAACTATAGATACACATGTAGGTAAATATAGATATATTGGGGAGCTAACTAGTTAATATAACAATTTAAGTCTATCACATGAATAAAGAGCATTTTTTCCAAACGATTGTATTTCTCTGTGTGTCCTCTAGGTGGAAGCAACATATAGTTATCAATGCCACCCCACGGCGTGTGATGAGCCTTTGCCGACCCCTTTTCCCAGTGAACTGCACCTATACGTGAAGCAAAGCGTCCAGTATTACTTAACTCCCATGATTTGTCCGTTATAAAATGAATGAATGCACGAATGAATTAACCAGATAACAGACCTTGATCCATCTTTTGCATTACTCTATTGGGTCACTTATTTTTCCTCGAACAACACTGTGCAATATGCAATTTAAAAAGCCTATTAATGGCATATATTAGATTATTCCGATGGATAGCAAACACCTTCTTCAGGCAGTTATGTTGTTTACACAGTCGCTGTGCATCCAATTACATGTCGCTCACAGATTTATTGCACTCATCACATCAGGGCCGGAGGACAGGAGCTGCTGCCCCGCTGGTGGGATCAATCCTCATCCAAGTGCCCTGATCATGATGTATATTGTGTGTTTTTTTTGTTTTACACATGTGACACATTATATCAAAAATAACATACACTATCAAGCTCTTTTTGCAGGAACTGTGATGTCAATGGGGAGTAAACTCAGCAAATAAGGTCTAAGCAGTTTTAATGTGTGTATGTGTGTGTGTAAGTGAGAGAGAGGGAGTGAGAAAGAGGGAGGGGGAGAGACTATTTGCGTCAAGTCCAGCTGGTATGCGTGGGTCTGTCCTCCAGGTCACTCTCCTCTGGGGAGTTCCACATCTTTTGTCTCCAGGGCCTCGGGACAGGAATGCACCTCTAATGTCCACATGAATAAATGCAGCGCTGTGACATTTCCACATGTCAAACAGGAAAGATTTCTTTAGAGCACTCAGCTGGACTCTCCAAATTGGCATTTTGATCGGACGCATTTACATATGTCACGCAGAACTGCCAGATCATCTATGTCTCATTGCGTGCGATGAAGGTCAGTCCCACGTATGAATAATTTTCTTTAACAAGAGTTTCCAGGGAGATCACGAGCGCGTTGTTTCACATCAGCCATAAAATTGTCAGATTTATTTCCGCTTAAAGGTAAATCAAACAGAGAAGCACTGAGGTGTGCGGCAATATCTGGGAATGATCTGAGCCTAATAGTTTCCCTCAATCATCTGTCTGAGCTCTCTGCTGAGCAATATGTTGATAAGGCCCAAACACGGAGACGATGATTGTCCTGAAGCGATATTAAGAGTGATGCATTCTGAATGTGAGGCATGACTTATATATGAGAATCACCTCACAGGGACGTCTGCCGCTCAGAAATGGTCTTTCCATGAGCGGGGTGATCACCCTTATCAATTTTTAAAGTCCAGGTTATTGACACTAACCTGACTTATGGAGGTTATGCAGGGGCCATGGTAATGATTCCCTAAGCTTTCACATACAACACCAGAGGGGCCGGCTCTTACTTTAAAATATTGGATGATTGCAGTCTTTACTGCTCCAATGAGCATTACTGTAATGTCTTCTTTGTCCATCTGTTGTTGCTCCGGATATTTGTATTCTGCCTTGTGACATACAGTATAAAATATATACAGTATATATATTTATATATATATTAACTGATATATTATCTAAAGCTGTAATCATACACAATGCTCGGACCATATTGGGTTTTTATTACATAAAGGATGCTGGACAGGCTCCGCTTATAGTGCTTTTCTTTCATGACTGTGGCCTTTTAACCTCACACCAACAATGAGAGTCAATCAACGTATCGCCTTTTTGTGGCGTATGAAGAGTTGTCCACAAACTTGCCTCGCATTGTACATGCTCTACATTGCTAGAACCAGCTACAAATTATACACACAAAAGGTTCTAGTGTGGGAAAATTGGCAATTTGAATTGTAGATGCTGATTCTAAACCAGTTTAATTTACGACGCAAACCCTTAAAAAAGCATTCATGCGTTTCCCTCTAAAAAACACCTGAAGATTTCAGGGAAGGGCTGTAATACTTCCAAAGAAAATGCGATGTATACGTCAGACTGACACATCTGGGAACTTGACATGCAATATTTTCTCAAGACACACATTCAAGACACTTAATGTAAAATAATAATACAAAGGAAAACTAATTAAAGATAAATCACTAAAATTAATTGATAATGACCCCAAGACACTATTTCATTTCAGTATAATTCAGCATTGAGTGGAGTCGTTTAACCTCTTCGTTCCAATTGCAAATCTGAAGTGATTTCTTTTTGCAGTGTTCATTTTACGTTTTAAGTGATGTTTTTTTAAGCAAACCAATGAAAAAGCAAACAGTCTCTTAATTTATATTCATTCTGTGGTCGTTTTTGATTCATCCCATTGGGGGCCTTTGGGTCCTATGAGGGGCCTCTGTGGATCATTCCACAGATACTTGATCAGTTTGGGATCTAGTGAATTTGGAGGCCAGGTCAACACCTTGTGCTGTTCTTCATGTTTTTTGAGTTGTTCCTAAAGCGTTTTTGTGTGTGTGTCTGTGTCAGGCTGCATCCTGCTGGGGATGGCTGCTGCCATCAAGGAGTGTCATTGCTATGGGGTGGGGGTGCCTGGTCTGGTCTAGGTGGGTGCTACATGTCTAAGTAACATCCACATGAATGCCAGGTCCAAAAGTTTCCCAGCAGAACATTGAATTGTCACAAGGTGGTCAATGTTATTTACTTCTTCTGCCAGTGGTTCTAATGTTGTGGCTGATTGGTGTAGTGGGTGGAATTAAAAATACTGCACTATTTGCTGACAC
Organism: Chelon labrosus; assembly: GCF_963514085.1. NCBI lineage: Eukaryota > Metazoa > Chordata > Actinopteri > Mugiliformes > Mugilidae > Chelon > Chelon labrosus. Next base: position 21,633,640 of record NC_140352.1, read on the forward strand.
ATTCATCACAACAACTTTCCAAGTGATAAAATGCCAGTGTTGCTGCCGTCAAGAGGTCAGAAAATTCAAGTAATGCTTTAATAAAAAGCATTGTCATTCCATCCTGTGAATCCCTCAAGCATGGACGTGTAATTTGAATCTTGGCCGGGAAAGGAAGACTCCGCCACTGAGGAAAACTACAACATAGTGAGGCAATTACAGAATGCAAATACATCAAATAGCTACTGCTGAAAAAAATCATAGATCAACTTTAGGAGCTAAAAAACCAAAAAACACATTTATTGTGGAAAGTTTCCAGTTAGGTTCTACCAACGCTCGTTCTGTAAAGTCCTTTTGTAATATCTGCCGACACAATGCAGAATTAACATTCAAACATCTTTTGGATGGAAGTGTCACGTTTTGCCCACAAATCTACCCTCCGACATTACATCCAGGAAAAGCCTTTGGAAGCAGCATGCTCTGCTCGCTGAGGCAGAAGAAGCTGGGCAGAGCAGACCTGTCAGCCCGAGCGCACTACACAGGATTAAGCAATTCTTTCAAGGTATAATCTTAGCATCACACGTCATCTTGAGAAGGGAATTTTTTAGTCATAGAAGTCTTCCTAATCCCTCAGTCTTGCTTGGTTTAAAGATTACACATTACATTTAATCTTTAAAGGAAAGTTTGCCTTAATCTCTCATAATTCCCAGCGTGCACCGCTTCTCATGTCCCTTCACTAACGGTTTCTCTCTCACACACACACAGCAGTCTGCAAGAATACGACCGGGCTGCCAGTTACAGATTGCAGACTTTTAATGTTTAATCCGTCAATTCACTTGCTTTTGGGCAGAAACACATCGTAATCTTTCTCATGACCCCCCCAAATCAAGAGGGAGCGCAGATATAATTATGCAGCCGGAGAGATTTAAATCAGTATTACTGTTGGCCAGGGGAAAGCCTTCATGTGCAGATGCAACAAAAGCCAAATTGAAGCCCAAATCCTGAGTCTTTGCTCTGAAAATAGATTTGGATTAATTTGATAAGTACAAAGCTTATGGTTTCTTTTTGGAGTTTGATTGCGACAATTAGTAACAGCTCTCTGTTGGGATGTCAGAGCTCTTATTGATCCGGCCCAGTCCAAATGAAGGTGTTAATAAAGTTCGAGTGTCTCTATTGATCGTCTGCCTATTATCAGTCGATGTATTGGGTGATAACTCAATGTTCAATGTCAGGCACTGGTTGTCTTTATTGCTGTCCTTGTGAATATCCGAGTCTTATTTTCCACTACACACACAAAGAACTTTATGTGCTACTTTATTACCCATTGAGGAAGGAGCTCGTAATCTCGGCCTGTTACTATTAGTGTGTCTTTGCACACGGCTCATGGCTGCTATGGCAATTTAGGATGGTCTTAAACGGCGGCGACAACAAAAGTAAAGTCCTGCTTTTACATGAATGCATAAGTAATGAAAAGCTAGCGATATAATACATAACAGTGTATCGGTCACAGGGGAAATTATGCGTTTATATTGTTTAAATAATTAAGTATATTCACCTGAGGATAGCTGCATACTTTTACTATTTTCAGTCTAGACAGTAACCATGCAGAGTGACCACAATCTTTATTTTAGTCACTATAGTGTAAACTAGCCTAAGCCTAACCACAAAAGGGGCACGTTATGTTAATTGTGGTCTTTATGGTACTCTTGTCGTCCTCCCTGACCATCAACATGACGTCCTAAAGTCGTATTTAACGTCATGGAAACATATCAACGCTACTTTTCCTCTGAAATGTGCTGGGAAATACGTTTTGTAGTGGGAGACAGGCCTGATAACAGTTTTCAAAGGTTGGGCAGATGCCTTCATGAACAGCAGACTCCATCTTTAAGGTTAGTTTGTGCTTTCATTTCTCATCTTACTCATCTGTAATGTGTAAAATAAAGCAAAATAACCTTTGTATGAGCTTTGAATAACTACAGCTCCCATGTAAATCTAAGACCACAGCTCTTCTACAACTTTAATTCTGTTTTTTTAATTACAGCATGATGACAAGGATCTGTACCTAAACCAAATCAACCCAACCGAGGTGATAAATATCTGTACTTATGTTCCTAAAGGTCGCATTTATTTGTTCATGTTGGCATTATTAAAACTGAGCATGAATGAATATCTGAGCAGTAAAAGAAGTGTGATTGCATAACAAGCTGCTCACATTCCACATTACCACAATCAGTGCATCGTATACATAATGGACAAACACCAAAGCAGATATCCCTAAAGAAAGCAATTTAATACAACACATAACACAAGCTAAAGCAAAAAAATAATAAATAAATAAAAAAAACGCCAGTGACAGCCTGCAACATGATATCAGTGTTTATGCACCTAGACCAACTTGCTAAGCAGTAGCGTATTGAGTTCTGTCCCTCTTTGTGCATATTATATGAGAGCTATGGGAATCTAAATGCAACAATATTGACACTGTGCAATTAGAGTGGGGTCATTAGGTCTGCTGCCTTTTCACAGGAAGAAAAGCAGGAGTTGCATCACAGGAATCCTGCCTTGCTGAGAGAGGGAGAACACACGCATACACACAATAAAATAAACTTGAACACACACCAGCAGTCCTAACTCGACCCAACCCCCACCATCACACAGCCACGCTCACGGCCTCTCCTGCTCCTCATTCAAATTAGAGTGGGGTGATAATGGGAGGAGGGGGTGGCTAATGAAACAGAAGGGGCACCGGGCAAGCAGGGATTTCCAAAGCCTGCCGTCGCTGGATGCCTTGACCCCGGCTCAGCTCCTCACCTTCCTGGCCTCCTCGGGCCACCACATCCTGACCCAGCGAGGCTAGAAGAGTGCTGAGAGCTTTTCAGAGGACTTGATTGGATTTTTCTTGAATGGCAAAAATGCAGGGAACTGCACCTCTCAGTGCCTCGCTTCACAAAGCCGAAGAAGCTCCCGCGTGTGCAGCAGCATAGTTATCACCTTCTGGAAGATATTCTCTGTGTAACCTTTGAACGGCTGAGAATAACCTTACATATGCCATGTCGGAGGGGAAAACACACTTGTGCACACACATGCTCAATTAAATTTAAATGTGGGGTGTTCAGTCATACATTAAAAATTTAATGTAAACCCCTTGAGTCACTGAAGTGGTTTTTCCGTGACTTGTCAAGTACAGTCAAGTTGCAGCTTACATCCCTGTCCATTCAGACGCATATTTTATATATACATATATATATAGTGAGGACTGTGAAGGAAGGTAAATGTTTGAGATGCAGGGAACATAAATAAATATGAAATCTGACTGTATGTCTACTATATAAGACGGTGAACTGATGGAGAGAAATGATACACGCTTGTCCAAGATGACTGTGATAGAACAGCAGCTATGACAGTAGGCAATCCACCAAATATGGACGTTACAAATTCTGATGTATGGACACTTCCCACACATCTTCACCCTGGAAGAATAAAGGATTTATGAAATCGCCACAATTTCAAGATTAGCGTCACCAGCTCGGTATTTGACCAAACCGCCACTGTGTTTTTGAAGAAAATCATGACGCCGCAAGGAAGTTAACCTTTGACCTTATGAATATGAAACCGAATCACTAAATGTATCTTCAATGTATCATACATTTGTGTCACGTTTTGGCATAATTGGAATATGTACTGTACACATACTGTATATATATATATATACTGTATATAACCTTAACCATCAGCCACCATTCTGATCAGCTCATTCTAGTGACTGTTTGTGCCAAATTAGAAATATCCCCATAAGTGTTCCTCAGATATGGCATTTACTAAAATGCCACTGGTAAATTCAATGCCTGTACAATTTTACAATTAGTAAATCGATGTCAGAAAATGAGTTTGTTTTTGAATACGTAACTGTTAGATGAAGTGGTACGCCGGTTTGATGTTTAGAATGTTTTCAAGCCTTCAAAAGTTACGGCTTTTCTAAAGCAACTGACTGTCAATGGTTTTGAGGAGGGTACACGTGGCTCTCCAAGTTTGAAATTAAGCAACTTCATCCTCAGGTATCATCGGTTTGGTTCTCTTTTGTTTCAGAGATTTAAATCTCTTTTATCTTGTTTCATGTATGTTAATTGAGAATATATTTAATTAGCTCTGCAGTTTAATTCTTGAGAGTTTTTCTCCTACAGTCCATTCGGAAGATAGATTATTCCTCACACCAATTGTTGCTCCCTTTCTTGCTCTGTACACTTTTGTTTGAATTTCTGCATCGCTTCAAACAAGTTAGGAAGATGAATCACACAATTAAAAGTTAACTGTACGTCTCTTAGCGAAGACTCAGCCATCACTAAAAAAAATAATCACACCAATTTGGGAGCTAAATGCCACAAAAATGTTCCACAAATATGTCTATGTGCCTTTGAAAAACTGAAATATTTTCCTCCACAAAGACTGAAGAAAATTCTAATTTCAGTTTCTACTTTAAGTGCATCCCTGAAACCAAGAGACAAGGAGCAAGGAATACACACATCTGGAAGAGCTTGTCAATAAAACAAGGCCGTCCTGAGACTTGTGGAGTGAAGCACGGCAGCTTAGGGTTACCAGGGGAAACATTAAGGCAAAATTGCATCTGTAAAACAAGTCTTCCCCGGTATGCCTTGTCGGAACAGAGGCTGAATTGGACTTTATGGCGACCAGATTGCTTGTCATACATAATTTGCACACTGTATGCTGCTAAACTCAGGCAGATGTTAGCTGTGGCAAAGCCCTGAGTGGTGCCTTTAGTCACATCACTTCACGTTTCACCACTGGCCCTCGCTTAAAGTTTACGAAGTCAGGTCTCTCCTCCTTTGCTTTGGTCCTAGCTTGTGCTGACAGCCTACGCAGGCCTGAAGGAGGTTCAGTTCAGGGGGTGCAGGAGGGAGAATATGAGAGAAGGCATGCGTGGATGTGGACAAGAACAGAAGCAGGAATCCTAATTGTCAGTTAAGAAGACTTTTGTTCTGTTGCACAGGGCTGACAGCATTTTCTTTATGTACTCGCTAAAGGGTCCGGTGTGTGTCTGTGTGTGTGTGTCTTTTACATGGCCACTAACAGGTCTCGGATCACTGGTTATGAAAAGAGCGGCTGGTAACCGTTGTGTTTCTGCCGGTGGAACTCGGCTCTTTGATTGGCTGTCTGGGCCTGTGCTGCCGCTGCAGGCAGAAAGGGTTATTTTGGATTTGTGAATGAGGGCCGTGTGGATTGTTGGGTAATCTTTGTGACGATTCACTGGCTACGGGTGTATAATGGAGCAAAGATTTGTGTGGTGTACATGTGCTCCCGTTTGCTGAGCTGTTATTCAGCAGGGACGCAAGGACCTTTCTGGTACGAGACACTTAGAAAACTTAAAACTGACACTGCAACATGTTTTCCAGATTTACTAATCGTACAAATTGATAAAATGAAGACAAAAAGATTAATTTGGCTTATAGGTAAATCTGTTCTACCACTGTTTCTCAATCTACAGTTCTTACTCACATTGAAATCAATTTAATGAATTATTTAACACATTAATACATTTAAATATGTGTTTGAAAGGTACCCTTACCCACAACCTTGCTAGTTTAGTCAGACTCAATTCTTACCAGAATATGAGCAAGGTAGCACTTCATTATGGGGTGTTTCAACTGATACAGAGGAAAAATAACATTTCAGCACACAATTGGGCAGTCCTTCAACCAATCAGAGCCATTTTGTTGCAAAAAACATCAACTCCACGGTGCTCAGATGACATGTATGACTACGCTGATATTACTCTTCTGTCCATCACAGTGTAAAACCGGTCCAAATGATTTGACTGGCCTGGAAGATCCATGCTGGGGTGTAATAATTTCCCAACGGAGGGACTGCAGACCAAATTTCCACCACTAACGTTATCGGGCTGGCGATCAGGCTACAAAATTGCCGAAATACCCCTGGAATCAGAAGTTGAATCAAAGCTAGTTAGCTTTAGAACGAATTTAATCTTATTCTGCGCGATGATCAGGTGTAGCTGTTGCCTCGATTCGTTACGTGGTATAACAAGGTAACTTATCAAGATGTCAACTGCGCAAAATGGTTTCAGCAGTCAGAGGAAAAATCAATATGCATATTCAGCTTTAGCTTGGGCTATGGGCGTCTGTTGCTATCTCCCCAGCTAGCTTGTTTGGGTTAGCTGTGTATGTGGATGACCAGACCAGGTTGAGCTTTGTTTTTTTTGTTTTTTTTTTAAGTAGCTCTTTCCTTTACTTCTGGCTAAATATGTAGTTACTGTGTTTTGGTTTTCTGTGGGAGCACATTGTATATCAGTGTATTAGCATTTTACCATTCGATGAATTTGGAGATTGCTATCCGTCCTGATGGAGGCCGCAGTATAGCGGTCACCACAGGGACAGTGGTAGAAGCTGTGTCGGACTCTGGGGACTCCGAGGATCGATGGAGGGACTGCTGGCTGTGATCTCCTCTGCTCAGCTGAAATAATGGCAAATGACTCCGGTCTCTGTGGGAGTATTAGAGTATGTAGATAATGGCAAGGCTGCTTTTGAGCAGCTTAGACGTGCGTCAAACCGAGAAACAAGAGCATAGGCCCATAAAAAATAAAGAATTTCACACAAAATCTTAAAGTCTACAATAGATTTTTCTACGGCATATAAAAATTTAATAAGATTTAAAATGAGCTTCTTTGTCTCAGTCAATGTTTTCTTTGTAATCCCATTCTATTTACTCTTTGACTCAATAGGCAAATAGGCAAATATTGGCAGATTGGGATTTCAGTTCAACAAACATTTCTCAGGGGCAAACTGTGTGTTCACATGCAGTGTTTGCTTTTCGGTGTATTCCACAAAATCCAAAAGGAGCGACTGCAATGCCGGCAGCGATTTTCTCCTCTAGCAGAGGTGGAGCAGAGGGGAAGGATGTGAGAAACCACATGTCCCGTGTTGATGATGGGGATTCAGTTTCAAGGCACTCAAGGAAACATGGCCAGAAATGGCGCTTGCGGAAGACAGTTGGCAGCGGTTGCTATCTGGCCGTCACCATCAGAGGGTTAGAACCCTCATATGCATTTGTGCCATAATCTCAGTGTGTGTTTTTTTTTTTTTGCTGGGTGCAGACAGCTAAGTATGGTTGTTTGATAGAATGGTCATTGTGTTATTAATTATCAATTTCAACACACACATTTTAGCCTGTAGGCCTGCCCAACTTCCCTTGCCAAAAGATTTTTGTGGCCGAAAGTTGGTCTGGAGTCGCTCCAGTGGGAACTGATTATGGTCCAGCGAAGAGATGCCAGGCCAATCAAATCATTCGGACACTCTGCTTTATGTGGTGATGGACAGAAGAGTAACAGCGATGTAGTCATTCGCAGCATCTGAGCACTGTGGACTTGAATTCGTTTACAACAAAATATCTCTGATTGGCTGTTGGACTATCCAAATTGCGCGAGGAGGATATTCTGTTAACAATTGAGCTGGGCTACACCAGGCTAAAAATATTTAGGATTTGACAGACAATTTCTACATTTAAATTACCTATATATTTAAATTCCAACTTAACCGCTTACATGGCTGTTAAATAAAATGATCCGATAATATATAGGTCACCCCCCAAATCCTGAATCAGATAATAACTTTCAAAGTGTCTTGGCCCACTGTGGAGCTCTGAATCTGCTGCAAATATAGCAGAAGAAGAAGCAGAAGAAGACATTTTTTTTCCACACTTAACACTGAATTAATTCAACAGGAGTTCACAATTAAGATGGACCAAGATGGGTGAATGTTGTCAACGGTCCTGCGCCCATCTATTCTGGCTTTGTTCTTCTTTTTAAACACACATTTGAACACAAAACACAATCCTGGAGTGTGTACTTAGTCCAACCAGAGGGAAACAGTGGGATCAAACACTTTCATGGTCATTAGGCGCCAATATTTCACCACTGAATGGATTCTCAAAGGTTTACACCAGCTCTCTCAATTGAACATTCCTTCCAGTTGTGTTCTGATTGAGGTGGAATCACTGTAAACACGGCTTCATTTTGAACCCGGATAATGGTACATGTTGAGTTGAGAAGGTACACATAATCTCATTCAGTCTTGTGAATTATGTCACATAGAGGACAGGAGTGGTTAACATACTCACAGTGGTGTCCTCAATAACCTTCTGTCACTGCCTGCAGACAGTCCTTCATAAAGACAATGGAAAGTGCAAATCACCCCGAGAGTGATCAGACTGTCTGTGCATTGTGCGCATACAAGTGTCTGTATGCGTGGGTCCATTAGGTGAGAGCAGCATATGTCACAGAGCTCGGTCAGACGGGCTTCTGTCTCAGTGGGAGGACACGCATTATACAGCTGGCATTCACGGGACACACGCACGAGCCACGGGGAAAAAGAAAAGGAAAGCCGTCCTTCATGGTTAACCTGGTTACAAGACGGGATTATTTTCTTTGGATAATGAGTAGTGAATTAGGGTGCTGGATGAAATTGGGGCCATTTAGCAACAATGAAAATAGTCAGGTCTAGTCCACGGCTGCTCGTATACAATAGGAGCAGCTCAAACACAAAGCAGCAATAAAATGTACCGGATTTTTTTGTACTTGTAAAATCAGGACATTACTGAAGAAGGAACACAATTTTAAAAATGTTTAGTGAGCTGGAAACATAGTGTTTTCTCTGAGAATGTGTCTGGATGACAAGAGCCAACCGGTTAGTGTCCTAGCACCAGCCTGATGGCTCTGCAGTTAAAAGGTGGATTCTATGCATTTGGTATTTGTGTTGTTTTTGCAGACATATGCCGCCCTGAGTCACTTCCCAGCAGATCACTGTGACTTGAAACACTAATTAGCAAAATATCTGATTTTAAGTAATAAATGCAATCTTTAAACGCGAGTGTTTTATGTCTGTGAAGGTTTTCAGTCATCCAGGTCATGGTATATCCAAAAAAAGTTTTTTTTTTAAAAAAAAAGGCAACCGGATTCTACAAACTCTACAAGTCCAGTTGCCTTTTTTGGAACCTTTTTTGGATGTGAGTTTTTTAATTTCCTAAAATTATTATCTCTTTTTCAAAGTAAATAACATTGACCATCTTGTGACAATACAATGTTCTGCTAGGAAACTTTTGGACCTGGCATTCATGTGGATGTTACTTAGACATGTAGCACCCACCTAGACCAGACTAGGCACCCCCACCCCATATCAATGAAATGGCAGCAGCCATCCCCAGCAGGATGCAGCCTGACACAGACACAAACACAAAAACGGTTTAGGAACAACTAAAAAAAAACATGAAGAACAGCACAAGGTGTTGACCTGGCCTCCAAATTCACTAGATCCCGAACTGATCAAGTATCTGTGGGATGATCCACAGAGGCCCCTCCCCTCAACCCATAGGACCCAAAGGCCCCCACTAACAACATTCTGTTGCCAGACACCACAGGACACCCTCAGAAGGCCCATGTCCATTCTCTGATGAGTCACAACTGTTTTGGAGGAACAAGGGAGACCTACTCAACTATCCAACTAATTCACACAAGCGCTCACATATTCACACATCTATCTATCTATCTATCTATCTATCTATCTATCTATCTATCTATCTATCTATCTGGTCTCCATATGTGTAGGTCCCATTAAGGGCCAATGGGATGAAGGCCTCAAGGGGCCAGCTAAATGAAGAGGGTGATCAGTCTCTTGCTACTTGCTGCTGTCAGGACCAGAGCCAGGGGGAAGAAATGAGGCAAGCAGAGGGGAGGACAGTAATTTGGGGGGTGTGGGCAATATGCGAGCTGTAGTGTGGACATGGGGATGACACTGAATAGGCACTATTGAGTACTGAGTGATACCTGGAGCTGTAATAACCTCAGAGCCTCTGGAAGGTGATGCGAGGCCACCGATGAGAACTACCTGAGGGGAAACAAACAGGATTTGCGTTTTGGGAACGGCCGAGCGTCCTGCTTTGCCCTCAGAAGAAACGAATCGTCCAATATCCCGACATGACTGGATTTCAAAGTTTCCATCAAACATTTCAACACATAATGATGACAGCTAGGCAAATGCATTAGGCACGTAATCCTGTTTGACATCAGGGGTCAAAGGTGGCTCTAATCTCGTGGTATGAGATGCAAGAGGGAGGTCTTAATCCCTGCTCCAACCATGCATGATTAATTTTTACTCAACATACCCCACTTTTTGTCTTCTGTCACATAAATATGGGCTAATATGCAACATGTTTTGCATTGCACCGTAATGAGAAAAACACTGTCAGATGGAACTGTAAAGGGTCAAATGAATTAATAATAATGAGGGGGAAAGAAAGACCTCTTATTTAAATTTGACAGATTCCCAAACGGTGCAAAAATCACCTTAAATCCATGACAAAGCCTTTTTTTATTTTTTTATTTACTGTAATCAAGCGAAGGCCCAAAGATACAGACAATGTACAATTATTCCAGCAAATCCATAAGAGAGGTGTTTAGGACTGTTAGCCACGAAATGCTTGCAAAACGAAACAGGTCTTAAAACAATGATTCACCCGTTAGGAGAGAGGAGAAAGTCTTAGAGGCTTAAAACGAGCTTGTAAATTTGATTAAAAAAACACACTTGCGGAAACACTTTCGTGAGGACAAGTCCCTGTTTCCGCGGCAGCAGGTTTTATAAAAGGTGAAACAGGAAACTGGATGGGATTACTCCCATATTGCTATACTCTCTTTCTGTCTTTAATCCCCTTGTAGAGAGTATCCCTGTACAAACCGTGGATAACAGATTTATCTGGGATAACATCCATGCCGTTGCAGAGTCACCCCTCCACTCAGAGGCCGAGGGGAGCAATAATCCGTCTCTCTTTACAACAGGGGATGTTAAACAATGCTAGCAGATGTGTCTGGAAGCCTGCGGAAATGAGGACAGGCTTTCCAGCAGGTAGTCTTAATCTCTTTTTTTCTGCCCTGATCTATCTCTGTCTCTCCTACGCACTCATACGCTTTATCTCTGCCCTCTCTCCCTCTCTGAGTGCAGGGACATTAACCTGTTGTCTCTAGCGGTTAGAGTCCAGTAGTCAGACTTGGTTGGATGCTATCAGAAAGAGAGCGAGAGAGAGAGAGAGAGAGAGAGAGAGAGGGAGAGAGAGAGAGAGAGTGTTGGTGAGCATCCATGCATGTGCGTAGCATTGCTCTGACCTGTGTAATAATGCATTTTAATGGCAGAAAACTGGACGGACAGATACGCCACACCACTGGTTCTCCTTGTAAGAAAAAAAAAAAAGTAGAATCAATATGGAATGTGAGGTGTTCATGCTTCAGCTGGCTGCAGACGGGTCAATACCAAAAAATGCATTGGGACCCAGAGAGAGGCTCTTTGCAATTACAATTCATTATTATTCCATTAGGATCCATAGAGGAACACTTGTGTCGATGCAGGGAGAGCCGTGCAGCACCTGCAGGCTTGTTCCGGCCACTGAACCAACTGTAAACGCTGTCCGTCCTTCCATGCAGAAAAGGCCTTCATCCCCTTCAACTGTGTTAATCTTCTAACTTAAATGGGTTAAAGGGTGTGGCTCCGCTGATTAGCCCGACTCTTCTGCACCACGGAGACGCAGCCATGCTGATAGTGGCACTGGCACCGGCAGCAGGGCATTAGGGCAGATTAGGGTTGGCCTAGAAAGCCTGTTAAACCGCCCTGACTCCGCCGGAACTCTGGAGGAGGCAGGAAAACCCTCAACCACCGAGAAAGACATTCAAGTTAAGATGTAGTAAACAGGTCAGCCTAATACCCCATTCACACCGGTTGTTAACATGGTAATGATATCTGAGCTGGGACGTCCTACAAAGTGTGGTTTAAATGGAGATAAAATGAGAACAAGACTTTTGAATGTCTCACCTCTGACAAGAGATATACTGTTTGTAGAAATGGTGTGATAAATTTAGTTAAATCTTAAATCATAAATCTTAAATTAGTCTTAAATTAAATTACTGTCATAACCTATTTAATATGTATTTACCAGTTCAGAGACATAAACATTTGTTTTCAGTCCATCTTTGTCTGAACAAGTACAGAAAAGTACTTTTTTTTCTTCTGACTAGAATCAAAATAAGGAAAACATACAGTCAAACCAAGATTTTTTAAAAAAGGACGTGCTTAGTAAATTGCCATGAATCAATATGTAGTGTGAAATGTTTTATTTGATTTTGTTTGAGCAATTTGTTAAAAAAACAAAAATAAAGAAGCAAATTTTTTGCACTATTATTGCACGTGTCAGGCTTCGCCGGGTTAAAAAACAGTGTACTATTGTCTCGCTGGACCTCATTTACCCCTGAATGAGATCCAAACACAAAGAAAAATTGCAAATGAGCGTCTGGAGATCTGACCCCAATGTGTTCTTCATGCATTTGTTTGTAAGAACATGTGTTCATGTTCCTAGCGTTCTCCTCCCTCGCAACGCTGTCTGCCTTCCCGATGTTTCTCCAGCAACTCGCCGTCCTTTCCATGTCCTTGTTTTCGAGACAACTGTCGTGTTGCACTTAACCTGATCCGTACTTTCCACAACTGCTTGTTCAGTCAGATTTCTCTGAAGCCGGTATTTTTTTAATTTCGGCACCTAAAACCTTTATTTCGACTGATTTTTTAAATTACCTTTCGTGCTGATGATTCAACCAGACACTTAACTGACCAGAGCAGTGGCACTGAATGGAGTACTGAAATGATTTCTTCCACTCTGTGTGAAAAGCGGTAGTGCAGGTGTAGTTGGAAATGTTTAAATTGACATAGTGCTTTGGCTGTCAAAAAGTAACACTTAATTTTTTTCTGGTATTTGATGTCTTGAGATGCTGACTAGTTGGTGCCTGATATATAACATGAAGGGTGAAATCTGACTAACTTTGCCGCTTGGTACGTTCACGTCCTTTATTCTGACCTACCTACAGACTTCCTTAATTGAGTGGATCAGTGGACCGTGACCTGTATTTTATAACTACACAATAACCTCATCGCAGCTACAACATGAAGGGGTCAAGCACGTTGCTCATTAAAATCAAAACCATATACACATGAAAAGGCCTGAGGGCTCACACAAAGGAACACACACACACACACACCCTTACACACACACACACACACATAAAGCCCTCCCCAAAGCAGCATAAGTAGAGCTTATCCTTTCTTGGAGCGCTCTGATCTGATCTGGCACCTACCTCTGATCCCTGTTCACCCTATGGGTCAAACGCACACTCGCGCACACACTCGCTCACTCTTCACCGGGGCACTGCGTGGTTTCTTGGCCAGCGTGGGGATTGATGACAGGTGGACAAGGTGCTGGGCGAGCAGGAGGTGCAGCCCTCTGATCAGGGTGTGGACCTGGCAGGACTCGGCCGCCCAGCAGGTCTCCAATTCAGGAGCACAGGCAGGACATCAAGGATCTTCAATGGAACTGCAGACAATAACTGTGCTGCTACTGTATTTCTTATTCGGTTCAGTTCCAGTTAAACCTAAGGAAGTCACCTGTGTAACAGCTTAGTATCTGTTTTAAAGAAGTTTATTCCAACTGAAAAATAATCCAGATTGTACTAGCAGTAAGTCATGTTGTCATGGTGGCCATGGACAGTTTTACTACATATCACCTTTTGATACCTTTGACACCGCTGAAGCTAGCTGACATGACACATACATTTCAGCACTTGGGTGTATGTAATGCTAAATGAGACTAAACTAATTTACCTGTGCATATCATGAACAAGGCTCCATCAGCAGTACTAGACTGTGGTGACATTTAGCCATAATGGCCAAACTACTCTTGATCACATGATCAACACTGGCCAAAAAAACCCCCAAAAAACAAAAACATTTTCCCCTAATGGAAAAAGATCAACTGTAAAACTGTTAATGCATTTGTTTCTGAGTGTCACCATATATTATCAGAATTTGATTGATATGGTTCCAATACCCTTCCAATAATGGCTTATCCCATTCGTGTGTGTTCAACAGGACATCAGGTAGCTTAGCTGGTGGTTGCAAATGCCCTCTATTTTCCTGGCCCATCCATAGACGATATAAAAAATAGGCAACATGACAGCTCCCTAGAAGTCAGCCAAAATATGTTGATCACCCCCTGGTGGCTGGTTGCAGTATTGATCACAAAACCCTGCGATGTTAGCCAATTGGATGTGAGGTAAATTAAATAATCAAACACTGGTTTCTGTCATTTTACGTACTTTTTATCATGTTGATTTTTTTTTTTATTATTATAAGTCTGTTTTGGAGTAGTTAGTTTATATAACCTGGAAGCCAGCCCCAAGCTCCCAACACAATGTTTGTGAGGGAATTCTGATAAGGGGTCTGTCTGTTTAGAGTTCATTATGCACTGTGAAGATCTGCTGAGCCAGTCAAATCGTGGTGGACAGAAGAGTATCAGTGTTGTATTCATTTATGTCAGATGAGCGCTGTGGAGTGGAATTTGTTTTCAACGAAATGGCTTGGATTAGTTGCAAGACTATGCAGCTGGGTGTAGGGTTATTTATTTTTATTTTTTTTGGAAACGCGCCCCAGATTGAAATCCAAATGACGTGTTACCAGACTCATATTCTGATAATTACTGTTCTACACTAAACTGTATGAACTGATATTGCAAGACTTTAAGGGCTAGCTTAAGAAATATGCCAATGCTAATGCTATCGCTCGCAAACTAATAGCATAAAACTCATTTGCGATTTTTTAGGTGTGTCTCTGCATGAGTTTTTCTTTTTAAATTTGACTCAGTATGGTGCCATCTTGATATATTTACGGTCCTGATCATTGAACGGGCAGCACAGTCGCTCTGCCACGCAATAACTTTAGCATAAAATGATCATTAGCACATATGAAATTTGCCTTGTCACACTGTGGCAGAGAAAAGTCCAAATAATAATTCTGACTAATGGTAACATCAGTACATATGGATATCCTGTTGTTTGCCATCACAATGTGACCAAGATACAGTATATGCCATATATTACAGTGTAAATATGATTTAATTTAAAATTCAGTTTCCTAACAACAGACATCTTTTTCTTACTCATTTTGTCCAGAACTCTGATTTTGAAGTCTTAGATAATAATAAGACCCTTTTTGCTAAAGTGAATAATATTCCGCCCATTATATTTGCTTTTTTCTTTCATTCTCAATGTACCGTTACTGAGTTTTTTTTTCTGCTAACAGTTTCACAGAATCATCACAAGCTTTTTAAAATAGGTCATATCAAACCAGACTGCTATCATAAAGAGTACCACGACACATGGTGCGTGGGGCCGACTGGTTTTAAAGGGTCAGCTCTACCAAAGCCACTGAATAAAATTTGCTTTGTCTGTCTGCACGACTCACAGCCACTAAGTAGGGAAATATGCTTTTTTGGTAATTTGGGTGAGCTGACCTTGTAATAGCTCCGCAAAAACCACTTCAGCACGGCCTGTGGTGCGGTGAGATGTTAATACCGGGTCCTTAAGTTGGAAATGGATGGTGAGGTCAGCGGTCAGTGTGCGTGGTTCATTAGTTTGCGTCTGTGATTGGCTTGCAGGTATAAGGCTCTCCGCTGAGTGACTTATGGCTGTAATTTAGCCCTGATTACATATACCATTACTTTAACTCTAATTAGACTGTCACTCAGGGAAGGGATGAAGGATGCAGTCAAACTGGCTTCAAGGGATTCATATTATAGATGCAGGGCTGATGACAAATACGTTCAGATGAGCTTACGTTGCTCTAAAAAGCTGCAGAGGATTGACACAATTATACATAGACAGGAAATATAAATCACAGAAATCCAAGTCAGAAGTGTGAGGTGACTCTTGCTCCTATTTAAAATATTAAAAAAAAAACCAAACACTTCACAAAACCTCTTCATGTCATACATTGTGATGCAGAAGTGTATTAATCATCCTTGCTCTGTCCCTGTGTGGGATAATGAATCACTGCCTGGGCTCCGGCCCTGACCCCGGGGTCACGCTTTTATAGACGACCACTTCATCACGGAACAATCTGCTGGGCGACCGCAGACAAAAGACACACAACCTCACCTGATGACCTTGCCTCGTGATCCACGGAGGGAGGTTGGAGAATAAAATAAACAGCATATAATAGGATATACAATCTATGGCTGTTCATTACCACAGAGTGTCACTGAATTTGAATACGAATTTGATCCTGACCCTTGTTGTAAATGTTTGTCATGTGGAGGTGGATTAAGGAATACTTTCGGGCGACTTTGGCGGTAAGCGTTATTGAGTAACCGGGACACATAATGATTATCTTATTTCAGGGTCAGTTGAGCAGTGCATAGAGTTTTTAGTGAACTGACACTTAGCAGTTGGGTGGTTCTGGACATTTATCACTGTAGAATATTTTTAATGGTCTCATCCAGAAATACAGAAAATCCTCTTTGGGCACTAACAGCAAATATGAAGCGGTATTTTTCAAATCTGACAACTCTTTTATAAAGAAGAAAGATGCATAAATAGACCTAATTTAATTTTAGTAATTTTAGTTCTAATAAAGCAATAACTAACTGTTATAAAATAAAACAGTAAGGCGTACAAGCAAGTCTAAGCATGACAGCATAACAGATTTTTGGCAACCAATGTTTCTTTTTTGTGGTTTTCGAACAAACCGTTGCTGACAAGTCCCCGGTCCTTTGGTGGAGACAATGCTTGCTTTAGTGACTAACAGTCAGTTAATGATGACGTCACATCGTCATCATAGGAATGCGTCCTGATTTTGCTACAGCTGTAACATGGTATGCATACTGCAACCCACCCTCCGTCTATGTGTACCATATACTGTGCCCAGTATATGGTATACACAGCCTTTAAACATACTGGACTTTGAGCCAAAATGTAATTCAGTGTGGTCAGAGTGAAAGTTTGCGGAAGCTTCACCGCTGGAGTCACTGGAGCGCTGAAAGAGCTGAGGGCAGCTCAACTCTGATTTGTAGCGTTTCAGTCAGTGACAAGGGCCGGATGTCAATTTGTAGCTTCACATCACCAGCTGCCACTGAAAATGACTTGGAGTCAGTTGCTTTTTCACCTGTAGTCTGAACACACCCATTAGTCATCGTTGCCAGCATCAACAGTGTCGTCCATGATTTACTGATTTAAGGTAGTAAATTTAAGTTAATAGTCTAGCAGTGGGGGAAGCCATCTTGGAATAATGTGTGAACCTAAATTCAAATGTGGAAGGTTTTCGACTTATTCAAATTCTCCCATCGACTGCACTGTGTGAAGATGCAGTGTCAAGACCTTGGTGGTCTATCAGCTGTCGTCTCAATTGATAGAAATTGGAGATCTTCAAGGGCCTACTTGGCTCTGAGGGTGCTACTCAGTCTAATCAGGAGAAAGTAACTTCTGGTAACTGCACACTATGAAGCATTAGTAAAACATTAGTAAAGCATTAGTAAACACTTTCTTCATCATTTATAAAGCATTACTCCTACATTAATAGACATTAGTACGCACTTTATAAATGCAGCTATAAATGGTTAATTCCTCATTTGTAAGCATCTCTATAACGTGTTTAACAATGGTGTTTCATACTTTACTAATGATTAGTTCATCATTCATAAATTCAGTATTAAAGTATTTACAAACTAGTTATTAAGGAGTTATTAGTGGTCAGTAAGACAATTTACAAAGTGTAAGTAAAGCATTAATAAGTTATTTGAATGTACATTTACACATATTGTTATTATCGACACATGTACTAATGGTTACTAAGTGTGCTAATAATTGTTTATAAATGATGAATTAAGTGTTTACTAATGCTTTACTAATGCTTCATAGTGTGCAGCTATTATAAAGTGTTACCATACTTTTTACTTTACAATATGTCCAATACCTGAGTGGATCTGAATGGAAGTGAGCATGTTCATTTTCATTTTTTAAGGAAATCTTTATGTTCACTCTTAAATCATTATTTTTATTATACCACTGCTGCCTTGGATTTATGAAGACCTCTACTAAAGATAACTCATTGAGGCCCGCCTACCATATTGGCGATAGCCCTACTAAAGTGTTGATGACAATAGGAAATTAAGTTTTATTTGTTTACAACCCTGCACTTCTGTTTCTAGATATTCACAGGATGTGGACTGAAGTGTTAATCTACCCAGTCAGATGGCAACTGATCAATAAAGCCCCAGTAAAACAAGAAACAGTATAGAGCACCTAATACGTCGCAATTTTATCAGAGTTTTTACTCAGTTTGGGATAAAAAGTACAAAATCATAGCTTGAAAATTACTTTTTTTTTGCAACATAATAGTGTACCTGCTATGTTAATCTTATCATCTATATGGTGACTGTCTCTATAACAAATAGAAGAACAGACAGTTAAGTAAGACAAAGTTTTATCTTTTAAAAAAAATGGACGGCACATCTTTTTTAGTGATTGCAGGACAATGTAGTGGTTTTATGGCAACGGGTCACATCTGCTACGGGATAATGACGGGGGTAAGCCAAATGGAACATGAAGTATGTGCGTATGTTTGTCTGTAATTGAGTGTATGTGTGCGCCTGTGCACGTGTGGTCGGGAGGGGGGAACTAATGAGTCTCCTATGAGCCATTATCCCTACCTTAGCTTTGCACTCTGCAATAATAAAAGCTAACATTGCAGAGCTCCCTACCAGGAGATTGCAACACAACACGCGCCTCTGCTAATGCAAGCGATAAAGCATTGGTTTATGATGGGCAACCCTTCTTTTGAGTCAAAGTCAGTAAACGTGATTGTTTCTGTAAAAGTGTCTGTCATTTGTTTAAACAGTAGGGGTCTTGATTTTTAGAGAATAAAGTCAGAGCACTGCATCTCAGGCTAAAGTCTGAAGACATTTCTGAATGACTGCTGAACATGGGGTCAATACAGATTGTCGGTTGGGCTCTGGGTCAGCTGACTATTGGCAGCTGCACTACATAGTCTAATGCTGTCTGGCCACTAAGCCAATTATACCATAGGTCATAGTAGTGCACAGTGTCAGTGTGATAAACCCAAATCCAAATGGCACGAACACTTGTTTACTTACTGTTAGTTCCACAGATCGTATCAGTTTTACTGGAACGTAAGTGTTTGTGCGGTTACATATTACATAAAATATATTAGACGTGTGCACAGAGTTGCAAAGGATCCAACATGATATGTGGCACAATCTTAATCAGTCAATCACATACACTAGAGGAGTGATAATGGCACATGTGAGGTGGTCTGAGCACTCCACCCATTTTGTCCCCCCAATAAATAATATTGGAATTAAATGTGCCTCAGGCCAGAGCCTCCAATCTAAGGTATCTAAGGAGAGAGAGAAAGAGAGAGAGAGAGAGAGAGAGAGAGAGAGAGAGAAAGAGAGAGAGAGAGAGAGAGAGAGAGAGATGCTTCCCTGTGGGCTGAGTCGTGGTGTAGATGCGCAGAGTATTCCCGTGGAGTGAAAACAGGGACATATTTCTCGCAGCAGTGCAGATATTAGAGCTTTGTTTTTACCCCCGGGGTTGCCAGAGTGGCCAAGTAAGTGGGTGCACATCCTTGATGTCACGCAAAACCCTGTTCCACTGTTAGCTGTTGGTTTGGGGCGGAGTGGGGATGCTCAGTGCGCTCGGGACGCACAGCATGAAGGAGGAGGGAAGCAGCGGAGCGCACTAGCAGAGACTTTCCAAGAGTTAGCGGCATGTTAACGGCGCAAGGATGTGAGCTGAACTCGTGGTAGAATGGCCCCTTATCTTGCATGGATCTCTGAGGGATGGCGGCTTTTCACCACTACCACCACTACAACCATCACCACCACCACCAGCATCCGAGCGCGGACCTGCGGCGCCTCTTCCACCGGCTCACCATCGCGTCCTCTCTGAGCATCCTCTGCTTCTCCCTGGTCTACCTCTTCACTGGATGCTGCGATTCGGATTTGATAGAAAACGCTGACACCAAGTCCCACGCGGGCGAATTCCTCGTGTCGGGGTCGGGATGGCCGTTCGAGAGGAACGGAACCGGCGCTGCCAAGGAGGGCGCCGCCGCGTTTGGAGAAGGCGCGCTCGGCAGCGGTCATCCCGGGCTGGAGTCGAACAGCTCGGGGAAAGAGTGGACAGCCACTCGGCGGCTACCCCAGGCTCTGATAATAGGGGTTAAAAAGGGAGGCACCAGGGCTCTGCTGGAGTTTCTACGGCTCCATCCGGACATCCGTGCCCTGGGGTCCGAGCCGCACTTCTTTGACCGGCATTACGCACGGGGATTGGACTGGTACAGGTACGCACAGATTACGCAAGCAATATAATTTATCAGAGTCATTTAATTTGCAACCGAGTGCTCAGAAATGGTTTCTTTTTGCCTTTTCTTTTATTTTACAAACTTCACAGACTGTATTTAAATGAGAATATGTTTTACTGTGACTGTAACATTTCAAATATATATATTTTTAAAAAATCTGAATTCTTTGGCAGTTTTTAACTTTAAGAAACTGCCTCTCAGTTCTCCTTAGAGATGACTCCTCTCATCATTCAAATATAAACTTGCAAGTAGGAAGTTTGTGTATTGAATACGTCGGAGAGCCAATTAGGAGACTCCAACTTCCTCCTGAAGAAACGAATCTCTCTGTGTTGTTTGCATACCCTAACATATCCACAGCTATTCCGTCGAGCTTTAGGTGACAGTCAAAGAGACTTTGCCATCTGGCTATGCCGATCTGTGCACGCGTGTGCGCCTGCAGTGCTTGCTTTGCGTGTGTGCATGTGTGTGTGTGTACAGTATGGAGAGACAGAGAGGCCTCATTGGATGAGTTGTCACAGACCGGCAGAGTAATCATCTCTGGAGCCAGAGCCAGATGTTACTGTTGTCATGTGGCTCTGTTCTCGGCCTGTTCTATGAAAACTTGGAAATACTCAGAATATACACACACACACACCACACACACACAAACAAACACACACGCATGCATGAGGTTGAGGGAGCACATTTCTGATTCAATCCTCTCAGAGTTTCTTTATTCTGCTTAATTTATTAATTTGTGCCTTCTGTAAGTACGTCCACCTACGAACCGCTCCAAATATGACGGATTAAAGATGCATCCAAATCTGCACTGTGTGGCGTGCCGTTAACCAGCTTACAGTATATTACTGGGGCTCAATGGTGGCATTGGCTCAGCTCTGGGAGCCTGTTTGGCATGTCAGCAGCAATTTAACCTATGACAGAGATAAAGTGATGGGATAAATATCTGCTCCCTAGCCACACGCACAGACAGAGAAAAACACCACCTCGTCAGAGCTGTGGGGTATAAAAAGAGCAAGGAAATTCCAAAAATCTGGACTTACTGGAAAAGCCACCATGGACTCTACTGTCTGCCAGCACGTCTGCTGTGTGTGTGCGTGCATGCGTGCATGTGTGTCGCGCCAGGTGATGTATATGTGACGCCAGACTGTCACATCTTCCCATCGGGCCAGATGGGGCTCGCTGCGTGTCGAGCTACTTGACATCACTGTCAGCTCAGTCAATTGACCTCTGACTCCAGGTCACTTTACTCTGGAAGTTAATGATGTGTTCATACCAGTCCATAACAAACAGCACACACCCAGAGCACACAGACTGAGAAAGGACAAGTGGCTCAGTAGGTAGAGCCGAGTTGTTCATGAACCACAAGGTTTGCAGTTTGATACCAGTGAGTGGACAACCTGATGATGTGTCCTTGAGCAAGACGCTGAACCTTGAGTTGCTTCCAAGCGCGTGTGTGAATGGATAGATTTGCCATTGTGACTGTAAAATGCTTGGAGTACCAATAGGTGGAAAAGCGCTGTAGAAATACAAGAGCATTTAGGAATATTCTTATATTTGTTAAAATATTTATTAAGATAATAGCTTTAAAGATATCTGTGTGCTTATATATTAACAGTTAATTACATTTCATCAGTTAAAGGAACATTCACAGATGTGATTGCTGAGATCTCTCATAGCGCTACAACAAAGAGAAGGAGATTACTAAACTGACACTTTTACAAACTGCTAGCTGAGCTAATGCTAGCAACGTAATCTGTTGTTTCTATCGACTGACCTCTGCAGACCTCCATGTGGGCTGTCATTAAAGGGGCTGTAGTTTTGACAGAGTAACATAAGATGTACCTTTATTGATCCCCTGATGGGGAAATTCAGACTGACACAGCAGCTCCACGAGTACCGATACGTCAAAAGAGCAGGAACATATAATGAAATATGGGATTAACAGAAACAATACATATTCACGTGGGCTTGAATTATGCGTATACATGTTCATGTGCAATATCTGATTATTACTTGTGAGTGATGTGCGGCAGTGAGTCTCTATGAAGCCCTACTCAAGAAATTACAACACAGTAGAAAACAAGGTCAAGTTTTGTGAGACAGAAATGTGAAAGTCACTGCAACAAGCTCGTAACCAGACTCATATTCTGATAACAATAACACGCCATCTGGATTTCATTATGGGGGCATGTTTCAGCCTTTACAGAGAAAAAGATAAAACTCTGCACGGATAATCCTAAAACTGGATAGTCCTACGAACAATCGTAGCTTTTTTTTTATTTTTGTAAACAAACTGAACCCCACTGCGCTCAGATAAGATGAACGACTACATCACTGTTACTCTTCCATCAATCACGTCTTAAAGCCCGCGAAGATGATTTGATTGGCCCGACAGATCTTTGCAGGAGCATAACAAGTCCTCAAGGAACTGATTCCAGTACTCAGGCTGGCTTTAAGGTCAACAGGGTTCCTCAAAAGTGGTTATAAATCTAATAAACTCAATATTTGGACTTCAAACCATTAAATAATGGATTTTATAAAAGGTGGTTTGCTTGCAAAAATTTCCTTATTTATCTTATCTTAACATTTTTGCATGGGTTAGCTTTGAATCATGATGAGAACCACTTTGTCAAGACTATAAAGAGAATGTATTTTCCATTATTAACTTTTTGTGTGTCCAAAAAAATGTTTACTCATTCCTTGATTCATAGTATCCCAAAGAGTCTCACAAAATATTAAGGATATTGAAAAGGGACCAGTTGGGGAATCATTTTGTTGCTGGACTTTTAGCTTAGCTTTGGGTTTGTCTGACTGCTCGTATTTTTTATATTTATTTCGTTTTTGGGGCCATTCCCAGATTTCAGAATTGAGTTTAGTAAGTACAGTGCAGATATTATTTATATAAATTAGGACCAATAGTATGAAGGTAATATCCAGGTTGTAATAACCCACAGTCCTTTCAGTCCCTCAAACGCGGGGTCAGCTGTAGTGCTTACAGAGTCAACATGACATTTCCGTGTAGATGCTTTTCCTTTCAAACCCTATCACTTTAAATTAAAGAGGATGGGTTACAGTGTATCTTCCTCAGAATCACTCTTCCTCTATTCAAGAGTAAAATAACATTTAGCCCCAGCAGGGCAATTGAGATCAGAGCCCCCGACAAAGATCCACTAATGGCATTTGTAGCGGAGATTGGATCTGGAAGAGCGAAGCGATGAGCCCTAAGATGGACTGGAAGTTTCCTCCTTACTCTGCAGTCTGAGATCGATAGTGCTACCTCCTCGCCCTGACCTTGGGTTGACTCCAGCATTAGAGCGGTTAGCTCTGGTCAGCTCGGCTTCTGTTACAATTAGCAGGAAGCTTTATCCTACGCTGGCATAACCACCCCTCCCTCGCTCGCATAGGCACACAGGGGTCATGTTACACACAGCTTTTTTTTTTTTCTCAGCACAGCTCTGGAGGAATCCATTAAAATTGCTCAGCTGGAAATTCACATCTCACTCGTGATGGGTTCTTGCTGAAAGACAGCATGACAGGTGAATGGAGGGAAAAAAAAGGAGAAAGATAAAATGGAGGGAGAAAGAAAAGGGAGATAAGGCGCTGGCGAGCTGGAGGTTAAAGGTGAAGTCAGTGTTACCACAACCTCACACATCTCCGCTGACCTTTGCTTCAACCCGGGGGACAGTCATCAGAGCTGTGTGTGTTTGTGTGTGTGAAGGTTCTGTCACAGTCAGGAGACCGTTTTGTCCTCCAGACAGCCAGGCTGGTTGTATTTTGTTCTTGAGGCACGGCGAGATTTATCAATACATTATTGACTCTGAATTACTGGCACAGCTTTAACCTGAGAGGTTGCATTGTCAGTTATTTCCAAGAAGTCACCAAAAAATGAATAAATTATTAAAAAATCATAGCGAATGCAACCCATTTCAAAAGAAGCAAGAAAGAGCTTCAAGATTGGACGATGACTTGCGGCCGATGTGTAGATTGCTGTCATACTGTATGCTAATGTAAAGCATTAATGACGAATAAGTATGACAAATAAGCAATGAATTAAGTTATTGTCCTGCCTAAGTCTTTGAATTTAATATTCATTTCACCTTCGTCTTTGTTGCAAAGGCATTTGCTAAAAGCATTAGCCAAGGGCTCCTCATTAGCTTGGGAGTCATGCAGCTGCTGTTTTCTTCTAGCCTGATGTAGCCAGACTCAATTGTTATCACAATAAGACTCTGGCGAGACACTATTTAGATTTCATTATGGGACAGAGAAAAAAAAAATACCACTGCATACCATTGGATAGTCCATTAACCAGTGAGAGCAATGATGTGACGTTACACAATTAAGACATTCTCGACAAATGTTAATGGTTCATCCTTCAAAGACAGCAGACCCAACCCAACGACACACAGGTAACGAGTTTGACTTCCTCGCTGTTACTCTTCTGTCCATCACAGCAGAAGGACGATTTGATAGGGCAGGTGGATCATATTGAATTCTCATCAGAGTGGTTCCAGATCGACTTTCTGCCACTGAAAAAAAATATATAGACGAGGAAGTTGGTCCGGTTTAGCTAGCTGGCTAGTTTTCTACCACCTCCTAGTGGTGTGTGTTGCTTTGAACTATTTATACCTCTTTTTAGATGTGGTCCAAGCCTCCGTACCCTTAAGTACCACTCTACAGAGTCTTAGCAAATGATTTAATCAGCTGGTAAGAGGAGTATTGCCAAGCTACCAAACTCATATATCATAGGCATGTAGAAATAAATTCCCAAACTTTCAGCGTGTATGGATAACGTCATGAAAAAGTTGCTTTGTCAAAGGCATCGGAAAGGTTTCCTAGTCTGTCTCTTGGAGCTTTAATTCGTTTGAATTCATTTTGAGACATCATTCCTCTCAGGACAGACACTGACAAGAGCTTAGAGCCAAAATGACTCTCTTTACAGAGTCAGCCGCTCCGATGGCACCGGTTCATTTGCAATTCATATTGAACTCGTTAAGGGAGGCTTTTAAATTCATACCCATACATCCGTGGCTTTGTCCTGCAATGACACAGCACATGGTGCTACTTGTGTTTTTGTGCTGGTACAATGGAATATAATTGCCATGCAAATCGCAGAAGAATGGCTGCCAAAACATTTGATGTTCAGCAGGATTCAGTGGGCGGGAATTAGCGACGAACATGAGAGACAGATTTCGTGATGAACCAGATTTGTTGACCATGTTTGTTCATATTTTACATTTTTGGTATTTTTTGTGCTGGGAACCTTTGCGCCTATGTGTGAAGTAATTAAAGCTATAGAACCAGTTTGATTTTGGCAGCTGCATTGGGGTTTGTTTGTAACTGGGGTTCAGGTGTGGTCTGTCCTGTTCCCTGTACTGTACTGGAGGAGATCACCATAAGGCCCAGACGGGTGGGGCGATCTGGCCCTCATTATGGTTCTCCCCCGGGGCTTGGAAAGCAAAGGCGGGGGTTCTGGGGCCCCTCTATGATGGATGTCTCCTGGAAGTGGACAGGGCACAGTCACAATGGACCGATCCCTTAATGGTCCCCCATTCAGAGGAAATGGATGAGTAGTCCCCCAATAACACAACCATGCATACATACAAACACAAATACGCACCCAGAACTCATATTTGATGCATATATGGGCAGTCAGGTGTGTATAATGAACACAGTCCATATACTGACGCTTCTTGATTGGCTATTGTTTCCTTCTTGGATCAAACCTCAAAGATAGACCAGGTTTTACATCTTTGATCATGCACACCCTCAAATCCCCCAGACTGCATATTTTCCCGAGGTACATGTGATGAACGCCGCAATTGCTTCACACACACACAAGAAACAACACACATCACCTGACACAGCATGCTACTGATGGGGATCCAGAGGGTCCTGGCTCCCCCAGTCTCCACCTGCCACTCTCAGCCCCAGCTGAGACCCAGTGCTGTATTACCATTCCCAGTCCGTCCCTTCGCATTTAAACCAACTACCCTTCATAACACACTGCTGACACACGTAATCCCCACTGCTCCTGGCTGTACACCATCCACACCCACCCATACGTAGTTAGCCTGAGCCCCCATAGGATCAATAGCCAGTGGCCTTGGCTGGCCTGAGGTAATTCACCAGGGAGGTGTGCTGAAATATTGGAAAATGGCTGACAAAAGAGAGGTTCCTCAAAGGCAAACAGAGGCTTATTATAAGCTGCTGGATAATCCCTGTGTTCAACATACTGGATGTTTGATCTTGCACTCAATACTAAATGAGCAGTATAAGTATGTTGCTAAAACAGGGATTTTAAACTGCCAATTAATTCTGTTTTTTTTTTTTTGTTTTTTTTGGGTTGATTTCCTCTTTAGTCTCCAGTCAGTTCTATTCACCTGCCAATGTTTTGCTCTAACTCGCCAGAGGTCAATGCTCTCCCCTTACACCCTTAGCAGTTGGGGTTAGTTACGGAAAATGCCTGGGGAACAGTTTGAGGGGATTTGCTCAAGTCACCTCACACATGGAGCAGTGTCCTGTTCCAAAGTAGAGCTCCTTCCAAAATGCACCTTTGCCCAATGTGTGACTCAAACCCACAAAGCTGGCATTAAGAGTCTCATCCCCTAACGACTACAAGTAGCTAGTAGTTGCTAGTCGTTAATATTGCTAAGCTAAGCCAGGAGCTCAAAGCAAGGTTTCAGCGCACAAATGAATATATATATAAATATGTTATACACATTTCATTTACTTACTTTTAAAGATGTTGTTCAGATGCGAAGTGACGTAGTGACCATCGGGTAACGACATGGTGTAGCTTTGGAGTTGCATTTCCCAGCAGTCCATTGTCACAAAGCACCTAGGCACCTGATTGGTCAATTCTTGGATGCAGGCTGGATGGTGATTGGCCGCCACATCCAATATTAACCAAGACTGACCTAGACTAACAAATGGCAGGAGGCGCCAAGGCCGGAATTTATGCTCAGCTAACTTTGGCGTTAGCTCGCTAGTCACAACATTCAAAACACAAACTTAACTCACCAAAAAAATCAAAATCAGACCTGTCAATCATGATTGCACACAGTCTTTCACTGACAACAAATTATTAATCAAACATTTAAAAGAAAACATGTGGTAACAATTTATTTCAGGCATACTTTTCAGTTAAGCTCATGTCCATCCATTAACATGGTCGTGAAGTGACTTGCGGTTACAAGGTATAAAGTACACTACACTTCATATTCTGGGTAGAAGACGTTCTAGAGATGAACGACCAAAATATGACACTACAGGGACGGATAAGCTATGTAGTCGAGATGACAAAAATAAAACTGCTCATGGCTCATTGTGCTGAAAATATTTTGTTCATCTAACCAAATTACATTTTTTGTCTGTGCTTACTGTGGCAGCTGCAGCGAAACTCAACCAATGGCACATGTTTCTGATTCTGAGAAAAGGCATAAAATGAAAGTGAAGCTACAGACGCAGCACATGGGAGTTTTCTATGCCAAAAGTATGCCATATTTAGTTATCAGAAAAACTAACAGCCTTTTTGTCTGTCAATTAGAGTGTCTGTGCTAACCTCATAAAAGAAGCATATTTATAAAAGATCTTTTCTTTTGATGGTGCTCTTAGGGGCGGTAATTAGCTCTTTGTGCTTAGGTAATGGTATGGGGCTCTTGGCCTCGGAGGCTATTCACAGACAGATTGCTAATGGAGGCACTGTTTGTATCCCTCCCATCATTCCTTCATCAGTCACCCACCCCTTTCGTTTAAAACAGCAAATGTTCTTAGATACACACACACTTCTTTAAAGCGTCTGGTAAAAAAAAAAAAAAAAAAAATCCACCACACCCACCTCTTACATCTTCACAGTGTTTGTGTGCATATGCGTGTGTGATTCTTTTCTTTAAATGTGTATTTGACTGTGAGAAATGGGTCCACTGGGAGACTAGCAGCATGATAGCAAATGCTTGTCTAATGAGTGAATAATGAGCGTACGTATGCGTTTTTACGCGCGCGTTTGTACGTGTGTGTGTGTGTGTGGCCTTGCGCACGTGCTTCCGCGCCCGCGTGTTTGTGTGTAACAGACTGCGTGGCTCCTCCTGCTCAGGGTACTGGAGTTAAAAGGGAAGTCTTCAGGCTAAGTGGTGGCGAGCACTGCCTCACACTGATCAGATCAAATGAAATCACCGTGCGTGTGTGTGTGTGTGTGTTTGTCAGGTTCGTGAAAGCGCGGGGCCCCGTTCGGATGGTGGGGGATTTATTGTGGATGTATTGACAGGAGGTCGTGTTGCAGGCACATCTGAAACCTGAGCCAATACCAAAGGACAGTGAGAGCATCCTGCCCCTCGCTTTTATCACTTGTGTGCGTTTGTTCCCTCTGGTCTCCCACTCTCTCTCTCTCTGTCCTTCTTTTATTAACGTCTCATTTAAAACTTCTTGGGAACATTTTTTTTTTTAAATTTCTCCTTTGTGGTACATTCCTAAAATAGCATTAAATAAGAGACGTAAAAAAATAAGTGCACGCCAAATTCAAAACCAGGATCCGTATGTGATTCTCGGATAGCAGCAGTGAACAGATTAAAGCTGCAGTAATAAATACTTTTATATTCACAATGGATCAAATGGCTGTGTGTAATGTAAAAAGTGTTCACAAATCCATGGAGAATTCTCATCAAACTGGGCTGAGCATCTTTCAGCACATGATATCGGTTTTACAAGCTCCTGTTTTACAGTTTTTGGTTCTGTCTCACCGCTCTCGTCAACCTTTCCAGCTGCAATACACAGATGTTTTTCAATAAAAAAAAAAACCTCACTGTGCATAACCCGCTCATCACCAAACAGCATAATCGCAAAGTCAGCAGCTGGATAGTGACCACAGTGGAATTGCTATTTAGTTATTGTTTCAAGTTATTTTTCTCAGGGGTGGTGGAGACCAAAAATAGAGACAAAAGGAAGTTAATAGAGGACTTTAAAAAAAAATGTTAAAGCAGATTTAATGTTTGGCAAATCCATTGTTAAATGCAGTATTATATTAAGGAGGTAATATATGTAAGAGGATTTGGCTGATTAAACTGTCTCATTTTAGACAAATCCATATAGTGCTACAAGGAATGCAAATACTGGAATTATGGGATATTCATAAGTGGACATGAATAAAACCCCCAAAGAATTTTAATACACAATTGACTGACCCTGTAATCTTGTATAGATTTTATTTTTAGTAGATTTAAAGTTATATTCTGGACATGCTATATCTGCTATTTGGATGTACAGTATTCAGATGGTTTTATTTGACCATTACAACAAATCATGTCCATTTTGTCACATTTTGTATAGTTTATAAAGCAATTTTAGACAACCACTGATTACTATTTACACATGAATTTCATTTCATCCTGAAAAACATGTGCTTTCTATTAGCAATTTCTATTAGCACTGTGCCTAGAACAGAAGAAGATAACATCTAAAAGTCTTTGAATAAAATATAATATTGACAATATGCAGTTGAGTCTTTAAGCTGCATCTTCAACTCGCTGTAATGCTGATTCATGGCTTTGAACGGCAACGCTGCTGAGGCTGTGTGTGTTTGGTCAGTCAGTCAGTCAGTCAGTCAGTCAGGTGTGTGTGTGGCAGGTGTGTTGGCAGATGTCTCAGAGTCCCCCAGCCGGTGCTGTGGGGCCTCTGGAGTCATTTATCTCTAAATGAGTCCCATCTGTTGGGCTTCTGTCGAGGAGGTAGAGGTGAGCAGAGCAAGACACATTCAAGGAAAGACTTGTGTGTTTATGCAGCGTTGCCGTCGCCTGCCTGCTAGACTGGATCACTGGAGATTTACTGCATGGACACTCTGATGGAGTATATGGTTGTATGAGTCTGTGTGCTTGTGGCCACTGTAGGAGACAGCATGATGGGGTAACGTCAATGTTTACCCAGTATTTCAGGAAAATATCCATATATATCCATAACCCTGTTTAGTTTAAACCCTGCATGCACCCATAGTTGCAAAGCTAAGCTAATAGCTAATTTTTCATCCTTTCGGGAAACATGGATTCATTTTGTTGGCAAGAGTTTGAAGGAAATTGACACCTTTCTTATATCGGCCTACAGTATGTTTGTTAAAAAACAAGTGGTAACCATCATGATTAGCTTAGCTTAGCATAAAAATCTGAAAGATCATGATAAAACGTGGCAATTAGAGATGGACATGTGGTTAGGCAACTGTTTTAGTTTTCTGTTAGTCTTTATGCTAAACTGGGGTATACATCGCAGTGAAGTCCTTTAAAAATTTGCACCTGTTCTTCTATGAGAATTTTATTTAGGATTTTAAGATTTAGATCCTGAGTAAAATAAAGTTCCTTTCCTGGTCCTTTATTAGGACAACAGGAGCTGGACACTTAAAAGTTCCTGGTTCTGACATGATGATAAATATATGGCTGTGATATGTCAATTTTGGCTGTTTTGAACTACTGTATGTAGAATGGACAACTGCCTTATAATTAAATATTTTTTCTACATATGTTTAATGCTGCCATCAGCCTCTCATTCTATAAATGATCTTGTCGATCTACATGTGCTTCCAGGAGTATGATGCCCAAAGCCCTGGACGGCCAGATTGTCATGGAGAAGACTCCTCGTTACTTCGTTACCGTGGAAACGCCAGCACGAGTCCACGCCATGTCTCAGGACGTGAAGCTGATTGTGGTCGTCCGTGACCCCGTGACCCGAGCCATATCTGACTACACTCAGATCATCTCCAAGACCCCCGACATCCCTCCCTTTGAGAGCCTGGCCTTCAAGAACCGCACCACAGGTACACTATGACCCTGGTGCATTGAAGGCAGCATTTGTCAACAGTCATGATTCCTTCTTTCTAATGTTTGCTGTAATTTATATGTAGATATTTATTTGACTTATATTATTACAGCTGTGTTTTAATATTCATTATCGTACAGCAACTACCACTGCCTAAGAGTTGACACCTACATCAGTAAAAATATGCTAACTGGTACATTATAGTGCCTTAAAAGCAAGTTATTAAATGTTTATATGCCCCATATAAATGCTAAATAGGGAGGTAAACGTAAATGCCTTCTATGTCAAACAGAGGCAATAATACAGAAATTATAATGCAGATCAGCGCAGCGAAAACATTAAAGGGGTAGGTTGAATTTGCTTTGCACAAAAACTGAAAGCAGAGGGAAACATTCCCTAATGTACCTTTTGACAGCCTCGCAGGCATGCGGATATACAAAAAATATATATTCTGATGTGACGAGCCAGAATATTACAAACACTCCTGCCTAATCTGCTTCTTTATGCATACTTCATGAGCAGCCAGAAAAGCTCAGCTCTGCAAGACCTATGAATGTGCCTGCTTTTGGTAGGTGACCATTGCCATTTCCAAACTGCTCCAACACAGCCATAACTACCAGACCTTATTGTTCCCCAACCAGCCCTTGTCATGCAGTGAAGCAATCAGTGGTATTCATCTTTTAGTGGTCATAATGTCTTGGCCCTTTGGCAGAGACCTAGGAGTAACTGCAGGACGAATCATTCGTGCACCAGTGGACAGTAAAGTGAATGAGAACTCACAAGGATGCAATAAAGATTTTGACAAATCACAAACCTTTCTGTATCTCCCGTCTCCAGGTCAGATTGACTCTCTGTGGAGCCCACTGTGGATAGGCATGTATGCCCAGCACATGGAGCGTTGGCTGGCCTGGTTCCCCAGGACTCAGATCCATCTGGTCAGCGGGGAGAGGCTCATCTCAGACCCGGCCGGCGAACTGGGCAAAGTCCAAGACTTTCTGGGCCTCCAGAGGATAGTCACAGACAAGCACTTCTACTTCAACAAAACAAAAGGCTTCCCCTGCCTGAAGAAGCCGGAGGGCAGCAGCAAACCCCACTGCCTGGGCAAGACCAAAGGGAGGACGCACGCCTCCATCGACCCAGAGGTGATGCAGAAGCTGAGGGACTTCTACAAGCCACATAACCAGCGCTTCTATCAGATGGCGGGACAGGACTTTGGATGGCAGTGACCCTCCGACTGTCTGGGACTAGACACTTTTGTTGGCACTGCCACGGGTGGAAGCCTGTGCGAATCTGCCGTCTGATCGAGACAGACGCAACAACTCAGAGTGCAGAAAAGAGAGCCAATTATCTGCTTCTGACCGGCAGAGCGGCATCTCACAGACTTGATAATGAAAACTGTGTCACGTTCATTCAACTCTACCAGTCAATCATCTTGTTAAGGCAGCCGTGTCATTTCATATTGTATACCATAGATGTTCAGTCCAGTTGGTCAATAAAGCATTTCTGTGGAAAGGCGGTCACGAGACAGTGGTTTGCTATAGGTTGCGGCTCTATAAATGTTAAGCAGTGAGAACACAGTGTAGCTTTTTAGTGTCTCTGGTCTACAGTTTATTCTCAATGCTCAGTAGAACCCAAGAACTGACGCTTTCTCACATTCTCAAATCTCCCTAACTTCGTTTTTGTTTCCTGTTTGTTCTCCAGTCTCACTGGTTAAGAATTTAAGGGCAATCAACACATACTGAGCACCGTCCTCCAAGCATTGTTTCCGGAAAAATATAAAGGGAAAATGAATCTTTTATGCGGCAAGCAGCAGAGGGGCGAGCCAGAGAATCTTTGTATGAGCTCAGATTTGACTGAGTGGTTTTGTATTCTTGAATAATGAATGTGGATAAATGGGTGTAGGGAAACCGAGGTGGATCGCTCGCCTCTTTGCACATTTACGTGCCGGGCGTAGGTTAGAATCCGTCTGCAAAAGCAGCCAACTGTGCTGTACCTTGAGGGAAGAAAAGGGACAAGCGAAGGAATACAAGACCAGGTCAATTCAACGTGAAGAAGGTTCCACCGATCAATGGCCAGTTCTGTGGACGTGGTGTACGAAGCTTTCGTGCTTCTGCTTACAGGGTTGTCTGTTTTCAGTTTGCATGTATTTGCACTAGTTTAAAAGCATAAAAAAAATAAAGCTATTTTTAAGCAAAGATGTTTTTTTGCTCGCTGTTTTTTTTTTGCTCATCGTTTGCTGATTGGAGGGCAGACAACATTGATACAAACTGCTTTGCTCATAGGTTGCAAGGAACCCGGTGGTATCTAAAATAACCTGAATAATTATTTAAGGATTCATTTTTGGGTTTTGCTACTCTGTCGGACCACTCTAGCAGGTCTTTAAGCTGACTGACTGAGTTCAGAAGGATAAAATAAATCTGTATGTGTGCAAGGTGTGCGTGGTCAGTTACTGCAAATGTCAGGGTAGGGTAACACCGCCACCTTGTGGTCAATAAAGATATTGTTTTTGTAGAAAAGTCCAGCAGAAAACATGGTTAAAAACAAGTTCTTTATTATAATAGTCTCCTCAGTTACCTTTAAATCAAATCCTCTCATGGAAATATTTTATTCATATTAATATATCTGGTTGCAAATAATTAGCCACAAAAATGTAACTAAGAAACACTACACAAAAAGTGTCACTGTAAATAAGTTATGACGTCCACGTAAAGACACAACAATCCATGCTTCGGCGTATGCGACCCAGGGTGGTGGAACAGAATCTAAACTCAAGCAGAGTAAAATCGGAAAATCTTCAACGTTACATTTCACTTTGAACTGAACAAATAAATAAAGTACACAAGTGTACGTAGTCAAAAGCACTTAGAATGGCTGTAAATAAATGACAATCCTGATATGCGTTTCTCGATCAAAACCCCATTATCAAGTGAATATTAACAAAGAGATCCTCAAAAGAGGAGCGCTCCTCTCACTGGTGAGTTTTGGCAGTTTGCACAGACAGCTACAGGTTTCTTCTAAAGCAGGTATTAGTCGGAGAAACAGCGTCGCCCCCCGTTTAAAACGTTGTGAGAGCAGAGCATGCTGTGTGACTGGAAGCATGCTGCTGGAAGTAAAGGCACTCAGTGTGGCCTAAAAGCATCCTCCACCCGACAATCTAATCGTTCTCTGTGGGTGAAGGAGCAAAATCCTCAGGTCCACCCTGTGTTGCTACAATCCCTTAACCCTCAATCAAGGGTATTCTAAACACTTCTTCACAAAAACTCTGCAGTAGTACAGGAAATAAGACTCGACAAGATGTGTTTTGAACCACTGAACTCTATCTGGTTCACATGTCGGGAGGGAGGCAGTGTATCGTCACTGTAATTTACATCATCTGCACCATATGTACCATATCACAATCAGTATGAGGTTATTACTGTAAATCATGGGGACACAGCTTAAGCAACTTTGTACACAAACTCCAACAACCAGCAAGCTCAGTCTCTTGACCCTTGAAGTGTGCTAGTTCTAGATGATGTTGGCAGGGAGGATTGTTGAGGGGGTTTGGTCGGGTCACTTCCAAAGTGCTTTGATCCACAGCTTCAGTATTTCTTTCAACTCATAAGCAGTGACCCTTCATTGCAGTATTGCTTTGGCAGAGGTATACTGTATGTTTATACTTATTAGCGCGACTGTAAAACCAATGACTCAACGTCATGTTACGTGGTACTAGATTGGTAATTAACCATATGACATGTCGTGCAAAGTGTAGCATTTTTCATCAGTTGGTGAGTTTAAATGCAGATTAGGAGTAATCCTTTATTTGTTTTCAATACGTTTGAGGCATAATCCCTGGTTTGAGGAGCCTAGGCATCCTACCTAGAGTCTAAACATTCTTTGCTGGCAACTTTATTATGAGAGATCAAGTAGCAGCTGGATACAAACCAGGTATGCAAGTGACCGTGTAGACACAGTCACAGTCTCTGATCCTGGCAGTCTCCCGCCAGGATCAGACTCAAACCTGGGAGTCAGCATTTAAACGCAATAATTATAATATATATATAATATATAATATTATAATATAATATAGTTAGCTACTGTAAACAACTGAGACTGGATTTACATGGGTGTGACTGGCTTTGGTGGGACATTTTCTTGAGAACTTTGCAGCAGCAGCTACAGAAGATTTTAGGATAATTTTCAATGGTTGGTCAAATTAAAGTTACAACACACAGATATCCAGCGTTAGCATGGTTTGGAATCAATAATGTCTTAACAGTAGGCTTGTGGTTAAAATGTCTAATTTAATGTAGCTGTAACTAGCAAAGAATGTAGCCCTTAGGGAAACAGCTAAGACCAGAACATTTTAAAAAACATTTAAACTGTTTTGAGTATTTTTGTGGTAATTAGCTTGAAGTGGCATCATTTGTGCTGAATCTTTCTAACCATTAGCTAATAGTCCATATTAGCCGATCCAGGTAAGCTAGCTGACAACTTTTGTTACCTAGCTAGCTATTAGAAGTTGTTGAAATTCCTTCATTCCCATGAAAGCAGAAATGACCTCAGTGTCGGTAACAGTAGCTCATGCACAGTTTTCCCCCTCAAGACGACAGTTTCTTATTAAAACAGATAAGAAAGACAACTTTGATGTTTTCCAGGGTTTTTACAGCTCTTATCAAGTCTTAGCAACGGGCTGGTGAACATATACATCTAGCACGCTAAAGACCCAGTTGTACGTCTCAAGAGTTGATGAAGACCAAAACAGAGCTAAAGTGACAGTGTCAGTCTTACATTTATAAGAGGAGAAACTAATTGTTGCTGTTTTCTTCTAAATGTTGAACCTTCTAGTTAATATGTTAGCCACGTTCATTTTAGGGTATGTCATAGATGTGTGTGTGATATTCTGGTTGTTGTAGATTCCCCAATCCCCAAACGTCTAAACCGTGGTCTCGCTTGTTTACAGCAGTTACACCGTTGTATCACACTGAACATGACAATGACTCCAAATGCTACACGCTGCTCGCCTAGCAGTACTCTTCTCCCTGTGGGTCGGGCAGGTCATTGAGGTCCAGGAAGATGGAGGCGTTGGAGAGCTTGCGGCCGTTGGACGACAGGTCCAGCAGCTCCTCCGCGGTGCTCGGCACCGAGCTGATGTACATGTCCCACACCTGCTCCGGAGAGTCCAGCTCCAGCAGCTTCTGTTTGATCTTCAGGTTCTTCTCAATGTTCCTGCGCTTGTGCTTGAACTCCAGGATGGTTTTGGTGTAGCGGTTGATGGTGGTCACCGAGGACGCCATGCAGGCAGTGAAGGAGCTCCACGCCAAACTGAAAGAAAGGGACATAACAGTCTGAGCATCTTCATTCACACTAGGAGATTATTAATTTAAGTGTAGAATGTGTATTCGATTAGATTCAGTGTTATTATCATTGCATACAGTGCGGGTACATACACAATGAAATGTCTGGAAACTAACACACCTATCCATTAGCTCACAGATGAACACACACATTCACACACCAGTGTCAGGCACTGGAAGCAACTGAAGGTTCAGTATCTTGCTCAAGCATTCAGCATGTATTATACATGCATATAATATAATAGTACAACAATAGCATATAATATTATGTAAGATTGGGTATACGTAGTACAGACAATATAAATGATGTTGTACATATATAGCGTTTGTCTACCTATTGGTACTCAAAGCTCTCTACAGTCATAATGACACATCTAGCCGTTCAGTCACGCAAATGCACACACATTTGTCTATTAGTTCCAAGCACTTGGGACCACTCAGGGTTCAATATCTTGCTCAAGGACACTTAGGTGCATGGTCCATGTACCAATGGTCGTGGACCAGGTCTACCAACTGAGCCGTAGCAGCCCCAGTACAGCACGATATATACATTATTATAGCAATTGTACAGATTTTGACCATTTAACAGACTCTGGCAACGCTTTTGACTGAAATTCTGCATATATGGTGTATCTATTAAAAACGAACAAAAATACTCACATGTATGACCAGCTATAATCCCAAGTCTGGGGTTTCCAGTCTTCTGGGCCGAGACTGACAGTCAGCTGGAAGGCTGTGGTGAACATCATGTGGGCCACCATACCCAACAGACCTGCCGTACAGAGACACAGAGCAGTGAGGTTAACCATCAGAGCCTAAACTGTGCACAGAGCAGTCAGTTCTTTGCTTTCGCCACATGGGGGCAGTGTTGTATTGGCTGAAGCTAAAGAGCAACTCGTTTTCCCTTCTAAAGTTTCTCAAACAAAATTAAAATATGTAATATACATCAGAACTTATAATATATATCTCTCTTTGTAAGAGGCATTATCCCTTGGATGAACATTACTAGACTATAAATAGGTAATAGATTTTCAAATACAGAGTTTCACTTGTAATAGAGTTTGCGTGGAGTTTAATAGGTAATTAGAGGGCTTGGATGTTATTTCCACTACTGCTTAAAGCAAGGGACGATGAGTCACCTTCAAAATGCAGCTCTTTCAGTCAGAGTCAGCAGCCCGGTATTGCTGCTGTTTTTTTGGGTTGAACTATATCACCCAACAATTATTGCAACAAGCACGGACATTTATTGGAGCAGAAATCTCTCTGGTACCAAAGAGCTGGCAGGTGTTTCTCTGTATGTTTAGCACATTCCCTTAAAATTTGGGGAAAAAAAAGTTTGCTATGCTTTCTCTTCTTGCACGGCTGACATGTTTGCAGTGGCATAGCTTCAAAAATAACAGCCTCTCATTTTAGCTACTAATGGTCTGCTTCAGCGGCTTTGGAATGCCGTTATTCATATACCGCACTGCCTATCCAGATAGTCAAATAATTACAAGTGTATATAACCTCAAAACAGCTCAAAAACTGTGTTTGACTTCCTTAGACTTTCCAAGGTCATGTAACTAATGCTCGATTCCTGCTGTGAAGCCATTTCTACATATGGAACAGAGAACAGGAGACTGTCTGGAAATCCTAGGCGATCGATGGCGCCTGGGAAGAGTAAGGAGGACTCATGCCTGGACAAATTATGTGCCCTTGTGTCGCTATCAATATTACATGTTATTGGATGTAGCTGTAATATCAACAAAAGAGCCAATAAACAGGCAAGCAGAGAAGAGTCTGGAGCAACCTGAGTCCCTGCAACGTCATCCACATCATCAGCATGCACGCTCACTCACTGTGAGCTCTCCAGACAGTTACAGTAGCAGCTACACAGGCCCCGTCGAACATCACACGGACCCTGTACGAGGGGGCTGGCAGGATTAAGTGTGCAGTGTCCAGTGAGACTGATTTGTGTAGACATTTGTGTCTTGATGGCAGCAGCCATCCCCAACAGGATGCAGCCTGACACAGACACACACAAAAACCCTTTAGGAACAACTCAAAAACACATAAAACAGCACAAGGTGTTGAGCTGGCCTCCAAATTCACTAGATCCCAAACTGATCAAGTATCTGTGGGATGATCCACAGAGGCCCCTCCCCTCAAAGGACCCAAAGGCCCCCACTAACAACATTCTATTGCCAGACACCACAGGACACCCTCAGAAGGCCCATGTCCATTCTCTGATGAGTCACAACTGTTTTGGACGCACATCAAACCATCAAAAATGCACATGCAGACTACTAGTAGCAGGAATCTGTTCTGGTCCTGGCTTCTTTCCTCACTGAATGGTACTCTAACAACCCACTGTCAGCCAGAGACTCCAGTCTTGAGGTGTGAAAAGTTTCATCATTCAGACAGATATGATAATGACGGCTAGTGGTTTTGACGGTAGGATCTGGTTGTTACCGAACCTCAGTCATACAACGTCCTGATTGGCAACACCCACATATGTTCCTATTTAAACCCCAACCAGTCTTTCAGAGCTGAAGAAGCTACTTGGATGAGCTTTGAAACATCTTCAAGAAACTCTACTCTAAGTCCAGTTGCCCTTGTTTCAGCTTGTTTTTTGGATTACAGATGAGCATTGCCAAATTTTATGAACGTGGACAGAACTAAATCACAACATACAACCATTTATATTATGGATGAAAACTACTTTGAATGACACAAGTAGCCACAATGCCGTGCTTTTTTTCCGCAGGGATTATGTTCTTTTACCTGTCCTCCCTAAAACAAGCATAGTTTCACTTCTCTACAGGATGCCAATTTGTCTTATAAACACATTTAAAAGTTCAGTAAGACTAATAATACTGAATGCAAAACTGTTTTAAGTTACAGGACAGAAGTTAGGCTGGAGTTGATATCACATCACAGCTAGTTATACACAACCTTATTTATTTACTGTGAGGCTGAATCCAGTGTTTGGCAGGCCTGTCATCAGGCCATGATAGGACCGATTCTGTTTGTGGGAGGTTTCAGCAACTGTCAGCTGATCCCAGTCTGTGTCCGCTGTGTTCTGGATAGAAAAAGGAGCAGCTAATTTAAGTGTGCAGCCTCTTCTACTCCTCCACTCCTTATTCACTGCTGCCTCCCTCTTCTCCTCTGGCTTTTGTCTGTTTTTCTGCACTTCTACATTTATTTTTTTGCTCTTTGTGCATGTGTATTTTTTCCTCCCCTCACTTGTGTGCCAGGCTTTGTCAGCTGAAGCACAGGCTCAGGCTCTCTCCTCACGCCGGACCTGTCGACGCTCGCAAATAGAGCAGGAATATAAAAACAACATTTGTAGCCTACCAATCCGATTACCACATAAGCCCCCCCTCCAACAAATCCCTGGACTGAACAAGAGCGCGCCAGAGTCCAAACACCTAAATTCTCGTCTCATCCCTATCAGTGCTCATGTTTATTCCTGAAGACGTCCCACTCACATTACCATAATGCTATGCAGATCTGAGGCGGCTTTGTGTCAGGATTGAGTGGAACCAATCAGATGTGAGTCTCGGAACGTCCTGTCATGAGGCAACGATGCATGTTCTGCTCAGGCAAGGTCAGAGTATTCCATATGAAATCAATACATGTCTACACAGGTTATTTGTTTTTGGTGCCAACGCTCTTAGCAAGGGCACACTGTATCAGAGTCAGGACACTTGTGCTTTATCACAAAGGGACCATCCACAAACACTGTAGGACTCTGCAGCAGCCACTAGGGGGAAGCAAGGTTAACAAAAATGAAGAAATGAGGAAGTCAATGAATGAAGTAATGAAAACAAATTAGGATCATGCTCTTCTTTTTAACCGTCTTAGTCATGATGTTTGGGCAATGACTGTTCGCTC
This sequence comes from Chelon labrosus, assembly GCF_963514085.1. Taxonomy (NCBI): domain Eukaryota; kingdom Metazoa; phylum Chordata; class Actinopteri; order Mugiliformes; family Mugilidae; genus Chelon; species Chelon labrosus. Next base: position 21,673,889 of record NC_140352.1, read on the forward strand.
AGATAGTTTAGCCTCTAACCCAGTGATGCGCGATCTCAGGGTTGGGACCCTGTGAGGGCCGCAAGACAAATCTAAGGGCTGTCCGATGATTAACTGGATATGAAAACAGAAAAATGACGCATGTTTCTGTCACACCAAACTAGTAAAATACTAGTCAGAACAGACACTGTTAATTCGTGCGATGCATGTTGCTTTTTCCCATGGGTCGTTGCTGAATGACGACAACAACAAAAGAAGTCAGAAATTCAACCTCATGAACACTTTAAGGGAGATGTGTTAACAGATTACGTTGTATACTTTGCTTCCAGTGTTGTCCTGGCCAGCGTATTCTGCATCGTGTATTGGCTAAGTTTGTAGTTTCTGCTTCACACACAAAGAGTACGTAGAGAAATAATAATTGTGAATGTGAATGTTTTGAAGTTCCTTTGAACACACAAACTCAAAAAATACTTTATGCGCCATATCATGGTGCCAAATATGAGTCTACGGAGGAGGAGTGAGTCTATTCGCACAGGACTAGTATTACAACTACAGTTTTAGTTTGCAATTAATCCCATGCAAATTGGCAAAAGTTAGTCATTTCAAAAGTCCAGATTTCACTGCAAACCATCTACCGTATTTCTCCGAAGACAGACCAGTGAATGGAGACGCATTCAGAGAAAAAAACAAGCTCAAAGCCGTCAGGGGAGTGAAATTTTGAAGGACGCTGAGAGCGCATTTTGATTTTTGAATTTAATTTATTGATGTGTTAATCACATTGGTGAATGTGGAGCTGATTTAAACAGTGCCAGGCAGTTTCTGCAGAAGTCTCCCCCTGGATCAATGCTGTCTCACCCACATCGTGTTTTATGTTTTAAGTAAATTCTTAATTATTTACTGACATGTACTGTAGTGGAGTGGAAGCAGAAAGTTGAGTTCGCCTATCCTGTGCCAGTGTGCTACATGCGACACAGGTGTAAATTTCTAAATCAGCTAATGTCCCCAAGTAATACTGATCCCATGTGAGTAGGGCTTATGTTGAAGCCAACCCACGACTTAGCTCCTAATAAGCTGGCTGTGAGACCGGTGGTGGAAACTCCTGTCACTATAACAGATGTGTCACCCTCTCACCAAAATTGGCCATTCGCTTGGCAAGCAAGGAATTCACATCCCCAATCAAGTATCTTGGCAACTACTAGCGTTATAATCTATCAAAGTAATATAATTGTGCTCGTGGCATCACAGTAAGAACATCTCACGTGTGGACAATGGTGAACATTTACGTATAATGGACACAATGGCAACCATCGTGTTCGCTATATTCTGAAATATAGTCTTGAATATTAGAAAAGGAAATGCATTGTTTGGTTGTCATACATCATCTGGGGTGGCTCAGAAATGGCTTGGTTGAAAGGGGCTTTAAGGGGACACAATCGTGTGTTGTGTATAGTGACAATTGTTAATTGTCACTATATTTTAAATACTAAATTGTCACACAAACACAGTGCAGTCTGCAGTAGTTTTACTTTTACCTCAAATAGTCAATCCCCAAAACACCACGGGCAATAAAAACTAGAAGTAGTGTTTGTTTTCTTGCACACTTGCAGTATAGTCACTTAAAAAAATGGAACAATTGGCTTTTTTTTTTTTAACGACATGGCAGATTGAATCACCCAGTCCGGCTCTCTCTAATTCATTCTTCACACGGAAACCTTGATGTCTCTCAGCGTCTCTCTTCCGCAGACTTTATTCCTGTCACCGCCTCACACGTCCTTCTTCATGCCATTCTCCCCCTAATATGGCACATGACTGACAGCTGTAATAAAGGTTAATCTGGTCCCTTCTATTGTTCGTCTGGACCTCATTACCATAGCCACTCTCAGTCTGTTCGCCCCATTAAAAGGAGAAACAACTTTTAAACGCTTTGCTTAATTCAAACATTTTACAAGCGCTCTAAAGCCTTTGCAGCCTGGCAAGCTTCGGGAAGTTAAAAGCCGAGGCACTCTAACAGATGATACAAAAGAAACGTCAAAATGTTTCGTTTTCTTTTAAACGTCTCTCAGTATGAACTTGACAGGGTTCACTTTCCCCATTTGCGCAAACAGCTCACTTCCCCAAGACAGCGAGCCATATATAAATAAAACATAGCACAAACAGATGGGGTTGAGAGGTTCAGTTACTATTCGACTGAAAGTTAGAGAAGGCAAAAGGCTGGGGCATGAAAATGTAACTCAGTGAAGCTTGAGTTTAAAGGTGCTGCAGCATCAGAAGATAACATGCTGGGTTATACTCCTGTCAGCTCCGAATGAAAAGGACGGGGACCCCACAACAAGATAGCAGAAGGATGGTCAACGGGTTCTTTCTGCTGTGATGTACTGATCCTCAAGACGTGTCAGTTCCAAGAATCCAGCAATGTTTTCAGGCAGTTTTTTTTTTTTTTACCATGTTGGAAAGAGGAGCCAAAACTGTTAAGGGAATTTGTGCAAGGTTGTTATCAAGGATGGCACTGTTTTTTTTTTTCTTTCTATAATTCTACATGATAAGGAAGAATATGTGAAGAATTTAGAGTCCTACTAACAACCTTTAGTAAAGTTGGTACCTTTTGATATATTCTTTCTTAAAGTATCTGAAATATTACTAGCGTGATCGTGTATGTGGAGTTAAAAAAATGCCAGCTTAATGTACTGCAGGGACAAATAAATGTCACTAATGAGGCACCAAGGAAGAGATGCGACGTTTGAAGGATATTTATCTAGTAAGGGCACAGTGTGTTCGCGGCTTCACATGCCAACAACATCAAAGAGGAGTTAGCTGAGTTTGTACTTTGCCTAAAATCAAAGCATTAGTCAGAATAGGAGAATCCAACTCTAACTCCAAACTTGTCAATATGCAGCCCTGGGCTCAGTAAAGGTTTAAATATTCCAGGACTTTGAAAAGAAATCTTTGTGAGAAGTGTTTCACACAAGTTTTCTAAACTATGTTTCATGAGGGGAATTCCATAGGTACTGGAAGCTTCGAGGAAGATAACACTGGTATAACTATGACGGCCATTTGAGACTCACTGAGACGTAAAGAGGAATTCTGAAACTTGTCAGCCGGTCTTATTGTCATTTATACTGTTTTTGGTCAAATTACCTCCTCTGCTGAGATACCTCCTCTGATGAGACTTAAGAACATGGTGTGTAGTGGCTGTTTAGCACAACTAACATGTGTTGATGAAGGTAAATAATCCTATGCATAGCAAAAACTGCAAAATACAGAATTGAAATAAGGTATAGATTACTTAAAATAAGCAAAGATATTGCCAAAAGAAGTGGCTTTTCTTAAAACAAGTGAATGTATCTAGCCTAAAAGAACCCACAGATATCTCAAAATGAGTGTTTTTAGATTAAAAATAATAAGATCTGCACTGATATAAGGAAAAAATACAAGAATTACTATCTTATAACGTAGGACAATGTGCTTAATTTTAGTAGGCTATATTAGATAAGATTATATGTTAGGCAACATATTCTAACATTTGTCTAGACATAAAATATTTAATAAATGTTTTTTCTAAACATGTAGAAACTTGCACCTCTTCTGGTGTAGAGAGAAAAAAAATTTCTGAGTTAGACCAGAAGCAGACATGGAGAGTCCTCTCACACTTCAGCTGATCTTTCCAAAATCTTTTAGAAAGCTAGCACTCCTTGCCACGTTCAGTGTTGTTCTTGCTGCAGTCGGGAATTCATTGTGACATTTAGTCAAAATCTGCATATTTTTAAGCATCTACCTTTTGTCTGTTTTCTTTTTCGTTAAGGCACTCATTATTGCTCTCTTGCTAACCCTAACCCACTTCTAAGTTGTTGGTTTTCTCCACATTCCAGCTTGTAACATGTGGTGATTGCTGTGACGTTGCCACATCAGAACAGAAACTTTTAAAGCCACACGTTTCATTTTGTGCAAGTATTAAATGAATGATATGCAACATGTTAATGACTGAGCTTTACATGTGTTGGTAGGTGGATTTTGGATATGAGCAGTGGCAAATCTCTACCTGGCTCTAGCCACACAAGTTGTATCAATCTTGTTATCTCACACAGTAAGACTACAAGTGTATTTATTAAAGCATCAGTTTTACTCCAGACCTCTAAGAATTCAAGCTACTCTAGGGTCAAAGGCTACCTTACCTGAATGTTTTAAATAAAGATACAGTTCATACAGTATGTTTCAAACTATAAACACAAAGAATATTGCCAAAGTGTGGGGCAGTTTGCGCGCTGGGTGCAATTCTTCTTTTAGACATTTGCTCAATTTGACCTGTCATGTCGGTAAAATGCTGCAAGTCACTGCTGTTGAGCCAAGTATTTTTCACCGCTGATTCACTGCCCAGAGTGTGGTGGTAGGGATCGTTTTCACAGAGTGGATTAGAGAGAAGGTCATTGTTAATTCCTCCACCGAGAGAGGGAGGCACACTGCAAACTGGCTGGAAATCTTCTCGAGGGCAGAGAGGCTGCAACTGGCCTGAATAAGTGTGTGGACAAATGCCAGCACGGAAGCTGGAGTACAGACACAGACACAGTTTAAAGTTGAGCTGGAATGGAAAGAAATCAGTACGCACATCCCTAGAGTTCACTTTTGAATTGTAGACTTAGAGAACTTGCGATTGCCAAAAACTGGAAATTTAAATGCATTAAGTTTTCTTGCAAGGACAGCTAAACCTACATTTGCGTTCTCCAGAGGACACAAAGTTTCAGTTGTGACAGCCAATATTTATGCAATATTTGGATGGACAAGTTATATCTCCTCGATTGCAAGATCTGCACAAACAAACAATTTAGTCCCATATGTGATTGGGTAATTTCCTACTCTACTTGAAAGGATGATATGTTTCTTCAAGTTTTGACACTCATACTTTTATATAATGCAGGACAAATCTTACACTGGCTCAGCAAGAACTGAAATAATGCCAGAGTTGGCAATCTAGATCAACTAACTTTCACTCTCTGGATAGTTTGCCTAACTTGCTAAACGGAATCAAAACTAAACAGTGTTTATAGACTATAGTAGACTATTGTGTTTGTCAGTTAGCAGCACTTCTAGTAGCAAATATTTTCAAATGTTACTCAGCGCTGTCAAATAAATGCAAAGGCTTAAACATTAGCAAGATAGCTTAGCTAACTTCTTCTGTCCTGGTGGGAAATGGTTAGCTTAGCTTGCTGTCATGAATACAAACTATGTACGTCCATTCTCCAGTTAGCAGTACACGTTGACAGGGCCTCCACTAGCAAATGTTATTTTTTCACAACAAAGAGCCCAAACGGTTTAATCTTTTGGCATCATATTTGTTCCCATGAAACAGAGACAGCTAGTCCTTTAGCCAAAACTACCACACGATATACTGAGCATTCAGCCACTGAACTCGAACAAGGTAACACTAGCTAACTTTTCTCTTTCTGGGTGGAGGATGCTGTAGTCCTGCTCTTGTGTGGAAAAATGGTACAAAAAATCCTATGCACAGCAAAAACTTAAAAGTATTAAAATAAGGGATATATTACTTAAAATAAGCAAAATGATTGCTGAAAGAACAGGAAGATTTGGATAGCCAAGTTTTTTTAAACAAGCAAATATATCTAGCCTCAAAGACTCTACAGTTGTCGCAGAACAAGTGTTTTTTACACTAAAAACAAGTAGATTTGTACATGGAAAATATTTAAGAATTTTTATCTTGAAATTCTTGGAAAATGTGCTTAAATTCAGAATATGCTAGTACCACCTTCTTTAAATAAGGTTATATGTTGCAACACACAAGTACATTTGTCTGAAATATTTTCTTAATATGTAGAAAATTTTATATAAATTTAACATCCAATGCTATGGTAATAGTCCAGAAAGAAGTTTAAATACAGTGGCGCCAGTGCCTAAGAACAATTATCTTTGTAGACAAAAACACAAGAATGTTTTGCCTCAGTTTAAGGCAATTCATCTCAGTTAGGTTTCAGTTTTTGCCATTGCCACGCTACTACTGCCGTTGCATACGGTATCAACTATCAACGCCAGCTTGAAGACACTGATTCTTCAAATATCTCACAAAAGTAGTGTAATAAACAGTATAAAAATTGCTGAAAGTGAAGACACTTCCACTTCTACTTCCAACAAAAACTGAGTGGAGGACAGATTGCTCTGTTGAACCAGTGGATCTCAACATTTTGATGTGACTCCTTTCACTACTGAAAATTGCTTCTCACCTGAAAGCACGGTGAATATGGCGGCAAAGGCGTTGAGCTTGAGGCCATCGATGACGTTGCCAAAGTGGCACACTTCTATGGACATGAGGATGCCTCCAGTGGCCAGCAGGAGAATGTACAGGCACTCCGCAACAATACACAGCCACAGCACTCCTGTGGAGACGTTGGTTGTGTCAAAGGAATAGCAAAGAGGGAGGGGAAAAAAATGACATATTTCATGTTCTGGGCATGGGGGTGCACACGGTTGAGTGAATGATGGAAGGGTAGAGTAGGGGCGAGAAAGATGGGGGTTGGGAAGAGAGAGCGAGAGAGAGAGGAAAGGAGAAGGTGGGGATGAGAAAAGAAGGAGGAAGGGCAGGAAGGACGAGTGGAGAAAGGTGGACCGGTGACCCCCATCACCCATATCATTAACCTTCACAGTCAGAGAGACGAGATATCTATCCAGAGATGCACAACACCCTGAGCTCAGGTCTGCGTGGCGCGTGGTTGGACGAAATATCAACGGCTTTAAAAACCTGTAAATATGTGCCGTGGTGTAATTGGATATAACACCCAAGGGCAGGTAGTTATTGTGTGGTTAATTAATCACAAGGTTTGTAACAAAAGTAATATGCCTGTTACCCAAAATATCCTTGTGTGAATTATTAACAGCGTTTCATCACTCTGCTAAGAACGTCTATTTTTTAACCGGCCCTGAATTGAATTTCACACTTCAGTAAAAGATTTCTTCAATTAAATTTACAGGGGCAGGTGGAGGGGTTCGGGAAATGTTGTTAGAGGACGTTTAGGGCCTCAAAACTGTCTGCAAGAAAGTGCATTTTACGAGAGGTTTCCCCTTACTTTTATGATACCAGCAAATTGTGGAGTGGTATGCAAATGAAGCTGCAGCAAAAGAGACTGATGTACACAGAAGCACGTGGGAAGATGTGATAATAGAGCCTGTCTAAACACCCTGGCATCCGAGCGGTGGTTTTAGCGGCTCTTCATTTCAGACAGTATCTATTATTTGGTAGAAGAAGTAAACATGAAGTTGTCCTTTAACGGATCTCTAAACTGCTGCCTACATCTTGGACTTTTCCACCAATTTACACTGGTGCACATTGTGAATTGTTTGCATAACTGAAACAAGAACCAAGGGTTGGAATAAAGGATTCCATATGTATTTTAAAACAAAACCAGTGAAAAGCCTTAAAAGAAACAATGTGCTGCTCAGCACAGCCTGAGGCACACACCTCCAATCTGTAAAAACGAATGTATTGTTTTAATTTAAAAAAAGCTGGACGCTGCTCTTTTTAACCTTCGTCGCTGAAACCGGAGGAAATAATGCATTTGTTGGAGACCATTTTCAGTGGCGGGCTAATCCACATGGTGCTCAGGGGAGTATTGACAGCAGGGCTGCTGTGTATGAGGGATCGAGTCATAGTAAACAGTAGCATGTTTCTTCATGGTAATAAAAGAACATCTCTATTCCATCTGCTTGCTCCAGTGTCAATGCTTTTTTGGAGGAGAGTTCTCTAATCTGAATAAAAATAAAAAGTGCTCTCCATATTAAAGTCTAGGTCTGGCCGAACCCTCAATCCACCCCCACCTCCTCCCTTTGCAGAATCTATAACCACTCCATCTCACTTCATTCTTTGTTCTTGTCATAAATACAACGACCAGAAAAGGCTGCAGTCACAGTGAAATGTAACACCCGGCTCTCTAGTCAGACATGCTCTTCCCATGTGACTCTCTTCAAAAAAGACATGAAATTTACAAATTTGTAAGAAACACAAATAGCTAATTCCGTGTCAATTAAAAAATCACGTTGTCGTGGCCAAAACAAGAGGCTTTCCATAACAGAAAACAGGCACCATGAATAAAGTGTCAGACTGAACAGAAAAAACAAAAGGGCAATTCTGTCTGATTATCAGACCAAAGAAATCAGGCTCAAGAAACTGATTAGGTGGGATGAGGCTGTACTGATGTGACTAATTTGCTGCAACACCACTTTGCTTATTGTCCAGCAGCACAAGTGATTAGTTAATTCACAATTTCGTCCCGAGAATCATTGCTCTTTAACCCAAATATGTTAATTATATTAGAAAAAGAAATATTTATCCCTCCAGTGACTGTAACAGACATAGGGGGAGGAGATTAGGGTTGATGGATGGATTCACTAAACACTGAGCATTCACTGTTTGTTTCCTGTTGAGTCAAAATTAAATTGTTTCAAAAACTTCAAATGCATGTTCTGATCATTGTAACAATGAAAGAGAAGTCTTTGGGTGCTCCATAAACTGGAGTAATTTGTTTTTGGGTGAAAATCTAACCCTGTTGTTTTTATGTGGGTCGTATTCTGACTGTAGGATAATTGACCTTTGGCAGATTGGGCAGATCAGGCAGGAAGTGTTGGCCAGTATTACATCACAGAGGCAAAGTATCTTTCAAAACTGTCCACTTCAGGCTAAGCTGCTTGTTTAGGGCGATGAACAAACAGCTCTAATGTTGAGAGAGGGCAGAGGATTTCAAGCTTCAAGATGACAAAACTGAAAAAAAAAAAAATAATTGCTTACCTCTCTCATTTGACGGAGCAACATAAAGGAAATTTCTGCAGTTTTCACCTGTAAAAGAATGTAAATTAGACACAAGTCCACTTTCTGGGACAAAGATAAAGCTGTGATCTAAAACAAAATAATCACAGTTTGATCCAATATGTGAAGGGATTTCCTTTCTGTGTTTGTGCATTAACAAGCTCTGGCACCATCCCCCCCATCAGCGTTTCAAATATTCTGCTTCAAACGCAGCCTGTAGCATTGTGCTTGCCAGATTTCCACTGTAGACACTATAAGCTCTTTTATGGTGCTCTGGAGACAAACGCGTATTATTTAGCCCCGTGTTGCTAGATCCATAGTTGGGGTTGGGAGGTCGGGTACCAGGGGTTTGGGGGCAAGCAGCCCCCCCGATGCAGAGCTTTCACATAATAGTGAAGAAACACCTACTCTGAAGTGGTTGTAATATGTTTAATCTTGTTTTACCCCATGTTTTATATGGGATTCAAATCTGGCTGTTAGGTTTAATTGTAGAAATCTAGATCTCCAGATTATTTTGTTATCTTTTTTGATTTAGATAGAATATTAGACATTGTGTTTTATGCTTTTTGGGTTTATTAGTTTATGGCCGTTTAATATACAAGACAAACATTGTCCTGTATATTAAACTGAATAAAATAAAATAAATGAATTAAATAAAAAATTGCAAATTTTGCAAATTGCATCTTATTTTGTTCACTGTATCATTTTTTAAAAATACATATAAATATTTTTTGAATTCATATATACTCAGCCTGACTTCTTATTCTCAATGTTCTGCATTTAAGCAGTAATATTTTAATTAGTAATTTAACAACCAGTATAATTTAATCAAGTGATTTGTTTTAGTTTTAATTTGTCCAGTCCAGGTTAAAGAATCAAGAAGAAACTTCTTGATTGTTGTATTTCATCGGTTCCTGGACCGATGTGCTTTTGTCCGTGACGCACCTCTCCGTGCGCACCAGCGCGCTCCGCTGCGCTCTGGTCCCGGCATCAGCCCGGTGCCTGTGGAAACAAAACTTACCGGTCATGTTGATGTTCTGCTCGCAGGAGAACCAGATGCCCGTGTGAAACTTCCTCATCACGTACTTATCCTCCCCGGTCTCCCAGATGTACTGCACCAGCCGCGTGTCGTTGATGTTGGAGCTGTTGAACCTGATGCAGAACGACTGCCTGGTGGTGACCGGGCCGGTGCAGAACGGCTTCACCACTTTCCGCGTCCCCTCGCACCAGTAGCTGGTGGTGAGAGCCGACACGGCCAGGAACAACGCCAAGAAGTTCAAGGTGAGAGCGAGCGATGCTCTCCGCCGCCGGTCTATCCCCATAACGGCAGAGCGGAGGAATGAAGACACCTAACTTAATCCTTCGCTTTGTTTGACACTGGATTCTGGCGACTTCTCCTCCTCAGATCCTCATAATCCGGTTATTCCCGTTAATATATCCGCGGCTAATTATGGCAGCGCGTCTGGCTCCTACGGTGCGCCTCTCACATCTGCTCCTCCAGAGCAGCTGACTCTCTCATTTTGTAGGCTGTCCACCCCCCACCCTCCACCAATGCCTTACTGATACACCACCACACACCTCTTCTCAGCCTGTTACCACTGATTTCAGTTGCCGACCTCATTTATGTGTTCCTCCGTGCGCCCTTGTTAAGAATCATCCCCACACTCCACAGAAAATATCTAATATCATGAAACGTTGCATTTCTTGAAGCAGCAGTTGTCAGTGGTTCCACGCGTAATTGATGCTCTTTATAATGCATCTGTCACTTATTTCAGGAAAGTTCTTGCCTCAGTAACTACCTAGCAACGACGAAGAATGGTGCGCAACACATGCGCCAAGGGGGTTTATGACAGTTTTATTTTGAAAAAGCAAAACAAGACAAAAAAAAAAAAAAAAAAAGCTAGCTGCACTGAAAATAAATGTCCCCACACTGGCATTCAGTGTAGACTCACTTACTCACTACCAAACAGCATCAGGAAAGTGGTCATTCAACTGGATGATTGTGTTTCTGTTATTTAGTCTAGCTGCACGGACTAAAATAGAGTTGTCAATTCAATAAAACAAAACACAGCCTCCAAAATGAAAACACGGCTCTTTTGGTTATTTTAAACAAGTGAGTGCAAAACTGTTACATTACAATGCATTTGTTTTCACTAGTGTACTTAATGAACTGGCAAGTGAGTGTACATTCTAACAGGTACACACTAATAAATACTATTCAATTCCCTCTGGAGTTCAATTGCATGGTTCAGGCCAAAATACTACACTTCCCATGATGCAACCGATTGCGTCTCTTCATTACAGTCACTCTTTGCAGTTCTTATTCAATAAATTTGTAGTTTCCAAGGGCCACCTGTAGCGGCATTACATCACCAGAGTCATTTCCTCCCAAGGTTTAGTATAGTCACTTCTTTAAAAAAAACAAAAACAACTCAATAAACACAATAAACACACACATTGCGCCACAAAAGACAGCTGATTGCCCTTCACTGTTTAATTAACATTGAATTAATTTGCATCAGTGTAGTTCCCCTATTGTATGGAGGAACAGAAGTGCAGGCTGAAAAAATTAAATTAAGAAATAAGTATTTGGCTCAGCGACTAATAGTCAGATGTTATCGCCCCTATACATCTTCCTGTCACCAGCACCAACATATATAGGGGTTCCTTCTCAGACCAGTGGAGCTGAACCATGAGAGCAGACTGCCTTTTTACAGAGTGGGGTTGCCTCTTTATCTCTGTCGTTACGGGATATGCACGTAAATATGCAAAAACAAGTTGCACTCTGCCAGCCATTTCATGTGGACTTTAAAGCAACAAATTGTAATCAATAATACACAAGTCAAATCCCAAAATGTGCAGCAGATACAGGAAACACATGTAAATACTGCACTGTGCTGCAAACAGAAGAAAACTGCCAAAGCTGATAGAATGGACCCAAATGATATCAAGTCCAGTGGAAACTGAATTATATCAAGGAAGGTTGAAAAAAAGCAGAACAACAACAGCAACAACAACAAAAAAGCTATCTGGTAAAATGTATATGGTGGACGAGTTGGATGTATTCTCCAGGGCTAATAAACAAAGAGGAAACAGGAGGGGCAAGTAAAGCCACACTGATGGGGAAAGCTGGACTGAAGCCAGATGGTAGAGGCAGGTCTGACATGAAAAGAGTGTTTCATCGGGGACGGGGATAACCAGACTGAAAGAATGAAATGTAGCAAACAAGTGACTCAGCCAAATACAGAAAACACAGCAAATATAGGAATGTGTCATTAATACAGAAAACGCAACACAGAAACACTGTGAATTCTGAGTTCAAAGTAACACAATAAAAACCATCTACGTCGCTATAATGTGACCGATGTGACAAACCCGGGGCTGGTTGCACCAGCTGGATGTTGTAAGAGAAGGCTGGGTGTAAAATGCGCTTTAAGCCCTGTCTAGAATTGATCCAGGCGCATAGCAACATCTGAGACAAAATTTTACGCCTAGCTAGAGGTGTAAAGAGAAAAGTCCTGACCAGTTTTCATGGGGAAACCATGATACAATGGTACTTCTATACTTCACAAATCTTATCTAAATAGATTTGGTTTGGGTTTAGGTTAACACCCAATGTTTTAGTCAGTCCATCCATCCACCCCAACCTCCTCCCCCTATGTCTACCACAGCTACAAGAGAGTACTGCTACAGTCAAATTGATGATATATGATTCTCAATAAGCTGTTTGCACAAACAAACCATAGGAGGGCTGTCTCTTTCTGACAGCTGGTTTACACATATGCAGACAGTTATTGAAACATCTTTCAGCCTCTCTATACTGCATTTGTTTTAATTTCTATCTTTAAGCAGTCTGCACTAAATTTCAAGTCATAGCAGGGTTATGTCTGTCATGTAAAAGTGAGTCCATAGGAACCACCCCAAGATAGGTAAATATTTCTTTGTCTCAAGTAATTAACGCATTCGGGTTAAAAATCAATGACTCTCGGGACAGAGCTGTGAATGAACTAATCAGTCTCACAGCTAGACAATAAGCAAAGTGGCGTTCCAGCAAATCCGTCACTTCAGTACAGTCTCATCCCACCTAATCAGTTTCTTGAGGCACCCCTCCGGCATTCTCAGTGTTTGCCCTGATAATCAGACAAATATAGCTAGAACTTACCGGGAGATTTCGTTTTAATGCGGGTTCAGGTTGCGCGCAATGCAGACGTGAGACTAACTGATGTGGGGGTGCGGTAGCTCTCTGGCATAATGCTTGGCGACAGTACATACACTCACTGCAGTGTTCAGTCTTTTTTTTTGTTTCATCTGGGTAATTTCATTTTTGTTTTAGAGCCTGTGCAGTCAATTTTTATCTTTCTATTGACGCAAGTTTTGGTTAAGATAATGGAAGTAAGCACAGCAGTGTGGCAAGCTAAGACGTGTCATCTTGGATGAGCACTGTTTGTATTAGTCGGTTCAGCCGGAGTAAATATTTATTCCAAGGCTGGATGTAACTTAGCCTGACATAGGGTTTATGTACAACTGGTGCAACTGGCACAAGGGGTGTACACACAGGAAGAGACTACTGCTGATATGGTGACAAGAGACCATGGAATGTTAATGGAATTCAATAAGTTGTGACTATTTTGTTAGTAGTCTAGTGTTACCTCACCCAATGGCTGCTCTTTTATTCCTTCAATTGCTTCAACCAATGAAATGTCAACACCTTACAGTGAGAGACTTATGGCAGCTCCTAACCTTGTGTTGCGAGTTGGTGACAAAACTCGTTAGCAGATCCAGGATTCCCCGGGGCCGTGACCCTACGGTCAGCCAGGCAGCTCTGAACAATTTGGAAGCGAAGTGGCTGACATTATAAAAATATCCAAGCATGCTACTGTATGTCACACCGTTTAACTGAGGTGGCCATTGGCAATTAGCAATTTGGCTGCTTGAAAAGCACCCAGTTTCATGGAGGAGGAGAAGTCACTGCAAACAAAGAAGCTAGCGCCACTACTCTGCTTTATGTTTCAGATATATCTTAATGAGGAAAACAGATGGTTACGAAGTAGCTTAGGTCATGTAGATGAGAAAAGTAGCGACGGTTGCTAGGTGACAGATATAAAAGTCGGTAAGAGATGTCGGTTCGTGTGCGTTTAGCACTTCCCGACCTGAGATAAGATGGGCAGAAGGTTCCTTAGTTATGTTTTGCTTCTGTAACACCTTATTATTTTAATTTAAGATTTAAAATGGGATACGTCTGTAATCGGGCGCCTTGAGAAGTTGCAAAAAACTTAAAAGTGTGAAGTAATAACAAGGAAAAAAGCTTATATAATATATGTCAGATTAAATGAATAACTCAAACCTTAAGAATTGTTTTATTCTAAAAGATAAAGCTGAAAACCGACACAGTGGAGAAGCTGCAAAATATCCCAAATTCCTCCCTGACTCTGTGGTTTATTCGTTGGGGCTGTGACACCTGTGCCCCATTCCAGGTCCCTGCATGAAAGGAGAGTAAAACCAACTGCTGACAGCAAAAGTTTATCACTCCACAAACAGACAGATAGCGCCTCTGTGTAATTGCTACCAGGGGAATTGGTTTGCGGGTGTCGGGTCAGGGTGGGCAGGGCAGCTTTCAATCAGTCACAAAGACACACAGGGAGTGTCTGAAGGTGGTGAAAGTGATTGGGTAGGTAGGCGACTGTCCTGAGTCGGTGATATGGGATGAATTTTTATCTCTGTGCAGATGTTCTGTTTATATGACTATGTATTTTTGCTGGGGTATTCGGCACATTATGACGACCAGCAGTAATTTCCTCTGCCTACATGCTAAATGTAAATACACTGTTGCCCATAAAGTTGGAATAAAATATTTTTTACCTCTTTCTGATGAAATGATTGCGGCAATGTGATTTATATAAACAGGAATAAAAAGAGGAATGTGCCTGAAAATAAAATGATTCCAACTGTATGGGCAACAGTGTATGGATAACAGTGAGCCACATGGTCTGTGTGTGTATTAGAAGGAGGCTGTCGAAGAATTGCTAACGTCTCACGTCCCTTGAGATTAAAAGTCATCATTCTTTTCTCCTTGCCCTCCCCCTTCTTCTGACCTACACCACGCCATTAAACACACACATACACACACATTGAATCAGGGCAGCAGTTTCATGCTGCTGTACCCCCAGAAGCGATACAATACGGCCGCTCAATTTCAACCCCCTCCACATTCTTCTTCCCTGAGTCGAACCTATAATCACAATAATAAATATCAGTGATATATGCATTGCCTCTGCTTCCCATCACATCCAAGATAAGCTCACTATGTGTGTGTGTGTGTCTCCCACAGGACATTAGAGATAATCAATAGAGTGCTGCTGTGTCCAGAGTGCAGGGATGTAACACACATGCTGTGATCCTGTATCCTTTGGCCTGTTATTCAGATTCGGGGGCCCTCTGTCACCTTCAGGTTGATCTATAGCGCTACCGTAGTACAAGCTTCACTCTGACTGGAATATTTCGCTGAGGGGACGAGCGCTGCTGCTTCACTCGTTTTTCCTGCCCCAGAGCCAGGGAAGAAAACCTCCAAGGACGAGCGGTGCCGCAGATTATCGTCACGCATGACGACCTTGCAGGGTGCCCTGATAAAAGATCTCAGGTGTCTCATGTGCCGGCTGCGTCTAGAAATATGTGAGGGCGATAAACGGAGTCAGGGAGATAAATTCTGGAGATGTTTCATCCTCCTTGGTTGTGGAACGGGTAGGGTGAGAAGAAGGGTGATGAGATGCCAAAAACTGCAGTTCCTTCAATTGCAACCTTAGGCTTGCTCCAAAAAAGAATCAATCCCCGCTGATCACCAAAGCTAATCTCCCCATTTATGTCACCTGTACTGATGGCAGATTTGCATATAAATCATTTGTTTAAATTATACACTGCCTGGCCAAAAAAAAAAAAAAAAAAAGGCAAACACGCTAATATTTCGTTGGACCACCTTTAGCTTTGATTACAGCACGCTTTCGCTGTGGCATTGTTTCAGTGAGCTTCTGCAGTGTCACAAGATTTATTTCCATCCAGTGTTGCATTAATTTTTCACCAAGATCTTGTATTGATGATGGGAGAGTCTGAGCACTGCACAAAGCCTTCTACAGCACATCCCAAAGATTCTCAATGGGGTTAAGGTCTGGACTCCGTGGTGGCCAAACCATGTGTGAAAATGATGTCTCATGCTCCCTGAACCACTCTTTCACAATCTGAGCCCCATGAATCCTGGCACTGTCATCCTGGAATATGCCCGTGAACATCAGGGAAGAAAAAATCCATTGATGGAATAACCTGGTCATTCAGTATATTCAGGTAGTCAGCTGACCTCATTCTTTGGACACATAATGTTGCTGAACCTAGACCTGAGCAACTGCAGCAACCCCAGATCATAGCACTGCCCCCACAGGCTTGTACAGTAGGCACTAGGCATGATGGGTGCATCACTTCATCTGCCTCTCTTCTTACCCTGATACGCTGAAAATTCGCTGAAGTGCGTTCCCCTCTATCCTTCCAGTTTTTAATAATGGACAGTTCTTAACCCAGTTTTAGCAGTTTCTCCAGTCTCCTTAGATGTTTTCTGTGCTTGATGCATGCCGGTGATTTGACCCTTCTCAAACAGACTAACATCTTTTCAACGACCACAGGATGTGTCTTTAGACATGGTTGTTTAAGAAATGAGAAGCTACTCATTGCATCAGTTGGGGTTAAATAACTTGTTGTCAGCTGAAAGATAATCACCCATGCAGTAGTTAAAACCAGGTGGCAACTTTTTTTTTTTTTTTTTGGCCAGGCAGTGTATAAAGGTCTAAACTTATGAAAAAATAAAGGTGTGGTCACTTGTTGCAGGCTGTCTCTCTAGGTGTTATCTGAACACCCCCCCCCCCCCCCCCCCCCCCCCCCCCCCCCTCGACCCTTCACAGGACAAGCAGTTACAGAAGATGGATGAATGAATGAATGGGAGTTAGGCAGAGTCAGGCATGATGACTGGGGTTAAATGTTGGGGAGGTTGTCCCTTGTGAACGCAGTGCTAATTCCCACCAGCTCCCTGCTCTACATCCAACACGTTTCCGCTTCAAGGTGTACAGATATATGTCCATGGATCCTCCACAGATTTCTCGGCTGAATGCATCAGAACGGACTGACAAGCTCCGTTTCACAGTAACAAAAAGCAGTAAATAACCAGCGCATCCCTGTTTCATATCCCGTAAACTGCAGCCTGCAGGTCAGTTGTTTAATGGAGCATTCAGGTGGCTACGCCTCACTCTAATTCAATTGCTCACACCTGGCTATATAAAACCAGCACCCCTTCTCCCATCCCCCCCTTTTCTTCTTTCCGTTCTTTTCTCGGCTCAATCTAAATTCAATCATCCCTGAGGTACCTGCCTTTCCAATAAACTCATTTTACAGCTATCTACGACATGGTCTTCGTCAATGGAGTGTTTTATAAAATGCTTGAACTGCAACATATGAAATGTCACAGCTCGTACTGGGAGCCCTGGGTATGCTGAAAACCTGGCCATCATCCGGGTGCCTTCAACATCTGCAAATCACCAGGTCGTTAAAATGGACTCTTTAGCATGGATACAGAAATAATAGAAATGATCATGAAACAATGATTAATTACAATTTTGCAGACTGCTTTTCTACAGCGGCTGATTTTGACCCACGCCATAAATGAGGCTGTTAGAGTTACATAATAAAGATAATAACACGGAAAGTAATAATGCTTGGGGGTACCGCGGTATTGGAGACATTTTTCTTCAATTATCCTACAGGCTCATTTGAATAAACACACACAGTTTATATGGCTGTGAAATGCTTTTAGGTTCATTTAGTTGATTGGATTTTACCTTCATTGCTCACTTATATTCGTGCCTGGGCGTGATTTGCAGAACATATTTCCACTATAAATATAAAGACCTCTGTTGCGTTGTTTTTGTTTGATTAAAACTGCCTGACGGGCTTCCAAAGGCGGTGAAATACACTGATCAGGCAAAACATAATGACCACTGACAGGAGAAACAGATAACACTGACCATCTCGTGACAATCTAGTGTTCTGCTGGGAAACTTTTGGACCTGGCATTCATGTGGATGTTACTTAGACATGTAGCACCCACCTAGACCAGACCAGGCACCCCCACCCCATAGCAATGACACTCTTTGATGGCAGCAGCCATCCCCAGCAGGATGCAACCTCAAAAACCATGAAGAACAGCACAAGGTGTTGACCTGGCCTCCAAATTCACTAGATCCTAAACTGATCAAGTATCTGTGGGATGATCCACAGAGGCCCCTCCCCTCAACCCATAGGACCCAAAGGCTCCCACTAACAACATTCTGTTACTAGACACCACAGGACACCCTCAGAAGGCCCATGTCCATTCTCTGATGAGTCACAACTGGAGACCTACACAGTATTAGGAAGGTGGTCATAATGTTATACCTGATCAGTATATGCTACGGAGTCAACAGGGAGGTGAGTTACTTCCTTCCCTTGATTCCTCTCTCCTTCTCCTCCCTCCTTTCCAATTTCTCGAGCCCCCTCGTCTTCGGTGATTCATGTCTGTGCTGAATGATTCTTAGCTGTAACTAACAGACAGACTGTGACGGATGCCGGCAGCCGTCTCATCCCTCTCACTCCCCCAGCGCATTTATTTGCATAATTACTTTCTTGCCACCAACAGAGGACACACATGTAAAGCACATGCATGCACTCACACCTCGCATGCACACGGTTCATGTGCAGAAGTCAATGAAGTGTGTTTGTAGGATGGCAAAGCTTACACAGAACTAAATGTTTAGAATTGTCTCGGAGGCTCAGGTCAAGGCCAAGAAGACACACAAACAGGAATATAGTTGCTTATTTATTTATACACCAATATAAAGCCTTTATATGCAGGATTTCAGACTTTAGCGACTCCTAGTGGTTGATTTCAAAATACAAACAAACAAAACATAGGCCAGTTGACCAAATCTGGCCCCACCTGACATAAACATAAAATAATCAAATTCTTCTTTACATAAAATCTATAGCAGGGCTCAGATTACAGGAGTTTTACTATCGCACCCAAATTTGAAATCCAGTTGCGTCACACACTTAAGGAGAAACTTCTTATCTCAAACCTGCACACGCTACAGCTTTTGAAAACACACACTACTGGATGTTATTTAGATTATCGTACCATATCAGGGAGCATTGAATGCTTCACCTCACACAATGAATCTGATGTAAAGGAAACTGTGGTGGAACAATTAGACTTTGCAGTGAGAAAAAAAAAATAGCTTAACTAATGTGAATGAGTAAACAGTCAGGAAGAGGCATCAACACTGGGTGTCTATTTTTTTTAAATAGGTTATTGTGGCTTGGAGGCAAGGTCAGCTATTCTATGTTCTTGAAGACTTGTTTCTGTCAGCAGTTATTGTGAAGGTGCTGACTTTATCACCAAGACCTTGAATCCTAAATATCAGACATGTCTGATGAAAATCAGTGCAGCTCTGAAAAAGTCTGCGAGCGGTTTGAGATGTTTGAGAGTGAATCTGTAAACGCCTCACATTACCAGATAATCTGGGTCAAACCTCAGCGCCGTGAGTCGAAGGATAAATCGGCTGAAAACATGTGAGTGCGGCTTTACGTGTGCTTTTATCTCACATTTTCTACAGATAAAGGTGTAAATCCAAACAAACATGACCTTGCAACTACGTGATTTGATCAAAATGTGAATAAGTACCACGCCAGTTCAGTCACATCTTATGCCATGTGTTTGATGGTTTCTACATGTCATTTAATGACAGTAAAGATGGTTATGGGGAATCTTTCAACCATTAAAGAGTTAAAAGTACTGCTTCAGCGCTTGGATAGTGCTGGAACTTAGCATTTAGTTGGTACAAATTCCACTCCACAGCGCTCAGATGACATGTGTGACCATGCTGTTGTTGCTCTTCTGTCCATCACCCAATAAAGCAGGATTGCTGGGGCATAATCAGTTCCCAACAGAGTGACTCCAGACCAACTTTCTGCCTCAAAAATTGTTGTTGGCTGGGTAGGTTTGGGCTTCCAGGCTAAGAAAACATTGCTTCTCTAGTGAAATATGTAAAGCAATTATGGAATCAGACTTGAGTCAATATAATCAAGTAAAACGTCTTAAATGTAAAAAAGAAAGAACAAGAGAATAACTCATCCAAGCAAAAAATATAATTTGCAAACACATTTTCTGTGAATTCCCGCAAACTCTGTCTTTTCATTTTCATATAATATGTTCCCTTTCTATAGTTTCTTCTGCTTCCTTCTGCCTCATCAGACTTTTACTCTCATTTTCAATCGCAATCACGCCGCCAGCGCTTCCATTTGCCGCCTGACATTTCATGTGAATGAAATGCAAAGACCTCACCAGCCTTCACCAACAACTCTTTGTTCCTTTTTAAGAAACAACATCATAATCCATCAGAGTAATTAAAAAAACAACAACTTTAGCTACAGGTACATTCCAGATGCTTTTTTCCAGATGGTGTCCCATGGAGAGTATGGGGTGTTAAACGCTACATGAAATACGTGAACTGTGTGTCATGAGATGGAATGCATTACTATCAGAGGGGAAAAAACTGACTGCCAACTGCGACATGTACGTGAGCGCAGCAGTGAATATCCTGTACTATATTTAGGTCAGGTACAGGACAAGAGAATTAATGAAGTGTATCCGCCCACTGAGTTACAGCTCCCAAAAGTGTGGCAGACTAGAAAGAGGCAATGTTTGGCAGGGTCGAGTAGGATACTCAAGGCTGACGTAATTTCATACACAAAATGCAAAAATTGATTAATACAAGAATCAAATCAGTGCCTGAAGGAAATCATTATAAAAATAATTTCAGTGTAAACCAATGACATGATAAATTACAAAAAATGTAATGAGAAAATTAAAGACAGCTATGGAATAATTACCACAACGTATGAACCTCAAGCTAGTATGACAACATTCACAATATACAACGATCAGCCACAACATTAAAACCACGGACAGGAGAAGTGGATAACACTGACCATCTTGTGACAATACAATGTTCTGCTGGGAAACTTTTGGACCTGGCATTCATGTGGATGTTACTTAGACATGTAGCACCCACCTAGACCAGACCAGACACCCCCACCCCAGGCACACACACAAAAATGGTCTAGGTTCCCACAAACAACATGAAGAACATCACAAGGTGTTGACCTGGCCTCCAAATTCACTAGATCCCAAACTGATCAAATATCTGTGGGATGATCCACAGAGGCCCCTCCCCTCAACCCATAGGACCTCAAACGCACACATCCACATCACGGACTGTTCTCTCGGCTGCCCTCTGGCATGAGGTACCGCAGCCTGAGGTGCAGAACAGCCAGGCTCTGCAACAGCACCGTGCAATAATTCAGTACAATAATTCATTGCAATAATCCAGTGCAGTATTCTTATTCTTATGCACCTTATTATTTTATTACTGTTTACTGTTTGTTTTGTACACTTTTTATTGTTTTGTTTTTAGACACTTTTATTTATGTACTTGTGCCTTAAACGTCGCTACCTGAGCCATTTGCAACAACATTTCGTTCATGTGTGCACCTGTGGTCTGAATTTTGAATGACAAGATCTATCTATCAACCCATAGGACCCAAAAGCCCCCCACTAACAACATTCTGTTTCCAGACACCACAGGACACCCTCAGAAGGACCATGTCCATTATTCGATGAGTCACAACTTGTTGTTGGAGGAACAAGGGAGACCTATACAATATTAGGAAGGTGGTCATAATGTTATGCCTGATCGGTGTACAGTATTTAGCTTTCATTTCTATCACACAAGGCATGTGTACAACCTTGACAGAATAGGAAAACCTGTGTTACAAACAGCCCTTGTCAAGAAATCTGTGCACAGAATTGGTTATTGTGATTTAGTGAAATTTCAAATGAGAGCATTTCTTCTCAACTGCTTTTGTTTGAATACATTTATTTCATGAGTCCAGTGCATTTTTTGGAAATCAAGTTTGCGTGCAAATTTTTTATTTAACACCACAAAACATACACTGTCTGCCACATAATGGCATGTCCTTCCACTGAGGAGGTTCACTTTCCTGTCTGTCCCCTTTTGACCTGAATGTTCCATTAACCTGCTTCCTCCATTGTCTGGTTTGTTGACATACAGTAGACACACACATTAATGCAAACACACACAGTAGCCCTCTCCTCAGCCTCCTCTGTCCATCTCATTGAAAGAGGACGTGGCTCATCACATCCAGTCCACGTTCAGCCCTTGGGCGCGCTTCGCGTTGGTCGATCACAGCCCCAGAGGTTGCGCTCTAACCATCCCTTCCCTCCAGACCCTTGTTATCTCATCTCCTTCGTGTTTTTTTCCCCCCACCACTGATGATGTCTGCTCGCGCCGGCTGATTATGAGCGGCCGTAATGACTCACAGCTCTAATGCGTCTCATTTGGTGAAATGGACAATCGTTTTCAAGGTTGAGAAGGTGCATTTCCAGAGAGGGCTTGTTTGTGAGTGTCTGGGGGGTGGGGGGGGCACGTCTACACTCCATAAATGCCAACGAGAGCTGTAAGGGGTTGCATCCCTGGCTGTGTGTCAGTCCCTTACTCTGTCATTGCTGAATGTCAGAGTTTCTCTTCCTAATAAACTAATCCCAGCCAAGGTAGAAACTCGTCCCCTCTTAAATGTGATTTACTGCTGACAATAATGTCCAAAGTGCATCACTGACTCGTTACCTCCTTGGTTAATGGAGGTGCTTGCTGCTGTCTTCCTCTGGGCCAGTTTGTTGGAGTCATTACTTCTTTTGCCCCAGCGTAGGCTCCTAGAGCCCAAGTTCAACACACTGATCAATCCTAAACATGCTGTATTCACAATCAGTATCCTTTTGATCCTATATTGTTCCTTTGATGCAAATTGTACCCAATACACCATATACAACTTTACATACAATTATGGCTAATACATAAAAGCTAGAAAACCCTTTGGAATCAATCTTAATATAAGATTACATTTATGAATAATCACAATCTATTTCATCTCCCAACACGCAAATCATTATATTGGCCTTGTCCGTACCAAATGCATCATTCCAACATCCATTGTATTGGTCAGCAAAACCCCAGGCTAATGACGTTTAACACAAAAGGATAAAATCTGAGTGGAGTGAGGCGAGAAAACCTGGAGTCCACTCTGTGAAACAGGATCGGAGGTTCTGTTACTTTGACCTGTTTAAAAAAACAAAACACTAATTTTGAGGTGATCTCAAGAAGAATTTGCTGTTCTATAAACCATGCCACGAAAGAGCTCTCGGAAAGGATTACAATCAAGAATTGTTCATTTGCATAAAGCTGGAGGTCATGCCACAGATTAGACATCGGTCAACAATTTGGATATAAATGGAGATGATTTAGACCCTGATCACGCACCCTAGAAAAGGATGGGCACTCAATGCAAAGACAATTATGCAAATTATTTAACAGGCAGGACACCACAGAGTAAGCTGCTTTTCCTAAAAACAGAAGTCTACCAAGGACCAGTAGACAATGATTTGTGGACAGACGAATCTGTCATGAAACCCCATTATTGAGAATCCCCCAAGTGAAGCACGGTGGAGGCAGCATCATGGTTTGGATCTGTTTTGTTGCCTATTATCCTGGACGGCTTGACGTCTGACTGGCTTCCAGACTAGGGTATACTGTATATTCAGCCTTGGACAAAAAGTCAATTTGGACCTTAATTTGAAAGTTAACATGGTCTGCGCAAATTTCATGACAATCCACATAGTAGCATTTTACATGAAACCAAACATCCTAGAGTCTTTAGAATAGATCTTTTGTAGATCTCTCTTAGTCATGTAGCTAGCATGGCTAGTTAAAAAACATATCAATGACGCTGAACATCCTCATGTTGCCTTATGTAAGTCAGAAGATATAGAAAACAATATTGGAGACAGGGCTGACTTTAGGACATAGTAGTACTATAAGCACAACTTGTCACTTCAAGTCAACAAGTCAATCTGTTATCAGCCCACTATATAAAACCATCATACAGTAAAACCATATGTGACCAGCTTCATGTAGTTAAAAGTAAGACTTGACCCCCTGGCAGATACATTCACTATTTCCTCATGTATATAATAGAATTCAGGTGGCATGACTCATAAATATGTAGCATATCAAAACACACTTGAAGAGTGGCTTGGAAAAAAAGCTTGTTCTATAGTAGACTTTATGTTTTATGCATATGTGTAACTGCAAAAGTGCAATATACAATGGTTGTATGTGTTTTCAGGCGGCATCACAAAAGTGCCAGCAGGCTCAGTGGCCTACTTTTCAACGAGCTGATTTTGTGGAGAAATAATCTCATCCCCCTCCTTTCACTCTTCTCTTGTTTTTTTTTTTTGGGAGGTTAAAGGGAGTCTCAGGTGGCGGGGCACACGCGCCAATTACGCAGCAGATAGAAGTGTAACAGGAAAGCAAGGACAGTCATAGGACTGGGAGGAGAAATCAAAGCCAAGCTGTAACAGGGGGAGCGAGGCCAAAGCCAGATGGAAGAGACAGGGATTACGCCTCAGAGACCCCGATTTCAGCAGCAATATACGTCCGCGCGATATTACCCGAGACTGGAGCTGCATATAGCTGGATGAGCTGGAGCCTCAGCAGGTGTCTCTCTTACAAGATCAGAACAGCTGGTTGGCTGCTTAATGAAAATAACAGTCAAGTTGTTGAGAATCTAATGACAGGCCTTATAACAAATGCTGAAATGGTTGACAGACCTATAGCTGTAAAATTAGACAAGTAATGGGAATCAGGCCAACCATGTTATAAATGTAAGTGACTGGTTCGTTCACATTGCGAAGGACACATGTTCTTTTAAAATCTCAATTTTCTGTGCAGATAAAACTACAATTGTTTACATGCCTTGACATCAGACAGCCTGATAGGCAATTTCAGATCTGGTTCCAGGTGAGTAAAATACACACATTCACTGGCTGACACAACAATTGTTTTTTGTTTTTTGTTTTTTTATTTTAGCAAAGAGTAACCAGAAAATATGCAGGCTTCAAAGGGCAAACACCGCCAGGCACAGAGCCTATCAGTTGTAGTCAGTTAATTGACTTATTCATCTTCTTTGCCTTTTTTTGTGGACTAGACTAAAGATTAATTATGAAATCAACTGGTCTAATCGATTAGATGTCAGGATCAAGGTTATAATAGTTTTGAATTTTTCATTGTAGTTTAGTTTTATTTCTTTTTTTTCGTTCAGTTAGTTTTAATTAGTTTTTAGTGTGGGTTTGCTAGTTTTTATTAGTTTTTATATTTCCAAAAATGCTTAGTTTTAGCTTAGTTTTTATTAGTTTTAGTTTTTTCATACTTTGGGTTATTTGTCAGGTGCAGGATTCAAATAGGTCAGGGTGAGTATTGTATAATAAATGTATTCAACAAAAGATACGTTTAAAAAATGAGGGTGAGTTAGTAATGACTGACTTTTTAATCCTTCTCTTTCGGGGGGGGGGGGGGGGGGGGGGGGCGGTGGCGGTGGCGGCGGCGGACTCACAGAGGCTAGCTTGTTTGGGTACTCGACATTAGCCGCCTTGTGTGAGCTTCTTAAACGGACTTTGAGATTCGCGGAGTTTCTCCCCTTGAGAAGCAAGCCACATATTTTGTCACAGTCTGTTTCCACTACAAGACACTTGCTTTTATCTTTCTCATTTTCATATTCAAAAAAATCCCATACAGGACTTTGCCGCTTTCTCCCAGCTTTTGCTGCAACTGCCATGGTGCCGTAAGATGCTGGTGCTGCTGCCAGCTGGTGTAAAACTGCCAGAGCGGAATAAATCGATCATATGAATCCAACCAATTGAGGCTTATAATTAAATTGACAGAGACAAAAATGAAGGGAGTTATATCTATAATTTCAGTTCGTTTTAGTTCTTTTTCTTAACACGCAATACAGTTTCAGTTAGTTATCGTTTTTTTTCTTTTAATTTTCGTTTTTATTTATTTCAGTTAACGAAACTGTTTTTTCAATTTAAGTTTTCGTTATTTCGTTCGCTTTCATTAACGATAATAACCGTGGTCAGGATTAACCCCTTCAGGCTGCATAAAAAGGTTTTCAAGTTAGTTAGTTAGTTAGTTGTTGGGCATTGTGTGCCTATATTGGGCAAATATAAAGCTAAGATACAAAGCCAGGTGCATACTGGGAGCACTGGTCAAAAGGTCAAAGGTCAAAGACGTTTTTATTGTCATTCCAACCATATAGAGCAGGTGCAGTATATAGAGAGATGGGAGGTTGTTTCTCCAGGACCATGGAGCTACATGACAACATAGGACTAAGTGCAATACAAGGGACTGAGCATAAAGTATGAGTATGGAAGCTTATGCAGACAACACAAAACAATGCAAAATGTGTGCAGCCAGTACAGAAAACAGTACCAACAGTGCAGGAACAAGAGAGTGCAAAGACAAACAGTACAATACGGACAGTACAAAACACTTGGGAGACAGTGCACCCATAAAACAACATTACATAATAACAGAGAGCAACACAGAACAATAAGCAAACTAACAGAATAGGAGTTAGGGTAGTCATAAAGATTGACTTATTAGCAGCATAGTGGGGGCAAAGGGCTGAGTATACGTAGGTTATGATATTATTGTCTTTGTGAGTGAGTGTGTGTACTGTGTATTTTCTGTCCGGTTTCAGTGAGTTCAAGAGTCTGATGGCTTGAGGGGAAGAAACTGTTACACAGTCTGGTTGTTTTGGCCCGAATGCTCCGGTAGCTTTTCCCAGATGGAAAGCGGGTGAAGAGTGTGTGTGAGGGGTGTGTGGGTTCATCCGCGATGCTGTTGGCTTTGCGGATGTAAATGTTTTTCATGGAGGGTAGGCACGATGAGCTGCTCAGCTGTCTTCACTGCACTTCATATAGACTGTTATGAATTTTCACATATTTCATTCATTTGTTCATCTTCTGTAACCGCTCGTCCTGTGAAGGGTCCAAAGACCTAACGGCCCAAAGATCAGACTCTGAGGGATCATCCAAAACTATCTGCTAAACTAATCATCAGCAGTACAGGACGTTAGCTACTTACTGTACCTGTGACGCTGCTGATTATGGACACAGCGTCATCATAATTTACACCCAGTGGCGATCAGATCAGGACCCAAAACCATTTTGTCCATCGCGAAGTTTGCCCGGCAGAGCACATTCATCGACGAGTATCACAACGAGCATTGTTGTGTGAATGTTCAGCACTTTCAATAATATATGAGTCATTTACTGACTCACATATAAAAGGATGTTATTTACTCTCCAATTAACAGTTGTCATTTGGTAGAAGCATAAATGTCAAATTTTACAAATCTCACTATGCTCTGGCTGGGAGATGGAGTCAAGGAGGCATTTTGTATTTCAAATGCTCCCAGGATTCTATTATCCACAGAGACCAATTTGTTCATGATGGCTTTACAGATGTGGAAGTGTCACTGACTAAATTTGAGCATGCTTTTTTCCAAGTGGTAATAATAATGGTAAAATAACTAAGGTGGTAGTCTAAAGATGTGTTAATCAACATTTCAGTTTCACAATATATGTCTCATCGCTGCTCTCATGCTCCATTAGCACCTAGGGTTTTGAACATTTACAACGCTGCCACTCAGAAGTGTAGTGATTAAGATTGATCACGGATCTAAATTAATAATTTTTTTTTTTCATGGTTGAAGCGAGACGAAAGCATAACCATTGATTTCACATGGACATTACAGGACATCACATCACACATACAACGCTGCAGTGAGACAAGCGTTGAACAGAGATTGGGGTCACACATGGGGGAAGGAAAGCACAGACACAGCTTTTTCTGCCACATTATAGTTCATTCATTTCCAGTCTTCGTATTTTTGCATCTTTTACTTAAAGAGGACAAATGGTTGTTGGGCAGAGATGGTTTATTTGGAGGGGGAGATATGAAAAATTAAAAAAATGCAAATTAAGTAAATATGGGTGTATCAAATAAAAGAGTGGGAAATTATGAAGTTATGTAATAGTAATTAGACTGGTGTTCAGTTATTAAAAAGCAATACATTCTCTTTAGAAATGTGTCCTGTAAGTAGGTTAATCCAATCAGTCGTAGGATGAGATTTTCTGGATTTCCAGGTTCGAAAGATTACTTTTCTTTGAGTTTTAATTACTTATATGTGTCCACTTGGAATTGTTAGAAGCAAACCTTATTAAATTTGTTGAGGAGGTAATCAAAAATAATTAAATCCAACAAGCAGCTTTGACCCTGAATTCAGATTCAGTCAAATGTGATAGGAGAACTGACCCTATATATATTGAGATACTACATTATGAGATACTGCAAGGAATAAACAGTAGAGAGAAACCTGCAGTACGTGTACTGTTTATTTTTTTCTGTTTGCTTTCATGCAGCACAATGAAATATTAGCCAATATGGCAACAGCAGAGGGTCAATAAGCTTTTAGTTACGGTTCACTTAGATCCTGGCACCGGTTTAAGATGTACGACCAAGTAATGTGGGGACTCCCGTATCAATCTCATTGCTGATTGGTGCTCAGCTAATTCAATTAAACCCAGCCTGCTGTGTTCCCCCTTTGGGGACCAAGAGGCCGATGAACATAATGAATGTCTTAACTCCATTAGAATTGCAAATGGTGGTATTTCTGTTTGAAAGGGGAGCACTTGGCTTTATTGTGCGATTGTTTTGGGTGGAAATTAAATGCAATTCAATCAGGGCTGTTGACTGCGGCCCTTTTCAGATCTTGCATTAACAACAGTCGCGGACAATAGGATCCCAAGTGGGCAGCTTGAAATGCAGGTGTGAGCACACCCAGGATGCACTGAGGACACATTTCAGTGATCAGATCTCAGACCACATTTGGAGATCCATTTCTTTTCTTTTCTTTTGCTCTTCTGGAGGATTTACTGGTGTGCTCTGGATCATTATACTGTTAGAAAGTTCACTTCTGGTTTGACTTCAATTTCTACGCCGGCAGCCTCACATGCAGAATTCATTGTTGAATCAATGACTGCAAACTGCACAGTCCCCCAAACCACAACATTTCAATCGTTATGCGTCACAGTGGGTTTATAAGGTTCTTCTGCAAAAACGAGAAACTGAGGCAAGCATGTCTACTGTCACTGCGAACAAACAGCTCCATCTGACTGATTTGTCTGTCTAGACACTTCAGTCCAAAAGGCCCAGTCTTTGTCTCTGTGTTCATTGGAAACATGCAGTCAGGTTCTCCCTGCACAGTTGTTCTCATCATCCAACATTCAACTTTACAGGTTTGGTTCACTTTAATAGGTCACCTAGCAGCTTTCAAGCAGTGCCGTTTCATCAGACATACTGTAGCTAGGTCGCCAGCAACTAGCTGATGAACATGCAGTCAGAAATTTAAGAGTTTAAGAGGCAGATATTTTGCTTGAAGAATATGAACGAGCTAAAATTAAGTAATACTGTATCTGTGTAAGATTTCAAATGTAATTTCTCTCACTTTGGTACTCCCCTTGTTCACCTGGTGCGTGGAAAAGACCTATGCCACCATCCAACTCCTTTCCTGTCTGCGTTCTCTTTGTGCCCTTTTAATGCCAACATTCCTGACGTGTTCTCATTCTTCTGTTTTTTCCATTTATCCAGAATTGTTGTCATGAGATATTGGTGACATTACACCTCTGCAAGAACAAACAAGTAAGCCATGCGTAATGCCAGCGAGAACAGAACGAGACAAGTGGCATGCAGGTGCAATTGACTAATGTAATTTAAGTGCCATTATGAATCAACAGGAGATGGTGTGGACTGCTTGTGAGTACAGAATATAACCATAGCCCTGACACCAGCTATCTGCATAACACACAGATATGAGGGTGCTCACACTCAACAAGCTAGATTTCCTATTTTCTGCTACTTCAAAGTGGAAATTCATTTGGAAATCTTTCCAAATGTGCACATTAACATGCCGAGTAATGGCTACCTCATGTCATGTGAAATTGTGGGAATAGAAGAAAGATTATAAGGAAAGGTCACACGGTTACACTCAATAGGTTTCCTCCTCAGGGAATGCCGATATGCACAGAGAAGTTAACACCAATGTGGACATCTGTTCACTGTTTGGCACAGATAACCAGACCGCTGTCTGTGCCTCCGTCATGGCTTCACAGACGGATGGGGTGACTTAGAAAGAGAGAGCTAGCTGATATTTTATTACTTTCTTTCCCACACAGGTCATCAGTTTTTCTGCTTCTGCATCCTTCTCTGCTTTTTCTCTTCCCCACAGGAGAGAATGGGAAGATACTTAAATGCTCATGCTTTCAGTATTACCTGTTCATGTGACAGACATATCACCGCCTCCCAGTGCTACAGCAGCAGCATCAGCTGTGTGGCAGTCGATACTTTTCTGTTCTCCCAGCAGCAGGAATGCAGCCGTCAGCAGATAAAGTCGCGGAGGCCCTGAAGTAAAAGGAGCTCCCCTTTTTAATACTCCGCCTCCTATGGCAGCAATTCAGCATAGATGCTGTCGAGGTGATCGTTTTAGTATGTTTACTGTCCATAAAATGGTTGTGTGGTGCTGTCAGCAGTTGCTTTATTCTCTTGCGCCACCAAGGAGAGATGAAACACGAGCACATTTTGGCAACCCAGATGCTGAACTGCCTTAAACTGTTGAAGGCACTTAATTAAAACTCCTTCACTCACATACTTCATTAAAGTGTATTTTGGGCAACATAGACTCTAAGGAAATAATACACGGTGTCGCTTAAGTTCTTGCACCCTTCAGAGTTTTCTACAACTCTGCATGGAAATAACTCAGGTCCTGAAAGTGGACAAAGAGAGCTCGAGGTAAACAAATGAAACAGAAATATTATAGTTTTTTATATTGTACAAAATCAATAATTTGTACATGTCTGTCACTAAACGTTTCCGGTAACTGTTGATCCTTCATCTACAGCAGATTAGAGGAATTTTAGCCCGTACCTAAGTACAGAACAGCTTCAGTTCTGAGATTTTAATGGGTTTCCTCACGTGAACCACTTGCTTCAGGTCCTTCCACAACATTTCCATTGGATTAAGGTCAGGACTTGGTCTTGAGCACTGCAAAACATTCATTTAGTTCTTCTTTAACCATTCTTTTGTAGAATGACTCTTGCGCTTGGGGTCGTTGTTGTTGTTGTCTTGCTGCATGACCCAGTTTCTCAGAGATTCAGTTCACAGACGGATGACTTGGTATTTCTTTTAGAATTCACTGGTGTAATTCAGAATTCGTTGGTCCATCAATGATGACAAGCTGTCCTGGCCTAGATGCAACAAAACGGAGCAAATCAAGGACATTACCACCCCCATGTTTCAGGGACGGCATGAGGTTCTGATGCTGGAATACAGTGTTGTTTTGTCTTGAGACATGAGCCTTTCATTTAAACCAAACAGTTCTTCTCTGGTCTCATCTGCCCACAAAACATTTTCCCAGCATTCTTCTGGCTCGTCCACATGATGTTTAGCAAAGTGCAGACTGACAGAAATGTTCTTTTTGGAGAGCAGTGTTTTTGTCCTTGTACACCATGGTTGCGGAGTGTTCTCCTGATGGTGGATTCATATAAGCAATATTATCATTAGCCAACGTGAGAGAGGCCTTTAGTTGCTTAGAAGTTACCCTGGGTTCCTTTGTGACCTCTCAGACTATCACACGTCTTGCTTTTGGCGTGATCTTTGTTGGTCGGGTATCAGTCATTCACAATTTGTCTGACCTTGGATTTTTGTGTTTCAAACTCTTTACAGATGGTTTGGTAAACCTTTCCAGCCTAGTGAGTAACAACAACTCTTTTTCTAAGGCCCTGAGAAAGCTCCTTTGTCTGTGCCATCATACACAAGTGTTGTGAAGATCAGACTGCAAGAAATCCCTGATTTTATTTTATTTTTTTTTTTTAAATGTGCCTGTGCCGGAGTCTAATTACAATGATTAGAAACACTTCTTAACAGTTGGACTCTATTTTGACCTTGAAGTTAACTTGTAAGTCTAGAGGTGCACTTACTTCTGAACCTCACAGATATGTATGATTCTGTTTAATTTGTTTGACTGGGTCCTCTTTGTCTAATTTTGGCACGTGTGAAAATCTGCTGATGCTTTGATTCATTTTCAGGCAGAGATCTGGGCACAAAAACTTGGCATTTTACATGTATAGACAGCACCAGCACATATAGATCATTGTATGCAGTTTAAAGGGGTATTTCTATGGAGTGTGTTTTTATCTGAATTCTAGAAGGAACTCATGACATAAAAATGGTTTCACTTCTGTCTTCATTCATTCTTTTATGTCAGAGGTTTTGACATATCTGTGTCTGAGACTTCTACCACCCTTGTAAGATGGATGCCAAGTTAACACTAAAGAATTATTTGGGAAATTTGGCATCCTTGTTCCTCTAGATAATAATCCAGAACCAGAAAATTTTGCTGAAACCAAATATACCCATAGGGATAGAAGAGAAAATATGTTTCTTTGTAACTGGGGTGATATAAAAGGTGCATAACTTTATTCTTTGAGCCTGAAAACACACCAGTGTCCAACCCATTTATCAAAAAAGGGAGAGATTTATTCAGCTGTCTTCTAACCAATGTGTAACAAGTGACACATCCATCCTGACTGTGTAATTATTCAGAGTGTGGAAGGTTATTTCTAACTGATACAAACATGTGAATATCCAGGGTGATATTCACATCTTGAACAGTGGTGAGTGCCAAGTTCGAATGACCCAGCTCCATTTATGTGAAGCAAGCCACAGATCTGAAAACCACTGTAGTCTTTTTTTGGCTACTGTTCAGATCCATTATGTGGTTTTGTCTCCTTTTAAATATTTTTGGGGTATCTTATGTCATCATTTGAGAGACTGCAGTGCCATTATTAAGATTACAAAACGAAGAGAGAGAAAGAGAGAGGGAGATGGCGAATTAAGCCCTGTCCATATACAGTATAAAGCAATTTGTTTACGCCCCATTGCTTCATACCCAACAGGTAGTCATTAGTGGGTGTTCTAGACAATGGTTGTCTAGGTAACTCTCTTGTATACCACCTGCCTAATATTGTGTAGGTCTCCCTTGTGCCTTCAAAACAGTTGTGACTCATCAGAGAATGGACATGGGCCTTCTGAGGGTGTCCTGTGGTGTCTGGCAACAGAATGTTGTTAGTGGGGGCCTTTGGGTCCTATGGGTTGAGGGGAGGGGCCTCTGTGGATCATCCCACAGATACTTGATCAGTTTGGGATGTAGTGAATTTGGAGGCCAGGTCAACACCTTGTGCTGTTCTTCATGCTTTTTTGAGTTGTTCCTAAACAGTTTTTGTGTGTCTGCCTGGTCAGGCTGCATCCTGCTGTGTCATTGCTAGCAGTAACATCCACATGAATGCCAGGTCCAAAGGTTTTCCAGCAGAACACTGAATTGTCACAAGATGGTCAATGTTATTCACTTCTCCTCTCAGTGGTTTTAATGTTGTGGCTGATGTGACAGTGTATGCCCCACCCCAAATGCGGGTGAAACTAGAAGAACATATAAATATTGCAAGTGTATGGATGGATTGTGCTCTTCTAGCCATCAGTGCTCTCCGTCTGAAAAGGAAACACAGCTGCTCCATCAGGATTCATGGTGAACTTGACAGTAGGGGCCAAAGTCGTGAATGATGTTTCTATGCATCAAACACTAGGGGAATTCTGTGTTTGTCTCACATGTCAATCAACTTAATGTGTTACTCCCATTGGTCATCATCCCAAGTTGTCAAGCTGTCAACTTGGTACGCGCCCACTTTGTGCCATCACGTCTCTGCAGGATATTTCTGTGTGTATGCCCTTTTAGCTTGCAGCACAGGCTTCCAACTGGACCAGGGATATTGTGATTCATGGTTGGTATCTTCTCCTTTAGCACACTAGTGTGCCCTCTAAGCAGGACCTCTCCCCAGGGAGTAACAACCTTTTGAGGAAATACATTTCAGGCATTTCCAAGGAGAGGAACCAGGATCTGAGAGATACTGATCCCTCAAAAAGTTACCTGTAAGGAGAGAGGCTCGAGATGGTCAGTTATTTCTCCCCCAAGACGAAAACCTTGTCAAGAGCAATTTGTTGTAAACAAATTTAACTCCATGGCGCTCAGATGACATGTATGACTATGTTACTGTTTTCTTCTTCTTCTTTTATTCTTCTGTCCATCACCACATGAAACCTCCCTAAAACGATTTTATTGGCCCAGCAGACCTTTCTTCAGTGGCAACGGAGAAGCTACTCCAGACCAGAAAAACATTGTGGGCAGACAAGTTGACCTGACTTCCAAGCTATGCTGTAACTGTAACTATCAGACACAAACTTCATGAAGGTGGGAGGGTCTCTTTCCTTCTCCAGATTAACAATATAACCTTCCATTGACTTGAAATTAGCCACAAATTTCTGGGTGCTGTCTGCACATTGTCAAACAAGGACAGGGAGGAAGTGCGTCTCAGTGCTTGCAGTGTCTCCTTCCTCACAAAGACATTGTGTCTCACCTGGAAATAAACAATGAGGCTGCAGATGGCTTTCAGGACAGATAATAGGCTGGGTTGTAAGTCACCCTGAATTACAAAGGTGGGTGAGACACTGTCGCAGAGGAGTGAACTGACAGGGGAGTCTTATACAGTAAAGCAGTTTAAGAGGAAATTACTGAGAGCTGAGAGTTGAGTGGAGAAACCCAGACAGAGCCGTATAAGCAGAAGCAAAGAGGTAGATTTTAAGTAAACAGATGGTTGGGAGTCTGGAATCTACAGCAAGAGACGTGATGGGGAGTGAAGGAGACACTTGAGTGATGAAGGGCTAGATCTCAAGACTGCTGGAAAAGAAGAGTGTAACAGTAGAAGTGTGACAGCAGGAACTCATCAGCAGCTAAGCTCCTCTTAAGCTCGGAGGATGACACCAGTTCTTCTCAGAGGACGGAAAGCGGCGGCATCGGCAAAGTGAATGAAGGCTGCCATTTTTTAACAAGGGCTCGGGAGGAATGCGCTAAATAAAAGTGTTTTGCCATGTGCAGTAGCTATCAGGGAACCAAGCTAACTAGAGGCTCCTCACTGTGGAATAAGACAGCTCTGTCAGCTTGGCAAGTAGAGTAGACACCCCTATGTGGCCCACCTGATTAAATGTGATGCAACAACACAACTGATTTCTTTTCCCACTATTTTGTGAAATCCTTTTCTAAAATATATGTATTTTTGTGTAAATGTAGGCCCATGTACAATTAAACTGTAGATTTTTAAGCACGTTGGTGCTGTGGCGCTACAGACCCCTTGCTGATCAGTCCACCGTGTTACTTCAGGCTGAAATATTGTCTGACTGGGATCAAATGTGCAGCAATTCACCTGAGAATATGCCTTGAGCAATCGATTTATCGGATGTTCAAAACATGGCTTTACTTGTGTTGAAAAGAAATAACTGAGGGCTATTCTCAGTGTGCAGATTATTATGCATATTACTATATCTCTGCCTTCCTGGACAGTAAAAAGTTTTTGCTACTGATCTATTGGAACTCTTTTTAGAAACAGACCCCTTGCTTTAACTGCAGTGAAGGGAACCATGGAAATGCACCAGGTGATATAAACCTTCGCAGGGAAAATCTAATACGGGGACATTAACTTAACCTGATGGGCCAGATGGTTTGTTATAAAACCATCTGGGAAGTCGCCCTTGGAGACTGGATTGTTTTAAGCAAATACTTGGCAGTCTATGACTGGCTAACTTCAACCAATCAGATCAATGAAGCATATAACACAGTCAGAGCTGCTGGAGAGGTACCCCAACAAGCTGTCTACAAAAGCAACACAATAAATGACAACCTCTTCATTTCTAAACAAGCATAAATAGAGAAAGAAAGTTTCCTCTTTCTGTCCCTGCTAATATAATATTCTTTCTCTCCTCTCGTCTTCTGAACAGAGAATTGTTTCGACACTTTTGACACTGTGATAAGGAATGCTCACTATACATTTACACTGCAGTTTATAGTGTAAAAAATATTTTTCATTCATAGCTATACACCAGCAGTGCACATTAGAATGACATTTCATTGCACTGACTCACAACAGCAGCTATACACAAATGCCAAAAACACAGTACAGAAGGAAATACACTGATCAGGCATTACATTATGACCATTGTGTAGGTCTCCCTTGTACAAACAGTTGCGACTCATCAGAGAATGGACATGGGCCTTCTGAGGGTGTCCTGTGGTGTCTGGCAATAGAATGTTGTTAGTGGGGGTCTTTGGGTCCTATTGGTTGGGGGGGAGGTTGCCGTCCTATATTCATGGCCAAAGTAGCTTGGTTTTGTCCAAAGTGCACCAACCACTACCAGCTCTCAGCCTTCAGCAACTACCTGTCAAGAAGGGTGGCGACGTGAGGGGGTTAGGACCCAAATGCAGGACTGAGAAGGCTGAGGCAGCAGTTGGCAAA
Organism: Chelon labrosus; assembly: GCF_963514085.1. Taxonomy (NCBI): domain Eukaryota; kingdom Metazoa; phylum Chordata; class Actinopteri; order Mugiliformes; family Mugilidae; genus Chelon; species Chelon labrosus. The sequence continues at coordinate 21,710,167 of NC_140352.1, forward strand.
AAGGTATTTAATTAACAACAACAACAAAAACAAACAATGTGGGAGCATTTTGTTGAAAAAGGCATTATCTTTGTAAATGATGTAATTGATTTGAATGGTAATATTTATTCATATAAAAATTTCTGTGAATTATTTGGTAAATTGTGTTCGGAATTTAGATACTATCAGTTGGTAGCTGCAATTCCCTTAGATTGGAGGAGAAAAGTTAAAAACGCAAAAAGAAAATTGCTGTCTTATAAAAAATTATTTGTGGCTTAAAGGGAAAAAGATAAACCCCTTTATGTACAAGTTTTTCTTGAGGGCATATAATTTGAAGAAGGACCCAGATAGATTTCAATCTTATTGGGAGGGGATATTTGATACCCCTTTGCCATGGCGACAGGTGTATAATTTAATTTATAATTCTATTACAGATACTAAATCTCAATATTTCCAAATTAAAATTCTATATAAAATTTTGCCCACAAGAAAAATGCTTTGCATCTGGGGGTTACAAGAGGACCAAAACTGTCGTTTCTGTAAAACTGAAATTGAAGATATTTTGCATCTTTTCTGGTTTTGTCCACATGTGGCTATGTTTTGGATGACCCTGGAAAAATGGTTAGCTTTAAACTCCCTTGTATTTTCAATGTGCCCTCAAACAATTATCTTTGGTGAATTAAGAAATGGATGTCCAAGTGTTTTAAATACAGTTATTTTACTGGGTAAGAGATTTATTTTTGAATTGAAAGGAAAAGAATTTTTGACATTGTTTAATTTTCTCTCCCTTTTGAAACATTATTTTAAGTTAGAGGGTATTATCGCAAATAGACAGCAAAAGACCAAGGAGTATGAAAGAAAATGGAATGCACTAAGGCCTAAGAAGACACAAAGGGGCTGAAGGCGCTCAGGAGACTTCAAAAAATTTGTAGCTTAGGTGCTCTTCTGCGATGGGTGAAGTAATAATCCAAAAAAAGAAATTACAGAGGCACTCTGAAGTGGAAGAAGTATCAAAAAAAGCCTTTAATTTAACATGGCACAGACAGATTAAAAGCACATGAGCCTACGCGTTGCGGCCATCTTGGCCTTCATCAGGGCATAGACACAGGAAGTAGATCACAGCTTAAAATGGACACCCTTGGGTGTTTAGTGGGTGGAGCCTTCCCATTATGTCACACACCATGTGACCAACTAGTAGGTTATCAAAACACAATTAATAGACAAAACATAGATAAAAAGATATCACTTGAGAGAGAAAGGGAGAGAGAGAAATACATTTCAATAAAAGCACACAAAAATGTCCAAATTTCATAGAAAGGGGGAAAAATCACATTCTTCATTGGCCGCAACGCGTAGGCTCATGTGCTTTTAATCTGTCTGTGCCATGTTAAATTAAAGGCTTTTTTTGATACTTCTTCCACTTCAGAGTGCCTCTGTAATTTCTTTTTTTGGATGCACTAAGGCCTAGTTTAAAAGATTGAGGATAATGAATTGTGTCCCTTTTTGTGTGTGTATTTTCCTTTTGTGTTCTGTATTTATTGTTTCAATGTAATTAAATAATAAAAAAAAAAACAACAACAAAAAAACTTGAAGTGCTGCAGACCTAGTAGGAAACTCCAAACTTGAGGAAATAAAAACTTCACTGAAACATAATTTATGAAAAAAGTGAGCTACACACAACAAGACAAAAACTAAGACAAGACATGAATGACTAGAAACAAGAATCATGGCATGAAAACGGGGCTTGAAACAAGTACGACCTAACAAGGAACAAAGGGGAAGGCAGCGCTATATATACACACACAGGGGACAGAGGGGTGACGAGACACAGGTGACACAAATCAAGACAGAACACAAGGAGAAACCAATGACCTAATCAAAAAGGGGAAAACACAGGGAGTAACACATAACAGAAAATCAAGAACTTAACAAAATAAAACAGGAAACTCAAAACAGAAAAACTTAACATCAAACCATGACTGTAAAAAACCAAGAACTTAAAAAACAAGAAGCAGAAACCCAGGAAAACTAATCACAAAACATGACACTACCTGCGTCTCTAAACTCACTAATTGTCTTGATTTAAGTCATTTATTTAGTGAAAAAAAAAAAATACAATTTGAGGTTTAACCTATGGGTTTAACAAGGAGATTTTATATTGAACAATTTCTTGGCTAAGGGCAGTGACTCCCTTGAAATCTTGTCATTACAGAGGAGCCAGACGACCTAGGGAGATGCCAGGAAGCCACCGCATCCAAACAACAAATAGTAGCCAGATTTTTTTTTTTTTAATCCTTGGGAAGAGCCAGGGAGCTGTTTCCGTTTCTGCCTGATGTTTACTAAGATAATTTTCTGCTGGCTTTCCTTTTCAGTCTCCTATATTCCACCAAATGGGAGCCCCTTAATAGCAACATGAGCCCAAACATGATCCTTGTAAAAGTTTAAATAAACATGGACAATGCAGTCTGAGTCTTAAGTTCCAAATGTTCATGAAGCGATGTAACAATTGTTGAACAGCAAATCCAGCATCAGTTTGAGTATTTTATCATCAAGTGAAACTTTTCTCCATGTGTGTTAATCTCACAAATCCATCTGGTTTATGAAGCCACTTTCTGCCCTAACAGGAATAAAAAAAACGCCCGGGGGAAACACAGCTGATAGCATGAAAATGATGAAATGTGAAGACTCTTGTCTGACCTCAAAAACCCACATCAGTCCATCTTAATTTTCACACTACGTAACTAGGCTGACACCATGTCCGGCACTGGCCCTCTGCCTCATCCGTCTGAGGGGCTGGAAGTTAGCATCGGCTCTGAAATCTCTCGGGTTAATGAAGCGCCGCTGCATTATCAGGCATGAGTTGCGGAGCGGAAATGGCCCGGGATCCGTCCTGGCGGGGCAGGTTTCCAGATACGTGTGTGTCAGTGAAAAGAGGAAATCAGATCAAGTTAGATGGATTAAGAGTTAGAGTCGATCTGGGATTGTGATTGACAGTTCTGTAACAAACCGTGGGTCCTTGACAGGCTGACATACACATGTGGAATCAACGTCAAAAAAAGGAAAGCACAATCCAAATTAGTGAACACATTTTTTCAGGTTGCTTTCAACTTTCTTATTGTTGGTAAGAACCTAACAGTTCAGTATCATCCAAGAAATGGACGATACAACACTTCAAAAAGGTTTTTAGGCGTTTTTAAGTAGAAGAATTTCTTGTACTTATGGGACAGTCAACACTGACTTCGTTCATAATATTAAAGGGAAACTACTGTTTTTTTACAACCTGGACCTTATTTCTGGCATAAAATACAATCATTTACTCACCCATATAACTTTGGTGTCATTTGGAGTCGTTCAGACAATATTTACATCCCCCCGTATATCCATATAGTGGGAGAGACTGAGGCACCGAAATGCACCCTCTAAATAACGCATTATCAGCCTCTAAATAACGCATTATCTACCGCGAAACTCGCTCATTTCACCAATATTTTGTTATGATACGCTAGTGCTATTCCCCGTTGAGTCCAGCGTTACCTGTTATCTACTCGTGGACGTGCAGCAGTTTGTTGTTCTTTGGTCAGCTGTTCCTCTATCTCTGCCTCAGCATTCTCCTTTCAACAAGCTCCTCATCCGTATACTCTGGCTCAAAACGGTATGGACGTCCATCATAAACAAAGTCGTCGTCCACAACCTCAGAATCGGAAAAATATTCAGCCATGTTGCAAAAAGCTAGCTGTAGTAAATCATGGGGGTGCGTGCAGCGCTCAGAGATGACATCACCCAGGTCAGAGGTTAGTAGGTCAATCTACAGAGCCTGGATGATGATAACAGGTAACTCCGGACTCAATGGGGAGTAGCACTAGCGTATCATAGCAAAATATTGGCGAAATGAACGAGTTTCGCGGCAGATAATGCGTTATTTAGAGGCTGCGTTTCGGTGCCCCAGTCATTCCCACTATACACGGATCTAATTTATGCCAGAAATAAGGTCCAGGTTGTAAAAAACGGTAATTCCCCTTTAATAATAAGTCTGGCAGATTGTTTACATAGTTGGTCAGTGGGTCCCACGTCCGGTAAAATCCCTTGGTGGAGCCATTAAAGGTGCATCTGATCTTTTCCAGTTTGGTATTTTGCATAGTGTCCTTGATCCACTGACTGTGTGATGGAGGTGCATCATCCTTCCATCTGAATAAGCTAAGGAAAAAGCAAAGGCCTTCCATAAATGGGTGGTGAGTCTGGAATCAACTGAGGTTGTTCCGAATATAGCAACTAAAAGAAATGGCACAATGGTAAGTTCTGGCAACAAATAAAAGGTGACAAGGAAATAAAACATAAAGGTAACAAAAACTATATGGAAAAATATTCATTGACAGCATATTGATCATGGTGGAAATGAATCCAAAGGTACAAGAAAAGGGCATTTCAAGAACTGTTTTAATGCCACAGTGCGTGCTTCATAAAGATTACATTTGTTCATCGTCAAATTGTGATTTTCTTCTTATTTGCAATTCAAAAACCAGGCGTCGTACAACAAAAAGAATGAAAGATGTAAAGAACCAGATGCCCAGATTTTCCATCAGCCTGGTGGGAGTGGCGAGGGGTGGCTGAGCCAAGATTATCTGGTCTAGACAACAGCAAGAAAGCAATCAGGCTCTGCCAAGGACAAGGTGGAAGCTCGGTGATCGCGTTGGGACATGAATGGCGATAGGACACGATGGAAACGCTGATCCTGTAGGTCATGTCAGTCCTTGATTTATTTACCTACAGCCTTGAAATGTATTAAACTGGGGACTGACCTATCATGAGCAGTGTATGTCCAAGTCACGGCGCATCTGTCATGCAATGGACTTCGTCACATGTTGATCCACAGTGATTAGGATGAACATGTACAGTATATTTTCTCAGCTAGAATATTCACACATCCACTGAGTTGTATTTCTCCACTATGTTGTAGTCTATCACAGTTTACTCAGCCGCACATTTTTCTTTCCTTCTGTCAGTACAAGGATTACTTTGGTCTTCATTGGAACTCTACAAGCTTTGCTTCTTATATGTTCCCATCTGTCACAGGGGATGGTGGGACACTTCCGAGTAATATGCTCATTTTTGCCTTCAACATGCGGCTTTAGCTTTTGGTAATGTCACATTAGTAGCCATTAAATGCAAATGCAACTGGTTTGTGCAGGTTTGCAGACGACATGACTGTGGTGGGCCTCATCACTAACAACAATGAAGCCAGCTGTTGTCAACTTCAGACATTGACGGTGCTGCTGTAGAGAGGTTCCTGGGTGTAGAGAGGTTCAGGGGTACACATCTCTGAGGACCTGTCCTGGACCGACAACAACACATCTGGCCAAGAAGGCTCAAGTAAGCCTCTACTTCCTCTGTAAACTGAGCGAGCTCTAGTCGCACCCCCCATCATGTGCGCTTTCTACCGGGGCACCATTGAGAGCGTCGTCACTGGCTGCATCACCATGTGGTATGGAGAGTGCTCGCCTCCTGCCGAAAGACTCTCTCTCTATGCAGCGCATAGTGAATAGAGCCAGCAAGATCATCGGTGCCACTCTGCCCTCCCTCGCAGACATTTTCCACACCAGCCTCACCCCCAGAGCCATCAGCACTGCTGGTGACACCCTTTCCAACCTCCTGCCCTCAGGGAAAAAGTACTGGAGCCTCTGTGCCCGCTTCACCAGACTGTGAAACAGGTTCATCCACCAGGCTGTCAGGATGCTGAACTCTGCCCACTACCTCCTCCTCAGCAGTTTTCACACTTAAAGACTCACACACTCACTGGCCTCTACTGTCCATGTACACCCCAATACACTGTCCCTGTCCACTTCTAATTTAACTCCTTAATGGCTTGCCTAAACAAAGCCATTCTTTAACCATTTTAGGCACAGTAGTACCAGATTCCTGGTACCACTATGCCTAAGGGATACAGGGTTAAGTAGCCTGTAAGCCAACCCAACTTCAACCATCCACAACGTTTTTGCTGTGGAAAGTTGGCAAAATTGCTCTGATTGGTTACAAGACTAGCCAATTGTATGCAGAGGGAACTTTATATAAACCAGTGAAGATTTTTGCATTATGCAATAGTAATTGATAATCCCCCTGTCTGAAGGCTAATAATTTCCAAAACGACCAAGAAGCTTGGGTAGACCTGCCACATTTGTCTTTGTAAAATGAATACCCCGTGAATGGAAAGCTTAAAAGCGCAGCAACGGCAGCGGCGAGGTGTGCATCTTGAGAAGAAAAAAAGGGTATTATTTTCCTTCTCTGCTGCACGGCTCAATATGAGGTGCTGAATCTCAGTCTAAAAATCTCATCAGTTGCAGTGGAACCAATCACTGTCCGTGAAGAAATTTTTAACTTCTGACTTCGGAAGTTAAAACCATCCCAAATGGAATGTTAAAAACCAGGCAGAGACAAACAGGGGACCTCAGCTGTTCTTCAAACTAAACAGCTTTTGATTGACACCTGCGGCACGTGGCAGGTTGGAGCTTGGCTGGAGCTGGAAAGGGTGCACTCAATCACATTTTGCAATGTATAGGAGCAGCAGGGGCTATTATGGCTGGATTGGCAGGCTGCGGTATATTAGCAAGGCTGGCTGTATCTTCATTCAAGACCCATTGTTAAATTCACCAGCTGACTGAGCTGAGCAGGGCTTCAGGGTGATTGCATGGGATCTTTCAATTTATCACTCTCCACACCTGATTCCAAGGGGCTGGGGAAAGAAAATCCAAATATTGCATATGAAATTGTAGTACTCACAAGCGCCTACATTTTTAATGGCTGATATACATTCTGCATAATGTACCCCATTGCAGCTCTCAAATATCAACAAGCACACATTAGTGGGAGCCTGTAGGATGTCTCACAGGACCTGAGTGATGAGCACATGTTTGGTTTTACACTTCTTTCACGCAGCGCTGTGCCTCGTAGATCACTGCCCTATGTGGTATTTAACATTAGAGCACGCTCCTATCCAACGTGGCAGGGAGAAGCTGAGGCAGAGAGGCAGAAAGATACAGGGAATCAGCAGTGTGATCAGAAGGATGATCATGCTCCCGGAAACCACGCAGCACACTGCACCCCAGGGTTCACTGCTGCTCTGACCTAGATATACTACTTAAGCTTGAGAGCACGGGGGCAATTACTGAAAAGAGGATTCTATTCTATGGGCACAATTCCTCAATTAGATATGCTGTTTTTAACTGCTGGCTGATACTGGGGAAATTAATCAAAATAGAGAATGGGCCTCAGGATGGGAAAAAAAAGAAGCAAAGGGAGTGGGGAAAGGGCGAAGATTAAAGGCTATGAGAAGGATGGCTCTGTTATCGTGAGAAAAACCTTCTGTTGTGTTCCTTTCTGTTCATTCTACTAGAACTCTTGCGCTCAAAAGAACTGTGTGCCTCCTTAAATAACACACCTACGGTTTATTGGCTGTGTGGATGTTGTTGTTTTTTTCTCCCAGAGTAGCCAAAATGGATCCCTTCTGTTTTTTTCTTTTCACATACCTCCATTCCTGCAGTTTTTATTTTTGATCAATGATTCAAGCCAGAACAACAAGCCACAAGTATTTCGCATCAGCTGGAAGTAGGTCAGGATGGTTGTTTCCGCCGTCCACAGCCACTCGTCTCTTTGCGACGCCTTCCATGAGTTGCCGTGCCACGACCACAATCCATTCAGTTCAGTGCATCCCATCCAAAGAATAATAAAGGAAATGGGTTTGAGTGTACTCATGGGCGCTTTGAGGAGATGGAGGGGAGGGCATTTATGGAGATGAAGCGCAGAGACAAGGGAAGACACGCCGCAGTGTGTTGATGTATTTATTTTAAGCTGGTGTGTTATTTATTGCGGCTCCATGGTTCGCCCTAACCTTTCACTCTCCACCGCTACTGCAGACATTTCGGGAAGCAAGCTCCATGCAACTTATTTTTTACGGTTTAACTGAAAGTAAACACAGAAATCAGTCATCTGGAAGTTTCATTTTGCTAAGTGCATTAAAGGTCTCCATTCGGGATATTTGAATCATCCTTCCAGGATTATGTGACGCTAAATTACTAAAGAGTAGCAACATTCATTCATTCATTCATTTTCTATACCCGTTTATTCCTGTTAAGGGTCGCGGGGGTCTGCTGGAGCCTATCCCAGCTGTCATCGGGTGAGAGGCAGGGGTACACCCTGGACAGGTCGCCAGTCCATCGCAGGGCCAAGAGTAGCAACAGAGTACTTCTATTGCTAAAATGTATGCGGCTTCTCTGTTCCGTCAAGTTGCGTCCATTTTATGGCTGAAAAGCTTTAGGACCGGTTAGACTGCTGGAGATTTATAGTTTCATTCTGGCTTTGTGATGGGGACAAGCAGATATGCAGCATAGTATTTCAAACATCTCAAATGCACCTCTTATCTAAAGAGCCTAAGGTTATTCAACTTGGCCTTACAGTTGTTGAGCTGTTTTTTGCATTAGGATTGAGTTTCAAGGATTCAAGGATTCAAGGATTCTTTATTGTCATTACGACACATGTTGGTACATGGGAAGGAACGAAATTGGTTACTCTGGTCCCGATTCAAGCCATAAGTATATCATATGTTTATTGGTGTTCCTTGTGTTAGTTTACTTCCTGTCTTTGTCTTTTATCCTCTTCTGTGATCAAGTGACGTCTTTTCCCCTGTGCTTTTTCCTGGCCAGACAAACCATTGGACCATTGTATGGTTCAATGGTTCACTGGTTCACTACTCAAAGAGCATGTGGGTGACATCTGCTGACACAGTGGCAGTTGTACAGCCTTGCTGTGACAACGAACACCTTGCATGTGCAGTTTTTTTGTATTATGCAACTTGCTTAAATAAAGCTGAAATCTTACTTCATCTTACACACATTTCTTGTTTTTCTTCCTCGCCTTATAAAGTATCTTACATGAAATGTTGATTTCCTAAGTAATCTTTTGAATTTGTAATTACTGATCTGAAATTACACTATAATATAAATATAATATAAAATTATACAATATATATTTTTTGATTGTGCTTGGCCTACACTGGGTGTGCTTGTGTGACTTAGGCATTTTTATTCAAAATGAACAGTAGATGGTTTTAGTTGATTTGTCTTTTTTGAGACAACTTCCCCAGCTTTGGAGTAGACCCCTTCCCACGGCCTGTGTTTATTCAGAGGGGACCGTATACGTATGTATGAATAACAGACTTGACAATAAGAAATTGAATTTACCTTATTCGGTGGCATCAATTCAAAATGTTCCCACACTTGTTTCCTTGATGGCTCCATAGCGAGGCAATCCAAAGAGTACTGACAGGAGGTAAGACACAGAGCGCTGTTTCATCTATATTAAATATATGTGCATCGTGCCAGTGTTTCAAAGCACTGCCTATGGAATCAAACCGGTCAGCTGGTTTCTTGTGAATAAAGCAGGGAAGTGGTTTGATTATAAGTCATGTGTTTTTTTTTTCCTGATTTGAAGCAACCTTCAGAAGTATACCCTGTCGGGTTTGAAGCGTGCTTCGTAGCCTTGGTATCAGAGGGAACATCCCTACCTCCTGCTATGTTACATGGACCCTAGGCTGTTTCCCTGCCTTTTTCTGCCTCAAGCGTTTCATTCTGGTGTTTCTTGTATGTCATGTCTCTTTGTTCCTTGGTTTTGTAACTGCCTTTGGGTTCATTCTGTTCCTGTTATGTGTATCAAGGAGATAGGACCCAAACACAAGACACTTAATGAAGTCTGAAAAATGAGGTAACTTAAAGCACCGCCATGAAAACACATACAGTCCAAAAAAAATAAAAGGAAGACAAAACTTGTTAAACAAGGATCCATGAGGAGCTGAACAGAAACACCAGGAAACATGAGGGAACAGGTGAATAAAAAGGACAAGCAGTAGCTCAACAGACGGCTTAACAAAGGCATAGCCAGGACTATATATACAGACACGGGCTGAGGGGTTAACAAGACACAGGTGAAACTACTGAGGGTGGAGCACACGAGGAGAAACCAAACAAACAATCAATGAGGGAAAAGACAGGAAGTAAAGCAAAAAACAAAACACAAAGGAAGAAACCTTCAAAGCAGAAACAGGAAACGCAAAAGAAAAGCAAACAGGATTACAGAAAATATTTAAAGTTAGCTTTGCCTTACAAAGCTCTCTCTCTTCCTGGTCTATCTGTAGGCTTTACATCCAGGATCTCAACCAAATTGAGCTTTTCTTTTTTTTTTTCATCCCTTTTGGGACTTATCAGGAAACATTAGCATGCACATAAATAATTCTGTCGAGTAGCTGTTTTCTGGTTGAAAAGAACATGGAGGAATGCATTGGAATGTATTGGATGTGCAAGGATGGCTATTGCCAGAGCTTCCAATGTTTTCTGATCAGTTATCTTTGGTGCAGTATAGTGTAGTCAATTGTAAGGTGTGTTGGGTGGACGTTTACGAAGATATTCCCTGTTCTGACGGCTTCAGTCCTCGTGTGTTCCGTTAGATGAATAACATTATAGTTTGCAAAGTATCCTTAAGCAGAATAATCAGCCGCATAGACTGAGATTTGAGGCTTTCACAGTTGACCTTATCAGTATTGTCATGATTTTACTCACTTGCTCACTGGAGTTGGTCATGAGTATAAACTCATGTGGCAGTTCGGTACACGAGTGAAAATCAAAGCATTCTAAAATAACAGTCGTGCATCAAATTGCCTCTTCGTGACTGTACTCATGTTCAGTTTATACTGAAATAGCGTCAGAAAGGTGGTCATTCAACTGGATGTTCATTTTGGATGAATGTGGTTTGTGGTGCTGTTAAACTGGATTGAATTAAACATTAAAGTGTTTCTGTCATTTAGCGTAGCGAAGTGACTAAATGACATGGACTTGTCAAATAACAGAAACATGTGGCAGTACAATATAATTCAGTAGTACTACAAACCACAGATGAATCAATATCTGATTGTTATTTTAAAGAAATGCTGAATACCACAAACTCCATGAAGCTCAGATTTAGTGCAGGACTGTTATGTTAGCATGGATTTGTTCCCATTAGGGTACCTAATGAACTGGAAAGTGTATATCATGCAGGTCTTTTGGGAGGGCAGAAATTTTAACAGGTTTGTCGTATTTGGCGGACATACAAGGCGGCCATACCGTTGCTCTTGGCGATAGTTCAGGACATGTCTTTATGTAGGGTTCTGATAACCGGGAGTGACTGGTGGCCATTATTTGACCATAACATGCATGGCAGATGGCCGTGTGTGGAGTTTAATTTGCTTCTGACAAAGCGATAGCTGCTCCAGCAATGTCTCTGGCAATGCAATTTAAAAGTTGGTCGCAAACCACACAAGCTGGACACCCTAATAGCGGAACCCATTATATATGTGTATATCAAATTTAAATCTACAATTAAGAGTTATTGTTGACCATAATGTAGACAGGAATTGGCGTATGGACCAATTGTTATGCGGTTAGTGATGCCACGAGGCAGTCCCAGTTCATAGGGGTCACAATGGGACTAAAGAGGAAAGGACCAAAAAGCAAATTCTTCCATGAGTTTATCACCACTCCTCTCTCCCTGCTGTCGAGAACTGATGCCAAATATCAGTGGTGTGCTGATCAGAGAAGTACTTTTAAAGCAAACCACGTCACTGTCTGCTGTTACCTTTCATCCATCATCCGGTTTATTTTTATTTGTATAGCATCAGTAACAATACAAATTGTCTGAAACCCGCAGAGCAAGCACTAAGGTGACAGTGGCAAGAAAGATGCTCCCTTTTAACAGGAAGAACTTGTTAAAAGTTAACCTTGAGCAGTACCCAGCTCATACTGGGGGACCCATCTGCTTGAGAGTACCAGATAAAGCTGATGAATGTTACACAAGAGCCTGATAATGAATAAAAATAGAGCACAGAGCTAGAATTCAGAGTGTTCATCGTAGAAACATTTAATATACAGAGTGCACACATAGTTACCATTATAGGGAAAAACAAGAGCACATGAGCATAAAAGCGGCAGTAATAGTTCTAATATAGATTAGTTAGCTAGTATAATAACCGAATGTAAGAGGTATCATAAAAGCAGGTTGGATAATTATGCATTGAGGTAGCAACGGATGACTATAAGCCATGAAGATGGAGCAGGTTGGTGAGTCAAGGACCACAGAGGAGCTCATAAACTCACAGCTCCAGGCCGGAGACACGCACGAGAAGATGGGGGAGGATGGGTCGGGGGGCTTGTAATGGTGCTCGGTGCAAGAGAGAAGTAAGTAGAGGAGTCAGTGCATCATGGGAAGTGCCCCAGCATTTATGGGCATTCCAGACAAACCTCAGCTCAAGCAATAAAAACATTCCAAAATCTAAATCAGAATTTATTGCCTATATTTATCATGTATCATATTTATTGCTTGGTTGTATAACATAAATCAGGATAGATAGGATACAGAATACATAGTGGAGGAACTTGTTGTTGCATTAACAGACAAAGTGGGATTCCATGTGCATGCATCCCTCTATATTTACAAGTTCATTTGCAGATGGGAAGAAACTCGTCCTGTGGCGTCAGGTTCCGATGGGCCGTAGAGTCTTGCCAGAGGGGACTGGCTCAAAAAGTTTCAAGTCCAAGTCCAAGGTAAGAGGACTCAGCTGTGATCTTTCCTGCCCGTCTCTGTGTCCTGGGGGGCGAACAGGTCCTGGAGAGGAGGCAGATTGCAGCCTATCACCCTATCAAGACTACTGGGAGGATGGAGCATGATATGTCTGTGTTGAAGCCAGCTATTGACAGGAGAGGCTGGTAAGATCTCGTCCTTGACACTCGACAAGATGAGTCACCCAGTTAAAGATCTGGGCAATTCATTTGGCAGTAGTTCACAGCCTATTGACATGTAGCTGAATTTGGTAGCTACTCAAGGGTTGCAATTAGCATTCCTTGGGCTTAAACTAGCATTCCTTGGCTAGTCACTAGCATCACAGGGCTATTTATTTGTATGCCCATCAGTTCAATGTTCATTGCGGCCTGAAGACTCTTATCCATTTACATTAGATTTATTATTTTTTTATTCTAAAGTAGCTACAATCACCTCTGCTGCATCATACTGTAAAGTGTTCCTTAGGAATCTAATGCCCAGCCAAGGAATGTTTTTGTCTAGTCTAGGGATCATTAGGTAGACTCCTCCAGCATCTCACTTATCTAATTTTAGACCCCTCTGCCTTACCATAATGAATAAGCCACAGAGGGCACTGTGTGGGTGCAAATCTCAGTGGCTCAGTGGTACATGACTAAACACTGGTGACTGACAAGGCTGATCAAACATCTCAGACAAAAGCACTAAGCTGCTTCTTTCCGCTGATCCCTGGTATGGACACACTCTTGACATGCGTCTGGGAAAACAACTGAGCCTTCCGCACTTGCCAGTCAGTGCTCCTCCTGCTCTTTGTGCTTGGCTTCTGGAGGAGGATCAGTGAAAGCAGCGAACAGGTGTGAGCAGGTGTGCTGAAGGGGTTTGATCTCTCCCTCTCCGGCCTCATTCATCTCTCTCTGCCACATCCAGCTGTGGCTCCCTGTCTCTACCTCATTGTCATTCTGAAGGAGCGACCGTCCTCCAAACATATCTGTTCAGGAGCAGGGCTCTTACGCTGATTATACCGATCCTCCAGGAAGGGGGACCCAGTGCCAGCTCCATCTCTGACACCATCCCCTTGTAGCGGGTGACAAAACGAGGCATTGCACAAAAAACATTAAGTCGTTTTATGGCTTTTTTTTGTTTTTGAGATTTAAGAGCACTGAAATAATAAAAAATAATAATACAAACTGTATGTGTTGCAGTGTAAAAGCCTCTTTTCGACAGTACTTCTTTTCAACCAATTCTTATCAATTTAGTCAGACTATCTTAAATAATTTCATCTCTTTGCTAGTGTGGGTGCTTCAGTAAAATTTATCATTGACTACTTGCCCACTGAAGAATTTTCTGTTGATTAGATGTCTAAATGACATCTAAGAGGTACACAACTGCCTAAGCTAAAAACTGTCAGATTTGTAGACATCTAGATCAGGCTTAGACACTGTTTCAACCCTGTTTCAACTGCCATACATATGAATATACACCAATCAACCATAACATTATGACTAATATTGTGTAGGTCTCCCTTGTGTCTGGTCTGGTCTAGGTGGGTGCTACATGTCTAAGTAACATCCACATGAATTCCAGGTCCAAAAGTTTCCCAGTGCATTTTCCACCTAGGCCTTCAATGCTTATTTAAAACACCTCTTAATGCGATCGTTATGACGCCACTGCTATAGAAACCACCAACATTATACGGACACGCAATAAAACAAGATGTTGCATCTCATATAGCGAGATGAGATGAATGCCAATACTAAAGCAAGAAACTCACTTAGAACTATTCAAAAAGTCTCCTCTCACTCACTGCAGCCACCACTACACTGCAGCTGCGAACCAGTGCCACATATCCAGCAGAAGCATCAATGTTGACCCAATGAAATGTCAAAAATATACATTAAAGATGTAAGTATAATCCGTTTAACTCACCAGAACTTCAGAAACAATTCAGAGTTCTCCTCTGAGCCTGCCAGCCAAGGATAGCGCTCATAGTTACTGATCTGAAAGTGGAAGACACATCCTTTTCCTGGCTGGGTCAGGCTAGCTAGCTCCGGGATTGGTTGGCCTTTCCTCACAATATGCAGCTTTTCCTTGACATTCCCCTGTGAAAATGGCTTTCTATGAAGATGTGCAACCACACTGATAGCCTCTCCTCCTTCCGCTATCGTGGGTTAAAAATAATAGCTATCAAAACATTAATGGGGGAGATTTGCTTGTGCAGCTCGCAACAGATGAACATGAACCACTAGCTTGGCTTAAACTGAGCGTCTCTCTGACGGTCCAATCAGAGGCTACCGTAGGCCACAGAGAAGGCCTAAGAATACAAACTTGAAATGTGATTGGTTAAAGGAACAGCGTCACTACAATATATTTCAAGCTTCAGCTGCCTGCAGTTTTAATTGTGAAGGCCCAGGCAGATTTCTTTGACTTTAACACATGATGGCTGAAATTTGACTGGATAAAAGCTCTAATGCAGTTACGCTGCCAAGAAGCACTGCAGCTGAGAGACAGGGAAGCCATAAAATGAAAAGAAAAAATAGGTTATTGGGAATAATTTAATAAGATTAGTGGGAAAATATTAAAATGTAAGTCAGCCTTTTTGATAAAGTTTATGCCTGAAGAATAGGCAATGCTGGCCCCTGACAGCCCGCCACTGTTGTATTGTCACAAGATGGTCAGTGTTATTTACTTCTGCTGTCAGTGGTTTTAATGTTGTGTCTGATTGATGTATACATTTAAATGATTTTTAATTCAAAAGCTAATCTAGACAATATAGATGTCTACTTAAATTTCACTTTGAATCCAGTCCAACCCTGTTTTAGATGAGACTTTTGAGAGGATGCGGTTTAGATTCCCATCTCAGTTTTAAACCATATTTATTGACACAAGACACCAAGCCTCTGCACAACAGTTTGAAAAAAATAAACTGTACATACTTTTATGCCGGATGCATCGTATACACTTTCCTCAGTTGCTGTGCAACAGTAATTTCTGTATGACACTTGCATGTGTAGTTCCGTATAATGTCCCTAACGGACCCTCACACTCATCTGGAGATCCTCCTGAACTCCTGATTAGTCATCATCAACCTTTTGTTATCTGCTAAATGCTCCTCTATGAACACCAGCTTCTTGCTGATCAGATGCCTAGAACCCATGGTGGACAGTCGGGCAGGCGGTGCAATAAGTTGGGTGGCTGAGGAGGATCTGAGAGTACGGGAGGGTGTGTATAATTGGAGAAGTTCAGACAGATATGATGGAGTTTGGTTGTGAAGGGCCTTGAGGGTAAGTAGCAGGATCTTGTATTCAAGACGGGATTTTATTGGAAGCCAGTGGAGCTGCTGAAGAACTGGAGTGATGTGGTCCATGCAGGGAGTTGGGGTGGTGATACGGGCTGCAGCGTTTATAAATAAAACATACTGCTAAATATCCTTATCACTGTCTTTAAAGGTTCTCAGTCATCCAAGTCATGGTATATCCAAAAACCAAAGCTGAAACAAGGGCAACTGGACTTGTAGGGTTTCTTGAAGACGTTTCACCTCCCATCCAGCTCCTTCAGTTCTAAATGACTGGTTGGGAGTTGGGGTTTAATTAGGAACAACTGTGGATGTCGTCCACCTGAAACTCGCATGACTAGTGCCTGTTAACGATTGCCCAGCTTTAGTTTTTTGAATATCCCATATTAATATTCATCCATAGAAAGACAATTGGGCAGTATCGTTTCACAAATAAACATAATGTCGTAGCCACCAAATCAGAGCTGGATGAGACACAAATGAGAACATAAGTCCAGTAACATACAGTATAACTATTTCACTGATGCACAAATATATAAGCTCATGCACACTCTATGCTCACACAAACACGCTGGTTTCTATTCCATGTTCTGGAGAGAGCGTATCTGACACCTTTCACTAGAGCGGTATTATCCTCTTGTGGGAGAAATGTAGGTAAGGGGACAAAGTGCCCTTCAGATAACCATATGGCACTGAGCTGACGTCATACGAAACAAGCCACACGGCTAATGAAAGCCTGAAGTAATGCTGCTGGGTGTGTAGCACCGTCCAGTTGTGAAAATGAACAGCTTCAAGATAGAACAAGGAAGAAAATATTTCAAAGACTTGTGATAAAGACACATATATGATAAATGAAGAGGCATGCATTACATACATTCACATGATATACATTATGAACGATTGTTGACTGAATGATTCAACATTGACTCGGCTCATATCAAATTTTATATTTTTACTTTGTAAGTTGAAGTAAATCACTATTGAGAGAAACATAAATAAAGTGCGTATTTTCCCAAGCCAGATGCACCTCACAATACAATCACTAGTGTCATTCCGAAAGTAATGAAATGAAGCAGCTCCACACGAGGTAACTTTTTTGGCCGGTCCCCAAGGAGGATCAATTTTTGGCTCCATCTAAAGTAAAGTTCTCGTCAATGCTGTGAGGAGTTCAGTTTTAGAGTACTTACTGGAAAACTGATTGAAAAGATTTGCAGTTCAGAACATCTTTCCATCAACATTTTTTAATTTGATTTATTTAGTAACTCGAACGAATGTGACTACAAGTAAGCTGGCAAGATAAGGGAAACAAAGTGAAGTATGTGTACGTACAGTACATACACCGATCAGGCATAACATTATGACCACCTTCCTAATATTGTGTAGGTCTCCCTTGTGTCTCCAAAACAGTTGTGACTCACCAGAGAATGGACAAGGGCCTACTGAGGGTGTCATGTGGTGTGGCTGCTGCCATCAAGGAGTGTCATTGCTATGGGGTGGGGGTGCCTGGTCTGGTCTAGGTGGGTGCTACATGTCTAAGTAACATCCACATGAATGCCAGGTCCAAAAGTTTCCCAACAACATTGAATTGTCACAAGATGGTCAATGTTATTTACTTCTCCTGTCAGTAGTTTTAATGTTGTGGCTGATCGGTGTTCATAATGAAGTGGATAAAGCTTGTGACTTGAATGTCTGAAGCCTCTGTTTGAGATTTTACTGATGTTCTTTTAGTTATGTTGCGCCCTCTGCTTCTACTATGGCTTAGTGGTATCGTACTAGAGAACTAGGGTCATTGTTGTTTGTCTCAAAAAAAGAACTCCTAGCAAAATTAGAAAGGTAATTCTGATGCTGAAATGGCAAACATTAGACTTATTTGTGTGGGTTATTTCGGTGTGAATGCAATGCTGTGATAATACTGCTGCACAAAAACCACATAGCTGACTCACTATGTCACCAATAGGAGGTAGTGGTGATCTTTTTGTACAGTCCTTTATCTACTAAATGGAAAAAGAAAAGAAAAAAATAGGATACCTTGATAGAAATGGAAGCCTTGGTATCTATCTTTAGACTCTAATTTCCTCTACAAGGATATTTTGTCAGACAAGTATGATTGCTGATATTTCTTCAAAAGGAAATGGGGTGTCCTGATTGGTCGTTATACCCTTACTGACCAAAATTAGATCCTGTTCTTGCCTCAGTCTTCCTGCCATCAGACACAACCAGACGACTGCGTGATGTAATCAGAAAACTGCTGTAAGTGGCGAGTCAGCACATTTTCCCATAGGCAGCGGCGAGCCCGGGGATTAACCGTCCATATATGGTTAGAGCCCTGTGCTTCGTATTAATGGACATACATTTATTTCCCATGAGACTCTGAAGATAAGACTTATAGGAGAGGAAAAAGCACAGTTTCCCGAGGATACTGTTTCTCTGGGCATTCGTGCAGTGAATTATTCAGAGGAGTCAAAAAAAAAATCAAGAAAATCAGGGGGTAGGTTCACACACTGTAGATTAGAGATGGATTCATTTGCTGATAACTCCTGACTAGTTTGCTTTTTAGCACACATCTTTCATCATCCTCAGGCAGTGGTGGATTAGCATGAGGCAATGTTTGTATTTCTTCTCATGCATTATGCTTAGCCGTGTAATAAACATCATTAGTTACTGCTCAGCTGATCATTGTCACTTGGAATGACCTTGATTTAATTTGTGGGCAAAAAGATGCACCCTGTATTTGCATAGTAAATAGCTTTTTTTTTTTTTGCCAAATTACATGTATTACAGTCTGGGCGGTCATTACAGCAGTTTAATCATATTTGCGCAATCCATATGCAAGTAGACAGCTTTAAGTACCGGGGCCATTTTCCATGGCAATAAAATCCATCGCCGCATGCGTCCCCTACCAGCAATTAAGATCCAATCTCAGTTTCATGTTCTGTATGCAAATAAACACTGACATCAGTGTGGCAGAACCACAAACAGCTGTTTGTTGTGTGTGCTGCATGTTTTGGGGTAACGATACATATTTTGGAACAAGCTGGAACACCGACTGAAAGCGCATCCTTTTTTCATCACAGAATCACACACAGAGTAGTCATTAAATAATTTCACTTATTTAGGTTTATTTATTATTTAGTTGGTTAACAGCTGCAAGGACAGAATATTTTAAAAGGCTGTCATTACTAATGAACAGAGACAGTTTTTCTTTTTCTTTTCAGGCAGTCATTTATAAAAGTGGTTGTGTTGAGCCTATAAACTCCACTTACGCAGGAGAACCCCTGCAGATTAGGCGGTCTTTAGTGTGGCCCCGAATGCTAGTGAGACTTGTGTGTTCACACTACCAATGAGATGTGGTCAAATGCTTCCCTGACCATCTCCAAATCTGGTCTGAGGTCACATAAGTCAAAAGCGACCTCAATGCATCCTGGGCGTGTTCACGTCTGTACTTTCAGCTGGCTGCTTGCCCAGGACAGATGTTTATTGCAAAGTCTGTAAGGGGTCTAGGACGAAGGGGCTGAACTCATGCGGAAGCATTGTCAAAGAAAGAAGAATATCTTCCCCTCAGAGCACAACAACCAGGTGCTTTCACCCTGGTCTTGTCTTGCCGCCTGTGTATAAATGAGTAGTTAGCCAAAGGCAAAGCTGAGAGAGGTTAATTTGAGGTCCAAGGATAGTATCTGCATTATAGTGAGGTTTGGAAACGCTCCAGCCCCCGTGTTGTTTGAGCTCGAGTCTACAAATAAAGCTGTGCTGATACATTTTAATGACGTGCTCTTTGGCAAAAGAACATTCTTCTCGGGAAAGAGGACAAATATGCAGCCATTCTTTCAGGTCAGTCGAGATGAGTTTAAAATTGCAGTCAGCCTCCTATGTGCTAATGTGTCTGTCTAGAACCGTATGTGCTGCTGCCATAAAAGAAAAGTTCTTGAAGGCCAAGGCCGTCATGTGTACTATACTCTGCTATGGGATGGCAGTATTGATCATATTAATGGGGATTTTCATACTGAAATGACAACATAGAGTCCCACAATATACACAATAATATGCAGATGAGAAGTAGTTATTTTTACTAACTCTGGCATATTTACATGGTGTTTTTTTTTATGCAATGTTCATTAATATGCATGGTCCCTATCAAATAAACCAATAAAATAAAAAAAATAAATAAAAATAAATATAGTGTATTACAGTAAAGCTTTGATGACAAATTTAGATATTATTATCTTAACCTTTCCCACCTTGCAGACCCATTTTTCTGGGATCAGATTGTGTCTGTTTTTAGAACCCAACCACAGCCTTTTTTTTGAAGGTTGTCAAGTACAACCAATTCACTAAAGAGGTCACCAATTACTTCAAGGATTCGAAGATTCAAGGATACTACTACTATTATCGTTAAAAAAAGATGTAGCATTAGTTGTTCTTCACCTCTGCTGCATCACTTTTAATACAGCTGCAGCTGAGATTTATTTAAACTGCCAGTCTTATTGCTGTCTAATGCCTCATTGTTTTAAGGGCTGTAATTTGCTCTCTCATTTACAGTTTTGCATTTCTACAAATCTCAGAAAACTGTCGAGACCAAGTAGCAGGTTATGAGTATCCGTAGTCCTTGGTTTAATGCAAAAGCAAAAGTCTTAATGCAGCTAACCGGAGGTAAAGTCCACAAGAATAACAGACAAAACATGTACAAAGAATTAGGAAGATATCAAAGCCAGATATAAGGTTGTAACTCGAGGAGTAAATAAAGGTAAAGCCAGAAGCCTTGACAAAGGGACAAAGACAATCTGTCGACTGAACAGTGAATTACAAGGAGTATATATACAGAAAAACTGGTGCAGAAAACTGACCCAAAACCATGACAGTCCTACGCTGGTTTGAAGACAAAAGCAAGAAAAAAAAGATGCATTTCCTAGTCGACCTTGCTTACAACATGGCCATATTACTATAGGAGAAACCAAGGACTAAGGAGCTTTAAGCTACAGCAACTACAGCTTCTTTGTTGAATTTGGTTCACTGTGGTCTTGGCTTAAACAAACAAGTATTGACTCTACATAGGAGATAGGAGAGACAGGAAAGTAAAGTCGGTCACTGTTCGTGTTCAACCACTAACCCTGGCCTCCCCCCAAAAAGAGTCCAACCTTGCATTGGTTTACAGAATAGTTCACAACTGGACTGCATGCTGTAGGTTTGGTCATGAATTGCTTCCTACACAGACATTCAAGCATTAATGTCAAAAAAATTTACGACTACACTGGCTTGCCATGCCTACTTCAAGAGATTCTATGTTATAACAGGGCCGTTAATCATCAGAAAAATCTAACTAGCAATTTTTCACAAAACGGCCGGCCTTTTAATGGAATGCAGTCTGGTAAATTTCACGGCTGTCGCTCCAGCAGCAAACATTTAGATTTATAGCTAATAGACTACCTACACTGCTTGGATTTACTGCCATGCGTCATCAGTAATGTTACATGAATTTCTTATCTGTATCTAGACTGATGCTTTCCAATGCATTCGCATGGTTACTCTTACGTGGATCATGCTCGGTGGTGTGAGCAAATCTAGGGCTGTACAGGAATTGTTGCAAAAGCAGCAGCTAGTAGGTCATACAAGAGGGTTAGTCCGCTTCCAGCAGGGTGTATCACTGAACTGAGAGAATGAGAATCATAGAGAATCTGTAAGTATCTACTGTAGTCGAATCTCATAATGGAAGATGAAGAAGGTAAGTATATAGTATGGAGTCAAAGGAAATGAGTTATGTCCAGTCTTCTGGACATTCAATCATGATATGTACAATATGAAAGAGCCCCATGCACAAAGGCTGCATTGAAATGTTCAGCAGCTGCTCATTAAGTTAAAAGCAAACTCACAGCAAGAAACTATTATGTGATGTACTGCAAAACAGCCTTTGTGCCAGGAGTCTATTTTTACCCAACATGCTTCATGCTACTGTTTTTCCACCTTCAACAAAGCTATTAAGAAGGAATTAAGATTTACAGAATCTTGGACTCATTCAGGACTGTATTAGTCAGTAACACCACTTTATCTATGATTGTCTAATCACTTGCACATTTGCATTGTTTCTCCAACAGCATTATTAATATTCTGATTTTTTTCAGGTTTTTTAATTTGAAATATTTTAAATCGTCAGTCCATACTAGTTGCATGAACATTTTTATTTTATTCTGACAGTGAGTGTCTCTGTTCCAGGTCCAGAATGCTGTGTCCAGTAATCAGTGGTACTGCACAGCGAGCACTGATGAGCATTGCCAGTGGACACGACTTTTATGGATCATAAAGCCACTGACGCATTTCTGTATCCAGAGGTAAGATCAATTAATTCCCATGAGAAGATGAAGCAGGGCCTGAGTGACCTAAAGCCTGTTGGAATGCTTTACAAGTTGTAATGCCAAGATGAAAGAGCCCTTGAAGCAAGAGTCACATCAGCCAGAAGCAAGTTATTTTACAGCAGCCTCCATAGCACTTGACCTGATCAAGTCTACAACATTGCAGTTGGGCACACTGTGCACAAGCACAACTACTTTTATAAATAGAGTACATGCTGCTTTATCAGGCTGCCATGGAGTGATAGGTACAAGCAGCTTTGAGAAACAAGCTGTTACTGCTGTGTCCCCTACATCACTCCCTTCCTTTTTTCCTTTTGCAGGGACCATGCAAGACTCTGGACCTCCTGTACTTCTGGAGAGATGAAAGGAATTGTCAGCAATTTAAGAAATAATTTCACCCTGTTATCAACACTCAGCTGGGTCTTGGTTAGTGTGAGCATCATATCTTTCTCTGCTGTTCTGTTTTTGAGTGCACAGCTTTATCTCCTTTTCTTCAGTTGCTTAACACAACTAACACTGCTGTGTGTTCATTTTTATTTCAACTAGTACTCAAGCATGAATGGAGTAAAAATCATGAACCTACATGAGTTAAAAATAAAAATGAGACGGTCCATGTCTTGTAAACACATTTTAACATTTAACTGTGCATGTATTTTGTACTGTGCATAAACCTAAACAAGGGAACGTGTTATCTAATCGAGTTTCCCTGACCATATACAGACTGTGCTGTTGGCAATCTGTCTGACTCAATATTTTCATGTATTTTGTCACCCCACTGATTGAACAGTGGAGCACAGATTCTCTGAAATGTATCCATTTTTAACGCAAGGTTGATTCATCGGTGCAATGTGTTTTCTAATTCTGAAGTGCATTAGTGTGCACGTAATCTGCTCCACGTGAACTCTCACAATAGCAGTCCTCCGTGTGCTAGTGGTGTCCTTAGAAAGCTGTGCCCCTTGTTTAGTGAAGGCAGGTATGAGGAGTCACATATGGCAAAGCCTTAGTCAGCCAGGGCCTCATCTGCAAGGCACAGGAGTTCCAGAAACAAATGTAATGAATGTGACACTACTCCTACCTCCTACACGGTGGGGAGATGGATATATTAGGCCACAGTGTGCAATTGCCACCAAGTACTTGATTGTGGGCATAGAAGTGGCTGGAAGACTGTATTCAAATCCAGATTAATGGCCTTCTGGAAGTGGTCTAGGTTGCATGATATATCTGGATCATTGTAGCATGAAGAGTTTACCTTGGAAACAAAGAAATGTTTTTCTTCATATTTTCTTTCAAGTGATCCAGCAGTCAGGGATGTACAAAATTTTTCAGCCAAGATTCCTGGATCAACTCAATTGCCTCAACTTTATCCATAGGCAACAAGCAACAAGCCAGTATGGAGCTAAGAGAGAGAAAGATAGTCTTGTGTAGATGTTGGATGCATTGTGTTCCCTGGTCAACAGTGATTGGCAAAGGCATCAAAGAGAGACTTGAACTGTAGTATTGGTCACCAGGTGTTCAGTCTTTTAACTGTGTTTGGAACATTTAGTCAATCTAGTCAATCCTCGCAAAAAAAAGTTAAGAGATAATCTGAGCCTTGTGTGGGTCTCTAAAATAAGTGACATGGGCGTAGAGAATAATAAAAACTGAGAAACTGTAATCGGATCTTGAGTGCTCAAGACGATTGAGGATATGCATTTAAATTAATTAAAGAAACTTGTGATCAAGTCATTCAGAACACATGTTGGCATAGGCAACAGTGGCAGTACTCTCAAGAGGGCACCAACAAAGCTACAAATGATTCAAATGAGCGATACCCCCAGAGTCAGAACAGGAGACCGAAACTGAGATCAGATTTGGAGACGCATGTTTAATGCCAGGTCTGAACACACGCACCTAAAGCTGGTCACTTCCCAGAGGATAGCCCAGATCGGATGTTAATGCGAGGTCTGAACACGCCCTGACAACCCTCACTTAGAACTTCCTGTGGAAGTGGGGGGTCTGGGATTTCCAGCCAAATCAGTGTGGAATCTACTGACCAAGGTGGGGACGAGAGGTACGACGAGGAAGAAGACTGCAGCTCGGGCATAAGAGGGAGGATATTACCTGGAAGCCTGGGGGAGAGGGGCAGTGTCTTGGCCACCACTGCCAACCTACCAGCTGGACAGTGTTGTGGTTATGGGCTGAAACATTTAATGAAGGCAGGGTACCACCTGATGACCTTTCCTCCAGGCCAAGGCCGCAACCATTAATAATGGATGTAATAAGGCAAAAATGTGTATCTGTTATACCTGTTCTGAACATGGCCTTTCACTCGTTGCAGCTGAACCTCACCTCTTAGAAGGAACATTGTCACTACCTTCTGAGGTAAAATATTTAAGATTTCTGCTCTACAACAAATCGTATTTCTGGCATGACTTCACCTCCTGCTAAGGTACATGGGGTACGAAATAAAAAAAAAGGTCAAGATTCCAGCAATACAACAACTTTAGAATTTTGGCCTTCATCTGGGTTGCCAAGAAACACACTGAACAGAATGTTTTAAGTAATGCATGAAGGGGGAAAAAGGTCATAACAAAGAAGGAATCACTGAACATAGAAGCGGCAATAATAGAAATGCAAGACATTTCAATGAAAGCAACACCATGTCTCGTCTTTATTTTCTACAGGCATATAAGTTATTAAGTTCAACCAAAGAGGTGGTTGTGCACATTTTATCAGGAAAAAGAGAAAAGCATTTTGGATTTTCTCTTTTAAACGCTTATTTCCACAGGGTACGAAAGAGGAATTTTCACTGAATGAGCTTTCATAACATCTTTTACTGGCTGGTTTTATATTGTTTTAGAATATGAAGTTTTGCATTTACATTTATATGACATTTTTGACTCATTTTTTCTCAGTTTTGTTCTTTACCATTGACCCTTGCAGAACATTACTCTCTTTTGTAACTCTGGTATGATCACAAGCCGGAAACCACATGGCAAGATGATCAGTTCCACTTACTTTTACCACTAAGCAGGTGCTCCATTGGCTCATATGTATACAATATGTGCATGTATACAATTGTTTGGTTTCATTTAAAATAAAAAAAAGTACAACTTCATACATTTTTCATAATGTTGTTTGTAATGTATTTATTAATGACCCTGATAATGACATGAGCCAAAATGCACCAGTCTAATGACCGTATCATACAGGAGAAGGAGAAGTAAATAACATCTTGAGACAATTCAGTGTTCTGCTGGGAAACATTTGGACCTGGCATTCATGTGGATGTTACTTAGACATGTAGCACCCACCTAGACCAGACCAGGCACCCCCACCCCATAGCAATGACACTCCTTGATGGCAGCAGCCATCCCCAGCAGGATGCAGCCTGACACACACAAAAAATGCTTTAGGAACAACTCTAAAAACTTGAAAAATAGCACAAGGTGCTGACCTGGCCTCCAAATTCACTTGATCCCAAACCGATCAAGTATCTGTGGGATGATCCACAGAGGCCCCAAGGGAGACCTACACAATATCAGGAAGGTGGTCATAATGACCGATTGGTGCATTTCTGCTCTACCAGGAATTTTGAGCTGAACAGATCATGAAGAAAAAGCAACTAAATACCCTAGTAATGGGCGGCATGTAAGGTGAAAACACATAGCATTGAAAGGTGGAAACAGAACGTCCTAGAAGCTCCTAGCACATAACTGCTCTCTCCATCCGTAGTTGCTGGTTAACTGGTTGAATTAACTGACAGTGCATCATCCTGCTCTCTTTTTGGATCTGGTTGCTTAGACTGACATTTTTGGACTGGGCTTTATGGCTCGGTTTTTGAAGTTGCTCCACAGGTCCGTTTTCAAACTGGCTCCTGACTTCAACAAAATCGTATATGGTGGTTGGAAACACCTCTCTCGGCAGACGCCATGACACTCTTATTCAGATTTGAGTGTCATCAGTGTTCTGAGTTATCAAAAAAAAAAAATCCCCAAAGCCTGATTGCCATCTGTGTCTGCTCTTCATACCAGACACCTGTTGGAATGACGAATATCAAAGGACAGAAAAGAGTGGAGAGGGCTACAAAGCCATTTCTTAAAACTGGGACCTCAATCAGTCAGCAGTCAGTCAGATAAATGAGACAGAGGGATAAAATCTGGCAGCGCTGCTTCTCTCCTGAGAGAGGTCGCACTGCTAAGATCGCTGCTGCAAGAATGATGTCAAAGCTCAAGCAGGTATTTTCCAGGCACCGCTTGTCTTGCACTAGTGAATGTATTTCTCGTGAGTCAAGGATAAGAATAGCACAAGAACCAATGCGTTGTTATGATCTAAGTGATCTAACACAACGCAGCTGTCCGTGATTTGTAGCATTTGAAATCTCTGGCAAAAAGACAGTATAGTGGGGATGTCTCAAGCCCACATGCCACGAAGCATGGACACTTAGTACAGGCTTTAAACAAAGATTAAATAGATTTAGAAGAAGGTCAAGTTGCAATTGTTACCCAGTTTGTTGTAAATATTGAGCACATTTTACCTTCAATGTTTTATAAAAGTCATCCACCATCTACAGTGATGTCCCATTAAATTCAACAGCTCAGATCCATTTCACAGAACAATAATTTTAGGCTTTGGGTCTTGCATGCTACTTGCAGCTAATCATTCTTTAAACGATGGCTTCCATCCTGCCCTAGACTGGTTACTGTATAACTCCCCATCACTCCCACATCACTCCCCATCAGTGGCACAAGCCACTTTCAACTGAGATGGACACTTGCACAACTAATATTACACTGTTATTTATTTGTTTTTGTACAGTTTACAGTAATATTTGCACCACATGCATCTGTGGTAATTTGGACTTTAAAACTGTCTAGTAGAAATAATGCCCATTCTGAATGCATGTCAATAATGATGCGTCTCTGAGGGAGACCAATCAGTAACAGGTGAGGGCACCCACTAAGTCATTTAAAGGGGCCCCACCCTTAATTATGCACAACTCTGAGCATTAATACAACTTAAACAGGGAAAGCTAACGCCGTCATCAACAATTTTTGGACGTAAAGTTGAACGTTTTAACATTGAGGTCTATGGGGACTGACTCCCTTTTGGAGCTGGTCTCAAGTGGCCATTTGAGGAGGATTAACACTTACACAGACAGCCAGTAACCCGTGAGTCACTGAAGACAGCCATGCCCTTAATTATGCATTTGCAACTTTAAGCCTAAAAACAAGTTAAACGAGGGAGTTATATAGAATTTCAAGATACAATTGTAATGAATGTTAATGAATAAGCTATAGAGACTAAAACATTTTTTTGATAACATGTTTCTTTCTCAGCTAGGATTGGCTCCAGCACCCCCCATGACCCTTCATAGGACAAGCGGTTACAGAAAATGAATGAATGAATGTTTCTTTCTGCTATAAAGTTGGGCATTTTCCTCAAATGGCACTTTGAGGAACTGCAGTTTTTGGCACTCCAAAGTCGGCTTAATTTTTCCACGATGCCAGGTTGCTGTTTGCTTCCTCTGTCTGAAACTAAGTCCACATTGCTTCAGAAAAGAAGGGATGTGGTAAATCTCCCTGAACACCCACTGTGACAGATTGGGTTTAAGCGAGATGTTAGGACTTCAGGGACAGCTGCCGCGGGTTTCTGCGTCACTCTTTAAAGCTTTCCACCGTATTGTCTCTCATATCTGGACGTGGATCGGGCTGTCATTTTCACCTCTGAGATCCAAGCGGCAGGCTGTCTGATGTCCATTGTGGCAGAAGTAGGATTGCTCCCTGCAGAGGGCGTGGACTGGGACACGGTAATGTCACTTGTCACAGCCCTGCCAAACTCTGTCCTCTGTGACTTTTTTTTTTTTTTGTCAGTGCCCTCTGTTCCAGGAATTGCCAGACACTCCGGGCTATTACCCTTCTGCCTGAGATACATCTAGAGCAGCATCTCTCCTTGACTTTGCTCTTGTAAATGCAGCCGTACTAGTTCTGCTATGATATTGATTTAGATGTTAATATTTTTTCTATTAATTTTTTGGTAGACTACTAAAAGCTGAATAAGCTGTTTCACTCCGTCAAAGCATACACCACACTGGCTGTTTGGTTTTGTGCCCATGCATGCATTAGCATACAGGCACGACCTCTGACCTCATGGCCGCACGGAACCGCTGCACTGTCTGGCTGCAGTGGGAATAGCTGGGTGTCAAGGAGACAGAGGTTCAGCAACAATTGGAGATGACAGCTCATTCATCATGGCCGAGGTATCCGTTCCACTGAATAGAGCACATTCGCCACCCTAGACTGCGCCTGGCTCGCTTAATTAAAAAACGGGAACACGGTAAACAACTTCAGTGATTTCTTCTTTTCGCAGTGCCACCACATTAAAAAACACACTTTTGATGTTTTCCATCCATTTCCCTTTTCGCGAATGAAGAATGGAATTGAGCCGTTAACGCTGAGGACATGCTTCGATTAGTCTCTTTGTTGTGCCGCTTTGTTTTCAGTGCCCCGCGTTTGTGCGTGAATGAGATAATAGCTCCTTGTCCACTGCAGGCAGAAGAAAGCCGGGTGTGTTGCCTGGAAAGTGCCCGCAAACACACATTCACACCTGGGGCTGCTTTCATGAGGACAAACTCTAACTGTGACTCACGTTCAGCAAATATTCTAACAAACACTTCGGAGGCATGGCGCCACATGGGAACTTGTTGTCTTCTTCCAACACTGCATCTAATAAGACACAGTAAACCTGTGACAAAGTTGTTGAGAGCACGCCATTTGTCCACATTTCTACCAACATTGCCATATCACATGCTTGTTTGTTTCAGCCAATCGTTCCATCATTGATTTAGAGAAAATACGTATAATAGTAGCACATCTCAAATTTGAAAGATCCAGGACTAAGTACTCACATCTGACTTGCTTACTTGGCTCACATCACAAAACTCACTTATACTCATAAAAAGACGGAATTAATGCACATCTTAGGGTGATACCCAGTTATTAGGAGATCTAATAATTTCCTTCTAAATCCTCGACTCGAGTTGCAAAAAGTGTCCTCCTATTGTCTTTAGGGTCAGTTTGATCTCATTCAATGTTTTACGCCTTTAAATGTATGATTTGCATAATTATTTTGCTTCATATTTAATAGGGACAATTGGGTCAACATAAAATGAAAACAATATGTTTTCTACGTCCTGTACACATGTTGTCTGTATCAGTGTGTTCTTTAGGGTCAATTTGACCCCAGGCTCTTTTAGCTGTATAAAACATTTAAGAAATATTGAACATTTTACACAAATTAGTTATGGTTGTTTTGGATGATACTGAGGTCACTGTAACGTGCAATCTTTTAATCTTAAAAAAGCTTTAGGGTCCTTACCTGCCATGCTGTGGGTGTAGGAAAATATGGTTCCTGTGAAGATATTGATAGTTCACACAACATAGGGTTGAAGCAACATCTAAAAGCTTGCACAGCAGCCTTCTGAACCTTAGGAATTTCTCTGTGTGCTCTATCTTTCTGTTCTCTCTCAACGTGAGAAAGTGTCCGAGTCAGAGGACGTTGTTGAGGAGGACCCTGATAATGAGACTTCTTCCTCAGATGTGAATGAGACTCTCAGTGTTGACCCTCCTGTTGTCTCTCAACAACCAGTAGACACACCTTCCATAAATGGAGAGTTATTATGGTCCAGCTCCTTACTTGAACAACAGGCTAGACTTAGTGCTGCTTGAGATAATACATTTAGTGAGTATATGGGGACATTTGGATAGACTTGGATGTGACCCACTTACAAGTCTACATTAGCTAGCTCATTTTGGCAGGAGTATATAAGTCAAAAGGTGAATACAGCAAGGTTTTGTGCTGCTGACACTGACTGTCCGATTTATTTAAAGAGCTGTTAAGGTAGTCAACAAGCATAAAGTACCTGACACATAATCTTAGGTAACAATTTGAATTATGATCATTTTCTGGAGGTTTAAATTGCTGGGGTCAAATTGACCCCAACGATAAAAGGTGTTAGTGGATTTGAAGGCAACAGGAGGGTTAAAAAGCATGTTTAAATGTATGTCAACAGATTCCTTCCCACAAGAAGGTAATTATTAAAACATTCAGGCTCACACAACCAGACTGTGCAACAGTTTCTTCCCCTCAAACCATCAGACTCTTGAACTCGCTGAAACCGGACTGTACACAGTACACACACTCACTCACAACAATAATAATATCATAACCTACGTATACTCAGTCCTTTGCCCACACTATGCTGCTAATGAGTCAAATCTTTACAACCACCCTACTAAGTCTGCTTATTGTTCAGTGCTGCTCTCTGTTATTGGCACTATCTCTCCAAAGCTTTAACTGGATAAATGGTGAATTGGTAAAATACAATGGAAATAAATAGTGCTTTATAATTATTTTTGTCTTTGGATTTTAGTAACTGTAATGTGTGTGCGTGAATGTCGTGTGTGGGCTGTAAAGGGATGTGCAGGGTGCTTGTACTGCTTCACAGCGTTGGAGGTGGAGACAGAAAGAAGGAGAGAGGGGTTGAAGAGGGGAGAGAGAGGGGAAAAAAGAGATAGAGAGTGTCTCGTGGCTCGAGGGTGTGTCTCGCTCGTTCCCCTGCAGCATGCCATGGCTGGGTGTTTCTGGCTCTGCATCCAAACGTAAGACAGCACAGATAAAAGCCTGAAAATATTATGTAAGTCCTCAGATCTCTGCATTCACAACCAGCGGCTAAAATAAACTTGAACATATGCTTGCTTGTCTACAAAACACAGAATGGTTGTGCTGCTGAAACCACATCCAGTAGCGCCTTTTCTGACATTTTCTAAGACGCCTTATCTAGTTTGGCCCAGGCTCCTTGTGAGGACTTGTAGTCACAGGCCCTGGAGCTGACATGATGTCCTCAAATGAGAGCCAATGGAGGCGTCTGCTGGCTGGCCAGAAAAACCCGATGACCCCAGTCATCTGCGCACAACAGACTTCAACATGTGTTTCATTTGTATCTGTGATTACGCCACGCACTTCAGCACAGACCATTCGCCAACAGCTTCAGGACTCTGGCACTGAAATTCTGTAGACTTGGGAGCTGTCTGATGACTGAACCTGAAACGCTTTGCATTAAAGCATTCACAGTCCTGGTTTTGTGTTGTCGTAGATTTATGTATGTCACCTTTTTCAGGGAGCACATTCCATTTAAGCCGTTTCAGTTTCTGGGTCATGGGACACTTGAATGGTACAGAGCCATTGTTAATATTATTTGTCAAATGTGTTCTTTTCCTTCAGGTAAAATGTCTCTTGCAAAGAGGCCAGAGTATAAGAAGAAGCAAAAAGATTAGAAAACAAAGCTGCACTGAGACTTGTTGTGCTCTCACATTTTAAAACCAAAATTGTCAAAATCCTCAGCAAAAGCAGGAGATTAAAAAAAATAAAAAGTAGGCTGCAGTTCGGCCAGAATGCCTGTAGCAAAGTGCATAAGGATGAGCTGAAATGGGATCGTTTCTCCTCTCCATAAAAACTCTGGTGTCTCCAAACTGTGCTGCTGCCTGACAGCTAATTTCTCATCTGACTTGCACCTGAAAAACATTCAGACCAGACCAGGTGGAGATCATTTTCCAGCCCTGTGGTGACGGCGGTGCTCAACCAGCTGGATTAATGACGCACACGGTACTTGCCTGAAATGACTTGTGTTATAATCACACACCTTTAACTCCTGCCAGATCTCAGAGGGAGAGCATTTTTTTGGCATTGCTATAATGTCTAAGGTGACCCATACAATGGGAAAACTAAGAGCAGGCCTACTAGACGTTGCCACACTTCATTAAAAAATAGTTTTTTGATGTTTAACTCAGGTAGCAACGCCACCAGTGACCACCAGTAGATGGCTGCAATTTATCAGTTCAGCACCTTTGGGCCATAGACTGTAAAAAAAGTGGACGGCATGACAGCTGCTCAAAAGTGAAGCATAAGCAATATTTAGCTCCCCCAGGAAACTATTTTGGTCTTAATGAAAAAATAAACTGACTCCTCACAATTATCTCTTTCTGTACATCACATACACTCAGTCTTAGATAAGCAAATCCTGAATACTATAAGTGGCACTGGGGTTGATAGTGTACAATTTTCTGTAACTGCTTGTCCTGTGAAGGGTCACGGAGGGAGCTGGAGCCTATTCCAGCTGTCACTGGGTGAGAGGCGGGGTACACCCAGGACGGGTCTCCAGTCTATCACATGGCTAACACAGAGAGACAGACAACCATTCACACTCACACTCCAAAACCATAGGAAAAGAATAGGCAAAAAAAATGTAACAGTCATACAATTCAAGGGCCATTATTGTAACCCCTCTACGTTTTGGCACTTGGACCAACGTAGTCAGGGTACGTTTTTCTATGAGAGTGGGTTGCACACTCACACCTACGGCCAATTTAAAATCACCAATTAACCTAACTGGCATGTCTTTGGACGGTGGGAGGAAGCCGGAGTACCTGGAGAGAACCCACCCAGACACAGGGAGAACATGCAAACTCCACACAGAAAGGCCCAGTCGACCCATGGATTTGGACCTGGACCTAGTTGCTGTGAGGCATCAATGCTAACCGTAAACTATACAGTTCAACCATTACACTTATACACAAGAAGTGTAAGTATGACATACGTCACTATTTATATATACTTCACAAAATTTCCCATTTATTTTGAAATTTTGGTCATCTCTCTTTCAAAGCAGCAAAATGCTAGATTGCTCACTCACTGAAACTGATAGTTCCCTTTGCAAGGAAAGCATGGCCCGTTCCCCTGCCTTTCACAGGCATATCTTGATCGCTAGCTAAAAAAAAAAAAAGTGTATACAGGTACCGTTTAAATGATTAATGCATTATTCCGTTTTCCAATTGACAATGTTTGCTCTAAAGTTGGGCATTTTAGCATCTAGGTCTGAGGGAGTCTGATTAGGCTTACTCGGTTCTTGAGAAAGCCTCAAGTGGCCACTCAGGGAACTGCAGTTTTTGGCACTTAAGCATTGTCTTCATTTTTGAACCTTGGAGGTGGCAGCTATGTTGGAAATAGCTCAAATAATGAAATAATCCTGAACGTTAGAAGGCTAATACTGACTAATTGATACAAGGAAATCAGGAAATAATCAAATCGAAAGTGGAGCCTCAGCAGTGTGTGTAGTCACTGCCGTTTATACCTTCTCCGATCATGTACAAGTGTTCTGTATGTGAACATGCTCACATATCAGCTTGAGGGAGCATCTAGACTACACGTAGAAAACAGCGTTTACATATATATAATGAGAAGGCACACCGCTGCTGCCAGACACTTCCAAAGGAGCAGCAGTGTGCTCCCAGATTCCGCTGTCTAGTACGCACTCTTCCAAAGATGCATCAGGTATTCACACTGCAAACAAACCGCTCCAGGGAGCGATTGCAATCTCGCTGAGACCACCTCTCTAACCGGGCTCAGCTCGGTTCATTTGTTCCAGAACAAAGTGTGATTGCTGTGTTCACACCAGCCCAAATGAACGGACCTGAGGGATAAATGTTACCAGATTCAGAGCAACGACCTAGGAACTTATTTATGTCATGCAATGTATAGAAGAAAAAAAAATAATTAATGGCCATTTGTATTTTCTCAGAGCTTAGGAAATACTTGAACCATCATCCATGGATTTCAAACTTAAATCCATTAGATTTATCAGAGTGTTTCAGCTCACCTCCACTGTTACTACTATGGTTTTCAGGTCCTCAAAATGAGAAGCTTGTAAAAATCAAATTGCAGTTGATACATAGTTTTCTGTTCTTTTATATATTTTTTTCCACTCCTCCATATACACTCGAGCAACTTCACAAGTATTCACATGAGTGCCCCTCGAGGCCAGCAACACGCAAATTACAATTTCACTTGAAACAACACTACATGTACTTTTTTCCTTCAGTTTTTTCTTCTGTGGCAAAAAAGTTTTGACTTCTTTTCTTTTTATATTTTTGCTTTAAAATCACAATTGTTCCAAAGAATGTCAGAATTGTGTTAAATAATTAAGAAATTGGAAATCAAATGTGAAAACTTAAAGAACTGTTTCTTTACAGTGTCACTAATTCTCTTTTGTAGTTCTTGACTCATTCAAAATCAAAGGACACCAAAGAGCCGTGGGTGACGGAGAACAAACACTGCTTCTTAACATTTAATTTTCCCTTTAGAGCCTGTACATCCTGGGAGTGGTGGTCTGAAAGAATAAAGCTCAACATTATCTCCAGAATCCTTTTTGATCCAGAATTAACCAAGATGCGGCCTGTGGGGCTGTACGTGTTGTCTGGCTGACACCTTTTCTTCAATTCCTTCAGAAACTATTCACCTTTTGGCCTCTCTTATGGATCCAATCTATTTGTTTGTTCCCGACTCCACATTTTTCCCTTTAGACTTTCTCTATGCCTGTCTGCTATGCGGCCCATCTGTATTGTGTCTGTCCTTGGACCTGAAACAGAGTGGACTGAGCCATCCCAGGCATCCTAATCTCAGGTAATGAAAGAAAATTGGTCCCATCCTCTCTCCCTCCTCCATCCTGAGTGATCCTGACCTCCAGGGAAGCCCGTCCACTATTTTAATGAACGCTGGGTTAAAAATAAATAGCAATCCTATAATCCATTTTTCCAACATCATAAAATCCTGAGGCATATGCGCTTTCCTCCAGAAGGCCTATCTTGGTTCATGTAGAGAAAATTGATTGTACGTGACATTATTTTTCTCCACAGAATAATTAAATTGTGTCTTGTCCCTGAATCAGCCTGATCTATGGGAGTCAAAGAAGAAGGCAACAGAAGATCTAATTCAAGGGTGACATTATCTTCAAACAGCCAATATGCATGTAGACCATGGACTGTATAAGGATGGCAGAACAGTTCCTCAAAAGTGAAGCCAAAGTAAGTAGAGCTCCCCCTATTGACTGGCTGCAGTATAGGTCATAAGCTCCCCTTCCTCCATGTTAGTGGATGGGACTTGGACCGAACCAAAACACTAAAATACACGTCAATTTTTTTTTTCAAGGATGGTTTCAGTCATTTTAAGTAGTAAATATAATGTTGATGCATGTTCAAGTGTCAATTTTTCGGATAAGTTTCGTTTTAGTTAGTTATGTGCCGCTATAGAAACAGGATGTGACACAATGACGACCACCAGTTGCCATGCCAACCACTCCGTAAAGTGGTCCCGTGGGAATTGCCACTCTCAGACTGTACTATGTCTGTGAAGGTTCCAAGACTCTGGCTCCCAAACTTGCAAGATGATGCTGCCCGTATCCCTGGGAAAACAGCGTTTTTTTTTTGCCAATGCAAGGAAGTGACGACACATTGTCCATATTTATATACAGTCTATGATGTAGACACACAAAAATTCACATCAAGAGAATATTAATTATCCTGCCTTACGCAGTATGTGTCTGTCTTCATAACTAGCCCTAAACGGTTTATAGAAATATATATATCCAGTATATATCACATCACTAACGCACTAGTGTGTCCCTGTCACATGTTAGAGATATATCCTTTCCACTTCAGCAGCCAACCTTGGTTAACGTAAAGAGTTACATTATGTTTTTAATTAAGTGGAGACAGTCTTGGAAATCTTCTCGATTAACTGTTCATGCACAATTCAGCAAAGGCGGCGTAAAGTTGATGAGCCAAACCACTCATGTCGATTATTTTCTAGATCGGGATGCTGTTTGTTTCAGCTGCTGTCAAGCGAGGCCGAACATCCGACACCATACCGAAGCACACACATACAAAGATGTACGCAGAGCTGCTCTGTAATTGGCTGAGCTTGTTAAAGGCTCTGTTCCATCCCCTCTGGATGATAATGATGGCCCTGGACTGCCCGGCAACCGCTATCATCCAGACCACCACCCTTGGCCCTCAAAATCCAGCCCCGTGACTCTGCAGCAATTAGCGCCCATCAGCCTGTAAACAAAGTGCCCTGCTAGACGCAGCTGAGTGCTTTAAAACTTTGTGTGTGTGTTTGAAGTGTAGATGTTAAAGCGTACAGTATGCGTTGGCATGTTTTTGGGTCTCCTCTGTTCAAATATAGCTCGTTCACTGTAAATGGAACAGTAACGAGTCACGCTGAGCCGTCTCGAAGTAAATGAGTGGAACCGCAGCAGAAAATGAACCTCCAAATTACTGAGAATCAATTTACCCCGCATGTGTTATGGGTAGCAGCGTGGCACAGCATCTAATTGAATAGCTGTGTTTGTAGACTTTGAAAGTGTGATGACATAGCTCAACAATCATCTCAGATTTAGCGAAGGAGTGTGAATATCCATATATGAGGGCTTACTCCCACTGTGAGAGATTTGTGGGGGCTTAACTGGAAGTCTGAGGTTGTTTATTGGATTCCTTGCTTGTCTGTTTGGTCTTGAGTTACTTTTTACTCAGATCCCGATGAGGGTTTGCAAAGAAATCTCAGGTCATTCATCCAAATCTCTGGCTGTTGACTTAATCAGCTACTTCAGTGCGTGCTAATCCGCTGGAATAAAGACAAATGATGGCCTTGATATGTTTTAGCAAGGGAGGTTTATTGGTTTGTTGAATGCTGGTTAGCAGTTTTAAAGTTGAAAGTCTTAGTTTATGTAGTCTTAAAACCCGCATTCACCCAAATCAAAGAACTCCCCATAATACACCGTTGCCCGTAAAGAATATTTAAGCCCCTACCCACGAAACGATTGTGGCAACAGGATTCATTTTTGATTAATAAAATGTTGATTTTGTGTGTATTTCTGTCATGTTCATTCAGGGACTGTCTTCCTATAATAAGCAATTCCATATTTCATTTGTGCAAGCATCCACAACTGCATTTGATTATTTACGTTTACGAAACATTTAGTTTGTCAATGTAATTGTAAAATGTGAGTTAAATAAATGTCAGCTTAGGGAGGAGACTGAGGTGGATGGATTTGTCCAGAATAATAGGACATTAGACTGCTGTTTCATATCTCAAACGAAAGGCCAAGGTTTTTTTTTTCCCCCATGAGAGCCGATGACATTAGCTATTGAGGCGATGACAGCTAATGTCTTTAGTTCTCAACCCCAGACCTTTCCCTAGCCTTGTTTTCATGCTTTCATGCATTGTTTTTTGACAGCCATTGTGTTAAAGTGCTCTGATCAGTACCTTTCTGGTTCCTATGTAAAAATACCCCTTTTGTTGTATGTAGAAATTAGTTTCAAATCTTGTTCATACAGTAATAAGTCTGTAGCTAAATGAACTGACAAATCTCCCATTGGTTTGTGCCCTTGACTGTATATAAGTGTGGACACCATGCCTCCACTACCGTGCACTGGCCAAACTGACGCTATTTTCCCAGGGATGTGGGCGGCGCCAACTTAAATAAACAGAAAGTTATCAGAAATACACTTGCATATGCATCAGTATTATATTATTATACTAAAATGACTAAAACCATCCTTGAAAAAAATGTATTTGACATGTATTTTAGTGTTTTAGTTTGGCCCAAGTCCCATACACTGACATGGAGGGGGTGGAGCTTATGACCTACACTACACCCAGTCACCAGGGGGCGCTCTACTAGCTTTGGCTTCACTTTTGAGGAGCAGTTGTGTCGTCCATCTTTATACAGTCTATGGTTTGAACTTTTTGCCTGTAGTGCAAACTTAATCATATGTTTTCATTCTTTCTAAACTGAACTGACTCTGAAACACATTTCCTCCATGTATGCATACAGTATATAAATATGGATTTACTCAATGACTGACTTAACGGTGCCACCAATATTTTTAAATCTATTTGTACATTACTAAGCTCCTAAATAGCTAAAACACTTTAAGTTTTATTTGTACATTTAGATAATTCAGTCATCTGAAATAACTACTTTACCAAGAATTTAGGAAGGTTTTTACTTTTAATTCAAACGCAAATTTATGAATTGCAGCTGCAACACAATCGGGCTCTGCATACGTTTATCAGTCCTTTGTCGACTCTCTCCAGCTCTCTCGCTTTTCTTCACCAATTGCCGTGAGTGACATTTCTCCTCCCATGCCATTCTAAGTGGGCACCTGACAGGCTCAATGAAAGGCAGCTGGCAGGACAGTATTGAAGACTGAAGTGAATTATTTATCTGAGCATCTGGGCCCATGCCCCTCATTCATCTCACCACCCCCTCTTCCCCCATCCTCTTCATCTCTCCCCCATCTTTCTTTCCACCCTCTACCCACACATTCGTCAAAAAGAGGTTTCTCATTTTTTGGACTTATGCATAGCTGGGCCCTGTTCTCTTTCTCCTCTGACAGATCATCTCTCACCTCCCTTGTTTTCCTGGCTGATGCAGATCTGCGTTCTCTGTTCTAGCTTGCTGTCTCAGTTTGAAGTCAGACATTATCATTGACATTTAAGCCCATACTAAAGTTCATTCTTCTTATGTGTGATTTTGTTTCATTTTTTCATTTTTATCTTTCACAAAATGATGGCAAAGAAAATCATGCACAAAGAAAAAATCACAAATGTTCACAGAAAGACGGTACTGTGTAACTCCTACTGGATTGCTGGCTCTCAGTGATTTGCATTTTGTGAGTCATCCCCAGTTTTTTTTGTTCACATGTTGCTGCTACGATATTCATGAAAGAGAAATGTGTGGTATCAATTTGCTTAGTCTGTCAAAGTAAACTTTTTCATCCAGTTTTTTATTTTAAGATTCCTTTGAAGTGGTCTTGTGGCCAAAAAAAGAAATCCAAAGGAGATGGTTAGTGGTGAGAACGTGGACAAAAAGAGGTGACTTCTTAAATCACATATCAAATTGGGAATGACAAAAAAACAGGGATCATTTTTGCAAGCAGCTAATTACAATCTCCTTTCCAGTTACATTTCACTGTGACAGAACACTAGTGAGCGTGGTAGTTTCACAGGCATAGACCCTGCAGTGGGAGGAGGTTGGGGTGGATGGATGGATCATCAAAAAAGTCGATTTTAGTCTAGCCAGACATTTTCTTTTTTCTTTTTTGGATGATTGCATTACATGATCTCAAAAGTTTGTTATTTAACAATATTTGGTTATTATCACAAGGACATTTTAACGCAAACCCTGATCTGTCCCTAAACCGACCCAAGTTGTTTTTGTATCTAAACCTGTCCAAAGAGAAGTAAATAATGTGTGCAGCAATGATTTCCAGTGGGACCCGTTCTAATTACTTTAAATAATTGAAGGTTTAAGTCTCTTGGACCCAGTGACTACAGAAAACGGCTGTGTTATTTGTGAATTTAACTGCAGGACTGGACCGTTGGCGTACTCTTTATAGCTTTAGCTAGCTTGCAACATTTGCACCAGCCATGTGCAGAGCTAGCTTGCAGTGCTTGTGAGATGCTAAACATAATTACAACTCAAAGCAGTACATTTCGGCTAGGTTCTGTCTTTTTATCACCCTATGTAAGTGTACATGTTTGTGAAATTTGCGCATTTTTAAAGTGTAGGGACTCTTTCTATTTGCTCCACCAAATAGTTGTTTTTTTGTGTCTACATGGCCTTTGCAGTGACTATATATGAATTTTCAATGTATCAATTAGCCTTGTGTTTAGTTAAAATGCATTTTTTTTAGTCAGCTTGGTAAAATAAGTGACCTTTTTGAAAGTAATGCACCTCCATTAAGTGGTTTTAGTGTATGTGTAATGGACCTATTTTTATCTGGACTTCCTCTTTGTTGGGAGCTGAATTCAGCCGTATACAGAGAACAGAAGATGGTATTATTCTTTATTCCAAAAAAAAACTCAAGTGTAAAGTCTAAGCTAAATGAAACAACAGAAACTGAAGAGTGAGGCAGTGCACAGGAATAGAGAGATTTGTGAAGGAGGATGGCTGGGGAATCTATTAACAGCCTGGCGAGTTATGGAGGGTTGTTTTTAATCCCTTTGCCTGGTTTCATTAGAGCGAGCCGTCATTCGTCATTGATCACTGGTTGTCATGGAGGATATGTGGCAGCCTTGAGCCCATCGGCTCTGTTCCATTCTGCAACATGCTGGGATCTTAATGGAATGATTCAGTTGGAGAGAGAACCAGTCACACGGACAGAGAAAGGTCAAAGAGCTGTTTAACCCCTCCAGCTGAAAAAAATACGTGCATGATATCACAGCATGGTCTTAACGACAACCATTCTTGTGGAGCTTGTGGTTGGACAGTGTACAAAAGAACTACATTCTTTCACGGGTTGAGAAATGGCTTGTTCTGTACGCTAGTTGGTGCTGTGTCTTTTTGGCTAGTAGGGTTAATTTATGTTTCTACCTTCTTCTTCATTTTCTACTACCTCCAAACCTCCTCAGTTAACCTTTCCTCAATGTGTTCTATCTTTACTGACCCAAAACAATCAATTTGAAAATTGCGCAGATGGAGAAGCAGCCAGAAATAGCAAAGCAGAAACACGCTACTACCAAGCGTACCAATCACAGTTCTTGTGGTCTGCGTTGCTGTGGCACGTAGTTACATTTCTGGGGAGGTGCACATCAGGCTATGGCAAAAGGATTTGCGTAGGGTCTGTGTAGGGTCCAGGCTGTCACCGTAGCTACGTTGTTAAATTGACAATGAGGTATAAACCGCGCATTAGAAATGAACCAAGAGGTGTAAACCTGATTGATGTAAGCAGGCTTTTTTGGCTGACTGAAGTGTCATCAAACTCTTGATCCCACAGATCATGTTGTATTTCACTGTCGCTTGTTTGCTTCTTTATCTTCTCTGGTGTCACAAAGAACTACCTCAGAAACTGGAGGGAACATAAAGAGTTGTCTTGCATTGTTATATAATTTATCCTTGAATCAGATATCACAGTCCATAAAACGGTTCCACAAAAGCCCTAAAGAATCAGACTGAACAGGTTAGGAAGATGCTCCGAAACTAAAACAGTCGGGGGTTTCATGTAGAGCAATGAAATAAATCAATGAAAATGTTCATGTACTGATAAAACAAAACTGATTTGGCATGGACCTTGGTCAGCTGTCTAGAAAATGTTTAACTGTCACAATGAGCCAGCAGTTTAGTACGCTAAAACTCCACATTGTATGAGAGATTTCGTCTCACAATGTTAGCACGTAATCAAAGATACTCGAAGTCTATGATACAGTAGACAACTGGACAGTAAGTATCCTCCACTGTCATGCTGTAGTAACCTGGAAGACAGCACAAACTTCTCCCCGCCCACAAAACTTCAGTGAGGAAAAGTTGGTCTGGTACCAGTCACATAGTTTGGACGGGCTTTATGAAGTGATGGACGGAAGTGTAGCAGCAATGTAATCATACACATCACCTGAGCTGAGTTGTGTCTAGAGGTATTCTTTTTCTTTGTACTGGTTGTAAAAAAAAAAAAAAAAAAAAAAAGGAGTGTTACCAGAGGCACACTCTGAGAAGAACTGAGTCTGACCTTGCCAGGCTAATGCAGTAGTGTAAAAGCATAAAACCATGAAGTCCTTGAGCACATTACTTTATTGGCAATAACACTGTAATGTACGACACTGTGCAGCCAACTGCCTTGAAATGCTGCTGTGTGTAGGAGTAACTACATGCACAGTTACGTATTTCTTCTATTAGTCCATCATTTGATAACATCATTGCATGTAGATGCACTGTTATGCTTGCAACATAAAGATCCAAGCATCTCGCACAGATAATCAACATGCCAGTAATGAGACATGTCTGAGCCGGCAAGGGGACGCAGGTAACCAAGATCATTCTGGTTAGTTCTCTTCCTTTGCATATTGCTGAACATATTTGAATTATTTCTGTTTGATTATGCTGACTCTCCAGGGACAGATGAGCATTGGATCCGCTGATGAGCAGCCAACAAAAGCCTGTTTACCTGCAAAAGCAAGGCTGCCGAATAAGGAGCTGAGTAATTACAAAGAAGGAGGTGTTCTTTCTCAGGCTTCCTGTGGATCCTTCAAAAGTCTAAAAACACTAAATTCAATCCTCTACATTTCAAGCTTAAGGTCTTATAGTTCTTAATAAAGAGCAATTACCTGAGTACTTGTTTTCACTAAATTGTCCTATAAATCAGCTGAATTACTGTGGCTATTCCCCCTGAACTAAAAGGTTTACAAAGATCAATTTTTTCTGGGA
This sequence comes from Chelon labrosus, assembly GCF_963514085.1. Classification (NCBI taxonomy): domain Eukaryota; kingdom Metazoa; phylum Chordata; class Actinopteri; order Mugiliformes; family Mugilidae; genus Chelon; species Chelon labrosus. Next base: position 21,752,462 of record NC_140352.1, read on the forward strand.
ATTGAGCCTAAAGCTGTTGGCCTTTATAGTCACAAAGCAGGAATTAAACTATGGCTGAGGTAATAAAAAAGGTTTAACTAGTCTTGAATTTGACTTGATGGACCTTACAGGCACACTGCTCTTTATTGTTTTGTGTTCGACTACTTCGGCCAGCGGCATCTGATAAACTTTGTGGTAATAACATTATGCTTGGGGACATTTATGAAGAGCCTGCGGGGAGCTCTGAGGCCTGCCTGGGTAAAGAAGAAGTGGGAAAACTTTAATCAAAAATATAAAGTAAACTGCTCAAACAGAGGCTACAGCAAAATCGTAGAAGTGTTATGATGCCATTAATATTTAGTATGTAGTAGGGGTTGAACGAGTTCCTATTGTTTAAAGTCAACTAATATGTGGTGAAAATTGAGTCGACTTCGACTTGTCGATGACGTCACACATAAAAACACAGTAGCATCTCACACAAAGGGAACTACGGAAGCTTTTCTGCAAGTTTATTGAAGCTTGAACACGGGCTACTGTTGGCCGTAGCCCACGTCAACACCATAAACACCTTCAGTATACCATGTCTCTCGCTCTGCAAACTCTCAACCTCACAACTGGCATGGTACATTAACTGACATCACGGAAAAAACACTCTCTACAATCACAGCAAGAATGTAAACTAATAGAACACAACTGAACTAAACATAAACACAAGCTTATCAATACTGTGAGCTGCATATATTTGTAATGTGTAAAAAATATATAGTATTATCAGCAATAACCACAGGTGTTGTGGAGTCATATTGCCTGAGGGACAAACAACCTCCTCAACCTGTCCATGGAACAGGACAGAGACAGCAGCCTGTCACTGTATGAGTTTCTCTGCCTGACTATGATGTCGTGTAGACGGTGGTGGACATGATGGACTGGATTTTGTTCAAGGTCCTTGACTTGTTCAGCCTATATAACCGTCATTAGCATTTAATAGTACTCCACTGCGTGGTGTAAGATAGGATAATGTAGCCGGGATAAGAAAAAATGCGGTATATCTCTGAAGCCTTTTCCGTGTATAGCAGTTAAAGGTGTAATAACTTTAGACAATGAAATTCAACAACAAATTGTTGATATGCAGCCTCCTTCTCTCTGTTACCGCAGGACCTTTGGTGAAGTTGTTAACTGACTGCCTTTGAGAGGATTTGGATCGTTCCTCTGCTAGCGTTAGCCTTTTCAGAAGAGTGTGCATTGCAGTAGCACATTTGTTGTAGTTCAGGACTGACCTACATATTCTGCATGTCACGGTAGAATGGATTTCATCTTTAGTGAAGTATTTCCACACACTTGATGAATCGCTGCTAGTTTGCCGCAATGACCCACTGGGCTCCTCACCTGTCTTCTCTGTGGCGACTGTGTTGTTATTGTCATGTGATCGGCAAAGTCGACTTCATGCTTTAAGTGTCACGACACAGCAGTGAAGTTGACTAGGTAACTAGTCAGTACAACTCCTAGTATGTAGCGGGTTTGTATTTGAATAGAAATTTTTATGTTCCTCATATCAATCAAAGCCCCCTAAAACTATACCATACTACTGGCCTGTCCACCAGGGACAACAGCAGTGTTTCAACACAGTATGAAACAAAAGGAAATGTATGTATAGTATGTACATGAAAAAAGATTAGGCCTAGAGATGCTTTGTAACAAATAGGACATGTAAATATTGTAGAGCACGTGCTGCATATAGACAGTACAGACGGTGTCTCCTGTATGGTGCGTTCACTCTACGAGTGGCAAATGTACAACTTGGTCAGCATTGCAGGCAACATTGTCACTGAGTCGCCATTGGAGCGTCACTCATGCGCTCAGTGACCCCATTGACAAGGTTGTTTGGAACAGACTGTATTTATAACACGGGAACAGGTGAAAAAAACACATATGATTGGTTGACCCGACAGCACATCAGTGGAGCTCAACTCTCATGTCACCTGTCACGTAGCGACAAGTGTCAGATATCAGGTTGTCGCTGCACATCGCCGGCTTCCATTAAGAAAGGCATTACAGCTTGTTGCTCTCTCGCCGCTGGTGTCAGTGCAGCATTAGTGTGTCCCTTGATGCCATTTCAGCACAGCCAGGTACTCCATTGTCTTCATCTGCAGACTTCATGATGCCCTCATAAACCAAGTCAGAGTAAAACTGAACAAAAAAATCTCCTTCCTAATGCAGCAGCATTGACAGCTTATGGCTTTATTATACAGCAGCCATTAGTTTCCCCAAACTGAATTCTCGACATCCAATGAGGTAACTAAATCAAGTACCATGCAGTTTCTTCCACCTCTCAAGAAGAGGACGAATCACACCAGGATCCTGATGGCTGCTTTGCTTATCCTGCACAGTGTCATGGCTTGTAGACCTTGGGATATCAAAGGCAGTGGAGAAAACTGTACACGAAGCACCATGTTGATATCTATGAGGGTCACACTGTAAAATGGGAACGAACCGAAAAACTGAAATTAGTTGTGTGTCTCAGTGTATATTTTTCTTGAGCAATGTTTTCACTTAAAAACAGTCTGACACATATGTACGAGTAAGTAGGAAGTTTCAGGACTTTACTTAAATTTTAACCGAGTGTGAATGTATATGTAGATATGAGAGCTTTTTCCTAAGAGTCTTAGGTGCTGAAGGGGGTTCTCCTATTTTCCCAGGAGAACAAAGCAACACACCAAGGAACCCTTTTCCTTTCATGGACTGGTAACTACCTTAGCATACACAGTTAAGAAATTATAATTGTGTAGAAGGCCCAGACATGCTTAACTTTTGTCAAAGTACTTGTACTGTGTTGGCACTTGAACATACAGAGGCAGAACATACATACACCGATCACTGGCATAAAACCGTTGTGACTCATCAGAGAATGCACATGGTCCTTCTGAGGGTGTCCTGTGGTGTCTGGCAACAGAATGTTGTTAGTGGTGGACTTTGGGTCCTGTGGGTTGAGAGGAGGGGCCTCTGTGGATCATCCCACAGATACTTGATCAGTTTGGGATCTAGTGAATTTGGAGGCCAGGTCAACACCTTGTGCTGTTCTTCATATTTTTTTTTAGTTGTTCCTAAAGCGTTTTTGTGTGTGTCAGGCTGCATCCCATTGGGAATGGCTGCTGCCATCAAGGAGTGTCATTGCTATGGGGTGGGGGTGCCTGGTCTGGTCTAGGTGGGTGCTACATGTCTAAGTAACATCCACATGGACCACACAGGTCCAAAAGTTTCCCCAGCAGAACACTGAATTGTCACAAGATGGTCAATGTGATTTACTTCTCCTGTCAGTGGTTTTAATGTTATGCCTGATCGGTGTATCTTTTTATTAATGCACACCCAAACTATGCACACCAATACTGTATATACTCAGATAGAGTTGATGTTCATTAGTCAGGTGAGTTTAGTTTATTGTTAATTTTGTGTTTCACCTTCATTATCTTTAATATAAATTGTGTTGCCAATTTCAAAATCCTTTAAACTTTCCTATCTATTGAGATGGTAATTTCAGTTGTAGTCATTCATTTTTAAATGAGCACTTCTAGTGCTTTATCTTGACAAACAAACAATTTATTTTCTCGTTTCTCAAAATTTGGTTTAACTTGGAGAACGCTTGCACGCCATTTGGACAGAAACCCAGCTACAGTCCCATCTGACAATGACAGTCATCCATTCCCCCAGCTCACTAATGATTGTCATTTGGACCGGACTACCCAGCAGTGTGAGCTCATGATCCTCCCAGTTAGCCAGGCTGTCACTTCATATGAACCCCGTAATGGCACCCCGTTTATATGCCCGGCAGCCAGCGCCAGGGCCTGATAGCAGATAATGGCGCGGCTCTGCCATCCAGGAACAACAGAATCAATAATGTGTCTTTTCTGATGGGCGTAAAGAGGGCCTAGGGAGGGCATGAGAGGAGGAAGGAATGAAAATGAAAACAAACATAATAAGATCAAGGAAAATGTACGCCAAGAGAGTCACAAACTTGGCTCTCGTCGTACATCATTAGTTAATACCAGACTGACAGCCGAGGTAAATATTAGGGTTTTGTCAGCCGAAGAGGTTGACAAAAGAGACTCTCACCTGTCAGCGATGTGAAGCGTTGAGCCTAAAGACGCTTTAAGAGGGAGGGCAATTTAGCACATTTGGCATGAGCCTAAGGGTCTGTTTTAAAGCTATTTACATTTACTGTTTGATTTTATCACACAGCCTCAGTCTGCTAGTTGTTGTCTGCTCAAGAACCCTCGACAAAAAACTGGTTTTATGGCTGCAACACTGAGCTGAAAGTTCCTTGTGTGCTGTAATTTCCCATTTAAAGCATTTGTACAGTAAAACTGTATGGGAGATTTTTTACTGTCTGACAATTTTAATACATAATCAATAATACATCAAGTGTGTGCTACAGTAGGCAATGACTGCACACATAAATATCCCACACTGTAATGTTGTAGTCCCCTGGAAGCCAGCCCAAACTTCCCTCTACGCACACATAAAAAACAACCTCCAGGTTACATTTGTTTCCATAATTTGTACTTTGTTTCAGAGAGAAGTTAATGCACCATGCTTCATGTTTTATAAGACACAGAGGCAGAAATCCTGATTACAAAAAACACACACTCGAAGTGCTCTTAAAAATGCAGTGCTTTTTTTGTGTGTCTGAAAAAGAAGCTGGTTCCCTGCTTGTGTGCGTTTGTGTATAGTTTGACAGATGCGACTTATTGCATCTGTCACCAAAAAAGTAAAAAAAAAAAAAAAAAAACTTTTTGTGCCGTGACCATTTTTGACAGGAGGATTACATAGCTGGAGATGAGATGCTGGACGGGATGTCGAATGCCAGGGCAGTGTGAGAGTGATTGCTTGGTTTGACTCTCACAGGGAGTAATGATCACAGATCTGTCAGAAATTCAGCTCATGGAAAATGCAAACAGTGCCATGTTTGAAACTAACTTTTTGACTCATCGCTCAAGGGGACTGAGATTTTTTACAGGCCAGAATAATAAATTCCCTTTTTGTGTCACATAGACTGTACATTTGTGTCAGTACATGTCACTGAGATAATTAGTACAATGTTCAAGTGCTGCATAAGGGAAATGCCAACGCAAAATCAAAAGCTAAATTATTAAAACATTAAAGTAAACTTGAAGTTTTTGGATAAACTAACTTTCCCCTACGTTTCTGGAAGGATTATGTGCTGAGTTTGCAGCAGTTAGAAAGTTTTACCACAGTCAGGTTGAAGCTACGAATCAGCTATGGGTATTGCCAGAAACTTTATTTTTCTTTTCTCAAGAACATTTTTTTTTAAAGATTTAATTCAGAGCAGAATTATGCTAAGTATAAGGTCACAGCAGCAGAGTTGCTATATAAATCTAACAATGAATCTCCTGTTAAATAGATGATAATCCATGAAAGCACCATGAAGACACAGACATCTCATCCTCCTCCTTCTGCTGATGTGGATTCATAGCCTCCCTGCAGTAGAGACTGGGTGGCTGCGCTCTCAGCCTCTAGCTGTGTTTAAATTTGAAGATGCACGTCGGCCAGCTGGGGCCCGTCTGCGCAGAGTTCGCCTGTGTCACCGTGGGTGTTCTCCGGACGCTCCGGCTTCCTCCCAAAGACGAAAGATGCGCATGTTAGTTGATGATTGATTGATGATTCTAAGTTGGTCATATTTCCGGATGTCGCCCATTGACAGCTGGGCTAGGCTCCAGCACCCCACAACCCCCTAGAGAATAAGCGGCCACAGGTACTTAATGAATGGAGACGTGGTAAACTAAAGTAGCAGTTAAGACACGTCGGCCATCACTTTGTAGCTTTGCTGTTATGGTATATTTCCCATCGCAGATGTTACATAGTGAAACAAGGAGAACGTAAAAATATCTTCTTGCCGTCGCTGCTCTCTGTTTCAAAAGAAAATACCTCCAGTGACCCACACACTCCGAGCCAGCAATCATGACAAAAGTCACGAATGGGGTTTCCTTTTGGTAACTCTTGTTTGCGTCGCATGCAAATCATCTCCCACTCATTGCCTCAATTGCGTCGCCTCCCAGCTAAGATTATTTCAATTTGGTACCCACCCACTTCAAAACTTTTTTTTCAGCAGTTATTGCAACAACTCACTGAATTTCATCAAGAATCCATTGTCTTTTGTCGCCACACGCCTGCTCATCCTGTGTGCATGCCCCTTTCACTTTCACAGTCTTTACAGATTTTGTAAAGACTGGGAGTACACACTGACAGACTGGCTTCAGCAGATTATTGTATGACGACTTAAGGACTTGGGATCACACACACTTAACAACTGTGGATCACGGACTACATGATTTGTCGAATCACTCGTGCTCCTGCCACAACTAAATGTGTTTGGAGTTGGGCCGGTCATCAGTTCACGCCACCCGACCGCGTCCAGATTCGGCTCAGTATAACTCAAACATGTCTGATGGAAAAAGATGTCGGGTCTGTCCCCCTCACACACTTGCAGATTTTTGTGCCAACTACCCATGCTGACCGTCTCCAACTAGTGCAGACTTGTGCAGACTTTGTCCAACTGGGAATTGTGGGTAAAATCTGGCGAAAAATCTTGTCCTCAGCTTAAGTCTACATACAAATGGCTTTTTTTTCCTGGTGTATTTGTAACCGTCAGTGGTCGTGTTTAACATAACGGTGGGGTACTAAGATATGCAAATAGAGCAAGTAATCATACATTAACTGACTGAGTGGAATATCCTTTACCTTTCAGCAGATGCAAGTTTTCTTTATAACCATAGCATTCTTCTTAGCTCATTTTAAATCACCAGAGGTGTTTGTTACTGAAGCTGAGAATAAACTCTTACAGCGTGCATAATTGGATCACTCCAGGAGTCTCTCCCAATGCATTTACCTCATACCACTTACTTACTCTCTTCGTATTCTCTTCCTCATTTGTAACTTTGAGCCCTGAACACCTGAACTAACATGAGTGGAAACATGCTACCTTTTAGGGAAAGTTTGCCTCTCCACTGAGTTCAAAATAAAGCTTGCTGGGGTGAATGACTGCTTGCTTTTGCACAGCATGAGTTTGTAACACCACTAGTGGGTTTGGCATAGAGTAAGAGGTTTATGTCACTCCATTTATTCCTCTCACACAGACGACATTACTGCTTCTCTTGCACACACCAACATCTGAGCTGTACTTCATACTGTAGGATCTTTTTTTTCTTTATTTGAAAATGAAAAGCCTGTGAAGTCTACCATATGGATTAGTGCAATATAGCGGAGTTAAGGAGCACTCATTTATCATTTGTGTGATGATTTAGTTTTCTTGTGGTACACTATTAAAACGAAGCAGAGATGCTGGTAATTTATTGGTGGTGCAATAAAACGTGCTCCCCGCTTTTAATAAGCACTACGTCTTTCTGCATGACACTGATGTCATCTGTCCTTCAGAGGAAATGCACTGAAGAAAAACAGAAGAGCCTGACAGAGAATGACTGGAGGCGGTGGATGAGATGATGCCATGAGCCACGGTGCAGGAAAATTCAATCCCTCACAGTGAGACAAATTGTTCCATTAGCGACTCACTGTCCTTTCAATTTTTCAGCCTGTTGATTAATAGCTAAAGAGCACTGTCTGTCACAACGGGAGTCTAACTTGGCATGTCTTCCTGGCTACACCTCAGCCAAGGCCCCCTATAATGAGGCTGTGCTTGTGGCACCCGGCGGCAGATTGCTTTGATGCTCCTATTTGCCCAGCTTCTCTTGGCTCGCCATGGAGAGAGAGGCACGAATCCACCCACTCCTCCGCCCCTCCACCTGAAAATTAGAGCAGTGCGCTCGTGGTAATGGAAAAAAATGAGACGGCGACGGCAGCGAATGAAAATCAGCGTGGCTTTGTCACTCACTTTAATGTAATGCCGTACGATGTGCATTTCCAATTCCCATCACCTCCTTGGTTAGAGTTGTGTTCCAGACTCATCAAGTGCTTATACTTAGTAGATGGGCAAACACATAGAGCTGCATATTTCAACTCGCAAGAATGAAATAAGAGAATGGCAGCAAAAAATCAATTGGCTCTGGCTTAGACGTCCAGTAAAGCCTCAGTGTCAGGGTGGAATGCTAATGTCGTTCCAGCTCTTGATCCGTGCCCTGTGGAAGCAGGCAGTCAGCTTCCTCAGTCTCTCTCTATTTACTGGTTTTACTTTATTTATTAAGTGTGAAGTTTGCTCATTGTGACCCAGATTTTACTTTCTCATAGATTAAAATGCTTTGTTCTTTTGCTTTTAGAGGATGTGTTTTTGTATCCATGATGTGCACTGTAGACTATGGATTTGTGGAGGTGGAACAATACTTCAATCAAGTTTGGTGTATAACCCATTTAAAGGCTTTTGTTATGATGTGTAGCAAGGAGGTAGGACTCAAACACAGGACAAGCGCACAAGGACTGGAGCAAGTAAGTTTTAGTTTAATGGAGACTTTAAATTGAGGTAACAAAAAGCGCTGTGGTGTGAGGCAGGGCAAGTCCAAAAAAACAAAAGCAAGACATAACAAAGTAAATCAGGAGCCACGAGGGTAACAGGTAACAAGCGGGTAACTCAACGGATGACTTGACCAAGGACAAACACAAAAGCAGGACTATATATACACACAAAGACTAACAAGACACAGGTGAGACAACTGAGGGAGGAGCACACAAGGAGAAACCAATCAAACAATCAATGAGGGGAAACACAGGAAGTAAAGCAAGAAGCAAAACACCACGGAAGAAACCTTCAAAAACAGAAACAACAAACGCAAAGAAAACCAAACAGGATTGCAGGAAATGTTCAAAAGTCAATACCATGACAGCTTTATTACCTGCTGCAAGGAGATAACTTTGTAATAGTTGCTCAAAATTATAGAATTTATAAAATTATACAAAACATTATGGTGAAACATGGTGAAAGCAAACTCCCTGGTTGGTACTATAGACATACCGTACAGTTAAGAGCTTATTTTTTATTATGTATTTTATATATATATATATATACATATATATATATATATATATATTTTATTTTTTTTTCTTTTGGTTGGTCATGGTTAACTTTTTCCCCACATTTAACCGGTCCATTCGTTCACGTAGCACTGTGTACACTTCCACCTGTGGGGTGGCCGGGGAGCAGTTTAAGCTTGCTTAAAGCACCTTAATCATGGACATAGATCCTTCACAGTAATGACTAAGGTGACACCATTTATAGATAATAAAAGCTGCAAGCCCTCCGCCACCTCTTGGCACTCTGATTTATTCCTATTAGGCCAAACCACAGGAAAGCCACTGATGATAACGTTAAAACTAGAGTACTGTGTAGTAGCCTTGTCTCAAATACTACACTCACAGAAGTGATTATTGTCCAGCGATGTCAAATTATTGTGTAGATACAGAGAAACAGCAATGCCTCTTCTCCATCAGTTTCTTTTGCTGGACCAAGCAATTTTCTTCTTTCCTTCTCTTCATCCTCTTTACTGAGTTTCTGGTCATCAGTAATTGAAAGAATTAATGACAAAGAAAAACAACAACAACAGAGAAAACCAGGGTGTCCAGAGAAAGAACAAAAAGTCAAAATGCACCCTGTCAACATTTTCAGTAGGTTGGCGAAGGTGATACATTCCATAGGCCTCATACACTGCCTGGCCAAAAAAAAAGTCACCACCTGGATTTAACTAAGCAAACAGGTACGAGCATCCTATTTCTTAAACAACTATGTCTAAAGACACATCCTGTGGTCATGGAAAAGATGTTAGTCTGTTTGAGAAGGGTCAAATCATTGGCATGCATCAAGCACAGAAAACAGGAGATTGCAGAAACTACCAAAATTAAGTTAAGAACTGTCCAACGCATTATTAAAAACTGGAAGGATAGTGGGGAACCATCGTCTTCAAGGAAGAAATGTGGTCGGAAATAAATCCTGATTGATCGTGATCGGTGATCACTTTAACGTTTGGTGAAATCAAATCAAAGGAAAACAACAGTAGAACTCAGGGCTATGTTTAATAGTGAAAGTAAGAACATTTCCACACGTACATTGTGAAGGGAACTCAAAGGGTTTGGGACTGAACAGCTGTGAAGCCTTAAGAAAACCTCTAATCAGTGAGGCTAACCGGAAAGAAAGGCTTCAATTTGCTAGGGAGCATAAAGATTGGACTCTGGAGCAATGGAAGAAGGTCATGTGATCTGATGAGTCCAGATTTACCCTGTTCCAGAGTGATGGGGGCATCAGGGTAAGAAGAGAGGCAGATGAAGTGATGCACCCATCATGCCTAGTGTCCACTGTACAAGCCTGTGGGGGCAGTGCTATGATCTGGGGTTGCTGCAGTTGGTCAGGTCTAGGTTCAGCAACATTGTGTTCACTGCTGGTCATTAGGATTCATTTCTTAGACTTGATAAAGAATTTATGTAGAAATGATATGCCAGGGAGAGGTACTACTGTACCTTGTCCACCTCATCCTGGTAGTGTCGACACTGCTCTCCATCACACCGACATGGTTCTGAAAAGCACTATTTCACTGCATATGGGTGTAAAATTCCAGTATCTGCTAGTAAAGATGGTTTGGTCACACCAGTGATTGGCTCTTTTCTGACACCCGAGTTTGTCAAAATTCCCTAAGCTGCTTGGCTTTCCGAATACGTTCCTTCCGCTCTCTTTTGGAATCATAAAAGTGAGGAAGCAGCTTCTCGTTTTAGCTCCTGGTAACCTTCACTGTCAGCAGTAGGCAATCTTGGCTGCTGTAAATTAACAATAATTCCTTGAGTAATTTGATCAGAGGCCAAAACATTTATCAGGCATTCTCACTCACTACCCATGATTGGTAGACTGTATGGTATTTATAAAAGTGGCAGTGACCCTTTAAATAAATCCATGAATTATCAGGCTTGAACGCACATTATTAATCACGTTGCTCAGCCAAGATCAGTTAAGGAAACATGTAGATGAGAGTGTAAGAATAGCTCTTGATTTTCTGTGTCCATTCTCATGACAATCCTGGGTTTAATTTACTGACACTGCAGATATTATGATCCATTAGGAATGAGGGCTGCACAATAAGTGGGTTGTGTATCTGAATCGTGCTTTGCTCTGAAAGTCTGCCTGGTAATTGATATACCTCTGCAAAAGTGGCAATAATTTGGGACCAGACAGCAGCGATGACAGGTTTCATGCTTCAGAGAAATGACACACATGCAGTTTTAAGACCATGCGACCGCCTTTTGCATAATAACTCTGCACTCTCTCTCCAGTAAATGAGTTGCTGCAGTGATGGTGGTGACGGTGGATTGTTTTTTTTATTTTTTTCATTTTTTTTAAAGCGATTGTTCACCAGATTTCCCCCCATGACAACTAAATGGAATAAACCTCTCTGATTGATTGCACTGAAATCCAGGTACTTAAAGGCTGCCGCGAGCTGTCACCCACAGATAAACTGCTCTTACTCGCCTGAAATGAAAATGTACCTGGCAGATGTCAACTGCGTATGAAGACATTTCTGCGCAAAACAGCTGTTATTCTTTTTTAAGCTTTTAAAAAAGATATATTTTAAAAATGCAGAAAGACACAGCGATTAGGTGCAACCACACTGCAAGCGTGATTTAGTTTGGAGTAACGTGGCTGGCATTCAACTTGGTGAGATAGATGTCTTTTCTCAGTAGGGGGCCTGAGCTGTTTTGCAAGTAAATTAATAATAAAAAGCTCCAATAAAGTATGTATTAAAAAGTAAAAAGGAAGCAACTTTGAGAGAGATGGTATTCCAGAGTTTAAAAAGACTCTTGGTGATTAAAAAATGGTTCAGTTGAGAAAGCCTCTGGGAGTCGAGGCTAGGCCTGTATTTCTGATGACATTAACGCTGGCAGGCAGCTCATCCCAGGTGGGTAAAGTTTGGGGAGAATTACTGTCAGGATATAATCTGTTATCGGCTTGGCAACATAATTCGCTGAGCTGATAAAATACAGACAAGTAATCCAGTTTCTTTTGGTTAACTGTTGAAGAACTTGGAATATGGTAAAGCCTTCTGTCAATATCATCACCTAACTGAAAAACTGACTATGTGAAATGTGAAAGATGTTTCTTGGGGTGATTAACCCATCACTGGCTAGTTCCCCTCAATGTTTTTCAACCTTTCAGCCCATTGTTATGGTTTTAAGTCCTGAAATTTAAAACCGCTGCAGTCTTTTTATCTTAACAATGAATCAGATGATTTATTTTATGTGAAAGAGGTTTGGTCTATATATGGATAAACTCAGCTGCTACAATGGCTTTCCGATAAAATGCGACTAAGCTTCTGTGCACTAGCTGCCTAGTGACAGTAGGTGAACATCATGGAGTGTGTTTAGCATCTAAAGCAGGGGTGCTCATTACGTCGATCGTGATCAACCGGTAGATCGTGAAGGTAGTGCGGGTAGATCGCGTTGCAACTCCAAAACAAACAGCAAGACAAACGTTCATCTTTATTTATTTTTACTTTATATTTGCAACATACCCTCAGTTCAGCGGCATACATGCACAGTCACGCACAACTTCAACAACAACTCAAGACTACCGTCTTTCTTAAAGAGACAGCGACAGAGACTCCTTGTTAAAAATAAAAACAAAGATGGATAGAGCTTTTAACACTGTAGCAACAATTAATATGACTATATATATATATATATATATATATATATATATATATATATATATATACGGGTAGATCACTTTGACTTGGTCATTGTAAAAGTAGCTCGCAAGCCAAAAAAGTGTGGGCACCCCTGATCTAAAGAGTCAAAAATCTCTTTGTGGAGGAGATGGAAAACAAACTACAGCAAAAGCAAGGCTGAAATTACAATTTTTAGGTGGCTACAAACACAACAAATGAATGTGTATGTCTGCAGACATATAAATGGGCTTTTTGCTAATGTGGCATATGTATACTTCCTCTTGTCCTGTGTGGCCTGGCTCACACTCTCGCTCATCCATGTCTTTATGGACCCTGCTTTGTGCACTGGTGCGAAGTCATGTTGGAACAGGAAGGGGCCATCCTTAAACTGTTCCCACAAAGTTGGGAGCATGGAATTGTCCAAAATCTCTTGGTATACTGAAGCATTCAGAGTTCCTTTCACTGGAACTAAGGGGCCAAGCCCAGCTCCTGAAAAGCAACCCCACAACATAATCCCCCCCTCCACCAAACTTCACACTTGGCACAATGCAGTCAGACAAGTACCGTTCTCCCGGCAACCGCCAAATCCAGATTCGTCCATCAGATTGCCGGATGGAGAAGCGTGATTCGTCACTCCAGAGAACGCGTCTCCACTGCTCTCTCAGAGGTGCATGGAGGGAGTCCTTGACGGTCTAAGGGATGAGTGCTGTTCTCCATACTTGGATGACGTACTGTGCTGACCATGGTGAAGACTTGAGGCGGGTGCTCTGCCGCCTGCGAGAACATGGTATTAAACTACGTCTGAAAAAATGTGAATTGTTCCAAGAGTCAAGTCCAATATTTAGGGCGTTTAGTGGCCAGTGAAGGTGATAGACCCTAAAGACCTTGAGTCAGTTCAGTATTTAAAGGATAGAGAGCCAAAGAATGTGTGGGAAGTCAGAGCTCTCCTAGGGTTTCTAGGCTATTACAGAACCTTCATACAGGACTTTTCTATGATAGAGAGGCCACTGTTTAAGCTAATAGAGAGTCCTAGTGAGTCTAGCCAGGAAGCCACCCTAGTGAGATTAAACAACACTAAGTCAAAGAGTGGTCAACTTGCATCCAAAACACCTGTCCATGGGACACCAGAGCACAGTGCCGTAGTGTTGCGCCTTGTTGACATGCTAACCAGTCCACTCATCCTGGCCTATCCCCTACCTTCACCGTATACACAGATAACAACCCCCTTAGCTACGTTTTGAATACGACCAGGTTGAATGCAGTTGGACACCATAAGGTGGGTGAATTAGCCGACTTCCATTTCACCATCAGATATCGGCCAGACAAGTCAAATGCGAAAGATTTTATTGGCCTTTTATGCAACACGACATTGAAGACTATGTCATTCGCCAGTGCCAGTGTGTTAAACACAAGAGGCCCAACATTCCAGAGAAAGCGCCTATGGGTTCAATCACAACCAACGTCCTTTCGAGCTCCTCTCTGTTGACTGTCTCCATCTTGAGCAGAGTAAGGGTGATGAGTACATTTTAGTTCTGGTAGATCATTTTACTCATTTTGCTCAGGCATATGCAACCAAAAATAAGTCAGGCCGAACTGTTGCTGAGAAGATCTTCTATGACTTCATTCCACACTTCGGGTACCCTGAAAAGCTTCATTATGATCAGGGCCGGGAGTTCGAGAACAGCCTTTTCCAGAGACTCCAGCAGCTGGCAGGGATTGCCCACTCGAGAACCACTCCCTACAATCCACAGGGGAATCCTGTGGAGCGCCTGAACAGGACACTTCTACGGATGCTCCACAACCTGCAGGAGGAGAAAAAAACAGAGTGGAAGGAACATCTACCCCACATAGTCCACGCGTACAACTGCACGAGACATAAGGAGACAAGTTACTCATCATTCTTTTTCCTATACAGGAGAGCCCCACGCTTGCCTGTAGATCTGGGTCTTTGTGTCATGGTTCTGTGTTTTGATTTCCTGTGTTCATGTTGAGTTTCGTTCATGTTTCATGTTTTTGAGTTTCCTGTTTTATTTTGTTAAGTTTGTCCTTGTTTCCTGTCTTGCTTTCTTTCTGTCCTGTGATTTCCCACCTGTGTAATTGTCTGCCCTGGCCTGATTGTTTTCACCTGTGTCTCCTCTGCCCTTGTGTGTGTATATATAGTTCTGCCTTTGCCTTTGTCCTCTGTCGCGTCATACTGTTTTTCCATGTCTTGTCTTTTTAGGTCGTACTTGTCTCAAGCCTCGTTTTCATGCCAAGATTCTAGTTACTCGTAGTAGTTTTTGTTCTCTTCACATTTGAAATACCTGCCGTCTCAGAAGCACTTTGTTCTTCTTTTGTTTAATTAAATTAATTTTTTGCCAACTCCTGCCTCATTGCCTAGTGTCCAGGATTTGGGTAATACCTCACCCTGAAAACCTTGACAGAATGACGCAAACAAGAATGGACCAAGCAGACTTTATTCTTTTTGATGAGGAAGATGAAAAGAGGCAAGTTGTTTTATATTATTGGGAGCAAATCAGAAACTACAGCCTATGGCTCAGGCCTGAGCCTCTATTAGGGGTGTAATGGTACACACAAGTCACGGTTCGGTACATACCTCGGTGTGGGGGTCACGGTTCGGTACGGGTTCAGTACAACGGGAAAAAAGCGACAAAAACTCACATGTATAAGACTATTTTTTTTTTCATTTATTTTGAACAGACTGAAAAAACTAAAAAAAAAAAACACCTCCTGTTATAAAAGTAAAAAAGAAAAAGTAGAATAAAACATAAAACAAATGCATTAGGAGGGTTCTCATACCATTCATTAATTTTGTTATACAGAGGAAAAGAAAAAGCACAATTTCTTGTAGGGATAGGCGCTCAGATGACGTGTATGACTACGTCGATGTTGCTCTTTTGTCTATCACCGCATAAAGACAATTTAATTGCTCCTTGCTGGAGCATAAACAGTTTCCAACGTAGTAACTCTAGTCCAATGCTCCCTCACAAAAACTTTGTGGGTGGGCATACTTCTCATTTTAGTCACTCACTTAACAGCAGAGAAATGCATTCCATATGATAACGTTCACTGAGTAAGACTTTAAAGCTTGTTCCAAAATATGCGTCATTTGCACAAGTCATTACACAGGCACAACAAACAGCATTATTTGCGGTTCTGATGCAGCAGTAGTTATCAGAGACAGCAGTAGTTGCTATATTCTCCTGAGCCCCAAGTAATGTATCACACAGGACACCTTTTAAAACTGGCTAGATTGGAATTACTATTACACATGATTTCTTCAAAATAAGTGTAATTGGGACCTTTAAAGCTCTCAACAAGTGGCTAAAATAAATGACTAAAAGAAGTTAATGATTGTAGCTTTAAGTGGGGTAAACTCTCTACCCCGTGTCAATTTACTCTGTTATCATTTTAATGACATTTTTAAACCAGTTTCATCAAACTGCCCTCTCCATTCCCAGTCACCACTGTGATAGCGGTTTTAGACCAGATTTTTTGCGGTCAGGTTCAATTTGGCTGTTCTGAGTCATGCCATCAAACAAGTGTCCAAGGCAACATCATTAATCCGCCCGCAGATGGAGAGGTCATGTTTACCGGCTACAGCGAGATGTCTGTGTCACTCTCAGCAACAAATCACCCTCCTCGTTGATCTAGAGCCACACACCAGGCAAACAGATTTAATGAGGGATCATTTGATATAGTGTTTTGCAACTGTTCGTAGGATAATTCACCACATAACAAGGGGTGTTCTTCTACTGGGAGAGAAAGTGATTAATTAGCAGGATCATGTCACAGATTATGCATTTGACTTAAATTTAATGATGCACAGAACTGATTATCTTCTCAAAAATACCTCTTATTTAGTTAATGTTGTGCTCGCATGCCTTTCTTTAAATTTGCCGTCGTGGCACTACTATTAAACCCTGTTTGCTTCCTGAAAACATGACTTTAAAACAAAACATCCAATTTACAGATACAGAAGATATGGAAGAGATTGTTTTGCCCAATTTGTTACAGAGCACCCAGAAAGAAATTGGCCTGATGTGCAAGGCTGCTGTGCCATATTAATTGCATGTGAAAACTCGCCTTTAAAGCCACGATGTACAGAAGCTTTATGGATTAGGTTGCTGTCACTTCCTCTTTGAAAAGCCTTCCATCACAGTTAAGGGGATTAGGGCTTGGCTGGCCTTAAGAACACTTGTATATTAATAAGTAATTGTGCCAGCTCGGCTGCAGTAAGGCCCTGGCATACATACCGAATTATAACTTCATAAATAAATCAAATGCAGCAGGTTAGAGGCCAGACCAGTGCTTTGTTCGGTCTCAATCCGACCCAGAAGACCTTAGGAGTATACTGTCTCAACGCTCACCGCCTAGGCATCCTAATGAGCGTCCAAATGTCACAGAGAGCTGACGATGGGATGGGAAAGCTCAAAATGCTGCTGGTATATCCACATTTGGTATGCATCAGAAGCTTCTGTATTTGTCTGGGGAGGATTCACTTTTTGAAGGAAGCTTAAGGGAGGTGGACGACTTATTCTGCCTCTCTTTGGAAACCGCTGGCAGTTTGGTTTAGAGGAGAATCTTGTAACAAACCGTTCATGAAGGTTTTTGGTCACAAATTCAGATGATTATGGTGCTGTGTGTTTTATTGTCAGCCTGCTGGTAGAACATTCAATTAATTGTTTAAGGCATTGGTGATAGTAGCCACACACCAAAAATGCAACACCAGGATTAATGAAAAAGAAACAAGTCAAATCCTGAATGGCAGGGAAAACAAATATGTATGTGACTGGTGTCCTAATATCAGAATTAAGGTAACAGGGCAAACACAAAATTAGACTTACTGAAGGATAATTTCAAACTGCTATGTTTCCAAATATAGCAGTTTGATTACTGACTGTGTGTCATGTTAATTTTTCACTCTCTATCACCAGTGTATAGTTTTAGGGAACAAGAAGTAGCATAAAATGCACACCATTTTGCAGTTTAAGCCCAATGACCATTGCAGGTGGCTACTTTCTATGTTAAATGAGTCATATAAAATTCATAACACAATCCCGAACCAGTTTGTCAGCTGAACTCACAGAGATGAGCTAGCCAACTTACATCTAGCATTAACATCCAGTAAGATACCGAAGATGCTGGCAAAATGTCAAAGTAGCAAAGTATTAAGGTAATTAGCCAAATGGTGTGTTACCTGAATCAATTCTCATCAGAACATGAGTCGTGTAACACAGAGACAAAATCTGAGCGACAAATGATGTAACAAATGCTTCCTGACAAATGCCTTAATTGATGTTAACTCTTAATCTGTTAATATCTTTGACAATAGACACAGTAGCGTAAACGTAGCATTTTGCTCGGATCAACGTTACTGTTTACTTTCTGTCCATCACTGCATTAAATCGGCCATGTAGATATTCACTGGACATGATGAATTCCACTGGGGGCAACTCATGCCAGTTTCTAGGCCAGAAGGTAATGTAATGAATTTAAAATGTTTTGTGTTATTGAAAAGATTAGTTTACCATGCTGCATTTCTTGCTTAAGATGTACAAACAGATATAAAAAACATCAGGACTTCACTTTACAAAGTGAAGCCAAAACATCCTGGAACCCATCTTGCAGTCTGTCCGGAGGGTGGCGACGTAATATCATGTTCCTACCTCCTACATATCCCATGACCACTGATGATAGTTCTATGCTGCTGAATAAAACAACTTTTGTGGTTGTCCTTACCAAGTAAAAGCGTTCGGCTGTTAACCGAAAGGTTGGTGGTTCGAGCCCACCCAGGGGCGACTTTTATACTGTGGTGCTCTTGAGCATGGCTTAAAACCCCTAAGCTAACCACTCATGTTTACCATATTCACTAGAAGATACCACATGGCAGCTCCCCCTTTGTGGTTTTATCAACTCTGTGTGTACAAATGCCTCATATATGCTCACTACTACTTTAATCTGAGTCACTATCAACTATGATTACATGTACCTTTTTATATCATCAAACAACCAGCAGTGCTGATTACAGAAACCAAAATTAGGCGAAATTTGGCTTCACTTATGGGGAGATGCCGTGACATCCATCTTTATGTACAGTCTATGCTTATAAAGCAATGGTTTACTGCCCAATACAGCACATTAAAGACAAACAAAATTAGCATCAACCTAATGAACATAGAGGACAATTCATTAGCTTAAGTGCTACATATGAGAGTGAATATTGAATGACTACTATTCATTAGATGGATGGTGAACGTTTTGTTTTTTTTTGCCCTAGATTAAACTGATCTGGTTTATAGCTCATTACTGCCACAATACATACCGTATATTGTTTATTACCACGTAATGTGTAACATAATATTGTCACATCATGTGAGTGGGTACATCCTATGAACTGTAAATTAATTTGACGAAACATGGTTGGTCAAGATACAGAATTTGTTGCTCCATGTAACTTGGAGTATTGAGACGGAGTTGAGTTGAAATCAGTTCTGACACAATGCTTCAGCTGCTGCGACTGCGGCCGTCACGGAGGACCACCGGCATGCTGCTGGAGTCCTCAGATGAACAGAGTAACAGCACATTTGAGCACTCAATTACACGCTACATTTCTTCGTGCTGCTGTTGCAGTTTGGCTTTTTTTCTAAGATGCCTTTTAAGTTGAGATGCATCTTCACTGACACATGACATCTCATCTTGAATCAGACAAGAGAGTCAAAAGACATTTTTGATTTTCCCAATCCTAGCATGGAGGACATGTGGCACACAATCCACAGTATCCCATCATGTCCTGAGGTATGCACTTCTTGTCAGGTTTTTGAAGATGCTCTGAGTGTTGATGAATTTTGTCGCTGCTTCTGATGACACCACACTGCGGGGTAAATGTCAGCTGTGAAACCATTGATCTTTTTTCACTGGTATTGAATTGCTGAAATGAAAGAGTTTTTCTAACATTTTGGTTCCAGTAAACAAAAACAACATACACCTCTGTCTAATTTCTTTTATGTTTTACTCTTTTTTTTTTACTTTCCTTTAAAAACAAATGTAAAATGACACCAAAATTGTTACTAAATAAAACTTAAAGTGCTTAACATTACATCCACATCACCTGATAACAATGGCTTACCTTTTATATATATTTGCTGCTGTCTGCGCTTACACAGTTTGTTGTTGCTTCTTGTGTAACCTTCTTTGTAATTTCTACTTCATAAACTCATCCAATCCAAGAACCAATAACTCAAGACAACACTGCTGAAACACTTAATGTTACAACAAGGTTACGGTGGTCACCAGACTGGCCCTGGCTTTAAAACATTGAAGCCAAAATATCTCCAAACTGGATGCTGCCATCTTTTGTTGTAGAAATAAATTGTAACCAGAGTCTGTTTTTTACTCTGCCATGCGTTGTAGACAGCACCAAGGTTCTGCCCCTACACAACCCAAATATAAGCACACACTCCTTGTGATGCATGCAGCTGCTATCATCTTGTGAATGTCGCTGATGCTCGTTCAATAATGCTGAATAAAACAACAAGCTAGCCGTCTTGCTTACTACATATCCACTGTTCCCATAAATTGGTTGTGGTTTAAATTGCTTGTTAAGACAATGTTGCTCATGACAAGGTCTCTGTTGCACAATTGGTCATCAAATAACCAGTTAAGCATTGAACTCACACCCCTTAAGCAGAAAGATGTTACCATCTTCTGGTTAAAACAACTAGCTGGTTGTCCAGCTAACTGCACAGCAAAGTTTCCCCCATAGATAGGTTGTGATATAGCTTACTTGCTAAAACATTTACATGTAACCCTCTTGCCCAATGACAGCTGGGTTAGGCTCCAAGTGGTTACAGAAAATGAACGAATGAATGTCCAGATAAGTCTATCACAGATTGATAACCACCTTTACTTATCTCATAAGTAAAGGCTGCACATCACTAGACAGACTTGTGTCAGACATTTTTAATATTATCATAGAATATGCTGATCTGTTTTCACACACATTTTAAGAAGTATCTCCAGGCTAAAACAGGCTGAAACGGTTTTTAATCGTTCAACAGACCCACTCATTACATGTAGCTTTATTGCTGCTCCCGACTACTTACTTCTTAAATATGTAAAATGTTTTATATCTTAAGTATTACTGGTTGGGTGTATCCATACAATACTTAATTAAACAATGTCTCAGGTTTCAGTTTAATTTAGACTCAATTACTCACTAGCAACTGCAGCTTCAGTATCACAGGAACTAACAATTGGGTTTTTGTATTAAATTTTTACTCTGTGGTATAATTACATTATTGAAAGCCCTGCTTTTCATGCCTCACCGTGTTTTATGCAGATGAATGAAGATTATGAATGCCATCACCGCCTGCAGTGACAGGATGTGAACCCAGGGCAACCAAATTGAAATGAGACCTTGCATGCATACTCAACACCCTGACCTTCCTTTTTCTGCATTGCATAAACATTATTGAACATAAATGACTAGTGTCAGTTATCTAGACCTGGATGTAATTGGCAGAAGACTTTTTGGTGGTGGTTATTTATATTATTTATTTATATATTCTTTCTTTTTGAGTATCAAGGTTAGATGTTGTCTCAGGGCTATAACAATACTTTTCCAAGAATTTTCTCAAAAGGCAAGTAAGCGTGTGATAATGGAAATTTGTTTGTTTTCTACAAGCAAATTGTTGTAACAAATGTATTGTAAAAGTTACCAAGCAGTGGCTACATTCAAATATATAGTAATTACTGTTTTTCATATCATTAATATCATTAAAAATGACGTATTGTGTTTATTATCCACCTACTGATTTTTTAGAATAAAATCCCAGTCTTCACAAGCTTGGGCTCCATGAAAAAAAATTATCCCACTCACACAATAATAGTAACTTATACTAGTAGTGTGGAGCACTACTAACGTGAAAAAATGCTTTCCAGGAACACATGGGCAAGGTCTGTGGTGGAATATGTTCTGCTGCAATACCTCAATTGACCACTGAGACAATGTGGCAGCAAGGCTGATTGGAAGTGCTGAGGCTAATGCGCGGTTTGTACTTCTGCACCAATTTGAGAGCCCAAACGCAGACCTTAATGTTGGAGCCTGATATGCACCTCCCCAGAAATGAAACTATGTGGTTTTTCTATTTCTGGCTTCTTCTTCATCTCCGAATTGATTGTTTTGGATCAATTAAGATGGAACACATCGAGGAAAGATTGACTGAGGAGGTTCGAAGGTCCAAACATTTGTACGACTCATCTTCTGCGAAAGTTTCAGTCGCTATTGTTGAAAGTGAAGCAGGAAGTAGAAACAAAAATTAACCCGACTGGCAAGAAAGACACAGTGCGGACTAGCGTTTAGGAGGCGTTGTTACAGAGGGAGCCAAACTGACGATCGTACAAGTACAGATGGCTCGCAGTGGCGTAGGCTACATGCGTAGGTTACGGCACCTATGTCCCGCAGAGGCATAACTGCACTTAACTCTCTCTCAACATATATGGGGTGAGCTTGCACAGATCAACCTGATAGGAATGAGCCTTACGACTCACTTCCACTCCTCTCTCTCCCAGTTGTTTTTGATTTAGAGAGACCCACACACAGTAACACACAGCTGCAGGATCACATCATATATTTAACAGAAAAGGTATATTTGCAAATTGTTTGACGCCGAAGCACTACACAGCTTGTTCAAAAGGAAGAGAAGTCTGTTAAGTCCTCTCAAGCTAAACATGATGAAATCATTTTTTATTTTTCTGTACAACATCAGAGAAAAAATGGTCTTCAATGCTTCTTGCCTGAATGTGTCCACAATTACAAATGCTGCACATATTTAAATTGACTTCACAGGATTCTGAAATTTTAACTCTAGCCTGTACTTTTTCTATATATTCGTCAGGATTCCACCGTGGATAGGAGGCTTTAAAGCCACCAAGCCCCCGTGGGCGTGTGGAGAATGACTTGTACTGGTTCAAACACCGAGCTCAGCGAGGCAGCCTCTGAAAATGCATTCACATTCGCAACACAAAAGAAGTCATGTCCTTGTGCTCCTACTGTAATGAACACCATGCCTCCACGCAACTCTGAACTGCTGGGGATTCTTCAGCTTTCAAATTCTGTTTCATCTTAACTTTCCCACAGACTTTCTGCCCCAGAAAGGGGAACCGTCAGATCCCTTCCTTTAAGTTTGTTAGTTACGTGGCAATAAAACAAACAAAGTAACTGTTAACACTGCAGCTATTCAGTCGGCAGAGCAATCTCTTTAAGAGTGGTAGGCATTATGTGATTTTAACACCTCCTCAAAGTCTTATTAAACTTCAGCCTTAATCTTGATGAGGTCCGGATAATGATGGAGGGCATCGGCATCAGGGACAGCGCACTGAAGGAAAAGACTAATTAACTTAAGTCTTGCTGATTACATTTATAGCATGCTTTTTGAATTTTAAATAGAAGGAATCAGGGGATATGCGAATATATAAAAGGCTGCAACGAAGAGGCCAACAAAGACCACAAGAAGAAGCCTAAGTGCACTGTGAGTGCTACGAGAAAAACATATCTGCTTACTCCAGAGTCATCTTGTCTCAAATTACCTTTCATTTCAAGAAATATGGCCTCAATAGCAACGTCTTCCCTGTCTAATTGAGATTAAGACGAGAAGATTGAAGCCTTCTCATTTCTACGAGTTATTTCAGCTCAGCATAAAGACATTTAAAAAGTTTGAGTAATAACATCTCCAAAACTCTGTTTAACCCTGTCTCATTTGTCGTTATATTTCTTTTGCTATTCAGTTAGTGTCCTAATAATGTTTAGCTGACAGTGTAATTTAAGCCTTTTTTATGTTTTTGAGCTTAGGTGAAATTTTAATGAGGAATATCTGTTCCCCTCATGAATGTGGGCTGTCTCTCTATTTCCTCATTTCTTCCATTTCCCCACCACGCTGTCACAATCAGTCCGTCCTCAATTGGAACATCACTTCTTCCATCCAATGAACTACTTGCCAGCCTTCTCCCGCCAATCATCCTCTCGTCCCTGTGCTTTAAAGTCACGGTCATTCTGTCACTCCATCCGCATGCTGTCCGTTGCAGAACCTTCTTCCTCTCCACGGTCACCCCAAAAAGTCTTCATCAGAGGTCTACTTTAGCCACCTGCCAACTTATTCTTTTTCTCCACCACCTTTACCTCTCCAGGGTTCTATCTATGCTTGGGCTAGATTTTGTGTCTTCTGGTGACCTTTCCCATGGTATACATAGCACTCTCATGCCAGCCTTTGTATATTCAGCAGTTCCACAGACTTGGCTTTAATACACCAAATCTCCATGTCTACACAAATGAGTAAAAACATTATGACCACTTACAGAATCAGCAAATAACACCAGCATTTTTCAATGTTTGGGTTACTGTGTGTGGAAAGTGAACTGTTGGCTCTTGTAGTCAATCTTGTAGTCATTTTATAACTTTGACAGGAGCCATATCATCATAGCCAGATGCACTGGTCATAGAAACTTGACCAGGGAAGGACAAACCAAAAACTGGAGAGGGGCTGTTGGTGGAGATCCTACAACAAGTCTGGCTTAAAAAACTCTGCTGATATGGTCTGTTCGTCCTATGCTATCTGGCATCGAGGTCGTCCATACTTGGGGTTGTATGTATTTTTTTCCCTTAAAACGTGTCCTTTTTTCTTGTGTGCAAAAACATTGAGAAAGAAGAGAGAGAACCCGTTCTCAAGCATGTTAATTGGACTGGTCTTCCATTGCAGTACATGGCTTAAATGTAAATTTTCCAGTTTCTATTTTAAATTCGTGATAATGTAAGCTTTGATCTGACATCTTATCCAACACTTCCAAATCAAATGACAGCAAAAATACATTTAAGCATTAAGAAGCCAATGGTACTTTTGTTAAATACCAAAAATGTCAATATCACAGACAAGTTTAAGTGTGAGAGTGTTGCATCGTAATCGGGACTAGTGAAAGGAAAACACTCCGAGCAGCTGAGCTGAAAAGTGCATGTGTGATGGAAGGTATGGGGGATTTATCATTTGAGGGAAATAGCAGCTCTGAATCTCTCAGCTGCTTAAGCTATCCCTGAGGCCTGCTTGTTCTTTGGCACTACAGAGCATGATAATAATCCACTTACATGTGGAGTCATGAAAACAATCAGTTGTCACTGCACAAACTGATTGACTCTAACAACACGGAGGATTTACCGGATCAAAGCGGCACATCGCTAAGCTTTTGTTGATGTGTCCAAAAACACTGCCTGGCCAAAAAAAAAAAGTCGCCAGCTGGATTTAGTAAATAGGTACGAGCCTCCTACTGGATAATTACTGCATGGGTGATTATCTTTCAGCTGGCAACAAGTTATTTAACCCCAACTGATGCAATGAGGACCTGTCCAGGGTGTACCCTGCCTCTCACCCGATGACAGCTGGGATAGGCTCCAGCAGACCCCCGCGACCCTTAACAGGAATAAGCGGTTACAGAAGACGAATGAATGAATGAATGATAGCTTCTCATTTCTTAAACAACCATGTCTAAAGACACATCCTGTGGTCATGGAAAAGATGTTAGTGTGTTTGAGAAGGGTCAAATCATTGGCATGCATCAAGCAGAGAAAACATCTAAGGAGATTGAAGAAACTACTAAAATTGGGTTAAGAACTGTCCAACGCAAATCTGAAAGGATCGTGGGGAACCAGTGCATCAGGGTAAAAAGAGAGGCAGATGAAGTGATGCACCCATCATGCCTAGTGTCTACTGTACAAGCCTGTGGGGGCAGTGCTATGATCTGGGGTTGCTACAGTTGCTCAGGTCTCGGTTCAGCAACATTATGTGTCCAAAGAATGAGGTCAGCTGACTACCTGAATATACTGAATGACCAGGTTATTCCATCAATGGATTTTTTCTTCCCTGATGGCACGGGCATATTCCAAGATGACAATGCCAGGATTCATGGGGCTCAAATTGTGAAAGAGTGGTTCAGGGAGCATGAGACATCATTTTCACACATGGATTGGCCACCATAGAGTCCAGACCTTAACCCCATTGAGAATCTTTGAGATGTGCTGGAGAAGGCTTTGCACAGTGGTCAGACTCTCCCATCATCAATACAAGATCTTGGTGAAAAATGAATGCAACACTGGATGGAACTCCTATCTATATAGTTCTTGTCTACTTGGTTATGGGACATTTTAGCCACTCCTTAAAACTACTCAAGCATTTGTAGTAGCATTTGTTAACATGCAGCCTCTATGTTATCCAAGCATGGAGAGACAGTTTAATCACATATATAATTGTGTTATATTCATCATTAATAAAGGGAAATACAAACAATCCCAGATTTAGCTTTAGCACTGTAGTTAGGCTGCCAAGGAGTCATAACTCTGTTCAGCCATTCCTTTAGCTCTCTGTGATAACAGCTTCATCAGTTTTTTTTACTGACAAAAAGTGTAACCATCACTGACAAAATCCATTACATCCTTCCCATAGCAAGTGCACTGTGAAGTACAGTGGCATTAGAAACATCTGTAAGACCTCATCTATATTTGGAATGCTTCTCTTTGTGAGCTAACTTCACCAATTTCTCCATCTAATGCTTCAGCACATCTTTTAGACCCCATGTCGACAAAGCTGCTCCAGGATATTTTACCCTTAATTAACACTACCATATTAATACAGACAATAGCACAGAAACAGCACTCATGAGAGTTAACAACAATCTTTGCCTCAAACACAGGACTCATCTCTGTTTTTTTTCCCTGCTTCATCTTTTCAGACAGATTCCAAACAACAGCTAGTCATGGAGTCCCACAAGGTCCTGTGCTGGGATCAGTACATTTCACATTGTACATGCGCTCCTTTGGCGATATTGTTAGGAAACATCAATTCATTATAATGTAGATGACACCCGGCTGCTGGGGGACCTCTGATGATGGACCTGAGGACCTCTCCTCATCTCTTCTCTGCTCTACTCTTCTATCCTATGCATTTCATTAACTCCCCCAACCAACATAAGTTTTGCTGTGCACCACTTAAATGTATGAGGTGTGCTGACTGTTTTTGCAAATCAATATGTCTGTTGCATGTTAAAAGTCATGAACAGTAAAAAGTATTACACTATTACAAGTATTAACATCCACATGAATGCCAAGTCCCAAAAGTTTCCCGCAGAACACTGAATTGTCACAAGATGTTATTTAGTTCTTCTGTCAGTGGTTTTAATGTTGTGCCTGATCGGTGTATATTAAATATACACCAGGAAGTCGTAACATAATTCTGCTGTAGAGAAATACGTGTCTCTTTTATTAGGGAGGATCTGTGTGGACATGTCTGTCTTTCTGTAGGAGCTCCTAGCAAGAGGCGCTCACTGTTCCCTCCTGCAAGGGCCTTTAGTAGGGGGGCCCACCTCACCAGCTGTTGCTGAAGGATCTTGTTCAATGGCAAGTGGAATAATTTTGGAAGACATTGCTCTGCATTTTAAGGCCAGTGATAGTTATATACAACCACTGTGGTCTTGTTGAATTTCAGTGCATCCAAACCCCACTGTTTATGTATGATTTTCTTCTTCCATTTTGAATAATTTAACATCTTATAAATATACAGCATAATGTATAGTAACATTATGTTTTAATCATGCAAGCATTTGTTTTTTTCATGGAAGGCATTGATGACTTTGAAGAATACTATAATTATCTTCTATGGAACTGTACGACCGCACAACTGCCAAATCAAAATACGAAAATATGAGGGGGTTTTTTTCTCAGAAACATATTATCTTCCATATGCTGTGTATTTTCCGCATCATACATTATGACAGAGTTGAGAAAGAAAAAGAGAGGAAGATGATACAAGGATTTATATTCCAGTGATTAGGTTTACCTGGCAAGTATCCCCAGTGGGAGATCTAATGATTTTAGCAAAGCGGCCATTCTAGCTGGCTAATTTAAGTGTTTAGTTTCAGTCAGACAAAAAGCAAATGATTAAAATGATTCATCTAAAACCATATTTTTGGAAAGCTGCAGGGAGCTTGTGTTTGAGCTTGGTAAGGCCACATAAACCAGAATCGACTTTTCGATAAGTGCAGTTGTTTCATTTATGGAGTTTTATTGAGGTTTGTACAAATCTAGACCTGCACGTTATACCTAACCCTGACCCTGACCCTAACATCAATCAGGCATAACATTATGACCACCTTCCAAATATTGTGTAGGTCTCCCTTGTGCCTCCAAAACAGTTGTGACTCATCAGAGAATGGACATGGGCCTTGTGCAATGGAAACCATTTGTAGATCAGTTAGTGACTCTCTAAGTATTCTATGTGTCCTGAGACACCAAACCTGACAGAACATCAAATAGAGGCAGCGGGGCTACAAGCCTATTATATATATATTTCATATATTTTTTATTCAAGAAGAAATATTGAGAAGACACACATGTTCACAGACAGAAACGCTCCCATGTCTTGCACATATAAGCGATACGTACTGCACGTTCACACCTCCATCATGCAGGCCGCATCCCATGCCCTGTTACCCACACTCTAACACAGCCACACTTAAAAGTGAGAAACAAAAATGAAAGAATGAGAATAAAAGAATCTTATGCAAAATCAAAGCACACTGAACAAAACACCCATGGGGGCTAAACAAACGGAAATGCTGTTTGTTGGCTTGTCATTGTTTGGGCTTGAGGTTATCAAAAAAAGGGTGGAACAAAGGGAGATAAAGGAGAAAAAAGGTTTGATTGTTGTTTTTCATTATTTCAAAGAGTCTGAACCAAGTTCTTGGGGCTTATCAGCAATCAGTACTTGGTCGGAAGACATGAAAGGATATGTAAATATCAGCGCAACATGGGCAGGTGTGTAAATGCAAAACTCTCATGAGGACTATCCAGCAACAAAAAAAAACAACAAAGCTAGTAATTACATAGAGGAGAATTTTGCAGTTTAAGAGCCTGATGGTTTAAACTGGTGGAGATCAAAACATAGCTGAAAGTATGGTGACAAACTCAAATTCTGGCTGTGTAAATAGCCTGCTGATTGCTAACACAGTTAAAGTTTTAATGTAAGAATGTCTCCATGTTTCCAGCTAGCTGCACTGACCCCAAATGTCCAAAATGTAACCATTTTATTATGCCCTATGTTTTCTAATGGGTTGTGATAAATGGGTTGGTGTGAAGAGCTCAGTGACTTTTGACAATGCCCAAACTATTATGACCACTCAACTGTGTTGGAGCATCTCCAAATGTGCAAGGCTTGTGGGGTGCCCCTGATCAGCAGTATTGAGTATCTATCCGTGTTTGCTCTGAGGAGGATGTTAGGGGATATTAGTCAGATTGATGAAACAGGGCACATCCAGAGGCCTGGTAGAGTCCAGGGCTATGTGGGTGACACCAAAAGACTATTAAAAAGAAGACGATAGTTACAGTCCTATGGTTTTACACATATGGAAATTTTCTTCTGCATTCAACCCATCAATTATGTACACAATGGGCAGCCGCATACAGTACTCCGGAAACTCAGTGGGTAAGTACCTTGCTTACTCTTAGCTCAAAAGTGTGATAAAGAAATGCAGATATGCTTTCTTCATTCATATTTTAGCAGTCTACCCAGGCGTCAAACTGTAAACCATATTTTCGTACCTTCAATTTTCTTCCCCTCCGGCTCCTTACATTTTTGGAAACATCTTCTGCACTTACCAATTAGTTTCCCAAAGACATTGTTCCATGTTCCAAACCTTGGTGACAGACATTTTCAGAATAGCATCATGCCCAGAGTGCTTTCAGGGGAAAATAGACAAAAATCCATTAATCTTTTTGTTGCCACAGGTATAAACAGAACACAGACAATGCATGTTGTTGGCTGATGTTTGATTAAAGGCCTGCAGCCACTCTTTAGGGGGCATCAGATGTTTTTTAAAAAAAACATGCATCTGTATTTATCAAAGTCCACATGAGAAGTTGCTGTTAGAGAAAGCTGGCATTACAGGTGAGAATGCATTCCGACTTTGGGTTGGGTCCTTGATGTGGGGAAACAGTCAATGTCAATCAATATTCAGCTCATCTCACCTCACGAGTAAATGGGTCTGGTCTGAATAAGTTTGTCAGTAAGCGGAGCAGAGATCTGTGTACTGCAACTGCAGTGAAATATTAGAAGTGCAGGGTGTAAATCATTAGCTTGCCTACTGATACCATTGTGTCTGTACATCCTGTTACAAAGATGAGATCATTAACACAAAACCGTGACAGGTCACAGGAAAGTTAATGGATTTATTCGTCTCATGCACAAAAATGATGTCTGCTTCAATTCTAATTGCCCCAAATTCTGGAAAAAAATGGAGGCCCAAGCTTGATGCAATTCAAGCGTAAAATGTCGAGAGACAGCATCTTTAGACTCACATCTCGAGATCAGAGTGATGTCCGTGTTATTCATTTCAATTACACCAAAATAGCTGGCATATAATGAGGCGAATAAAATTCATACAGCCCATGGTTTTACTGAGGAATGAGGAGATGGGATTTTGTTTTACGAGACGACAAGGTTAAATAATTGTTGGCCTGCGCTGAGTCTTTGGTGTCTCTCTGATGGCTTCTTCAGGCTCTGTGCACCTCTGTGGCTTCATCCTGTTAGTTTGATATGTAAATCACCTCCTCTAATGCACTTTGATACTGTGGGTGTACAGCTCTTTCTCTGTCGCTGCTCCCAAAACACACTCCCTCCTATTTTTATGCAAATCCTTCAGCCAGATACTCACAAGATCCCGAGAGATCCCCCACCCCGAAGCAATGCACGGAAAAACAGCAACACAAACACGATAAATACGCACCACTTGCACTAATATGAAAATACTGTTGAGAGGTTCTCATGAAAAATGTGAACTGTTTGTTAGAATACTGTTTTCTATTTATGTGGCCTAGTGATTTAGTTTCTGGGAAGTCATTAGTCCGCAAAAATGTGCTTGATGTTTATAAATCTGATGCACGGTCTAAATATTTTTATAGAGAAAGTCCTCCATATTTAAGATGTTTTAGAGCCGTGATTATAAAAAAGTATAAAAAAAGGGAAAAAATACATAATATACAAATACAAATATAGTCACAACAAAGTTTGAGTGAGAATCAATCTTAGTTAAAATTAAGTCACTTGCTGCATTTACATGGACACTAGTATTCCACTTATAATCAGAATAACAAGCCAATCTGAATTAACATGTCTCATCAAACTGTTTCAACTGCAGCAGACTGGCCCTATTGGAAGACATTTTCAGTCAGATTGAAAAAGATAGTGTAGGCCTTAACATTAACCATGTAGATACTTCATCTGAATGTTGGAACCTGCCCAGGTTGGAATATATCCATTCTTTTTGCACATGTTTGCTACGTTTGGGTTAAACATTGAACAAGGCCATGATCCCTGTGTGCGTTGAAAACATGGTTCAGTCTGTTCTAGTTAAAGTTTTGATGCATGACACATATATCCTGATGGGTCATTGTAGTTAGCGTCTATGTGAACGGTTTAGTTTGAATCTCTAAAAAGAATCAGGCTTGAGAAATACTGTCCATGCAAACGCAGTCAGGGGTTTGGAAGGAAGTACTAAGTCATATGTGAAGATCAGCAAGTCTGACAAAGTCTGAAGTGAATCTCCAAACCATGAACAAGTAGTCGTTTCTGACTCAAAACTAAAATAAACTTTAAACCATAGAATGACAGAGCAGTGCTTGACTTTTCTGTATCCACTCAACAGTGATGTAATACACACAGAACATATCATAATCATAAACATTAGCAGCAATTATATCTTAGTCATCCTGATTGTGGTAAATAATTCTTACAAATGCTTTGATTAATAGTAACCTGTGTGAAAAAAGTTAAATGTGTACAGTATGGCTACAAAATGATATATCTGTGTGTGTGTTCCAGTGCCTAAATTGTCTTGTATGATAAGCTTTTCACCTCAGTGAATCTGAGCCCCTCAGATAAATGCTCAGAGTCACAGCATGTTGAAACAGCCTCCACCTGTTCCTGCGAGACTGCGCTCTGCTCGTCTCCAAGGCTGTGGTTAGTTTTATCTCAAGCCTGCGAATCACGGTCCAAAGCCTTGGAAAGGAGCTCTCACACCACGAGGGAATATCTGTTGAATGATAAATGGAGCTGATGAAAAAGTTAGCATGTAAAGTTTTGCAGACGATCCACGACAATCTCAGCATTCATTTTGGCAAACGTCTCTTTGGGTTCCTCTGTTTTTTATGTCTGTCCTCTTCTCCTTTCCCTTCTCACATTCTCTTTTCCCTTTCCTCGTCTCTGTTCTCTTCCCCTCTTTCATGATTTAAACTGCATGAAATCATGATGAAATAAATAGTAAGGCATCTTGTAAGTTCTTGGAAATTGGCACGATTAAAGGTTTTGGAAGAGATAATGTCCAAGACAGTGGTTTTCTTGTGCTTTCTATCCGATGTAATCATTTGCTCCCCACAACGTGATGCAGCAAAGGTCATCTGCAGCTTGGGAACACAGTAACCACTTGCAGGGTTGGATTATGAATTGCAATAACTAGGGTAATTGCTGTTAGCATGCAACCCTGCAGGAAAAATGTTAGTACTGATCAGTCATGACAACATTCTGCATTAGTATTAGTTAGCCTGCTTGCTAATGGGACAAATTACTTAACGTGATTTATTGATGAGCCATATTAGTACCCTAACGGTCAACAAACTAAAATGTCACAATATAATAAGCCTGACTCTGCTTTGGACGCAAAGGTAAGCACTGTAATGAGGCGTGAATTTTACATGCATCATTTTAAATGTTAAAGTCTGACACAGCCTCTAACTACATTAGATATATCCGTCTGTGCCAACGTGCTGGCTGAATTAATAACAAAGGTACAGAGAGATTGTGCTTCTGGCATCAATATATGCCATCTTGGGTGATTCCTTATTTCTGTGAACAGTGGCGGGGAAGAGAGCAAAGTTAGCACAGACGAAAGTGTGATTTTTTTCCATAGGTTGAGTACTGGCTGTAGGGTAAAATCTGCTCTGGAAAAGCCAAGGGGGCCTTAAAGTGCCACTGAGATAACGTTAAACTATCTTAAGGTAAAAGTTCTGTAATGTAACGCATTTTAGAATTAAACAGACTGTCATCGTCACACATATTTAAACCACACCCTTCAGACTTCTTTGACTTGCACAAAAGTAGGTGTGGCTTAGTGGGTACAGCTTACAGGTATGCATTTTACCAAAGGAAAAAAAAAACATTGTAGGAAATGATGTATTAACTACGACTTGTATCACACAATCATGGCCGAAAAATTAAGCTAGCGTTGGAGAGCCACAAGACTGCAGTTCCTCGAATGGCCACTGGAGGCAAGCTCCAAAAGTGAGTCATTCCTCATTGAGCGCCATGTTAAAATGCTTGACTTTACAGCAGAAATAAATGTGTTTACAGTCTAAATACGGTTTATGCCTCTGCCACACACAGACGGCGTAGCTTATGTACATAGCCGAAAAAATGCCAACCGATCGCTAGTCGGCACTGTGTCTTTTTTGCCTGCCGCACTAATTTTAGTTTCTACTTCCTGCTTCACTTTCAACAATGGCGACTGAAGCTTTCACCGAAAAAAGACGAGTCCTACAAATAATTGTATCTCCGAACTTCTTCAGTCAACCTCCCCTCGATGTGTGCCATCTGATCCAAAACAATCAATTAGAAAATTGTAGAGATGGAGAAGCAGTTGGGAATACTAAAGCGGAAAAAGGCTACTACCAAGTGGACCGATCACAGCTCTGGCAGTCTGTGTCGCCGTCACGTGTAGTTACATTTCCGGAGAGGCGCACGTCAGGCTATGGCGTTGGGGTCTGTGTAGGGTCTGGATTGTCGCCCTAGCTATGGCATCAAATTGACGCAGAAGCATAAACCGCGCGTAAGAATACAATAATTCTATACCGTGTACATTTTTTTACCTGGGAACTGCAGGGGATGTATTTTATTTATAAAATTCACCACTTTAAATTATATGAAAACATTTCCAATTTGAGTGACAGGGTGCCCTCACACATTGCTAGCATTCTTTTTATCTCCACTTAAACTGCCTCTCTTTGCCTATTGTTGAAGCAGCTTGAGTTAGGCGGAGTCCAAGATGACGACATTGGAGCCACCCCACTGAGCTTCAAAACCGCTCTCTAGGAATCCTGATGGTTACGTCACAGAGCGTTCAGCCATCTTTATATAAATCAATGGGAATAATGAGATATCCTCTTTGTTGTCTTTTTTGCTGGATAGAGTGCCCCCAATACTGAGTGATTGGATAAATGTGTGTAAATAATGAACTTCGTAAAGTGATGAAAAACATTTTGTGATGAGTTCTTATTGTTATGCAGTTGCCTCATTACTACACAGCATGGTGGTACGCCTACATCCAGCGCCACTGAGCCTTTATTCAGAAATAATGATATCAAATGCCGAGGCAGAGATACAGAACTCATAGCTGGGGCAGAGCTTGAGCTTTATATTTCAGATTTGCTGTGTTAAGTCGTATGAAGCAAACACATCAGTTAGTGATGCAATATTTAGAGGAGTCTCAGAAGCAGGAATAACTCTGGGGACGCCATGTCGAATCTACATTACATTTTATAATCTCCTATTCAAAGACTACAGATGACATGAATAATTTCCACATGTCAAGCATTTTAAAACATGTCAGGATTTTCTGTGTTGAACGTCAAGAGCAGACACGGTCATGAAAACACAGTTCAGGCTCATCTTGTCTTATTCATGAACCCATTTATACCAGATACCCCAAACAGTTGGGGAAATGAAGAATGATTGCAAAGATAGTTGTAGTTTTGTGTATGAGAAGGCTGGATGACAGATGAATGAATGACCCATTTTCCAGTGTAACCTCAGTGAGTCAGACTTCCCTGATTGTCTCTCTGCCTTCGGCACAATGCGGTCTGATTTCATTCCCACCCCCGTCTCTCATTGTGCGTGATGATTGAAAGGATAATGGAGAAGGAGACACCTGTAATCAGGAGTGATTTCAGGGACAGGAAATGAATTTGTGATGGGATTTATTCCTCTCATCTGTATTTTGTGTCACTAGAGTATACAAGACTCTTACGTCTGTTCGACTACTTTTGTGTGTTGATATAGCCATCGGTAAATAACGTGTTTTTCCACAATATTTAAATGTGCTGTTTTTCTTAAGTTGTTACAAAAATGGTCAAGTAAAGCTTTATAACAATGCTCAGGCCTGAATGCTAACTTTCAGTTGAAATGGATGATCTCCACCTGCTACTGCTGATAACAATAATCCTAATTTGCAAAATTAACTTCTAATGTATTTTATACACTGATGCATTAATGCTAATAGCTAATTAGCATATATAACAAAATAATTTCTCTGTCTTGTTTTGTGTCCTTGTGTTTTGTAAAGTGTCCTTGTGTGTCTTGAAAGGCGCTTATAAATTAAATGTATTATTATTATTATTATTAATTTCAAATCCAACTTACTGCCTGTGAGTTTTCAACTATAATTCATGGGAATACTTCAATAGTAAATGGTATTGTATCACTTCTGGTGGCTTCATTCACTGAAAACACTGTTAGATGAAAATTAAAAAAAAATAAGTTTTTATGCCCCTTAGAATTTTCTACATTTCTGCATAAAAATGACTCATCAGCAGAAGTCCTGAATGCAGACAAAGAGAACCCAATCAAACAAATGAAATGTGAACATTACACTAGTGTGTTTATTTATTTGAGAAAATTAATCATTGGAAATGTAAGAGAGGCCTTTAGTTGCTTGGAAGTTATCCTGGGTTCCTATGGGATTTCTTGGACTATTGGACTATTTTGTTTTTGGAGTGATCTTAGTTGGTCGACCACTCGTGTGGAGGATAGCAGTCTCCTCTGTTGGTTCTCAATCTGTCTGACTGTGGATTTGTGGATTCCAAACTCTCTACAGATGGTTTTGGACAACACTAACTCTTTTTCTGAGCTCCTCAGAAAGCTCCTTTGTCCGTGCCATCACACACTTCCACAAACATGGGTTGTGAAAACCAGACTGTGAAGTCCCTGGTCTTTTAAACGAAAGAGGGCAGTGAACAATTCCCAAGTCTCATTACATCGATTAGAAACACTTATGAACAGCTGGACTTTAGTTTGACTTCATTTGTAATCCTAGAGGTGCACTTACAGTTTGAACTCACAGATATGTAATATCTCATTTTCTTGAATTAGCAAATACACAGGTATACTATTTTTGTTTCATTTGTTTCACTGGGTTCTCTTTCTCTACTTCAGGACTTGTGTGAAAATCTACTCATGTTTTGAGACATTTCTATGCAGAAATGTAGAAAATGACAAAATTACTATTTATTTCAAGAGTATTTGTATCAAAAGAGCCCTATTATGGTCAATTTTAGCACAAAATGTTATTGTGAGAGTCTACTAGCGGTTCCAAAAATAAACTTTAAACCTACTAAGTATTATTCCCTTTCAGTTCTGTTTGTATAGACGATAAGAGTGGACAGCACACACATCCACAGCTCTGAGATTAGAGCAAGACTTCTCCATTTGGTGAATGTTGTGTAATGTCGTTTCCTGTTTACATGTGTGACTGCTGGGGTACATTAAATACCTATGAGGTAAACTGTTTTTCGCGAACACGTGTACACATTTACCAAGAAGACGATGGTTTTAACTCTGTGGACGTGCTGAGCCTGGGGCAGATCACTCTGACATACAGTATGTTTAGTGTAACAGTATATTGTAACAGGTTTGTTTCCCATCCATCTACAGCATCTTCTTGCATGTTTTTGACTGATCTCTTGTAGACACATCTTGCTTCTGGACTGCATCCAGGGGTTTCTGACCGCATTTTCTGCACTCTGCTTCTCATGCAGCTCTGTTTTCCGATGCTTCCACAGCTCTACCATCCATTTGGGCCTCCACTGGACCCTCGCCATGTGCACATGTTTCCTGTCTGTCTCTCTCTGTTAAGGTTTTTCTTAAACAGCTTTGTCTTAGCACACAGTGGGTTGCCATTTCTCATTTCTTTGTTCTTTCCTATTTCTTTGGGCTGCTTTTGCCAGTATTAGCTCACTACGCACTTGCAGGCTCTAAGCCATGGTGTGATGTTTTTTTTGTTTTTTTTCTTAGACCCACTTGTCCCAGTAATAATTTATTTAAAATAGCACTGTACATTTAAGAGTAGCCAGCACTTTAAACCTGCTACACTATGGCTTCATGTAGTTGTGTCTCATATTCATTCTTTTAGCTCTTTTTGATCTCAGAATCAACCAGATCCTTTTAAAGACATGTTTTCATTCATTTCAGTTTTGTTTCATTTCATTCACTTGTAATGTAATAATATCCACCTTAATATTTGTCTTTTGGAGATAGGGTTTGACTTAGGTATAAATGCACCTGTTGTTCTTACTTTGTGTTTCTTTGCTCGTCGTGTTTTTTCGACACCTTTTGGCTTTCACTGGCTTTATTTGGTTTTCTTTTGTTTTTGTATTTTCTTGGTGCTTCTGCTGAATTACCTTTCTGCTCAGACTTACTTTGGACTGTTTGTATTACCCTGCCTTATCGCTGCAGTGCCTTTTGTTATATAGAAAGTGAGTTTCATTAAAGTTCTTTTGTTTCCTGCTCCTGCATTCGGGTCCTACCTCCCTGCTACACACATTATGACAGGATGAGATTATCCAGAGGATCCAAGATCGAGCAAGAACAGCGGCTGGCCTGTTTTGCAAGCTGAAACCAAATAAAGCGGTCAGTCTGCAAAATGCAAGGAAAAGGATCTCAAGAGTTTCATTCTACGATGTAACAAGGCTGGAGCATGTCTACCAGGCCACTAGAGACTACGATCTGGTTACATAATGGAGTAGAGGTCCGCTATTTGTAACGGTGGCAACTGAAATTTACTGGCAGCTGGTAGGGCCACCCCCAAGCATTACATAGGCTTTTCAAGACAGTTATGACAGTTGTGACAGCACTTAGAAATTGTAGCAGCTAACGAAATTCCGCCAGTATCCATTTCATTGTTTACAAAATGTCTAGAGGGAAAGAAACCACTAATCTATTCCACGGATTATATTTACACCATTATATTTACCCTCTTTTCAGTAATCTTGTGCCCAAACTTCCCCATCTTCAGCGGTTTAGTGCACAGGTCTGGAATTGTAATTATCTTTAAGCAAAACCACATCGATTTCCGTACAGTGATGGAGTGCGTGATGAGCTATTCCAAGCTGATAAACTGGAAGAATGCCTGCGTTACCCTTGTTCTTCTTTCATTATCCCCGCAGCCGTACCAGAGATCAAGTAATTACACATCCAGAGCAGCGACGCCGCCGCCCCTTCACACGCATCGCACCTATTTATCATGTGTCAGCCTTTAACCTTGAGTCAGGACTATAGCAGATCCAGCGTGCTCATATGGGA
The DNA here is from genome assembly GCF_963514085.1 of Chelon labrosus. NCBI lineage: Eukaryota > Metazoa > Chordata > Actinopteri > Mugiliformes > Mugilidae > Chelon > Chelon labrosus. Next base: position 21,790,542 of record NC_140352.1, read on the forward strand.
GATACTCCTTCACACACACAAACAGCTCCAGCTTTTACTTTACCGTCTACTGTATGCATGTCTACTGAGTCACTGGGTCTATTTTGAGGAGTTCTAGCGACGTGTGCTTTGCTGCTAATTGTAATGACTACAATTAAAGCAGGGGGGAATGGTTTTGGTAAACTCACAATGTGTGTGTGTGTGTGTGTCGTTGATGACATTGCCTTTAATAACTTTTTGAATCGTCGTGTATAATTACCCATTAAGCTGGATAATTAGGACATAATCAAGTGCCGGCAATTTAAATGTCAAAAATGAAGGACAGTGGAAGAAATTATCATTTCATTTTTACAAGTTTGTTGAAGTGACAGGTACGCGTGGCGGCTCTCAGACTTGAGCCTCCTCTGCCTCCTGTGTGTCACAGTCACACACTCTGGCCTTCCAGTCCAGGCTTAGACAGCTAAAGCAACACTGCCCCCTGCAGGTCACATCTCTTATGGCCACATCTTTGTTATCTGAGGGCAATAGGAAGCTCTCCCAAACACAAAAAGTTTGGCTTAATTAGACTTTCCTTTATCCTCTCTCTGTTTCCGCTATTTTGGCTTGAGCGTCTTGCATTTTAAATGAGTGGCAAGAGGAGGGAGAAAACTGAAAAACACAGACAGGAGCATCACTTCTGTTTTTGGATGTGCCAAGGCATTATCCATCCTTCTATTTGCAATAATTGCTCATATAAAAGGCCTTTGCAGAGACTCCACTGGTGTTGTGTTTAATATTTTTCAGATTTTGAATATACTCTAGCAACAAAAACAGAGATTAAAAACAGAAATGTATAGTTATAAACATTTGGGAAAATGACTAAATGATTTATTTATTGATTACCATCCTTAAAGTGAAGATGATGTTTAAATATCACGGGAAACTTTTTGGAATCGCAAGTATTGCTGTGGTCGCGGGATAAATGACTACAATGATAAATTAAATGTCGTTTTGGAATATACAATGACTGCCTGGAGGCTGGAACAGATGGACATCACCAAGGAATTGTGCAAGTGAAATCAACAAGTGAAATGCATGCTTGACTGGGTTGAAAGAGTCAAGTAACTGACTGTCCCACTGCAGAATATTCCACTTCTTTACCTTTAAAAACTCCTGGGTTGCTGTTACAGCATGTTTTGGGTCACTGTCCGTCTGTGCTGTGAAGCGCTGTGCATCCATTTGGCTTCATTTGCCTGAAGCTAAGCAGGCATATCTCTGTGCATTTTACAATTCACCAGGCGGCCTCTGTCTTCTATCACATCATCAATAAACTCTAGTGACCCAGTGCCACTGGAAGCCACGCATGTCCATGCTTCACACAGCCTCAGACGACAGTACACTTTGCATCGCCTGCCGTTTTTAGCCTTCTCCAAACTTTCTTCCTGTAGTGCTGGTACAAGTTGACCTTAGTTTCATCTGTCCAAATAATGCTGTTCCAGAACTACTGTGGAACTACTCTGGTTTATTTTAGATGTTTTTTTGGATGTGGTCTTTCCAGTCTTTAGTCTTATAAATGGTGCAACTCGCAGTGAACTTTCTGCGTTTGCTCTCATGTGCTCTACTCTTCATAGTAAACTTAGACAGTGATACGCCAACCACCTGGAGAGTGTTCTTCACTCGACTGGAAAGGATCTTGTCACAAGTGTAGAAAGGAACAGGGAGGATTAAAATACAAGGCACAGGAGGAAGAGGAGGAGGAGGAGGCAGGAACAGGAAACAAAAGAACTTGAATGAAATGTGCTGAACGATAACAAAAGACACTGCGCCGATGAGCACAGAGTCCAGTTACAGAAGTCGAACAAAAAACACATGACGCAAACATATACCAAACTACATAGCAATTAAGATTTCTGTGCTCAGCTAGGTCTCCATCGGTCCCAGTATGCTGAAATAAATACCTTAAAGTACTGCACAATTAAATACATGTAAATATGCAAGACGTCACATCAAATTAAATGCACTACTGTGAGGTCTGCATGTTAGAATTGTAGCAAATAAATGTGGAGTAAAATGTAAGTAAGTGTAGCGGGGTGCAATACTTCACATTCACTTGTCTTGTTGACCACTTCGGAAAAGTCCAACTTAAACACATGTACTTTACTTTGTACAAATGTCAGTTGATTATAATGTGCTGACAGCTTTATGTCATCATAAATGAGGCATCGCTAAGTGCCCGTCACGTTCTGTAGGCGGTGCAGTAGGTGGCACTGCGACCTCTGGTATGACTAAAATAGACATCATCACAGAGGGTTAAAGGGCTGCATGAAATAAACAAGACCTATCTGGCTGACCTCTAACTGATGCCATGGGAGAATCCTCTTAACTGATGTGAACACGTCACAATTTCCTGTAAAGTTCTAGTCTGAAATCAGTAATTTTCCACTTGAGTAATAAGGTGTGAAAAGCCCGAGACCTACATCCCTGCTTTTAGCTACACTGACACAGAGGTAATGGCGGTTGATGCAGAGCAACAGTTAAACTCTGATATCTGACACCGTTACAGGTCTGCACATCGTCTCCCGGACCAGAGCTGCTGGCGTGGGATCTTATCTTCTGCCATTATGTAATGGGAAAAGAACCCTTCATTGGATCTGTAATCCTTCTAAGAAAAAGAATGCAGAGCGTGGCCCCACCTTCAAGAGTCTAAATGGAGGGATTCCTACAAGCAGACACATGCTTAGTCACGTCTGTAGTCGGGGTCATGTTCTGGGCCATACCGAGGTTAGCTAGAGGGATGGGGAGAAAGAAAAGAGGCACTTTTCCTGTTTCCAAGTGGAAGACACTTGTGGCCAAATCTGGGCAGGATGGGAGAAACGATACAAACAGATCTGGAGCGCGGGTTTTGGACCAGGGCCGAGAACAGAGAGAAAATTGATAGTGTTTATGTTGGGGAATTCATTGCGGGCGAATTCTCAGGGGATGCAGGATGTCTGTTGATTTCTATCAACACTGTTCAGCATTTTTCACAGGCTGTTGAATCCATCTCCAGTAACTTTGCTGTAGAGCTGATGAAAGAAGAAGACCTAATGCTGACAAATATGATGTCCCAACTTGTTCCAAAGGGTCGGTGCCTATCAGCACTAGATATACTGACAAATTAAGAAACCTCCTACTAAATATAGCGCTCGGCAGCTAGCACCAGATATGTCCCTTAGTAACCGTAGAGACCAAAACAGAGGGAGAGAGTAAGCGGAATATTTGAATTACTGCAGACATGTAGTTAGTCAGAAACATGACTCCAAATCAGTGACATTGCTGGTAACACACCAGCACAGCTAATGAAGTTGATCATATATCAGACTAATACGATACTGCCGTTCTTAATAAGATAGAGCAATTTAAACAAGATAAATCCATGCAAGTTCTTTTTAATGTCCAAAACTCTTCCACCATGAGCACCTACTTGAAAGAAGGCCTTCAGTTTGCTGCTGTCTCATAAATATTCACTATGCATCGAATCCTTGAAAAATACCAGCAGTAACTTTCCCTTGCCGTTTGGCACTGTCACTGTGAGATATTGCCCTGTGCGGCTTTAATGTCTGAGCCTCTGTGAAATCCAAGGTAATAAAATAAAACCAGTAAACTTGGCAAAACAATACACAGTCTCAGCCACCTCGTCCTTACAACTGCGTTCGAACCTTGTATGCATTCCTGTTGACTTAGTGGTTACTCCTCTCTGATCCCTGTGTTTGACACGGCTTCTGTTCTCTCTCAGTGTTAAAAGGCGACTTCGGGCAGACGCTCAGCCATCGCTCGCCGCTCTAAAGCCACCGCGGCTGACAAGCCCCAAAGCTCTCCAGAGTTCAATGGCCGCGGAGATGAAGGAGCCTGGAATGGTTTTAATCATTAGCATGGAAGCAGCTGCTGGGGCCCTTTGTGCACGCCACTGTTGGACAGCTCCATGAGCAGGACAATAACAGTAGCGAGATTATTTAAGTTACGGGGCTCTGCGGTTCAGAGTTACAGGGTGTTTAGTGTTAACGTGACACACGTGCAATGCTTCTGTTTCACACAGGCTGCAACGTCTAGGAGGGCTCTGTGGGTTTAAACTCTCCTGCTAATAGAGTCCAAAGCAGTTAATTGTGCTGGGGGCCTAAATCCTCATAGGGGCCAAAGACCATTATGTGGAACAATAATGGTCACAATATTTCCTCAAACAGTGGCCAGTAATTTGGAGAAGATAACTGATCTGTATTAGGGACTGGCTTGTATTTCTGATTCCCTCTGTTTGATTAGTATAATAATACATATAATAATGCTTTCTTCACATTTTAGCACAAGGGCTTGGTTTGATCTCTGTTACGCTGTACCGGTGCTTATATCGCAATACATTTGCAGCTATGCAATATGCAGCAAAAGCCATACAGAATCAGGACATGGATAATTTATTTGAGTAATCCAGGTCAATAAAGTGTTGAAAATAGACATACACATTATGTGACAGACACAAGGAGTTGTGCTTAAAGTGTTAATCTCAAAATACTACATCCTCAAATTCAGTAACGCTAATGCTAAAATGAACACGCTTGTGCTCTGCAGACAAGAGACACTTGGAAGCATTTTAGAATAAAATGACTCCCTGTGTCCCCATTACCAGGCCAGGGTGAAATTTAAATAATAAATACATAATTAGCCTAATCAAAATAAAAAATGTAGAGAGTAAATAATAGCCTTCCAGCAGTGAGTCAGTGCACTGATTGAACCTCTACTGCTAAATTTAATGCAAATGAAGGAAGCCAGGCTCAACACATTCGTTTTAGTGACGTTCAAGAGGCCTTTAAAAGAATGGCAATTGGTTGTATTTGCGTAACAGAGCCTGGTCCTGGCACATGGGAACACCAGGAAGGAAAAGGTCCTTGTTACGGAACAACTTATCCAAAAATGTTAAAGTAAGGCAACTGGACTTGAAACTAGAGTTTCCTGACGACGTTTCATCCAAATAGCTTCTTCAGTCCTAAGGAGCTGGAGGGGAGTTGAGGTTTAAATGGGAACATCTGTGGGTGTAGTCCTCAACCAGTCCTTCAGAACTGAAGAAGCTACTTGGATGAAACGTCCTCAAGAAACTCTCTTTAACGTTTTTGGATATACCATGGCACAGACATAAGCTACGACTTGTTTTTTCGTGTGCGTGTGCTGATTTATAAAGCTTTAGTCTGAAAAAAGTTTGATTTAGCTTTAGCTTTTTGCATGTTTCCAGTCTTTATTCTAAGTCAAGGTAGCCAAGGTAGCTTCACATAAGACAGTGATCAATCACGTCATTTAACTTTTGCAATAAAGCAACGTCCCGAAATATCAAAATACTCCTTTAAAGCTTCTTATTTCCCATTTTGCTGTGCATATAGGTTGAATTTTACTAAATAAATGCATGCTTAGTACATGCACAGTGTACAACTAATTGGGCGTTTTTGCACCATCCAGTTAGCAGGTAGATCCAGCCCTTAAAATGATTAATCCCAGCGCTCACAGAACTTGAAATATAAGACACAATTATTGCAGCGGCTCACATCGCCCCATAGTGACCTTGCACTGGCTTTGAATCAATTATGACTTAATGACTTGTTTGCGCCGTGTGTGTTTGACAGCCTCCTCCTGAGGCAGCGTTGCGTCGCGTCCTCACGCTCCTCCATGAGTGTTGTTAATGCTTAAAGAACAAACAAAACAGAGAGACGGTCATGGGATGAAACAGCAGGCCAAAAAATGTTCTGCACTGTGGAGTGTGTGTACACACAGCTGCCACGGGGAGCAGATAAACGCTTGAAATATTAATTATTTGATCGTTATCTGTTGGCTGGAGCGAAAGCACGAGAACGAGGCGTACCACCTCAGGGAACCTGCAAATATACAAAACTACAAAGCAAATAATAAGTCACAAATATGATTTAAAGGGTTGAGCTGATATGTTTTTCTTTCTACGACGGAATGTAGGATATTTGATTTAAACTTCATTTGAACTTGGCTTTTCCTTATCCAAACTGAACATTTCACCTGCTTAAACATATCCTAGCTATCTTTTGTCTATACAAACATGTCAGAAATTTTTCATGACCCCTCTTCTAAATATAAACTACCCAGATGAATAAACATGTTTGATTACAACCATTACCATAGCTTAAACAAATTAACGTTAATATATTCCTAACTTGCTGTTAAGAAACAAATTTGTGCGTGACAATACGCTGATCAAAAGTAATTAATAGTGGAAAAGTTCTGTTGGAAATGTGACCATGTGAGGTTATTTAGGAGTCTTTCCCCGTGTTTAGACTGTGGTGCTGAGTGTGTGTTTGGGAGAATGTAAATGGATGATAAATCTTTGGAGTGCTGGGCCGACAAACACCCCCCCGTCCCCTCTCCGTCTTCTCTGTTTTTCTATAACCAGAGCTAATCCGTTCCCTCATCTGCAACGGGAGCCCTCCCGTGTAAACACGTGTTGCTAATGTGAATCTGCAATGCTTGCAATCGTTACACATTTACAAGTCAATAAAACAGAGGAAATCCACTTGGGAGTGAGTGCGTGCGTTTGTCCTGGGTGTGAAAAAGGTGGACGACGTGAACAATGAGAGGCGTTTTTCATTTTGCGCCGTGTCAGCCCGAGGACATACAGAGCTGCCGAAAGGGTGTTAGAGGGTTGAGCCCTGTGTCACAGTCCCATTAACGGCCTCGATGGCCAGTGTTAGTCTGGCCGCGATTGAAAAGCGCCTTCGGCTGCTTGGGGGGAAAAAAAGCTACCCATAATTTAAAAAGAAAACTAGCACTGCCAGAAAAACCACTGAAACCTGACAGCAGTTTACATCAGTGCAGGAAAAGTACTAACTGATCTGGGGTGTATATTTAGACCATCCTAGTTCCTCCTACATTATTCTCTGCATGCTTCGTATTTACTTATCCTGTGTCGCTAATGAGTCAGACCAGGAAATGTGGTGTCATGACTACGCAAGTCAAGGATTTCTCTGTTAGCTTAGCCATTCGTCTCCATCAGCTCATTCCAATAAAACTCACAGGCTCTATCTATGTGATGCATGTTTCTATATAAAGCCCAGGGCAGAAACATGTGGAGGCAAGTGCACTGCAGTGGGTGGTGTGATTTTCATGCCACTGTGTTGTATTTGTGTTCTTTAAAACAATAGTGAGCGGAAGTGAGCAGATCATGTTGGACCAACCAACCAGAGCCATTTTGTTTTAAACAAATTCAACTCGACGGCGCTAAAAATTATGTGTATGACTATGACTATGTCACTGTTACTCTTCTGTCCATTACTGCATAAAGCCCACTTCTTCATTTTTCAGGTGGAGAAGTTGGAGGTCTCCAGAAGTCCATCAGTGGATTTGCATTAAAAATGGCTGAGTTTTAGCAATGCTAAATATGACTGTTAGCAGTCTAATGACACACAGACTAATCTACATTCAACCACCTAAACAACGTTTACAACACTCCGACAGCACCAACTTAGTCTACAAGTAGGGTATACTATTTCATGTAAATAGCACGGCTTGTAATCGTCAGTTTTTGCATTGGATCTTTGGTAAATGCTGGCTAGCCCCGCACAGTCTGACTTAAATCTTAGAAGAATCTGAGTCTGGTTACACGCCATTTGGATTTTGGCCGTGTTTGAGCCAATAAATACCTCTGCTGGGAATTGCCAGGGGCTCAGATGACGTGTATGACTACATCAATGTTACTCTTCTGTCCATCACCACATAAAGTCCACCCAAATGATTTGATTGGCCTAGCTGATCTTTGCTGAAGCATAATCGGTTCCCATCGGAGTGACACCAGACCAACATTCCCCAACAAAAAAAAAAAAACAATATGGGTGGGGGATGTTCAGTCTGGCTACCTCCAGACTATGTGCTAGCTAATGTAACATAGGAGGTGCAATATTCTACATATCATTTATCGCTGATTAAGTTTGCTAAGTTTATTGGTGAACTGATGATTCTAAAATCGCCAAAGGCTTCCAGGTGAGTGTGAATGTGTGTTTTTCTTTCTGTGTTAGCCCTGTGATAGACTGGGAACCTGTCCAGGGTGTACCCAGCCTCTCACCCAATGGTAGGCTCCAGCTCACACTTTTTTGGCCTTGCTATGCTATATGCTATATATGCTTGCTATGCTATATATATGAAAAATGGGCAAACACTCAATAAATTGCCACAGTTCAATATCTAAAGTTAGCTAACCTCAGGCCCCATAAGACAGTCATGTTATGTCATACTTGTAAAAATGTTAAATAGACTCAGTGTAAAAAAGTGTGAGATGTGTCTTACAACAATATTTGGCACATGATAGCTGCTACGTTAGCTCTGCACCTGAATTTAGCATACAATTTTAAACAAATGAGATTCAACGAAATTTTGAAAAAGAAAACAACATCCATTATTATACCTTTATATGCATATAAGGAGAGGCTGCAGCTGGTGGCTCTAATTTGTCTGTTAGGTACAATCAAACCATTGCAGAAGAAGAGAAATTAAGAAGATGGCACACTGCACGAAGATCAGCAGTCACACTTAAGGAGAACTGGATACCAAATGACAAGATGGTGTACAATTCATTCTGTTTGCATGGAAGCTTGTGCCTCGACAGATGAAATAAAGGCCTTTTCGCATCACTCATTTTGACTTGTCATTTCAGACGATACTGGTAACATTACCGTTATTTTCTCTGACTGTTAACCTTCTAATCTCCTAAGATATAACCTTACAATAAAAAGCATTTTCCAAGCTCAAACTTGGAATTTCCTCATTGGGTTTGGACTGGTTTTGATACCCCTTTTCACAAAAACCTAAAAGACTTTCATGGAAACCACACAGAGCCTTGGTTAATAGTCCTTTATACACCCTGACACTTTGATCTGTTTCTGTCCTTGGAATCAGATATCCAACGACCATTTCCTTTCTGCGCAACCTCAGCCCTCAGGGTTGTCCACCACCTTGAACTGGTTCTGATGCTGTTATTTGGCTACGGAGCGATGCAGTAGTGCCTGGAGCTGTGTCTGGTGTTGACCCACGCACACCGGTGGACAGGATGTTCCCGAGCGTCCCCCCGGGCTCCGGAGGGCTCTCTGTCTCTCTCTCTTTCTCTCTCTCGGCGGCCTGTTTGTTTTTCCGGCTGAGAGCTGCCATTCGCCTCCCCACCTCGCTCTGTCCCAGCCATCACTCTGCCTCAGCAAGAATGTAAACACATGTAATATATGAGCCCCGGACCTGTATATGTATAAATGTACAAGCAAAGTTCACGTGTCAAAAATAATATTTAAAATTGAATGACATAATATCCTGCTGCACTTACAAACAATGCTGCAGCATGCTAATACCATTATTACTCTATGAACCTATTACATAATACTATGAGCAATACCTGGTTACGCTGATATCATGTGTTTTCTTGTCTCTTGACTATGCAATAACAAGGCGGCCCAATGTCTTTAAAGCATCCTCACACCAGGACGCCGCCCCATCAAGAATTATTTGAGCTCTTCTCCTGAAAAATGGCCCGCGCTCCGTCTCCCAAACACAGCAGAGCAGGCCGGCAGGCATCAGAGACCCAAACAGTTTACGTGCCGGCTCAGCAACCTGTTTAACCTTCCGCATAGCACCTGTCCCATCCACTAAACACTTTGGAACCTATTTGCGGGAGATTGTAAACACTCGCAGAGCTGTGTTTGTCTAATACGTGTAAGAATGACACCCCCCCACACACGTTAGCTAAAGGAAGGACAGAGGCGGTGGTGTGGCGAGGAGATAGACATTGATGTGCCTGACCTCGCTCAACTTTCACTCGAAATTCACCCCCCTGAATTTATGACTGTTTGTCTGAGGCAGAATTTATGTAACGGGTTCATAACAGAAGGTCGGTTTGATTAGTGGGAATGCGAGAATATCTTACATAATTGTATTTCCACTTTATGAACATTTTCACCCGGCGTTTTGAAGGTCAATATAACTCAAGCCTCCAAGGTAAAACTTGAGCGGCCCTTCAGGAATGATAGCTTACCTTGCAGTCCTTGGGCTCTCCGCTGCTGCACGTACGGTCGAGGAAAAATGCACGTACAAGAAGCCCTGATATCAGTGCAGGTAGTAGATAAGTGGCCTTTCTCAGGTGCTGAGAGTATAGCTGGATCATTATTTATGAGTCCACATGTTCATCTATAATTGAAAACAACATGCTCTGAAACCTACGTCCCAGGCTTGTCAAAACACTTCCTGGAAAGTAGCCATTAATCAAGGTATATGAGGTAACTGACAACGACCCCCGGGACAAAGGGAAAACCGCAAACTCATATATAACCCAGGGAATCTTGGAAAGCGGGATTTATTTTAATACACTAGGATTAACACAAATCCATGCATGCATTCAGTCAGACTGCACACCACCTGTCGAGGCCATCGTTCACTTCTTGGCCATGCACGTTTTACTTAACAAGCGACACGCTTTAAAGCACAAGAACATTTAAAAGCAGCATTTTTTTTTTTGTATATATTCTGCTTACCAAAACGTATTCAAGTTATTAAGTAATTAAGTAATTAAATGAACTGGGGTTAAAGTGAAGACTCTCAGCTTTAATTTGAGGGCATTTGGAGACAGGTTGGAGACCGGGTTATGGAATTATGGCCAATTAATAGCTCATTTTTTATTAAGGGACTAAAGAAAAGTAGATATGCAGTATAAAGCACAAGGGATCAGTGTATTCTTTTATATCTTTTTATACCACTACACTTTTCGACAGCTTAATTACTTGGGAAATATAGATAAATAATAAAAAAACAACAACACACGATGTGAAAAGATCTTTACCCTTGTGAACACATTAAGGCATCGATAAATAAAATCAAGCACATCAGAATGTGCTGCCTGGCATGCCGTCTGTCTCATGACCCTTCAAGATTTGGCTCTTGAGATGTTTTTTATATTGTTTATTTCTGTGAAGCGGTCCTCATGCTATTATAAATTATTAGAGGTCCCCAGATAGTACTAGTCCCACGCGAATAGGGCTTCCAAAATACTATTCATGGGAGTCCTGATAGTTGATGGTTGATAGATAGCTGCACAGTGACAAAGACACGGCACATTCGTATTTAAGTTTACTTTCTCTTAAATGGATTATTTTATCATCTTTATGCTTTAAATCAGAGCTAATGATGTGGTTTTTTATTATTTATTATTTTAAACATTAAATGTTAAATTGTAATTTATTGACTGTTATTTTATTATTTATCTTTTGGTTAGAACTTAACACCCACCCCAAGCTTCCATTCACGACAGAGTACATCTTGCTAGAACACAAGTTTTGTTAATTCATTCATCATCTCACTATCTTAAAGAGATAATAAATATTTGACCCAAAGAAGAATAACACAAGTGAACCTTTTTCTTTGGCTTATTACTTGTGTATGATCTCTTTTACTGATCAAGCCGGCTGGGATAATGAATATTAGCTGAAAAGTGAATCCGCTCTGTGAGGGACATAAAAGGACTCCAATCCTGAGTTTTCATTATGCTCCCCTGCCTGGCTCATGTATTTATCTCTTGTGACAGTTATCTATATACATCTACCTACACCAGATATCACGGGGAAACCACTTGAAATAAAATACTGTTTGCTATGAAACAAATGAAGTGGGATAGAATTTCCCCCTCGTGATCCGCCACTAGTCCAAAAAACTGGATGTGATGCATCTCAAGCGTGTAACTGTGCACATTTATGCTCTTAATGTGTATGGATTTATGTAGCAATACTGCATGAGAGTGCATGCACAACTAAAGCTGATCCTGCTGTTAATGTTGCTAGTACGTAGAGTTGCCAGATATACAATAATTATCGTATTTATACGGTAGTTTCGGGGCCTTTATGGTATAAAAGGGCAAATATACAATACTTCGCCATTTGACTGACAATGAATAAAGCAGTTGTTTCATTCAAATGGCCAGTCTTCCATGTTTATGCCTTAGTTTTTTGCAGATACATGCACATAGAATAGCTTGTTTTTAATTGCACTGTTCTAGTGTGTTTTCGAGTTGTTTTATTACATATGATAGTTTGAGTCAAAATGCGATCATTTTAAAGCGACAGTACGATATTTCTTCATTTCCAATCTGGCAACACTGCTAGTACGTTTAGGTGAGAATTCTTGCTGCCTTATCGTTTGAAAATGAGCAGGCCTTTTTCCACAGAGCATCTGAGTGGACTGTATTCTGAAACTTGAACTTAAATGAGCAACATTCTTCTGGGTGATTTAACACTTCGTCCAAGGCATCTAACCAAAGCAGCAGCATTTTCCACTAAAATGCTACAAATCAGTTTGCTCTTAGGAGACAAGGTTAATGTTGTGCCCGGCTCCCTTGTCTAGCCCAAAGTTCTCAAAATGGCACCACTGGAGACAAGGGTGTATGGATAGCAAAGAGGTAGGACCCCAACTCAGGACATGCACACAAAAACTAAGGAGTGGAGGCAGGATAATCCAAGAAACTAGAGCAAGACGAAAAGCAAACAGGATTACAGAAAATATTAAAAACTCATGAACAGAAGAACATTCTCAAGTCAATACCATGACAAATATAATGATTTGAGAAGAGATTATTTTGCTTGTATAGGTTATTCTTTGGGCCCTGACACATGGCACTAACGTCCCAAATATGCTAGCCTTGTAAAAAACCTTGGACCCCAGGATTGGCTGCTCTGGAGGGCTCGTCCATTTAAATGGTCCATCCGTCAACGGCCGAGAGGGTCGTGATGCCTGGAGCGTGTTTTCTTTTGTCAATTCGCCTACTTTGTAACCCTGATCTTGTTAGTTGAGTGCGTGTTGCCAGTGGTAGTGTTAGCCAGTTGGTTGTTTTGTTGTAAATGCAAACCAGTTGGGGTGATTTTCTTTCGGTCACTGTTTTCTCCTGTTTTTTGCTAGTTTAGGGAGTTAGGGTTATTAAATGTCTTTTTGTTTCTTTTGTTTACACGTAGGGTTTAGTTCATAGTTCGGGAACAAGGTAGCTGGTGTTTTGTTTGTTGTTTTGGCCTATATACACTTTGCATATAGAGTTGTGTATAACTCACTTGTCACTAGTTGTATGTCAGGGGTCGATAATAATTGTTCACATTTTTCTGCACATCTCGTTACTCACCTTCTTTTTATGTTACGTCCCCGGTTGGCGTTACATGCCGAAGTGTCTTTGAACCCTGAGTTGCTCACAGCGCTTGGTGCATGTGTGTGACTGTGTGTGCCCTTACGTTAACGAATGTGTAGATGTGTCATTGTGACTGTAAACCACTTTGAGTATCAACAGGTAGAAGAGCGCTATATAAATACAGGACTCTTTACTGCACAGGCAATGCAGTGTGTGTGGCATAGCTTGCTAACTTGCTAATGGAAATTCTGTATGGCGATGAATTAAAAGACATTCACAGCAGCTCAGCAATCAGTAAATATAATCATATCACAAGCTTATGTAGTTAGACGGCTAATTTTTAGCTTACACATTAGCTACACTGTCCAGTGAAAGTCATAACACCTCCAGTGAGTACTTTCCTTTCAGCTATGTTTTGGTCTCCACCAATCTGATAAAATAACCTGCCGCCTTTAGCTGCTGAATCTGACACAGCTTGTGGATAGTTGCGCACATTGTCTGCCAAATGGAAATAAGATGGAAAATAATGGTTACTGTTAATACCACATGACGATTCAAATGCTTACTTTTTAGATCTACTGAAGCCCAGGTTAATGTAACCCTACCTAAAAGAGCATGAAATGTAGGAGAGGTATCAATCATATAATCCATTTGATGGGGTTTTAAATAACTACTTGCATCATTCTAACATTACCTCCTCAACTTTGTCTTCTTTCTCTTCCCTTCCTGCTGAGAGCACTTTTAAATGAGAATCCCAGCACATCAGCACCCCGAGGCCATGAGTTTGCCTCAAACCTCATTACTGCCATTCAAACCTTTTCAGATTACAGGGAAAGCTTTAGATTTATGTTCCCTCAGCTACAAACCTCGTCTTCTCTGTAGTTAGACACACAGTGTGGACATATGGCCCTGTCACAGCTGTATATTGTCATTCTCACAGAGCTGGGGAAAAATGTAATTTCGCCGTTGGTTTCGTACATCACAGTCACAAATAACGGCATGGCCGGCACACAATGAGGTCCTGAAACACAATAATGTTCCATATATTTTCTCTGCAATGGATTCTGTCACATCTCTACCGCAGGGACATTTGAAAGCTTTATTATCATGTAATAAAAACACAATTACAATTCCACATGACGCATGACTCAGGTTGGGTCCCTCAGTTCAAAGCAGCACGTCTCCTCATTTCACCTGCCTCTTTGGATTGTGTGTTGCCTTTGTCTTCAGGTAATTTTGCCTGTCCTCATTTGTTGGCGACCTTATTACTTTGAGGAGTTTAATATATAATGTTGCCCATAAAGGTGGAATTTATTATTTTTTACTTCTTCTGATAAAATTATTATAGGAATCTCATTTATATAAATAGGAATAAAAACAGAAATGTGTCCAAAAACAAAATTATTCCAGCTTTATAGATTGTTTGATTTTATATAAGATAGTGAATATTACATTAGCTATTTACTTTTCACTACAAAACTTACATTTTCTGAGTTTAGCCCTACACAAATCAGAACTGTAAGCAACAGGTGACTTAAAGCTGAATGAATGGTTTTTTTTTTGTTTTGTTTTTTTTACATTGAATCCAATAATATAATACGACGTGCACTGAATCTATTTTTCCGAGTTCTCTTCTCGGCTAGCAGGTTGTCTTTTGCAGCCATTTTGTAATCAAAATTCTGTGTGCGATATCAGTCTAGCAAATAAAGGCAAATCAAATGGAACTCCTGAGCTTGTGGTTACGACACGGAAAGTTGTGTATGCAAAATTTCATTCGTGTTGTAACATCAGATGTAAGTCTAGCATATGCTGTTGCTAGGCAACTATGTTAACTAGCGATCGGGGCTAGCAGCTTAGCAAACTAGCAACTCTGCAAGTTAATAAACAAAACACAAAGGCATAACGAAAGGATGAGGCTCTTGGGAATATCTACATTTTCCTAGGCAAGGCAAGGCAAGGCAATTTTATTTATATAGCACATTTCATACCAAAGGCAACCCAAAGTGCTTTTACACAAATAAAATGAAGAATGCACATTGATTCACAGACACAAGTACCAGTCACTAGGTGAAAATTAAAATTAAAAAGACAGAAAAAGACTAAAAAGACTAAAAACAGATGAAACAGAAAGATGATTTAAGAAAAGGCAACAGAAAAAAGATGGGTCTTGATTCTGGTTTTAAAGCAATCAATTGAGGGTGCAGTTCTAATTAAAATGGGAAGCTGGTTCCACAGCTGAGTAGCATAAAAACTAAAGGCGGCTTCACCACTTTTGGTTCTGACAGTTGGTTTTGATAAAAGCAGTCTGTCTTGGGATCTAAGGGGTCTAGAGGGGGTGTAATATTGAAGGAGGTCTACAAGATAAGTGGGCCCCCTCCCATTTAATGATTTAAAAATAAGGAGCAGTACTTTAAAATCTATTCTTTGACTGACTGGTAGTCAGTGTAGAGTTTTAAGTAGAGGTGTGACGTGGTCTGACCTCTTTGCTCCTATAAGGACCCTTGCAGCTGCGTTCTGGATCAGCTGGAGCTGCCTGATGTTTTTCTTGGGTAGGCCTGTAAGAAGACCATTACAGTAGTCAAGCTTGTTGGATATAAAGGCATGAATGAGTTTCTCCAGATCCGATTTTGTCATGAGACTTCTTAATTTTGAGATATTTTTTAAATGATAGAAAGCCGATTTAGAAACTGACTTGATATAGTTGTTAAAGGACATATTATTAAAATGCTAGACAGCTGATTTACATTATATTAACGTGTTATCAACTTCTGCTAGTTCTGAAAACGATTGCAAATACGTCGCAACCTGCGAACTTGGACCTTACCAAAAGTTTCCAATTATGGGCTCACGAATGCCACAAGAAAAGGGCAATCATGGATTTTTCTTGTGAACGTGGTAAACATGACTCTAATTTGAAGGCAGCAAAGCAGACTAATTCAGAAGCTAACTGGTTAACACAGTGGCGCCAGTAATGAGCTAAAGAGACAGATACCTTTGACTGAAATTTCAAAAGGAGAATGAATATTTGGTATACTGTATATTTAGGACAGGTCAAGAAAGTGAGATGAGGAAATGTCAGATTAGTGTTTGGTAGTTCATTTGTTGTCCCAGTCTGCCAAAAAAATGCAAAAGTGCAGCAAACATCCAACAAAATAAACAATCAACTAATAATGTTAATGCTTTAATCTTGGCTCATAAACTTTTTGACAATTAGTATTATGCTTCTTCTGATGTTAGATTGGTAACAACCAATTTCAGCTGGAATTAAATAGTAGTGCAATGAAATTTTGTCTTTATAGCTTTGTTATGATTCCCCAAACAGTCAGTCAGTGCGGCTTTAATAAAAGAAAGAGTCCACTGTGAGTAGTTTTGCTGTCTTTGAGATTGTAAAAAGAAACCCTCTTGACTATTTATATGTTTTCTTAGGCTCTATTGCATGAATGATTACTATATATATAGCTATTATAGAGGGGATAGTTGGTAAATTGCTGCCACATTGCTGCAACAATGTGCAATGGTGGAAAGCATGAAAAACAGCAAAAACCTGCTTTAATTGGAAATAAGACTGTACAAACACAACTAATATGTTTCAAAATACGTAGCCTGATCTCTTTGCAGAGACGTTTCTTTTGAAATTACTGCTCAATATGGACTACATATCACAGTTTCACAGGCAATTTACTTAACTAATCTGATTATTTTAAGGACTTCTTTTTTAAGTATGGAAACATTTGTCATGTTTCGGTGACGTCAAATCATGACCTGTACAGTGTCCATGGAAGTCCATGGAAAAGAGGGAGGCAAACAGGATTTCCTGCATATGTAATGTCATCAAATATTAGTAAAACACCCATTTTCACAATTACACAGTAAAAGAAAGGATTTTACATAACTGCGTTTTATTAAAATTGAAATAAAGTAATTGTTGCCATATAAAATAAGATAATCCTTTAATTTATTCCGC
This sequence comes from Chelon labrosus, assembly GCF_963514085.1. NCBI lineage: Eukaryota > Metazoa > Chordata > Actinopteri > Mugiliformes > Mugilidae > Chelon > Chelon labrosus. Next base: position 21,807,638 of record NC_140352.1, read on the forward strand.
AGTGGGGAAATATATTAATATAATGCAAGAGAGGGCTAATGCTAAGGTGTTGCAACTCAAAAAATGTGACACTTACATCCCCTGTCAACAAACTTTTTTTTTTTGTCGTGAGACAGGTTTCGTGCACAGCGTGGAGCTTGAGCAGGGAACCCTGGCTCACCGCTGTCCCATTTTCTTGCTTGTGTTTGGTTTCAGTGCTTTCAGTTTACACTAGATCCCCATTAGTGTCAGGAATGCTGGGTGATGCCCAGTCACTGTGTGAGATAGCTAAACAGTAGGGAGGGCTAAGTGTCTTCCCTCCTTGTTGAGGGAACAGGTGATTTTAGCTGGTGCGTGCATGTATGTACAGTAGTGCCGTTTTATGATTTTTAATCCGTAGGTGTCTCTGACCACAGTGGCTGTTGGTACATCAGCATGTGCCCATTTGCTCCTGTGTGATCAGTTTTCCAGGACAACAAAGTTAGTCCAGTTATGTAGCCGTCTCTCTCAGGGCCTTATCTTGATTGGTTAGGGGAGGACGGGGTGGGAGAGGCGATCTGTCGGTGAGAATCCACAGGCACTCTCAGTTGCGCTGTGTCGATAGGGAGTACAGACATAGCCACCTCCTTCATAGCCAGAGAGGTCTTCATGAACTGATGAGGATCCCTTTGACCAGGACAACCTTCCACATGAGACCTGCCACTGGGAGGTCAAACAGTAGTTCAGAGAAAGAACCACCAAGTGGCTTGGATTCTTAAAGAAAATGTTGGATCAAGAAGATTACTTTAAGGGATTTTGAGGCAAACAGGTGAAAATGGGACTCCAGCTTCCATAAGCATACTTTTTTTTTTTCTGGAAAAATTTTCCTCCAGCGATCCCAACAAACTCTTTATTGAGCTGCAGAGCCAGAGGAGGTCAAATCAACTACGTGGAGAGGGAAGCAGAGCAGTGCTGGGTGGAAGTAAGGAGCAAAGGCAAGTATGAGCGAGAGGCCTGAAGAGTCCAAGGGAGAGGTACGAAGTGGCAGACCGGACGAGAGAAACAAAACCAACCGCTCTTAATGTGAACGCTCAGCACCATGCTGCCTGCCTGGCACAAGAGGACCAAACTCCTGCTCACTCTCCTCTTTATAGCCTTCAGCAACCAGGTAAATTACACATGCACACCAATGAGGCTTTTCTGTCTACTCACATTCATGCTTTGCATTGTTTATGTGAAATAGCAGCTGCTTTTTAACATTTTATTTTTAAATCAAATTCACAAAACAGTCCCCCTGTATTTCACGTGACAGCTGACTCTAGAGAGTAAATCATAAAACATGTAGCTCATTCTCTTTTATCTTACATTAGTCTTTTTTCCCACACTCTCATGTGCATTTTCTGCACTGCTTGAAAATATTACTTTAGGGTTAGGGATATGTGCTCCAACAACAACTTGCTATCTGCTCCGGGAATCGTAAATAAAAATGACACCTTTCCACAAGGGAACTGAGAATAAAAACACTTCAAATACAATGCAGGTGAGATCTGAGTGTTTCAAAGATTCACATTCATCTTCAAACTTGATAATTCAGGAGATTATTTGCGGAGCTGAGGCTCTGTTTGGCTTTGAAGCAGGTTTCGCCACCTGGGAGGCAACAAAGGGGATAGAGAGGCAGCGAGTCTTGGCTTCCCTTCAACGGTGATATTGCTCTGGATGGCTTTTTGACAAGATGAGCCTCGGTGAATTGAAACGCTCGCTATCAGGCGGCTCACATGAGAATTTTTTTTTTTTTTTGTGGCAAACGTGGAGGGTGAGCCACGAGAGGTTCAGCTCCTGCGCCCACTGGGGTGTGAAGATGGGAGATCTGCTGTCCTCCATCGTGACACTGAACTATGAAGGACACGGCTGGTGAACAGCGGTCGGCAGCTCAATTCTCAAATAAAGGAAATATGTCACTCTGCAAAGCAAATTCGTGAGTTCTAATTTGCGATTGAGCCCAGGAACCGCCCACCCACACTGTCCATATCACTTAGACAAGATTAAATAGAGAGGCATGTTTGCATTGCTGCAGGCTTGACACTAATGTAGTGTGCTAGGTTGATAAAATGCCTGTATCAGTTGCAGATCACACTCAGGTGAAATTGTCCCTTCAGCATCAGAGCATGCTGCTGGTTTAATACTCCCACCAAGTGGGTAACTATGAACACTGCAGCATCCACTGCTCACATTCACAGGATGAATACTGTGCCATGGCTGAGTGAGCAAGCATATCATAAAATGTTGCAGACAGTTTAATGAAATTCGCTAATTGTGTATGATCATATAATTAAGAAAATATGGCATTTAATTTAGTACAAGAACAAAAAAACTTGTATCACAAGATCAATCAGCAGAATAAGAATTCAATTCTCACCGATCAGTCACACCTTTAAAACCATCTGCCTGATATCATGTGGTTCCCCCTTACGTCACATAAACAGTCCTTACCTGTGAAGACATGGACTATATTAGACCTCTAAGGGCATGGTATCAAGCACCAAGACAAAAGCAGCGGATCCTTTCAATCCTGTAAGCTGTGAAGTGGGACCTCCATCGATCTGACTTGTTTTTCAAGCGCTTCCCACAAATGCTTGAAAAAACACAATGGAGTTGGAGGAGACCAAAGCGATGCGCAAAGGAGAGCAAACGTTTGAGTTATAGTCTTTAGAAAGTGCTTTATTGCCCTAATGGGAATTTGTCTTCTTGCCATTAATTCATTCAAACACACACAAGATAGTGAGCACTCTTGGAGCAGTGGGTAGCCGCGTGCAGCACTTGAGGTCTTTAATAAATGAATCTCTAATTTGAGTAGGATCCTTGTCACATCTTTATAATGTGATAGCCTGTTACTGTTAACAGTGTTATGACAGAACAGAAAACCCTTTGGCGCAGCTTCAAGGCAGCCTGGTCTCTCATTTTCTGTCATATTGAAACAACATTTTCCACTATGAAGAGTCATATTTTTGGAACTAAAATTAAAATCAAGCCGTCTTTATTCTGTGGAATTATCTTTAATGCGCTTTTCAGACATTTGTGAGCTCAGATTTTACAGTTTCCAAATAATTTAGTTTCTAGTTGTAAATACGCCTTGGTGAAGCAGAAAAATACTTTAAGTCTGCGGGAAAATTTCTAGAGTGTGCATGTGTAAGAAATATTTGCATTTGCAAAGATTACATGTGTACAGAAATAAACACTTTTGTGAAAATCTGTGTGCAGAGACAAAGCAGAAAAAAGTGTTCCTAGTACATATTTTGACCTTAAACTATATAAAAGATGGAGGCAGCTACAGTAAGATCACCATTTGGTTTGTTGACTACCAGTTTTGAGTTTGCTATTTGTTGTCACCGTGTCATTTCGTTTGTTTGTTTAGGATAGTTTAGTTTTTTGAGCCAGAAATGACCATATTTGTGCAACTGACTGTATATAATATGGACAATGTGTCCCCACTTCCTTGCATTGGCCAAACTGACGTGAGTTTCCCGGGGATATGGGTGGCACCACCTTGCAAGTTTGGCGCCAGAGTCTGCACAGTACTGTCTGAGAGTGGAGCCACACGGAGCCACGTTATCGATGACCTGACCACTCTTCCGCCAGACTCAGTTACGCTTTCGTTTAATGAATACTACACTCTGCTCTACCTCCACCAGTTGCAAAGAAATGTTGGACTATACACTGAATTTATTTTTATTTATTTATTTTTTTTTACAACTTTCACAGTCCCACGGATCCGCCTTACGGACCGGTTGGCATGGTAACTGGCAGTCGCCATTATGTCACATCCTGTTTTTAGAGCGTCAAATACCTAACTAAAATGAAACTTATCCAAACGATTGACAATGCTACCTAAAGTGACAGAAACCATCCTCGAAAAAAAAGTTTGACGTGTATTTTAGTGTTTTAGTTTGGCCCAAGTCCCATCCACTAACATGGAGGGAGTGGAGCTTATGACCTATATTGCAGCCAGACACCAGGGGGAGCTCTACTTGCTTTGGCTTCACTTTTGAGGAGCTGTTCCACATCCATTTTTATACAGTCTATGATTTGTACAAGAGGGAGGAGCTGGGGACATTTGCTTCACTTTTCAGACCTTTGAGATGTCCATCTTATATATACTGTCTATGATTCTGACCCATCTGAATCTAATCTCTGCTGACGGTCCTAAAATGTGTACTAGAGCTTCAAGTCTGACTATGGCACAGACTGGGGACTTTGAGCACAGAATTCATTGTACAAATGTATTTTAGAAGTTTACAAAGTTTGATTCATGAATATAAACTGTACAAATTCATTTGAACCCAAAGATATCATTGACTAAACTTGTCAAATAGTAACTTTCACTCCCTTTTTTTTCTGAACCCACATCAAAGGTGACCGGCTCACTGCTCGAAAGTCTGATAGCTCAACGGACTGAATACTTGGAGAACTGCAACACAACTCTGGCAACTAGTGCTCTCTCAACAACTGGTGAGCCTCCTCGCAGATGTTAATTATCAGGATTTTTACGACCCTCATAAAATATTTAGACATTTCATTCATTGCAGGAAACTACTGTACAGGAACATTTGACATGTTTGTGTGTTGGCCCCATTCGTCTCCTGGAAACGTGTCCGTCCCTTGTCCATCTTACTTACCATGGATCAGCGAAGGTAATGTTGTACTTACTCTCACTTTACCTCAGAAACAACTAACGTTAAGAGGCCATGAAGTGAAAATAACCTTCATACATGAACTAACTTCTGTGCTTCTGAGGCACTTCAGCTGGTTGGTGCATCACGAGATAGACCTCCATAGTAGTCACAGGACCGAGTGTAGTTAAATGACTAAACATGGCAGTTAAATGTATAAAGAGCTGATTACGCAGTCACACTTGATTTTTTTTATCAGCTGTTACGTTTCTTTGCTCTAGAGTACAGTCCTAATGTGATGACTTTGTCAGGCTGAGATCCTGCAAAATATTTTTATCTGCAACCTTAGAAAGAAAACGCAATCTTGTTGACTTTAGAGTAGGTGCCCCCAATGTTACGGTGTGTTCACAGTACAAGCAACAAAACCCGGTCAATGTTGCCAGCAACATTGTTGCCGAGCTGACATTCTAGTCTCACTCAATTGCTCGATAACGTCATCGACAGAGGGCTCTGGAACAAGCGTTGACTGTATATATATATATATATATAACACGGCAACCAGGGGAAGCAAACACATGTGATTGGTTGACACATCAACTTTTTTCGGCTTTAAATTCAACTTCATCATTACTGGAAATGTCGACAAACGAGTCACAACTCATGAACTCTGACCTTTCGAAAAATTTACACTTATGAATTAAAGGATTATCTCATCTTATAAACACTGTAAACGTGACTCCTTCGTGCAGCTTTAGCCGCTAGAGATGCTGAAGCTAATCGCCTCATCATTCTGAGCCAAAGGGGATAAAACGAACCCTAGCAATGTGATTATCTAAGTAACAAGCGTAAAAAAATCACCACATACAGTCTGTCAAGCTAGCTAATCACATTAAGCTGCTAACGTTAGAATTATGTCTTGAAAATGCTCATGTTAGCTAAAGTCATTATGAAGGACAGAAGTTCTGATCAGTAAAAAGAATAATCACAAAAGAAGTAGCTTATTTAACTATATGAGACTATGAGACAAGTTCACTTATACAGTGCACAGTTCAACTTTCATGACAAATGTCTCCACTTACGGGGACTCAGCTTTATTTCTTTGGTCACAGACATAGAGTAGGGTCCACAGAATTTAAAAAATCACTAACATAATAACTGGCTGTGAATGGCAAACTAACCTACTTGAAACAACTGAAAAAAATCTTGCTGTGTTGATTGCTCACGCAAAAGTTGGGATCAATTACTTGCTCTGAGTAGAGAAGCAGCCATACCCCTATATCAAGTTTGGGATTTGGCCATTCATCTGAAAAAAGAAAAAAGAAAAAAAGGGGGGGACAGAGAGAGAAACGATTACCTGTCAGTCAGCCTCTCTCCTCTGATCAGACTGACAGACGAATCCATGCATATAAATGTGTCTTTCAATTACCCGCAGACAGCACCAGGAGGGTACACCGAGAATGCTTGGAAAATGGGAAATGGCGAAAGATGGAGAACTCCTCTGAGCCCTGGAGGGATGACTCAGAGTGTCGGGAGGACCATTACTTTAAAGACAAGGTGAGGAGGACAGTTCAGATTTTGTTAAGCGTTAGAGTTCAAAGCCTTTTGTCTAAGACTTATATTTCAACAAAAGCCCTCAGGGATTTCTTTTTCTTGACACCGCTTTATTAGAAACAACTGAATTTGATGTGTGTGGTTGTGTGTGTCCAGGAGGACGAAATGCTTCGCCAGACAGCCCTCAGGCTCATTTCTGTCATCGGTTATTCGCTGTCCATGTTCTCCCTCACACTGGCCACTCTTCTGATGGGCATGCTGAGGTCAGTTGCACAGAGGAAATGTCAAGATGCTTTACAGAACCGTGTACACAAAGCTAATAATATGCAATACAGAAGTAGCCCACAGATATGTATGTAGCAAGAGAGAAGAAAGTAGTCCCCCGACAGCCTAGGCCTATAGCAGCATAACTAAGCTATGGTTCAGGGTCACATGAGCCAGCCCTAACTAGAATATTTATTCTAATGGAAAAGTTTTAACCCTGACCTTAAGAGTATAGAGGGTATCTGCCTCGTGAACCCAAACATGGTAACATGATAACACTGGTAGTTTATTCCTCTGGTTATACTCCCCTCCTAATACATGTTAGTCTATCCAGACAGGAGGTCTATCCACTATTAAATGAATCACAACAAGCTGAATGTATCAAACGTACCAACAAATTACATTTTTTTCCTTGGTCAGTCTCAATGGTATCAAGTGTGGCCCCGAATCTTAAAAACGGCATACGGGTTTCACATGTGTTTGTTTTGGGATGTGAGCAATTTTTCAGTTTTTCTCTAATTCTGTTTATTATTGTTCGATTCGGTGGACTTCCTTCCCCACAAAGAATCGTTTAAGATTGCTTTCATTATTTTTCACTGTCACAATGAGGGTTGTATTAGTCATTCATATAAATAATGCATCAGGCATGGGACACATTTACTAGCCTTAACTGCACTGATGTTATACAGGCCTAAGGACGTGGAGATGGCCCACTATAAAGAGATATTTACAAGACTATGAGATGATCCATCATTATTAATGATATTATAAACCACCAGGAAGCATTTCCATGTGGATGTATGCGCCTTGATCGTTTTTCATTTCCTCTTATGTTGTGACATGTGTCCGCAGTAATGATTTTAGAGCTGCACAGGATGTACGGATCAATAGTTTCTTCAGATTGCTCCTGTATCTGCTTACCAGGAAGCTCCACTGCACCAGGAACTACATCCACATGAATCTGTTTGTGTCGTTCATCCTGAGAGCGGCGGCCGTCATTTCTAAAGAGCTAATTCTGTACATCATGTACTCCAACCTACCCAAGGACAACCCTGGATGGAACTCCTACTCCAGCTCAGCGGTACACGCAGATTACTCACCGTTTCTCATTGTGTGGTAGATGCGACCACTGGATATGAGTTCTATACTAATCCACCTGATGCGTACCCTTCAACAGATTGCGCTGATGTGCAAATTCTCCAAAGTGTGCATGGAGTACTTCGTGGCCTGTAACTACTTCTGGCTCTTGGTGGAGGCCATCTTCCTTCACACCCTGCTCTTCACCGCTGTGTTGACCAAGAGGCGCCTGCTGAAGAAATACATGCTGCTTGGATGGGGTAAATCACAGATGTGCTGTTTGTCTGTGCGCATGCCTTTGTATTGGGAAACTGCCTGGTTTTCAGACATATGAACTGAGCCAAGTCTTAGATTTATTCAGATAACAGCGGTAAGCTTGTTCAGGGGCCAAAAGGCAAAAACTTCTTGTTTGGCTCTTACCGTGGTTTTTGATTAGCTGTCTGTTTACAGGAATATGTGTATCATGTGTATGATACTGCAGGTCCACCCCAGTTGTTAATGAAATGTATTTGTTTGATCAAAAGTAATTTACTCACAGTGAATCTTAGGCTTTTGGTGCCTTAGTGGCTTGAGTCCCTGGGCAGTTGCCAACTTGGCCTTGTTTGTGATACAACCTTGGTCTGGAATGGTGAGAAATAAAAGAAAAAAAAATTAAAGTCAAGTGGAATTTTGAGCTTTTACACACCAGCTGTGGTAGAATATGGTGGGAACAGCCCAAAGAAGCTGTACTCAGATAAGAAGGAGAACTAACTAAATTCCAATGGAATTGTCAAGCTTTTCTACAAATTACATTGAGAGAATATTCCAAGATAGTGGTGTGGACATCATCTGGATAATATCATCTGGTCCATGGGTCTTTACATTTACACCTGCTATTAAACATGGTGTGAATATGCAGATATTGGACTCAAGATACAATAAGCAGATTACAGTTAACATTGATAAACTTTCAAAAACATAGTCAAAATGCTGTATGAAAAGAAAGGGGAAACAAAAGTCTAAAACGTGCAGCGTTGTTAACAAATCATGGTTGTGTTGCAAGAATGGGCAACAAAATGAGCTTACTGGGCTAACTCTGGCTCATTTTGCGTGTTGATCAATGAGAACTGAGTGAAACTATAAATCAGAAGAAAATTAATTTTTTTTTTTTAAAAGTTAGGGGAAGTGAGAACTGGCTAGCTGACATGACGCATGGCTGGAGGGCGAGGTGGCGCTCTCTGATCCCAGTGGGCTCTCTAAACCCAGATAGATCGAGATGCCAGAACGGATTAGGTCACTTTAATCAACTTACAATTTCAGATGATCTATTGTTCTGAAAAGGTACACCTAGCTGCTCGTAACTCATGCTCTTGATACTTTTCAGGAACTCCTGTTTTGTTTGTAACCCCATGGACAGTGGTCAAGATTTTATACGAAAACACAGAGTAAGTGTCTGAACGCATGCTTCACATTAAATTGATTAAATTACTAAAATGTTCTTTGTTGGTTTCCTGACTTGTAAACATTTTCTTTTTATTCCCAAGATGCTGGTCCATAGTGAACAGATGGTTCTGGTGGATAATAAGGGGCCCGATTACTTTATCGGTGCTGGTGAGTTTTCTGAACCGGTGCATGAACACATTTTTAAGAACCGTAACACAGTCACATTAGTTACAGATGCATCATGTTGCTCCTTTGGGACCAGACATCAAGTTAATTCACTCTGATTTCATGCTGTTTTTAATGGTTCCTGTCTTGTGCGGCCATGTGATACTGAAGCAGCTCCAGTCACAAGAACTGTTTTCACACTGAAACAGAAACATTTTCAGATGCACTCTTCCTTGTAAATTTTGTGTTGTTATCATTTTCCTTTCATACTTGCCCTTTAAATCTACCACGGGTGTACCTTGCAGGTCATTTTCTTCATATTCATCAAGATTCTGATGCTGCTGCTGTCCAAGTTGAAGGCAGATCAGGTGAAATTCACCGACTACAGATACAGGTATTTAAGCTTCCTGCTTCCAAATGTCAGGAAACAAGTTTGACCTTGAGATCTACTTCCAGTCGTGTCTTTATAAAGAAGTTTCCTGGCTGAGCATTTAAATGTTAATCACGCACCATACAGCCCAAATTCAAATGTCACCCCCATAAGCTGGGACCATAAATGTCACCCCGGGAGGGAAGCTCATGCATACATTCATAAAACTTGCCCATGTCATGTACTTTGTCCTTTTCTGTCCTCTACTCATTAAGAATACCAAACACTGCTGTTTCTTTTTGTCAGCTTGGCCAGGGCGACGCTGGTGCTGATTCCTCTGCTGGGAATCCACGAGGTTGTCTTCACTGTGCTGATAGATGAATGCGTGGAGGGCAGCAGTCGCTACGCCAAGAACTTTGTCAACCTCACCCTCAGCTCGTTTCAGGTAACAGCAGTAATGCTAATTAATTTGAATTCTTTTTTTTTCTTCCGAAACCAAATCACAACTCTAATTGCCATGTGTGATCGTTTTAGGGATTCTTGGTTGCTGTGCTATACTGTTTCGCTAATGGAGAGGTAGGTTTTTTTGTTATTGTGCTAAGAATACAATATGTATGTATTAAGTGCGTAGTATGGTTTGAAAAGTTGGCAGCTCATTGTTTGATTGACCACAACTTTCTTCTTTGGTACACTTCCTGTCCAGCACAAGATGGAAAACAGTAAAGACTAAAGGAGTCATAAAGATAAACCTCTAAACCTTTTGCTATCCAAAGTGCACAACATCAGTAGCTAGCTGTTTACAATTATGTGTGCAGGGCTAAAAAGAGATTGGACTTCCTAATTGTAGTCAATTAAATTAACATAGCATTTGACCACATCTCATTTTCTAACATGATTATTGCAGTTATACACTTGGATGTTGCAGCATACAAGATGTACCTGAATGCAGCATGTGTCAGTAAATTTTGTCACACAGTTGCACGCATGATTCAAGATAAATGTTTTTAAATTCCTTTACTGGCAGCAAGTGACCTTAGACATTTAAAAAAACAGCACAATTCCAAATTTAAAACATCCAATAATATTGTAAATGTACAAAGAAACACAGGTCAAAGTACATATACATCTATTGACATGCTGTAGTATAACTGGGTACTCCTGTCTTTATTTAGGTCCAAGCTGAGTTGAAAAAGCGCTGGCAGCTTTTCTTGTTCACCAACCACTTCAAAGTTAGAACCTGTTTTCAGGGGGCACCCCTAAAGCACCTGTGGAAGTGTACTCGAGGGTGCCGTCCGCAGGGCTCCCAGCAGAGTGACTCCTACGACGAGGGCGGCACGTCCACGACACACCCCCACCTGCTTCAGGTGGCTGTGCATGGAGGACGCGGGGAGCTGAGACAAGGGGAGGTGAAAGGTCAGGGCCTGAATGGCTGTGATACACCAGGACTGGATTTTCTCACCAGGAAGAGTCTTTCCAGCAGCGATGGCGAAATGACGCTTGGGGAGACCATGGAGGAGATCCTGGAGGAGAGTGAGTTCTGATTCCAGTTAGCCTCTTGGAACGATCTAAGATGCACGAGTACATACTATATGTATGATCTCTATATGCTATGACTACACCCGGGAAGTCATTCAGCGACACATTCCTCCAAGACTGGATTATCAACCAGGACAAGGGGGTCATGGTTTCAAGGCCATGCACAGTGTCATCAATCTCCAAATCTGGGGGGACTGCAAGAGGTTTGGTGTCATGGTGACATTTAACATTGCATTATGGTGAAGTACTTCAGATGGAGAGCTAACATGCTAATGTGCCATTTGCTACCAATTTCTGCTCAATAAAGTGTCATTATCAAGCTAGCTATCTTACGAATTGCGTTCAGCATGCTCATTACCCTGGTCATTGTGTGAACTGTCATTTCCTGTCTTCTAGCTTTCTAAAAGCAATGACTTTCTTGAGTTTGTGCTACAGCTCAAGTCTGGGAGCCAGACCAACTTCCCTACCCAATAACTTTTTGTGGTGGAAAGTCAGTCTGGAGTCTCTCCTTTGGGAAGTGATGATGCTCTGGCAAAGATCTGCCAGGCCAGTCATACTGTTTGGCTGGGCTTTATGCGGCTAAGGACAGAAGAGTAACAGTGTTAGACGTCTGAGCTGCCATTGGAGAAGCGAGGTGTTCTTTTAAAGGATGAACATCCACAGCATTTGTTGTGAATGCCATAATTGCTTGACGTCACATACTTCGTTGCTTTGATTGGTTGTAGAACTATCCAGTTAAGTGGAGAGGTGTTTTTCTTTTCTGCATCTGTTGAAATATGGGCCATAATGACATCCCAGTGGCTATGCTAGGTAACTTCAGCTCAACATAAAGTGGATCATGCAGCAGGCCATTGGAGGTTGTCGATTTTGAACTTTGAATCTTCCCTCTGATGGAAAGTAGAAAAGTTTGATTTGATAGGGTGGGCTGAATAATGTTTTTTAATATAGAAAAATGTACAACTTCATTACATAGATTTTTTAGGTGCGCTAACTAGTAGCATGAGATCATCGTCCTAAATATGCCATTTAACTGCATATTTATGAGGTTGTGTATGGGAACTTGGAGACAATGTCTCCATGGTTTGGAGAGGGTAGTCAATAGGAGCCATTCTATTTTTCCTGGGGCCCAACAGGTTTCTTTGGCCAAATATCTTTCCCTCTGAAGTCATCATGCAAGGTACACTGTGCACTGGGATTGCTTTTGGAATACTTGCCTGGGACTGTCAGGGAATTTCAGAGAGGTTACCACCAGAATGTGGTGTCACCAGGTGTCACCAGAATGTATTTGACAACTTTTTGTACAAATGAAAAGGAAGAAAGAAAAGGTTTACTGCAGATTTATCAAAGAATAAGACTTAAAAGAAAAACTTTCACTGTAAATGGTTTAAAATTTCTTACATATACAATTGCAGCTACAGTACAAAGGCTTTGCTTACAAGCAGTTCAGTCTGTAACAAGTGTTATGTAATTACAGTATTAATATTCAATACATTACACTCAGTTGCAGGTATATAACGTGCAAATTTGGTATTTGTACACACACTGTAACTATCACTGTGTTAAGCATTTGTCCTAGATTCATGTTTTATTTACCGTGTAAAATAGACCATCTCACTACGTCAGGCCAGTTCTAAATATCCATATGGCACAACATCTGGATTAAAATGTGCATATAAATACAATGTATTTGTTGTCTGGATGTGAATAATCCTGAATGCAAAGGCAGCAAGCTCTATACAGACTTTGTATGTTTTCTATTCTTGTGAAGCTTAAAGTGTATCAAAGGCATTGTTGTACAGGCAAAACTATCACATGATTTGAACATGTAGTCTCACAACAATGTACGTGCACTAATAAAACAACCATTAAACTGTCATGAATTGACTGACTTCTTCTCCCTCCCCAATATCTGGGTCTCGGTCTGACACTCCAAGAACAACTGCAAAGAAATGCAAAACTACAAAGTTGAAAAAATAAAATAAATTAAATAAATAATTGAGATGCAAAGCTGACAACTAAGGTAAGGAAAATGGCGCAGAGAGACAAAAAACACAGACATTTTTGTGACATTGAGACCTTTCAGAATTCATCAAACTGACTATGGGGGGGAAAAAAACATACAAAACAACACTGATACAGTGTATCCATAAAAAGAGCTGAAACAAGGGCAAATTAACCTGTAGAGTTTCTTGAAGACATTTCACAACTTATCCAAGTAGCTTTTTCATTTATAAATTACTGGTGTTGAGAATTTGGGGTTTAAATAGGAACATATGTGTTAAGTCCCCATCAGTCATTTAGAAACCCTACAAGTCCCGTTGTTCTTTGTTCTGTTTTATCGACTTTCTTTTTTCCATCTTTCTTTTCTTTTTTGATATACCATGACCTGGATAACTGGGGACCTTCACAGACTCACTGATACACTGCATGCTGTGACTTCCACCCGTTTAGCCCGGGGGCCTTGGATGCGCATCTGGGACATGTGACTTGTATTTACGCCATTGGTTGGAGCCAATCAGCGGGCAGCGTGACTCACGGGGGCTGGAGCTTTGGCAGCGGACTACTTCATCCCCTCTGATTCCGGCCTCTCAGCAGATTATTCCTCGCCTCCTGTGAAACTTTCTCTCCTTAAGGCTTTAGCTTGCTGACCATGGCCGGATCTTCTGTGAACGACAGCGCTGCGGAGCGCATCGGATACATCACCCGAGTCCAGAGCTTCAGCGCCTGTCACCGACTCCACAGGTACGACTCTCTCCACCCACTTGTTACATATTCACAACACAAGTGTGTTTATTTCTGAATGTCCGTTTGAATCACTGGTAATCGTGTACGCCGAATTAAACTAACAATCAGCTAACGCTGTGGGGTTGCAGTAGACAATGTGCTGCTGGCGTTTTCATAATAATGCCAGTGGAAGAAATCAAAACCGAGCGTATATTGCACAGAAGCTGGCGCTGCTCAGAGGAGCGACGATCGTCGGAGCAGGAAACGCAATTTATCCAATACTGAGCACAAAGGGAGCTGTGGAGATGTTACTGACAGCCACATGTGGTCCTGTTCTATATATTAGTTCAGTTAAACCTGTGGAGTTAGCCTCATTCTGGTGGGATTTGTAGTTTTTCTTTTGATTCGCTTATGCTGCCTTCACGTGCAGTGGCAGCAGTTGTAAAAATGAGCTCGCAGCCAGTTCAAATAAAGGTTACATAAAACTGAATTATTCATTACTCTACTTACTCATTTAGTTGACAGACTAGTCAAGTAGACTGCTAGTTTACTTTTAAACTTTTGAATAGCATCAGTTAATGCCACGCTAGTAGTCATTTGTTTGTCCGTACACACAGAACAATATGCACAAAACCTATAATAGCAGAGCATAAAGACGAAATAGCATTAATCCAAAAAAAATGCTCTTTATTTAATGTTCACTTTTTTATCCTAGTAGCACGAATTAGCACTTTGCTAGCTAATCTTACAACTAAAAGCAGCTGTTAACGGAAAGCAGCTTCACTGTTAATACATTAAGATTTATTTGTACATATTTTTTTTGTGTTGTTCTATTTTTTATGATAATGGTTGTGTCAAAAGAAACCTTCTGTAATAAACCACATGCCGCGATAATGGTGACAGGGCACAAAATTGTTACATAAGTTTCTTTGAACCAGTAATTACATTATTACATCAGCTATAGTGCTAATGTACTACAATTATTTAAATATTTCCTAATTGTAGTCAATTAATTAACTTAGCATTTGACCACATCTCATTTTCTTACATGGTTATTGCAGTTATACACTTAGATGTTGCAGTGTACAAGATGTACCTGAATGCAGCATGTGTCAGTAAACCCATGGCACATTTTCTTTGTTGACTTGTAAAAACCTTTGGCCAAAAACCACCTGGCATGAACAAAAACACAATCCCTGCTCCCTCTGATCTTTTTCAGCATTCACTTAAGCGATGAGGAGAATAAAAAAGTCTACGGAAAGTGCAACAACCCCAACGGTCACGGACACAACTACAAAGGTTTGTCATGCTCTTTCATATACCCCTATTATTTAACACTTTATTACCATAAATACTGTTACGCTAATTTTTTCCATGACCGATTGTTCATTTTGTGCTTGCCTTCTCTCCACAGTGGAGGTAACAGTGCGTGGAAAGGTGAGTATCTGACAGTCATTTCCATTAAGATCATAAATACAATAGAAACCTTTGTTATCGATAATTTGATTTGCTGTTTTAGTCTTGAAGACATAACAGGCAAATATGTAAACCTTGTATATATGCTTGCAGATTGATCGTCTAAATGGCATGGTCATGAACCTGACAGACTTGAAGCAGTGTATTGAGGTAAGATTATCTTAACCTCACTGTATTTTTTTTTTTTAATTGGATTTTAACTTAGCTTTCTACATTTAAATAAAACTGCAGTTACTACCACATGAATGCAAGAAAAGATTGCTGCTTTATTTTTACTCCAAGAAGTGATGAAAATTTTAATGTGCAAACCCTCCTCTAGATGGAGCTTATTTTGCATTGAGTTTGTTTAGTGAGGGTTAATTTGGAACGAATTCACTGTACCACATTCCATGCTACAATTGCTATATCTCTAGTTTGTTTTAACACAAAACAGTGTGCTGTTGCTTGGTTGGCATTTAACATCTATACAAACCTTCCCTCATTAAACAAGCATTGCCTTTGCTAAATCCTGACCATGCTGCGGGAATCACATAAACTCATGAGGAAGCAGAGCTTGATGAAAAGTTCAGTTTAATGTGACTTACAATGAAGGTAACAAAAAGCACCGCAGAGTGAAGCAGGGTAATCCAAAAAACAAAAAGAAGTCAAAACAGACAACAGAACAAGGGAACACATGAACTCACAATGACAAATGTAGGGAAAACACAAACTGACAAAGAGGGAGGCAGGAACAGGTGAGACCAGGCAAACAAAGACAGGGAGTACAATTAACTAAAAGACACATGGTAAGGGACAATTTCAAAATAAAATGGGAAGCAAGAACACCAAACATGATGACATAAAAAGTCCAAAACTCAATATCCTGAACTTAAAAGGAAGGATTCGAAAGTCAATATCTATATCTATATGTTGTTTTGAAATGGTTTTAAATCTTAATGTTGCAATCCACTTATGTTGATCACGGTTTGAAAAGGTTCTGTGCTTTGCACCTCCTTAGCTATGAACCTATTTTCAGCAACTCCTTTGTGATATGTATGGTTTCCTCATTCAACTTGACTGAAGTGGCACCCCTCCCCTTCCCCCCTTGCAGGAAGTCATCATGGTTCCCCTGGACCATAAAAACCTCGATAAGGACGTCCCTTACTTTGCCAGTGTTGTCAGGTGTGTACCCCTCCAAACTGCTTTTGCAGCACTGTCTACAGACTAAGCTCACAATTGTGTTTACTAAAACCCTCTTCTCTTTCTCCCCTACCCATTAGCACTACAGAGAACCTGGCTGTTTATATCTGGGACAACATGGTGAAGATGCTCCCTCCCAACCTGCTCTACGAGATTAAGATTCATGAGACAGATAAGAACATTGTTGTATATCGAGGAGAGTAGCCGTCTGAGCGTTGACGTAATGTTTGGTTTAGTAACCCTGAAAGTGCCATTAAGTCCAGTTTATTTAAGTGCACTGTTTGCTTGCAGATGACTGCAGGCTCCAGTTAGTTTGGATGGTAGTTTTAGTTTTGTATACCAAAGATTGTGTAGCAAATCCAAATGTTCAGTATTCTTTTAGGATTTCTATTCCTGTAAATGTACAAAAATGTATTTACACCAGTGATCTCCAACCTTATGGTATATGACCCCTTAAAATGAAGCAGTGGGAGTCAAGGAAAGAATGTGAAAATAAGTAAATTCAAAATGAAATTATGTAAATGTAGAGATGCTCTGGACAAATAGCGTCACTCATAATCAGAGTCATGGGTTTAGCCTCTGTGTCTATGTTTACACAAGAGAGGGGTGGAATGGACTTGAGGTTCACCAGTAATGGAGAGGAGACATACATGTTGAACAAGTAAATAATAAACCTGCAGACGTACATAGTCATAGAATGCAGAGTGCACATTTTTGTGAATCAACTAAAAAATTAATACAGTTTGTGTGTAATGGTAGCCCAGGCTGAATTGTTTTATTCATTTAAAGGATGAAATTTAAATTAATTTTTTTTTTTAAGTACATCTGTAAAGGGGTAGCAGCCCATATGTTGGGAAACCCCGGTTTCAGGCCTTCACTGGATGCCAGAGCTTTTGAAAACTTTGTATTCGATCACATATTCGATTGTTAGCACATCAGTTCCATATGGTATCTTTAAGCCATTTTAAGGTCAGTGTTAGCAGTACTGTGGTAAATGCTGAGATTGCAGTCAGTCAGACACTACATACCCCTGCATCTGCTGTGAGATAGAAAGTGTGAATCCTGTCAGAAATAAGGATACAGCCTTACACCCAGACCTCATTGTTTAGTCACCAGTGTCCCATGGCCACAGAAATACTGACACCTACTGGTTGTTCATCTCTCTAATTGTTAAATCAGACTTGTGAATTCATTTCTTACAATAAAGGCAAACTTTTTTGAAGCTGCGAATGATTTATTTATTCTGCTTTTGCAAGTTAGACTCCATGTCGGGGGTTTGACTTAACTGTCTATAACACAAGCTCATGCATTTAGTGCCTGTTGTGTATTGTTACGATCTTCAGATAGCTGTAGATACATTTTAATGCCAGGTGTGACCAAAGGTACTTGAAGCTGGCCACATATGACCAGATTGCCTGGGTTGCATTGGGGCCTAAGACTGAAATGAGTGCAAATATAAGAATCCTTTACACTGGTTGTTTGTTAATTACTTTAATTCTAATTACTTTTACTAAGTCCAAAAAAATAGCCCGTCACCGCTCATCGAAGTAGCATATCTTCTTTTATTGAGGGTAGTGCATGGCTCGGCAATACACTATCTATCAGAATTGTTTTTAATAATGGACAAAGCCACTCAGAAACTAATTATGAACAACCTTAACCATTTATAATGTAATCAGTTGTAACTTGTTTTATATTCTAATACCGTGTTCACACTGGTTTGCACTGGCAGGGAAAAAAAAAAAAAAAAGTCATAATCTGATATCTAATATCCATCTTTGACACATTTATCATCCCTGAACAGCAATAAGATAGTTTGAAGGCTACGGCGACCATATTTCTTGGTTTTCCCTTGCTTAGATTCACTGTAAAAAATAAAAATAATGTAAAAAAAATGGTTTCATATGGTTGTCATGGCAGTGTCCTATAAACTAATGTTGTAGTTTGTTTCTTAATGCTTCTATTTCTACATTCATTATTAAGTTTAATGGAATATTTTACTGTCACTGTGCACTCTAATATAATTTTCTGTGGTGTTTTACAGTATTTTGGTGTGGCCCCAAATACAACACATGGTTTGTATTTGATTATTTGGACCATTTACAGTCAGGTCCATAAATATTGGGACATTGACACAATTCTAATCTTTTTGGCTCTATACACCACCACAATGGATTTGAAATGAAACAAACAAGATGTGCTTTAACTGCAGACTTTCAGCTTGATGGTCCCTTAAAAAGTGGGAGGCACATATACAAACGGTTGTAATTCCTACACCATTCACCTGATTTGGATGTAAATACCCTCAAATCAAAGCTGAAAGTCTGCAGTTAAAGCACATCTTGTTTGTTTCATTTCAAATCCATTGTGGTGGTGTATAGAGCCAAAAAGATTAGAATTGTGTCGATGTCCCAATATTTATGGACCTGACTGTAGTTACCAAAATGTGCTGCTTTGAGCCATTGCAACCATTAGAGGGCGACATATCACTTCTGGGAAAGTGTTTGTTCTCCAGCTTATAGACAATCAGTCTGCCTACAGTCTATGCTCTAGCTACAACATAAATCCATAAATAAACAGATGTGTTCACGCTGAGTTGAGCTAATGAGGTCAGAACATTTGAGTCTAATGTAGCAACACTGGCAGTGTTTAATTCTTATTTTTCATCAGCATCTTCCACGTTTCCCAGCTGTTTCCACACAGACATATTCCATCCTGGACAAACAGAACCATGTGATTCATGGAGATAATTCTCATGTAAAGCTGCTGTAGCAGCAGGCAGCTACTCTGTCTTCCTGACACAGGATAACACGCAATCTGAATTATTATGCAGAGCTCTAGCACACTCGGCTGCTGTGGGATTTGGAAAACAGCAGTGACAAATCACTATTTCAAATACAGCTTATCATGACATTGCTGTATACGCGGGCAAAGGCCATTGCTCATTCTTAGAATACATGAATGGTTCTTTCGCTTTTTAGTATTTGTCACATTCCACTCAAATGTGTTGTCAACTCATGCGGGGGTTTGGCATTTTGGGAAATACATATTTAATTTCTTGCATAGACCTTTCCCAGTATCTACAGCCACCTTATTAACACAGTTTATTGTTTAATCTATACAAACTGAAAAGTAGCCTGCGATAGACTGGCAACCTTTCCAGGGTGTACCCCGCCTCTCGCCCAATGGCACCTGGGATAGGCTGCAGCCCCCCTGCGACTCTTCACAGGACACGCGGTTACAGAAGATGACGATGAAACTGAAAAGTAACAAGACAACATTGAAAACTATGCTTATGTTAGTGTGCTAACATGATCACAAAGACAGTGATGATGGCACGTGAGTTACCATGTTCACATACTTATTTAAGCGTGTTGGCCTGCTGGGGAAAACATTGTTAATATCTCTCAGGTTTGGCATTATACAATATGTTTTGGGACCAAATTTCAGTCTGTGTGCAAAGCTAAGCTAAACTAAGCTAACAGGTGCTGTATGTGGTCTCATATTCTTCAGGCAAGCATGAGACTGTCAATCTTCTCATCAAACTCTCTCACTTTCAAATATGTCAGCCTCCTTCTTCAACCACACAGTTTGAGACCTGCCTCCTTGCCTCGTAGACTGTGCTGTGATCACTTTACCACCTTTGTGACCACAACATGTGTGAAATGTCACGGGGATGCACAACCACGGTTGATAACGAGGGGGTCCCCCTTCTTTTTTTGTGTGCCAGAGTTGTAATCTTTATGTCAAGATTCAGCTGCCAACTCCAACCTTTAATTAATCAAATTCCATAAACATGTGTCATGCACAGGCAGACGACCTGCCACGAACAAGCTGGCACAAGACGATGAGAGCAGAGGTGCCGCCTCTTGACTCTGACTCCAGATCGGAATCAGCAATGTTTATTTCTTCACGTCTTCTTTGTTTTCCAGTAATGTGTATCTGATCCCGGATCTGTAAGAATGCCAACGGTGCAGAGGATCTTCGTAAAGCAGCAGGTAGATACGCAACAAATCAGCCTATAATTACACTGTGATAGAAGGCAGCTGGATTACTGCAATTAACAGGTAAAAGCCAGCAATTATCCTGCTGCTTTGAGGAAAAGTGTTTTTCACTGCACTGTGTGATCCTGAATCAAGTTTTGCTTTTATGTTCTGTCAGGAGCAAATTTGCACTTTAGTGTTGTGTGAATTTAGCTAATAGCAAAGCAGAAGGGTCAGGTTGCATACCCAAATATACCCAAGGGTACACTACTACAGCTTTTGCATAGTTTGCATGTTTTGTCAATTTTATGTTTTATTTTTTGAGGATTCAGAGTTTCTATTTTTACAATCACCTCACTACATCTCTAAAACCATAGGTGGCTTTTTGTGAGACACATGGCACTGTGCCAAGGTAAATTCCGAACAGAGATAAGCTCTTCAAGAACGCAATTGCTCTCAAACCTGAAAAGCTCTCACAGAAACAAGTGCTCTTCAGAAGGTTTTTGGAAAGAATGGTGTGATTGATATTAGCTCTTTCCTTTGGTCATTAGTTGTTGGGGAGCTACGGGTTGGTTTGGAAGAAGAAGCCTGGGAAACTGTCAGCACTTTTCCTTTTCACTTCTTAAGTACACCATTTTTCTCCCGCGGTACTGACGTGTATAATATTTAAAGAGAAGCTGAGTGTCTGGTTGTCGGAGAAGACAAAGCATGTCGCCGGCAATCTTTTGAAAGATGTCAGCAGAAAGTTATTTTTTCAAGTTATTTAAAACTGATTTAATGCTGCAGTAAATTATTTCAATTTTGTTATGGTAGACATGTTGCAAACTGCATGCCTGTCACTAAAAGTTTCTTAAACTCCAAAACGTTTGGTAAAACTAAACCTTTTATTGAATCCCTTGTTAAAAAACAACTAGTTTAAAGCTGCATATATTGCTCTCCTGACCACTTGGGGGCAGCACTCCACAATGAGTTATAACTGACACTGATTTTTTTCATATTACAGAGTTGCAATGTTGATATGCAACGTGTTTGCAAGAAACTGTCTGTTTACACATCCGGAAGACAAAAGACAGAAACAGCGAACTAACAACAATTTGCTAACTTTGTTTTCTCTGTTTTGGGAGGCAGGAGAAAGACTTCCCAGTGGCTGCTAAAAATAAGTTTGAAGAATTGAGCATTTGTGAGTTTAACAACCATAACAATGAATTAGGACAGGCTGAAAAACAGTGGCAGACTTGGATGATCACCTTCCTAGCCACGCAGCTGAGAATAGCGCTTCAGTTAGGGTTAGGGTTACTTTGTTTCATGCAGACGCAGAACGTACATGCCAGCCGGCCATTGGCTGTAATCTTTGTGGTGTGTTCGAGTGCAACTTTCTGGTACAGATACAAGCAACTTGAGGTGACATCACAGTTGGTCTGAGTTGCCAGTTATTCTTTGATGTCGGTTTGGTGTGTCTGTACCTTTAAGGGTTAAAATCATCTGATCACAGGCTCAGATTGATAAGAGTGGGGTCAGGTAACAAAAAAATACAACAAGCTGAAAGATGCTAAACAGTTAATTATGGTTCAGGTTTGTCATTATAAGCAACACTGTCTCTAAATTAATTGGTGAAATACTGATTAGTCTAGCTTTAATTAGAAAGTAAGACTACTAAAAAATAGTCATGGAAATACTCAGAGATTACCACATTTGTATTTAATCCCACTAATGTAAATTTAAATCCAAACAGAAATGTAAGTTATGACCCTCTGAGTACTGTATTTTTAGGTGGTTAATACACTGACTTTGACATACAGTACATTTTTCATGAGAACAGGGTCAAATTCTTGTGCTCTGCACACATGCTGACATCCGCTCAATTTGGCCGACTGTCATCTGATCCTGACAGACAATAATCCAAAATTTCCACTGCCAGCCTGATTAAAAAAAAACAACAACTTGTGACCTCCTGCTTTCATACCCGCAAGATGAAACAAGATAAATTACCTTCTGCTGTCGTTTTCCCCCTGCTGCAAAGTAAACATATCTTTTTGTGCATGAATTCCTTCTGCCTCCAGCTACAGGAGCAGATGAATGACACATTGACACATGCAGGCAGACAAGCAGACAAATGAAAAGCACTGTGGGAGGGGTGGAGAATTAATAGCAGCTCATTATTTGAAGAATCCATTCTGAGACCTGCTAATTCCACATGAATAATTTGATTTCAAAGGGTTTAAGGAAATACTGGTTTCACAATGTGCCCTTTGGATTGTTACACTGTGTTTTTTTGAACCCAATGCCCTGATGGAATTAAAGAGGAGCTCCAAGTTTATATATATTGCTGAAATTGTGGCTGGACAATCAACATCATTGTTTTAATGTGCCATAACAGACAGGTTCCTTCAAACATCTTTGAGCCAATATGATCATTTCAAATTAACATATGTCAAGACAGCTCCAACAAGTTTTTTTCCACAGAAACCTCTAAAGTGACATTTCCACAAATGTGCATATGCATGAGATGTGAGATATTTTGCCTTCAGAGAAGATTGTGATTGCCATGTCCACAAGAAGTATTCATATGAGTCCCCATACTTGTGGTGTTCAAGACAACCAAAGTGTTGTTTTTTTTTTTTCTTGTTTAGAAACCACAGATTTCAGTTGTGACATGTTTGCTGACTTCTTCCAAAAATGTGAGTCCATTAAAGTTCCCTTTGGATGGTATGTTAACATTGTCATGTACTGTAGATGGAGATTTTTTTTTTTGTTTGTTTGTTTTATTTTACCATAAAAGTTTCTGCCTGAGAACAATGTTGATGTACCCAGTAGCCTCATCCTTCATTTGTGCCTTTGCATTTCGTACATTACACTACCAACTCATTAGCTTGCTAAAGTGCGGGCCTCGATGGCTTCTAGATGCCCAGCTGCAGGCTTAACTCCTAGCAGCGGAGTTCTCACAATTTACAACTTTGTGTACACAATATAATTAGTTTAGTTTAGTTTAGTTTAGTTTATTCACCATACCACTGTTGAGACATTACAATAATCCAACAGGAATAAAAAAGACAGATGGGTAGAGTGAATGGGTCCCCCAAAGAAGCTAGAAAAGCTTATGGGTGGGGGCCCATGGTTCATGAAAAAGGTAGTGGTAGCTACAAGCAATGGTATCACACAAATTACCACCTGAAACCAGATGGTAATGAATAAATGCACGTAGAGCGCACTAAAACACATAACATAGATACTTAACATTACATACACATACAATCATACACATACATCCCAATAGTCCATGAGGAGGCAGTTTTATATTAGATATAGGTTTGTAGGAGATTATTTTTAAGTTGTCTTTTAAAGTTGGAGATAGAGGGCAACACCTTGAGGCCTTCATGAATCCTGTTCCAAATCTGCGGCCCCCTACAGACAACACTCATACTGGTGCGCACATGTCGGCGACATTTACCTGATATAAGTGTATTAGATCTCGTATGGTATGTGTGAAGGGGGCTGGAGATGGGAATAAGTCTACTCAGTCTAGGGTTGAGCCTGTTGACAATTTGAAACATAAGGCAGGCATTATGATACTCATTTAGCTCAGCCAATCTTAGTAGCTCAAAGCGATGAAATAGAGGATGGGTGGGAGAATTTGTCTGGGACCATGACAGGGCCCGTATGACTTTCTTTTGCAAGGATGCAAGTTTTTTAAGATAGCTGGTGAAGGTGTTGCACCATATCACATTACAATAGTTAAGGTGAGGTTCAAAGAGAGTTTTGTACAATGTGAGAAGGGCAGACAGAGGAAGGAAATGTCTGATCTTATAAAATAAGCCAACATACTTAGACAGTTTGTTTACAAGATGGTCAATGTGACATTTAAAGTTGAGAGAGTCGTCAATGTGGACCCCCAGGAACTTAGTGGCACACACTCTTTTTATTTCCTGTCCATCAATTTTAATCAGAACGTGATCAGTTTTTTTTTATTTGTTTGATTTGAATAAAATTACATTTGTTTTGCTGACATTTAGTGAGAGTTTATTACATTTGAACCAGGAGTCCACTTTGGTTAACTCTGAGTTTACAATACCTTGTAAGATAAGTGGGTTCCTGTGTGATGTGAACAAATTTGTGTCATCAGCAAAAATAATTTTATGAAATATTTTGGAGGAATTTACAAAGTCATTGATATATAGAATAAATAAGAGTGGGCCCAAAATTGAGCCCTGGGGGACCCCAAAAAGTATGGGCTTACAAGTAGATTTATGATCATTGACATGGACGTACTGTTCCCTTTCATATAAATAACTTCGGAACCATTCAAGTGTCAGACCTCTGATACCATAATGATGTAATTTATACAACAGAATATCAAAGTCGATGGTATCAAAGGCTTTTGACAGGTCCAAGAAAATACCAACACCATATTTTCCCTCTTCAATGCAGTCATTAATTTGTTCTATTAGGTCAAGTATTGCCATGCATGTTGTACTCTTTTTCCTAAAACCGTATTGAGAGGGAACAAGGATATCGATATCTAGTGTATCAAAATAGCCGCTGAGTCTATTGTAAACTACTTTCTCCATTACTTTAGAAAAAGTTGGTAGGATTGATATGGGCCGGTAATTGCTCATATCATTTCTGTCGCCAGATTTAAAAATTGGAATTATCTTGGCAATTTTTGTCATTTTAGGTACAATACCAGTAAGTAAAGAAAGGTTGATACAATAGACCAGTGGCTCTACAATGATGTTAGCAATGGCTTTCATGATGTTACTACATATTCCATCTACACCAGCGGTGTATGAGCTCCTCAACTCCGAGATGATCTTGAGGAGCTCAGTACCATCTGTTGGTTTCATAAAGAATGAATGAATGTAACTACCAGAAAGAAATTGCTTGAAGGTGACACCCTGGGGTTGACTTATCTTCTTAGACAGATTTACACCTATTGAGGCGAAATGATTATTAAAGCTCTGTGCAAGATCAGTTTTGGCATTGCCAAGATCAGGTAGAGCAGTGGGTTTATGTCTCCTGTTGAGGACTTCATTTAACACATTCCATGACCTCCTGCAGTCCCCCTGTGAAGCTTGTAAAAGTTCTGTGTAATGTCTTCTTTTGCCCTTTCTTATGATTTGTGTTAGTTTATTTTTATAAGAAGTATATTTCTCTTTATTTAAGCTAGATGAATTTTTCATATAGGATTTGTAAAGCCTACTTTTGTGTTTAATAGACTTTAAAATTCCCTTTGTAATCCAGGGGTTCTGGAGGGTAGTGCTGCATCTGACAGTTTTCTCAGGGATTGTGTCCTTAATGGAGTCTTGGATTATCTTAATCAGACTGTCATATGCAGCATCAGGAGTTGCACTATCATAGACAGGGTCCCACGACTTGGCCTGTAAATTAACAATTAGGTGCTGTAAGGTTCTCTCATTAAGGATTTTAGATTTAATTTTTAAGGGTGAAGGAGAGAACAATTTGCCAGAACCAAAAAATATTACAATGGGAAAATGGTCTGTGATGTCAGACTGCACGACTCCCGTCTCCAGCTTAGTATTTTGAATATTGGTAATGATATTATCAATAATCGTTTTTGATGTCTGTGTCTGTGTTTTGATCACGAGCTCATGAGCGCCGATTGAAGGCAGCTTTTGTATGGGATTCAGTCAAAAGTGGAAGTTTGTGGAAAGCTAAGGCTTTACGAGTTGTGACACGTTTGCCGACTTTTTCTGAAAACTGGAGGCCCTGAAGTGAATTTTGGATGGTGTGTTAATCTGTAATTATGTAGAGTAATCACAGGTCCATGGGTTACATTTAAAGGGATGAAATGTATGTATGTCAGTGATGATAACACTCTAGACAAAAATGGCACACTAAACAGTACGCCTCTTAAAGTATCCACATGTTAGCATTGGTGCTGTGAATATGTTTGGAGGCTAATGTTAGCATTGTTTATATATGTTTAACCAACATGTTGATTAGTGTAAAATCCTTTGTCTTTTTTCCTTACATCTTAAATCTTCTTCTGTCATATCCCCATTTAGAGATAGCATTTTTGTTTTGGAACTTTTTCTGATTAGACGCTATAACAAAACCAATAAACGCTTCATTTAGCCCCGGTTGCACTTGTACAAGTTTAGTGCTCATCAGAAAATGTTGGCATGCAAACACAATAACCTAAAAGGGTTCCCATTTTTAGGATTGTTATTGAGAACATTTTAAACTTGCCAAAATTAGCCTAGCTGCTGGCTTAACATGTAAAGTGCCTTGTCTTTTCTCTTGTGCTTTTAATTTGTGTATGTTTTGTATCATTATATAATGACAGAAAGTGTGAGAACCCCCCCCCCCCCCCCCCCCCGCAATCCTACAGAGGATAAACGGTAATAGATAATATATGAATGCATTTTTAAAAAATGTTTAGTGTTCATTTGCAGATACTAGCATGCTACCACTTTATTCCTGAAAATAGATAGTAAGTGTGTTAAACATTAAACTAACTTTTTAAACTAACTTTATGTGCTCCTAGGTAATTTTGAGGAAGAACCAACCTAGCTTCTTCGGTCATGCTCAGTTATGGCCATAGTCTATATTTTCTTGGCCATGTTATTGTTGTATGGCGTAGGATTTAGTGCCACCTAGCTGTGAGGTTCCAGGTTGCAACAGAATACTCCTCCCCGACTCTCAGCATTATATTAACTACCTAAAACTACAGAAACCATTCCTGAAAAAATAAATAAATAAATCATTTGATGTGTACCTTAGTGTTTTAATTGGTCCAAGTCCTGTTTTCCTGTTTTCCTGATATCCTGATTCTCCGACCCTTCTAACTAATCTACAACAACATGAGTGCAATAATAATATGCAGCTGGTATTTTTCTGTTTTTGCAATAACCATGTATGTACAGTCACAATATTTATTATTATTATTCTCTGGGTGTTGGGTATTTGGGGTTTATTTACTGCTTTCTATTCGTGTACCTGTATGTCTGACAGTGCTTTATGCGATGGAGATGTCAGTTTCCCAGCGGGAACCTCCCAAAGGGATCAATAAAGTTGTCTATCTATCAATCTATCTATCTATCTATCTATCTATCTAAGTCCCATCCACTTACATGGAGGGGGTGGAGCTTATGAACTATGCTGCAACTAGCCACCAGGGGGAGCTCTACTTGCTTTGCCGTCACTTTTGCGGAGCTGCAGCTTCCTGTGATCAGAGAAGCTCCATAATCCTATTGACGCCATCAAACGGCTTCGTAGTTGCTGGATGTGAGTTGTTGTGGTGCTTGGCTGCTGCAGTTTGTTGCTGAATGATTTCTAGGCTTTTTATGATAGGCTACACTAGAGTAACCAGTCTGGATGGTTAGTGCTAAACAAAACATCAATCTAATATTTTGGGCGGTTTGTCTGTTTTTAGGGTTTTTAAACAGCTTTTTGGCTGGAAACTATCAGCTGCATCTGGCAACACTGGTGGCCACAACTTCAATGCATAAACATGGAAAGTTTCCTCTGTTGAGACAGCGTTTGTCTTTTCTGGTCTACTGTAGGTACCTGCACTCCTGAACTTTTAAGCTCAGAGGTAACTGACCAGATGACTTGCAATTTCTTTTACTGGCAATGTTGTTACTTTTACCAAGGTAAGGTAAAGGTTACATCTTCCACCACAGAAATCTTGCTTTGCCAAGTTGTGTTTTATATTTAAAGACAGGCGACACAAGACACGTGTTTACTGTTCTTGGATAGAAAATATGTCATGTTTCACATATTTTGCATTCAAATTTGCCCACTTCAGAGTGCTATCTCTTTACACTGGAATTTCCTTTTTTTAAGATGAGTGTTGCATATTGTGTTTGAGCCTGGCAGTCTGTCAGCCTGCATTGAACTGCTGTCAGTAGGCGCCGTGGCTGTAGGCAGGGAGGAGGGAGGAGAAGTGTGCGCTTGTGTGGGGTTGGGAGGTGGACTGGTGGGGGGTGTTTAAGCTTGCTCGTGTTTTCTTATTGCTCGTCACCTCCCTCCCTACCTCCCTCCCTACCTCTCAGGGTCAGGTAGCAGACGTAACGCACTCTCACCCACACTCCCACATCTTCAAGAGAGCACACGCACATGCTCCACTTCCTCCCCAGGGCCCGTTCGGGTGAAGACAGCATGGGCAACTGTGAGCTGTGAGGATGGAGAAGAGAGTGTGTGTGATCCAGACTGACTTCCACCAGTACAGACCCACCGTCGCTCTGCACAGCAGAACCCTGGCACATGTAAGAAACCTGCCTCTCTTCCTCTGACAATACCTGTATTTTCTCCTTCACTTACTCCTTTTCTATCTTTCTGTCTGTGAGCCAGTTGTGTATCTGTCACAGTGCTTCCCAGCATGTTGTCAGGGCTGCTCCTTGTTGCAGGCCCACACCTCTAGAAAAAGAGCATTTTTTATTCAGCAGGGGGCGTCATAGAGTATAGGATCATTTGTGACATACGGTGTACACACACACACACACCACACACGCAGGAATGCAAACATAGACAAGCATCAGGGTGCCTGAAGACACACAGTGAATTTAATTTTCTTGCACACAGACTACAAGCCCTTTGAAGATGTTGTGATGGTTACAAGCCGAGTTTGACATTTGCAAACGGTTACTTAAAAAGTCAATAACACTCTTGTGTGTCTGTTTAGTATTTAACTGGAGGCGGGAGGCAATGGCCTAACTTAACATACAGACTTGAAGCAGGGGAAAAGAGTTCTTAAATTAGCCCAATTTACATGTATTCCGTGTAATTTCTTTATACACGTATGTACGGTATATCAGTGAGCTTTAAAAATAGTAATGCGAACTTGAGCTGCTAGCTACCAGTATTTCTATGCTAAGCTAGACATTTTTGAACAGTTCTTCCTCTGGCTATGTTAGTTGGAAGACTTCTACTCAGTTTTTTCGTCATGTTATTATCGGTTTCGTCAACTATGCTGTTTCACAGTACTGAGCGAACAGAGCTTGGTCCAGCTTCGTAATTCTGTATAACATACGATTATGAGCCCTAGCATCCAACCAGTAGACTGTATAAATATGGTCGGCGGAACTGCTCCTCAAAAGTGAAGCCAAAGCAAGTAGAGCTCCCCCTGGTGGCTGGCTGCAGTATAGGTCATAAGCTCCACCCCCTCCATGTTAGTGGATGGGACTTGGGCCAAACTAAAACACTAAAATACGTGTCTAATTTGTTTTTTCACTGATGGTTTGTGTCATTTTAGGTAGTTATTATAATATTGATGCATGGGCAAGTTATTTGACGCAATAGAAACAGGATGTGACATAATGGCAGCCACCAGTTGCCATGCAAACCGCTCTGTAAACTGCTCCGTGAGATTATGAGAGCTGTAAAACTTTACAGTGTGTAGTACAGTGTATAATTTCCTTGTAACTGGTGGGGGTAGAGCAGAGTTTAGTATTAAACGAAAACACAAGTGAGTCTGGCGGAAGTGTGGTCGGGTCATCGATAACACGGCTCCGCATGGCTCCACTCTCAGACCATACTGCACAGACTCTGGCTCCCGCTGCCCGTATCCCTGGAAAAATAGCATCAGTCTGGCCAATGCAAGAAAGTGGGGAGACATTGTCCATATTTATACAGTCTATGGTCCAACCCAGTGAAGTTAATTTCTTTACGGATGGATGGAAACTTTACCACACCCATGGTACAGAGATAAGCCCTGTGCCTCCATGTGTACCTAAAACTACCGTTCAGAGAATACACACATATATATAGAAAACAGAAATAGAGACCTGAACGTGTAAGATTTGTTGCCAAATTGCCTAGCCTGACTACCTTCCTGGCACGCTGCTTCCCTTGATTTTAATCATTTTTGCGAAATGATGTGATAATTGCCACGTTGTGTATTGGCACAATATACTTGCTTACTTACACACAGCGGCAGTAGCAGCAATCTTGACTGTCTAGAAATGCTGTAGCAGTATACCGTTATAATTCTATCTGCATGCTTATCATTTTTTCAATGAATAATGATTTGTAACGGTATGTTTTCCCATATATTGGGATTCAAATTCATCATGTTGTCCGTCCTTATATAGAGTCTGTGGTGGGTGAGGACGAGAGAAACCCTGTCCAATTCCATGTGGCGAAAATTTTTAAAACGATACTGATAACCCCTCTGCTGTAAAAGCTCTTTCCAAAACCTAGACCCAAACTTTGGCCTACATGCTCATTTTTCCAGTCAACTTTTTTCTGCATGGACTTTAGCTAAAATATGGTATCAGCATAAATTGGTTGCGGGCCCACACATTGTCGTCATTTGTCCTAATAGCATGTTTATTGATCAATTTGTAACGATTGCCGTTGTCAAGTAACTTGCGCATCACTGATGAACTATGACCGTTTGACTTCAACCGTGATGGATTCTTCAGCATAGGAATCATGGCGTGACTTTTAGTTTCCATCTCACTTTGTATTTTCACACCCGCACACACATGCAGCACACACAGCTGGGCCCGACAACAAAGACACAAAAGCTGTGTGGTTTTCTTCCTTGATGATTCTCCATGTGGGTCATTGGGGTGCCAGAGAATATGCTGTGCCTTTGAGCGTGTTTCATCTTAAATGGTGCTAATTTGAAAGGAATCCTGCTGTGCTCCAGATAATACTATGTTTGGGTCTGTTCAGTACAACGTACAGTCAGTGTTGTCTATAATCCGCCTGACCTGTGGTCCAGCTATGTCAGGTATTTCAATCAGCCCTATCAGCACACTGACTGGCTGTGAATAGAGCGGAACCCCATGCACGGCATTTATAATGTCAACATCTATCTCTCCAGTGTAATTACATGACAACAATCATGTCATTGATATGATTTACAAGCTGGTCTTATTCTACCTGACCTGCAGTCAGTCGACCACATGAGTGTAAGTGAGCTGTGAGGTGCTTCAGTGATCAAAGTGCCTTCCTCTGTGACCTGCATCCAGAGTTCAGCCAGAGGCCAGGCTTCACCCCGAGGTCCATTCATCTGGGAGCAGTTTGCACTAACTAGCACTGCTCATCTGCAACAGTGCACAGCAGTAAGGGAACAGAAGCGAAGAGGCTGCACACAGTGATTTATGTGGAGCATCCAAAAGCCAGGTCCAACAGTTACAGTCCAACCTGTGCCAGAAAAGTGACAGCAGACGTGATGATGTGCACCATGTACATGCATGACGGTAGCACTGCATCCCCCCCACTTTTGACAGTTAATGACTGCCCTTTTCGTCACGCAGTGAGAAGTTGGAAGCAACTCTGTCCAAATTAAAAGTGGAGTCAGCCATTCCTGCAGAACAGAACAGAACAGTTGATAATTGCGCTCAAGGGGCAAACTGACACACCCATCCCTTTAGTGCTCTCTCAGAAGCTTTGCTTCAGTTCATGGATGCACATTGCAAACCAAATAACAAGAGAGAGGGAGAACAACAACACAGTGTGTAATCTAGCCAGCGTTAGCTAAGTAGTGGGTTAGCAGCTGTTACAACTGCTGCTGCCACAGCAGCATGCAGAGAGGACGAGATGGTTTCTCAGAGCCAGCACAGCAGCCGAAGACAGCGATACTTGCAACTGTCTCGCTTATACAGCTTCAACCACTGCAACAGAATATGTTCATTCTCTGACAGATAGCAAAACAAATGTTACACGCCTGGCAAACTGTAACAGAAGAAACATGCTTTTCCGCTCTTGGAAGTCTCTCCACCATTAGAAAGTCTCACTAATCATGTACATAGTTTTGGACCTAAATGTCATAAATAACCTCATTGGTTCCATTATTATGAATGTACAGATACACATATGGAGTTTAGAAGGCTCAAATGTGACCAAATTGAAAGCAATTTTTTTTGTCCCTAAACTCTCCATCAATTGTATACAGCTATCTAAACTCAATGGTACATTAACTCATACTGGAAAATCCATCACTCTGCACGTCTTTACCAATGAGATCATTTCTACCTTAACAGCTCAATAAAACTTCAATTTACGAGGCCAATTCTTTGATGCAGGATCCAAACTTTGCATGATAGTTCTTTTCTTTTATCTATAGTTGTTTTGGTTTGTTGCATGTCTGAACTTTCACTGTGAAAATGAGTAGGGTGCACACACAGCAGGATCTGAACTTGCCACAGGTGTGAATAGGCGTTGAGATGGGCGAACAGCTGTTCAAATAACAGGGGGGGATGGAGATCATGGGATCAATATTCCAGTTAGCTTTACTCAGACAAGAAATGTCAGGAGTCGGAGGAAGAGGCTGTTGCTTCGCCATTGTCCGGGACAAATGTGTAATAACAATGGGAGCCTAGAGACATTTTTTACAGAGCTGTGAATCGGAAAGACAGTTGTAAAGTTTGTTTTGCTGGGATGAGAAGGGCAGAAACACCTCTGAGCTTCAAGTCAAAACATGAAAACTTTGCTCAAGTGTAACCCACATTCATCACAGGGAGAGGGGTTGCACTGTGACAAAGAGAGCATTTAATCTGTGAATTGTCAACAATAACGCCGGCTTAAAAGGTTGAGCTCTGTGATCATGCTAAAGGTGAACCATTGATGTGTCACATTTGTCTTCCCCTGCTTTTTCTGGCGTCAGCCTGCAGATTGATGTTGAGTGCGACAGAAAGTCCTGCAGTGACAGGTAAATGCATTGTGTGTTCAAACTGACAACAGGCAAAGGAAGTTCAGGTGTGTCAGGAGGGAAATCCTCGTGGCGGTTAAGACACACATGTCCTAAATCTTATTTGGACAACATGGCAATTAACAGTGCACACTTAGGAAAAGATAATACCACATTTCCCTGTCTAATTTCCTCGCTGACAAACTGCACAGTTTGTCAGGTTTGAGAGGAAAGCTAGCTGTCAGGGCTCACAGAGCTGAGATAATGACAGCTCTTTTCCAGATACCGCCACTCAAGCAGCAACAGGTCGCTCTCTTCGTGCGTGTGCGCAACGCACCGCTTTCCCTTTTAAACCGCCTCTTCTTCAGATCACACGATGGAAAATCTGTTTTTCCAGATCCACTTTTGGCTCTTGTTCTTGGAAGTAAATCCAAATCTACTTGTAGAATCTTGTTTTGTGTTGAGAGATGATAGATAAAAGAAGACTGTGGCAAGAAATGGGAATGCATGGATGAAAAATGACCTAAATGCCAGTTAATGGAATTACATTAGGGAAGAGTGCAGTAGGACTTGTTAGGACTTGGGACTTGACTTAGACTTGTCAGTCTTGACTCGGGACTTAAGTGAAAGACTTGAGGCTTGTGAGACAATGACTTCGTCCCACCTCTGTCAATTAGCTGACCACTGTTATTAACGTTTACAAGAGCAGCTTCAAATGTTAAATGCTGCTAGTCCTTTCTAGAGTTGAACCCAGTCACAGTGCATCACACTTACAGTAATAGTAACCACAACTCTAACTATCACAAAGTTTTTATTGACATTTCTAGTCAGTCAGCTGACAGATATACACCGACCAGCCACAACATTAAAACCTGGGAATCTTCTGGACCTGGCATTCATGTGGATTTTACTTTTACCACCCACCTAGACCAGACCAGGCACCCCCACCCCATAGCAATGACACTCCTTGATGGCAGCAGCCATCCCCAGCAGGATGCAGCCTGACACAGACACACACACAAAAACAGTGTAGCAACTCAAACTAAAAAAAACTTATCAAGTATTCTTATCTTTACATGTTTGTTATGTGACTTGCCTTATGTGTTAGTTGCTCTTTGATATTTGTTGAAAAAGACTGCCAAATCTTGTTAGACTGAGTAAATCCCTGAATGCAGCAATTAAGTTCTTTCTCATTTTATACAATGACTACCTGCTGTTTTAACAGGAGGACTGGCAAATGAGCTCCACTGTCAAACTTAGGCTGCAGTTTGTGTCTCAGCGTGTATGGAACATTATGTGTATACACAAGGGCTGTCACTGGTTGACGTCTGTTCAGAGTCTGGATCATTTTGGGAGAAGAAGTCGAACTAGGTCTCTTCTTGAATAATGTGAGCCCATATCTTGCTGTCTGTCTCTGATCCATTGAGCTCCTGAACGCTCCCTTTGACCTTTGGTTGCTGTACCATGTAGTGTTCAGGTCTGGTTGAAAGAGTGTTTATAATTCCAAGTGTTTGCTCTAAATGATGTGAGGTACCAGAGTGGTGGAGTTAACCACACCAGGAATACTAAGACAGTTCTCTAAGCAGTATATAAACTTTACATTGATGGGTTCTTACACAGTTTAAACAAATGTTTCTTACATAGCTGCAAAGGACTATCATCAGTTTCACAAAGGGCACTGGGGCAGAAGTTTGTTGATGCTGATAAATCCCCTGGCAAAAAGGGATCTGCCATTTAAATCATTATTAAGCAAAGTGAGCCTCTAATTTCTCTGATAGTGTAGGCTTTTTGACGTGTAGTTACACAATATAAGCAATTACACCAACCGAATAATGTGTTTTAAACCATTCAAAAAACGATTATGTACCATATGGCTTCTTCTAAAAGAGGCCATGGCAGTGAATTTAGGATTTTGTAACGACGCGAGTTCTTTCTGCTAGGCTATTTCATTTGCAGAGGCTGCATGCTTCTTGGCAAAGGAAGATAGTAACATGGTTGAAAGGCAATAACAAATTTATTTTCCAGCATTTTGCAATCAGTATATTATTCATCTTGTCAGAGATTGCCCCAGGTGTAAGCAAGAAAGAAACCAGAACACCAGCTCCCTTGTTCCAGAACAAACGAAAAACTCCAGATAACAAGATACAAAAATGATTTCTGCACTAATCTGTTTTTCTTTTTATTTACAATGAATTACGTTAAGATGTGTTCTCTTAAGTACTAGTGGCTTGCCCTTTTGGGGGATTTCAGTATGTTCTTATGCTATAAAGTCTAACCATACCAAGGTTATAAAGTTGAAGGAAGATGCTGGTTTCTCCGTTTGGGTCATTGGGAAACAACCCGCTAAATTGTTCCTGTGCCTGTGACTATCATCCAGTCAACTTCTAGTTGTGTGGACTACTGCTGTCAAGACCTGTGTGCAGTTCCAATATGGCCGCACATTGGAACCATTCTCGTGGAGCGTTTCTCATTGTGGTGTTGTTGTTGTGTTCTTTCTTGTGAAACATCATGAGTTTCTGCCCAAGTACTGTTCCAATTCAATGCACACATCTGAGTCCAAATTCCAAATGCCCAGATGCGTTCTTCCCCCGCCCGTTTTATCGAGGATGCATCGGGAGGTAACTTGTGCGGACCTGGGATAGGAAAGTCAGGTATCCCAGAATGCATTTCTCGGACGTCATCAAGCACGCTGCTGTTCCAGTTACAGAATAATTGCACTGCATAAGTCTCTACTTCAAAGTTGTATTTTTCAAGTCTGATCTACTAAGTATGCCTCATGTTAAACCGTTGAAGCTGTAGTACAATTTCAATCACGGTAGGGCTCCTCCTAACCGTTACCTAACCTGTTGTGTTTGCTTGTTTGTCTTTTGATCAACAGTTGCAACTAGTTAGCTAGAAATCAAGGCATTCCTGTGAAAAGAATGCTTTCCATCCTCAGAAACATACGTACCTGCTTCCACTGAGAGGTCAACTGATGAGTATGCTGCTTTAGAAAAGAGATTCATTCATTCATTCATTCATCTTCTGCAACCGCTTAGTCCTGTTAAGGGTCACGGGGGTCTGCTGGAGCCTATCCCAGCTGTCATTGGGCGAGAGGCGGGGTACACCCTGGACAGGTCGCCAGTCTTAAGCACATTCACTGAAAATCATTAACCTCACTGCCACTGCTTTTTAATCTGGATTTGCCGCACCTGAAATTAAATGCGATGCACTGAATCGGATGACTGTTTGGAGTTAAAGGCAACTTGACGGATACGTGGCAGCCATGTAGTGGTTACGTCTGGTATTGCTACCTGAATTGAACGGCAAATGTGCTGATGTCTAGTAAGCCCCATGGCAACAGTTGTCTTCCCTTCCCCACCTTAACCAAGTGGATTTAACATTAAACACATTTTGCCACTGTGGCATGCATTTGAGTGAGGAGTCAGCAGGTTTGAGTCAAAAATGTGGTCTTAATTTTGAGAAGTACAACTGTGACCCAACCCCACCAGCAGGAGATATAGAGTTCCCAGTAATCTCAACCATTGTATATATACCACTGCGGCATACTTCTTGATTTCTTACCTTCCTTTGTGATCCCACAGCACTGTGGTGGGGTAGTGCAGCAGCACAGGTGGAACTATTGTTACTGTTGCAGTAAAAGAGGGCCAGCAGGAGGCCAGAAATGTGGGCACATGTCAGTGTTCATACACACATGTCGATTTTTTTGTGTGTATGCTTGTCTGTGGTGTAGAGAGGGAGATTGGGGCTGTGTGGACAAAAGTGAGAGAGGGTCAAAAAAAGCAGGCGGCTAAGCTGAAATATCAAGCCTTGCTGCATATGCGTGTGTGAAAATTGTGTGTGAGAGTGCTGCAGCAGGCCGGGTCTCTGTGTCGCAGCAGCACGTTCACTCAGAGGAGGCAGGGATGAGGGAGAGAGAGGAGCTGAGGAAAGCCTTGGAGCAGAGTGACCGGCTCCTGTCCAAGGTCCGCGAGCTGGAGGAGCAGAACGCCCAACTTAACGAGGAAAAGAATGAGGTGGCCACTAAATACCACGCTGTAAGTCTCTGCTGTGCCTCGCTCCTTGTTGCTCTCTGTTTTATTTGTTTTTTTCCCTTTGTTAAAATCAAGCCTCTTTTGTTTCACTAACTTGATATTTAAGAACTCACATCATCTCTGATTAAATTTGAATTTCTGCTCGATAAGGGATTTTGAGTGGGTCATTATACCAATCCCGTCTGGATGAAATTAAGTGGATAATGATACCCTAGCAGAGAGAGAGAGACAGACAGAGAGAGAGAGAGAGATGCAACCACCATGGCAGTCGCTGTGTTGGGGCTTGTTTTAATGCTGTGGGTTATAACTGCTGTGTTGACCATTTTCCAGCTGATCATTTTATTGAGAGACCAACTACAGAGTGGGTTTTTCCTCAGACTGCTATCACAGTGCTGTGAGGCACCACGCTGTTTCCTGGCCTTAGGCTCGCTGTATGACTGACTGGTTTACTGCGAGGACTATTCCAGTGGCACATCCCCTTCTCTCGAGAGGAAGTGTTACCACAAGTTTTATTGTGAGAAATCCACACCACATTCTTTTTCAGAAGTGTTCCATCCATAAACGTAGCGCGTGTGAACGTGCGAGCGCCCTGAAATATGGTCGAGATCAATAGCAAAACAACAGTTTATTCATTGAACAAAACATTCAAGCTGCTCTAACCCATAATTTTAAATGAATATATACCAAAAGGCTGCTTGCAGTGTGAAAGAAGTTGCTTGAGGTGATCCATCCACAAGATTTAGATTTCGCCAAACTGTTCTACAGAGAAACGCCTTTTAGCATCTTTCAGATCGTTCTTTTGGTTTTGATTCAGGTAGTTCTACAACAGCCCGCTGTCCTTATCAAAAACATTTTGAAAAACCCATTGTGCGTTACTTTCCAATTACTGAATGGAAATCAGAGATAGTGGCTAGTGAATGAACATAGCCTAGCATCTAGCAGGCTAAGAGCAAAGGTCAAACAGAGCTGCTAAAGTATGTGGTGTGACCCCATTGTGCAGCAATCACTGCAAATACCCATTTCCAGTAACTGCTGATCAGACATCTATCACGGCTGGGAGGAATTTTAGCCTCAGTACAGAACCACTTCAGTTCTGAGCTGTTGGTGTGTTTCCTTGGGGCTTGTGTGCTTGGGGTCCGCAAAACATTTTCCCAAAAGTCATCTGGCTTGTCCTCATGATGTTTAGAAATGTTGTTTTTTGCAGAGCAGTGGCTTTGTCCTTGTCACTCTGCCATGCACGCCATGGACCACGATTGTTCAGTGTTCTCCTGATGGTGGATTCATTCATCATTTGTTCATAACATTATTCCAAACTCTTTAGAGATGGTTTTGTAGCCTTTTCCAGCCTGATGAACTCTTTTTCTGAGCTTCTCAGAAAGCTCCTTTGTCGGTGCCATCATGCACTTCCATAAACGTGTGTTGTGAAGCCCTGATTTTTTTTACAACACAATGGGGCCCTGAACAACATCTCAGTCAGACTATGTTGATTGGAATTGATTGAAAGTGACTTGTAATCTTTGAGGTGCACTTATTTTTGCAACTCATAGATATGTAATATTGGCTAATTTTCCTCAATAGACAAATAAACACTTTAATCTGCAGATGTTTAAGTCATTTTTATGCAGAAATCTGGGAAATTCTGAAGGGAACAAAAAACCTCTGTATAGTTATATTGTAAAGAAAAAAAGATGGATTCAAATCTTTTGTAATTTGTGTAAAATTTTGATATGTAATATTGGCTTATTTTCTTAATAAACATATAATACACACTTTCACACTAGTACTGTGAAAATCTTCTAATGTTTTATGTCATTTTTATAATAATAAATTTGATTTTTTTCGAGTGTAATTCTGTTGTTTGGGATACTGGGCACACACATCTCTATCCTTGGGAAGACTTTAACCTAACTTAAGCAAAATAAGAGCCTCCAAATCGAAATAGAGGAATGTTTTGCTGCGAGACTTGTTGAAGAGCTTCAAGATAACGTCATGATTGGTTTTGTGAGACTGTGAGAAAGTAAATCTCTCCTGGAGGGAGAGAATTTAGAACGTGGAGCGGCACTGCTGTTGCTCCGGGGTTGCCCATGCAGATTGCCTTAGCAGACTCTTCAGACACATCTTGAACCGCTTCAAGGAGCTGGACCTTGGCTCTTGTCCTCGTCTTTTACTGCCATCTGGATATGACAAACTCATGTGTCACTGTTAGTCTCCGTCTGTGTGTGCCTTTGAATACAGTGACCTTTATTAGGTATCATCTGCACACTCACTTTATTTGATGACTTGAGCTAAGCCCTACTGCCAGAAATCCTTTTTTTTTTTTTTCTTCACCAGGGGTTAAATGGGGTTTATTGCCACAGTTATTTCACTTTATTCCAGAAAGTCTTTTATTTCACCAGAAGCAATGCGTTACACCTCTTATACGCCTCGGCTTCTTTTACAGAAAAACGCAGATTTTTATCAAAATCACCAGGTGTGCATTGGCCCCCACCATGTTTTGTCTCCGCCGCTCAGATTAGCCAACCATAAATAATGACATTAATCTGTGGAGGAGACAGATCAGCCAGTATAATTCATATCTCGGAGGCCTCCTGACTTGACTGCAGTGAGAAATGTGACCCCTTGTCAGAGCTATTTAGTGCTGCTGTTGCTGCTGCCTGTAAAGGAACCTTCCAGTTTTCCAGGAGGAGCTTGTCCCATTCCTCATTACTCGTCATTTGCTGAAGCTGGAGGGACACCTCACACATAAATTCCTCATTGTTAATCAACCTTAATGCTCTTTTGCCCTGTTAGGTTAACACTGTCCTGACAGGCTGACATTCTTTTGGTTCATAGCTTATAAATGTGTAAAAACTGAATTTATTATCGTCTCCAAAAAAGAAAAAAAAATGTTTCCATTTTATTGATATCAAGTTATCCAGTCCAACATTTCTCTGTACTAAACACCTGGTGTTATATATCACTCTGGTTAGGTGGAAATATAATAATATTTACAGATTTTATAATACCAAAGAAAAGAGTTGGGCAATTAGTTTGACATGACTAAGAATCTAAAGCAATGCTAGCAACTCTGAGAAGCAGTTAGACACAGCAGTGCTTTGAGCTGAATGATAGGACTAGCGACAATTTTGCAGCTGCAACTAAAATTCATTCAAAGACTTTAGAAATGCCATGTTCTATTATTCAAAATCCAGTGAAAAGAATTGCAACATCTAATATTCAACCGACTATTTGATAAGATGACATGATGACCAGTTTCAAGTATTTCAACTTTGTTTATGAGGAGTCATATTTTATGCAACACTTTCGGGTGGCTATTAAATACTAATCTTACCACGAGCCTCAAGTGCCATGGCTAAACACATAGCGTGATTATTTGCAAGTTTAGTTTAGAGATTTAACCTAATTGATGGTTTCACTATAAATATGACTGTGACGAATGAAAGTTAATCAATGATAGTTCAGTTTTTCATAATGCGTTAATAATTTGTTTGCCTCCAAAGCAACTACAAGACTTCAGTCTCAGGGAGAACTAAAAACTATATTGAAATTAGTGATCCTGCATCGTGCAAAGGGCTAAAATATGTCCTTAACCCAAACCTAGCAACAGTGGCTTACAGTGACAGTGCAGTGCTAACACAATTTTGTATGCTCACCTCTTAGTTTAGGATGTTAACAAGGTAATTCTCCAGTTAACACAAAAGCACAAAGATTGTTGAGGCGTAAAATTCACCTTCTGAGAGACATGAGAATTTCTCAGTGTAGCACAACAGGAAGAGTTAGCGGTTCACCAAACCAGCGGGTTTAGATCCTTGGGACCTTGTATGTCGTTACTAAATCCCATGTCAGTCACTGTAATAGTTGTGAAGGTATGTTGCTAGCATGACTAAAAAGTGCCACTCAGGGGAAACTAAGAAAACCAGGGGTGGAAAGACACTAGCCACTTATATTCACTGTGCAAAAACACCAATAAAACACAGACAATAAAACTAAATTGGGATTTTGAGCATTTCCACAGCAAGAAAAACCCATTTTGATTGTTTTTCACAATTCAAACCATCTCAAGTACAAATTGACAGAGAAAAATCCTCTGTTTATCCCTCAATTACTACTAATGGGAAATAAATGTGTTCCTGCAGAGCTGTCCAGATGCCCCAATTCTGCATGTGGAAAAACTTTCAGTCTGGACTGGCTCTGAAGTTGCTGGGGCCCGAGGCAATCTGCGGGACAAAAGACTGGCAGGGAGAGATGAATGAGGTTGTAGAGGGGAGGAGACAGGAGGGTGAAGAGAGGCTCAGGAATGGAAGACTGACTTGATGTTCAAGGGCAAGAGAAGGAAGCCAATGAATGCATGAACATGTTGGTCAGGAGATATAAACTCTGAGGTGAGTTTTTATTTTATTTCCACCATTAGGTGGACGTTTTGGCTGGAAAATTATGGTAGAGGCTATTAAATGGATTGCATGGGCAATAGAGAGGTACTGATGGGGATGTCAGAGGTTTTATTCTCACAATTCTTCCTATTTTCTCCTCTTTGAGCTTGGGCTGTCTTGAGATTTCTGACTATAGGTAAGAGAATGCACTGTAAAGACTTTGATCTAGTCTCTTTCTAAGTATTGAATGCACCAAACTACAGCAATGGCAGCAAATATTGGATGGGTTGCCATGAATCATCACTTTGGCGATCACTTGACTTTTTCCTTTGTGTTACCATTTGACATCTATTGCACTTAAATGAAAACTGTTTGGCAAATTCTCAGACAGCATATGCTGCTGTCTTTCAATATTTGAGTTCCATACCATTGCATTCACCCTCCACTGCTTAAACTGATAAAATACAACTCGTGTTCCTGAATTTCTGAGTTCTGAGACCACACTGATGATCGATGACTGAC
The DNA here is from genome assembly GCF_963514085.1 of Chelon labrosus. Taxonomy (NCBI): domain Eukaryota; kingdom Metazoa; phylum Chordata; class Actinopteri; order Mugiliformes; family Mugilidae; genus Chelon; species Chelon labrosus. The sequence continues at coordinate 21,849,537 of NC_140352.1, forward strand.
TGATGAGACTGAGACCAGATAAGGCAGCTAACAGCGTTATAGTGCTGAAATGTTGTGCATAGTGTAGGTGGTGACATTTAGTGAAGCATTACCCAGAGTTTCAGAATGGCAAGTATATTAATAGTTTTCAATTATTATTATATTATTATATTATTATATCATCTACCTATTTTTGCTGCTGTCATGGTGAAACATCATGGTTATCTGCATTTCTGCATAAAAATGACTCAAAAAACTTCCTGATAATAGACAAAGACAACCGAATCAAACCAAAACAAGAGATATTATACTTGTGCATTTATTTATTCAATTCAATTCAAAATGTATCATATTTGAGAGCTGTTAAAGTGTGTGAACCCTCGTCTTCTGTATCTTGTGGGACCCCCCCCCCCCCACCGCACAGCAATAACAAGCCACTAAATGTTTCTGGTAACCGCTGATCAGTCGTCAACAGTGGTTTGGAGGAATATTAACCCATTCCTCACTACAGAACCACTTAACTTTTGAAATGTGGGTGGATTTCCTCACATGAAGTGCTTGCTTCAGGTCGTTCCACAAATGCTGTCCACAGCTGATAAGCTTAGACTAATTGAACTCTGTAACATGCTAAACATCAGCACACTGGCATTGCCATAGTCGTTCATCAAATTTAAAGCACCACTGTGAAAAGGTACACGGCTGTAGAGTCTTAACCCTGTTTTTAACAAGATCCTGTGATAGGTATTTTAAGTTAAACACATCCGGCAGATGAACCCGCAGCCTCCTCTTCCCTCTGGTGTTATCACTCACTAGCTATCTTACCTTCAGGATGTTCAAAGGCAGCTGGCAGTTAAATGCCAAGCTTTATACTGTATGGAGGCAACAGTTTGAACCCTTGATACACTTCACAAATATGCTTTTGGCACAGAGCAGCCAAACAAAGTCAGAGATCATCAGTGTAACCTCAAGGCTTTCCTGTAATGCTTCCATCCGGTAACCATGTCCTTACATTACCTTATAACTCTGTACTCAATATCAGCTGCATGTCGTATGTTAGAATGAATGAACGAACATGACTTCAAAACACCAGCATAAACAAGAAACTGGCCTTTCTTCTTGGTGTGCCTTGTGTTCCGAGCCTTTGGGTTGGTATGATAAAAAAAAATACAATACAGATTTGATTTAGTTGCTTTTCTCATTCTCTGGCTGCCTCCTTGTCAGACATGAGAGTGTTGGTGTTGGACGTGAGTAGCGTCTGGAGATGCAGATTAGTGTCTCTGGCTTCTCAAACTCAAGTGGGCGTGACATGAACAGATCTCTCTGTGCCCTCTGCACAAGACTACATTGTCTAAATAAAACGGAATTCTCAGAAATCTTCTGTTTTTCTTCCTTAAGGCTGCATGTCTTCCATACCTTAGTGGCATTGGCAGAGAGCTCATCCTTCCTCATGTAACTGTGTCCACTGTTGGGCAGTTTTAGATTCTGTGTTATTCCAGCTTCACTGCATGTAATTTAGAAAGGTCATGTATGGTTGCATTTCCACAATCCATGGCTGAGAGTCGCTCATCGCCAGCTTCTGGGCAACGAACGTGCTGGAGTTTGCCTTAAGGTAAAACAGTCATGTAGAACACATGTAGTTCCTGACACCTCCAACCACAGTTCAAATGTTCTGATTTTGACATCACTGCACTTGTCTGTGGTTTGCAATGATCAAATGAGCAGCTGCCATGTGTTCTTAAGTCTGCACGTTGTTCACATGCTCACGTATTAAAAGTACATCTTGGACGTTTTCAGTTTTTAAAGCATGTCAAAAGATTGCATAGTATAAATCCATGTAGGCTCTCTCATCAGAACAGGACATTTGTATGTCTATACTGCACATCTTTTCCCTGGGATTATCAATCATGATTAGATCTTGTCACGGTAACTGATGTTAACTTTAGATAGGGAAATGCTTAGTCTAGTATTTTTGGGTGGCGTCATTCAAGAGCAACATCCACACTTGAATCTAAAGCACAATATGCCTTGTTGTTCTCGCTAAGATGAATGCCACGGCATTGTGTGGGACCATGTGGGCGTGGGCGCACAAGACATTTATGTCAATTATAACTGAGAGAAGAAAAGGCGTTCTGACTCTGGAATACTGCCCTCGTTTTTCTTGTCCTTTTTGTGCTGTGGCTTTGCTGGTACTGCTTTGGGCTGTATTTCTGTGGCAGCCCGGCACAACGTTAAAGGCTTTTCTTCTGACTTGACATCCTACACCAAATACTGTCCCTTTGGGACACCTTTGAATCCTTACCCCTGAAACTGGGGAGAGCCACCTGTTTCTAAAGGACGAGACTGTATAGTAGGGAACGGAGGGAGGCGAGGCGGTTGTTGTGGTGGAAGAGTGGACCAAGAAGTGGGTACCTTGGATGGGTTACTAGCGGCTGGACATACTTACGGAGGAATGTTTGGATTTCAGGAAGGTATACCAGCACACCCTAAATGAAACACAGATGAATGGTGGATTGAGAGAGAGAGAAAGTGTACTAGAGAGAAGAAAAAAGCGAAAGAAAAGGAGAAGACTGACAGAATAAGTAGAGTGAGGGAGGCAAAGAAAGGTGAGCAGAGCTGCAAGGGTGTCGTGAGAGAGAGGATCTGCGGGGAGTACAGACCAGAGCACCACCAGGGAGTGAATTACTACTGTTACTCCTGTTCAGACCCACCTGGAACAACCAGAACAGCTGCACTCAAGTCAAAGGAGGAGAAAAAGACGTGATTAAGCCTCTTTGCCGTAGCATGGAAAAACAGTCGGGCAAGTTGCTACATTTCTAAACACGTGGGGTCTGCAGAGAGAGACAGTGTGTACACTGGAGGAAGTATCGCTGAAATGATGTCGATGAGACAAAGTCAGCATTGCCACTCCCTCTCCGATAACTCCGAGGAAGCCAATGGGAGCCATGCAGACCCTGGACCAGAACCTGAGGAGCTGGATTGGGACGGCTATAGCACCATACTGGAGCACAGATTAGCCGCTGTGGGTAACATATACAAGAGTGGTTCATTGTGGTGTGCACACTGTACTCCGTCATTGCACATTGTATATGTTGTAGAGTTAAATTTAGGTCAAAAGTAATTTTTCATAGCAACATAAATAGAAAAGAGCAGGTGTCACTCACAATAACTATGGCTCCGTTCTATTCAAGTGTTCCAGTAAGACATGGTATAATTGTGTGTTTTCTCTGTGATGTGAGAAAGTTTCATCCATTAAACGTAAATGTAAGTTAGGTCAAATCAACATTTACTAATAAGAATACTACAGAATAAAAATTAGCTTTGTCCTAAAATGTCGTGAGCTTAGTCCACGAACCATTAGCAGGACCCACCTGGTCTGCCCCAACTTGTTGGTTTACATCTCATTTTAGTTAGCCTGCTTATTTGGATCTTTGCTGCTTTTGCCCTCATATTAAAATCTTGTTCACAGAATCATTCGGGAAAAATCAACTGGCTCTTGCATGTACTGGAAAGTTATAAGTTTCTTGCTAAGAATTAGCTTTACCATGCTCTTACTGTGTTTACAACATGTGTATTCGAAATCTACAGTATGTTTCAAGTTTAAACTGTGGGCGGAGTGAAGTAGTAGATTTAGATAGTTACGGATTAAATATTTAAATATGTTTTGGAATAAAGTAAAAGGTTGAAATAGATAGCTTAAAGTAATAAAGTTACTTAAATGGATAATTGGTTAACCAAGAGTAACAGTTCGCTAAAAGTAATAGATAATGGCGAAATGCTGGATAAATGGATTATCTAGATTATTTGTAATACTAAAGGAATCAAATAAACTGGATGTAACTGGATGTAATAGATGCATTGCTGAAACATGTTCATAGTATGAATGAAAACCTTTACAAAGCAATCCAAACATTCAGTTGACTGAGTGACTTTTGTGTAGTCTGCGTTTCCATTCAGTTAAAAATCAAATCTAATATTTCAGACATGGTGTGGATTAGAGGGTATTGGAGCTCATTCTACTTTATCATTGACCTACTTCTAAGAACAATCAAACGAAACTATCTCTCCTCACTTTTTTCCTCCCTCCAGAGCACCTCCACCTGCGGTGTGTTTGTACAATGTCTATTTATTTGTATTGGTATAAGTGTTAATCCACGCACATGAATCTATGTTTAGACGTGTGCATTTGTGCGTACATGCCTTTTGTGTGCTGAGTGGGCTTCTGTCCAGTTTATACCTGTTAATACCTGTTCAGTGCTGACTAGACGAGAGCTGTCAGAAAGTGCCAACAGAGTAGCACAGTAAAGAAAATGATGTGTGGAGGTTTCAAAATGGCGTGGAAAGAACTCAAACCAAGGGCTTTTATGGAAATAAACTGAGATGGAAATGTGGTTGCCTGATCGTTTGACAAATGCCCAGATATTTGGGTATGCTATTAGTTCGTTCCAAATGCCTTGCCCATGATGACTGGCCCATAAGAAAGTAACAGTAACCAGAGCAGACTCTCACAATCAGGTCCTTTCGCTCCTATTATGGATGGCAGTTGATTAAGTGACCTGGCGTTTGGTAGAACTTGCTTATCTGGTCAGTACTGCACGTCACCGTGTTGCCTCTTAGTTCTACTATATTAAGGTAAGCGCAAACTAATAAAAGAAGGGTTCTTCTGACTTGAGGGAGGATACGTTTCATCTTGTGCCATACCCTTTGGTAAGATCCTCTTTGTATTAACTAATTGTCTTGATGTTTTCTTCAGCTTTTTTTTCTCCAGCTAATCCCTTCATATTAACTTTTTATCCCTTTTAGAAATGTGTCATGGTTTTTTCTTACCTCATGTCACCTCACCTCTTTTCCTTTAAGCCTTGATCCTTTGACTGTAAAATCTACTTTCCAAAGATACTGTATATTTAGCTTGAAGCATATTAAGATAAAATTGGTGTTATTGCATAAAGCAAATCATAGTTATTTAAATGTATTGTAGCATGATTATTGGATTATTCGGGTGCTTTAAAAAGCATAAAAGCAAAGGGTGGTCAGAGGTCTAATCAAAGCCAGACTTGTAACTTTAGTGACACTTGACTGAAAATTAATGATGATGTACCTGGCACAAAATTAAATCAAGTCAATACAATAACCTGCACTGTATACAGCATAGATTAACATACTTCACATTTAATCTGATTTCAATCCACATCCAACCCTCTTTGTGTTTTTAACCACCCCCAGGAGCAGGAGAGCACCCAGGTATCCGAACACCGCTGTTCACAACTTGAGAAGGCCAGGCGTGAGCTGGAGCGGCAGCTATCCGGACTCTCAGACCGTCTGGAGGAGGAGGAGACCTGCTCAGCTCAGCTGGTCCTTCACAAGGACAGACTGGAGGCCGAGTGCAGCATCCTCAGACGAGACCTAGAGGATCTGGAGAACGCTCTGACCGTGGCCGACCAGGATAAACAGGTAAAATGTTATGGGCTCTTCAGCCACAGGACAGCCTCCTTAAATAAATGATAACTTTCATGCATTATGTCATATAGTAGATTAAAAGCCACAAACTAAAGCTGCAAGAAGATCTGTGATTTTCACGGTAGAAAGGTTATTTATTGCAATAATATTTTTTTACAAAATAAGTTTCAATAGATATTTAATTTGTAATAAGTATTGTCTCTTGTCTTGTGACTATGTAGAACCCCACACTGTTTCTCAGATGCTACACAACCTGAGAAGAAGCATTTTAATCTTAAATTAAAATGCTTTAAATGCTGAATTCTTGTTTTAAGCTAAAAGTCATACATTTTATGAGCTGTAGCTAGTTCTTAACCTTATTTTTTTTTCTTCAGAGGCTACACACAGGCTACCCTTACTTACTGATGAAGACTGACTGTTATGGGTGCATATATTGAAAGGAATGCCCGCTGAAATTGATCTGCATAATTTAATATATACTTCAATTTACAGTTAGTAAATGAAAGTACAGTAATGTACAGAGCATATATATATTATACAATACTAGGCAGACCTACCTGAAAAGGGATGTTTATGAAACCATTTCTGTTTTTTTCTTTATAATCACTTCAACAATCTGTTTTATGGCGTTGCACAAGGCAGTTGGTTAGGTCCTCTGATTTTCTCCTTAATAACTCCTTAATAGCTCATATATCATCATATAATGCACAGTTTTTGTTGATGATACACAAATATATTCACATTTATGTAATGTTCATGTCTGTATAGTTGTATTAGTTAAATCGAAAAATGACCAGAGCTCCCTGATTCACTGATTGTCAGCAATCAGTAAATGAATAACTTACCCTGAAGTAAAACAAAGGCAGAAAATATGTGAATTAGTTTTAGTTGGCCCAAAAGCCAAACACTATTTGTTTGTTGTTTTATCTGTCCCCTGATCTGTCCTCTTTATTTCGTAATCTTTATTTTTTTCCATTCGTGTCTCCATTTCTCTGTGTTAGTCTAAACAAGTTGCACGAGCATTGCAGAGTAACTCTTAACGGCTCAGTCCCTCAGAGCCAACGTTTGTTTGAACATGTTTTTGACAAATTATAGAGCAGGGAATCATACAGTCGCCTGTTGTAGTTTTACATATTTCTGTGTTATAAATTTCAGGCCCCAGTTAAAATGTCTTCCTGCTGAGTCCCGCTTGAACTCTTGAAGTAGTCGAGTTTTTCCAGGCTGTGATGAAGCACCGTCTCCTCTGTGCAGACACTAACGAGCAGAGGCTCCTCTGACATCTCCATTACAGCCCCCTCACCAGTCCCCTTTATCTGTTTCACTGAGGTGTATTAAAGGATTAAGATGCTATCTTGGTTCAGGAATGCTACAAGAATGCACTGCACTCACAACACTGTCCACAAAGGGTCCTCAGTGAAGCAGTGTGGTGTTAACTTAGCCTCTGCACAGTTACTCTGATCAATTTGATGTGGGTCATGAAGTTAAGAACTTCATCCTCTGGTTATATGAAGTTTTTCTTGGCTAATTGATGGAGAAGATGCAGGAGAATTGTGAGAGGACTCCAGCACAGTGGATGCAACAAGACCAGACATGTTTGATAGCAGAGTTGGCACAAGGCTTTGAAAAGGAATGGCGTGACCATGTATGATGTTTTTGGTACGCTGTCATAACGGTCCATATGGTTGGACATGATGTGTTTGATCTAAAGGAGTGGAGCAGCAGAGCAGCGGATTTCGCTCAGTGTGAAAACACATTTGTGTCCCCAACACCCGCATATATCTGTGTCTGCAGCCTCGCCTTCAAAGATTCTTAATCATCGCATATGTCTCTCTAGGTCCTTGTGTTTTCAGTGTGAGCAGGGATTTCACAAGCAAAGAGAAGGCTTTGATGTCTATTAGAAAGAGGCAAAAATAATGACATCTGTTTCTGTCGTGAAAGGACATAATTGTTTTACGGTGCAGCTGCGGAGTCAGAGCCTGCAGACTAAAACAACTGCATTCACATGCTATCGTGGCAGTTTTCCTAAAGGAGGAAAGCATTAATAACCGCAGAAAGAGGGGTTTTAGCAGAGCAGAACTAGAACCTGACAGTGCAGAAAAATATTACTTAGCATGAACAAATCACACATTGCCTAATCTGACCTGAAATCCCTGATGATAGTGGCTGTTTATATACCCTTTTCCTCTTTTTAAAGTTGTCAGACAGTGAGCTGAGGAGGCTGTCGGAGCAGCTTTTTCAGAGGGAAGAGGTTCTGCAGAAGCTGCAGAAGGAGAAGGAACATCTGGTGGAGCTTAGCCAGGTAAGCGCTCAGTGAGTGTTGTTAAGCTTCAGGGCAGGCTGCTGATTATACAGTAGGCAGTATTAAAGCACCACTCCGGCGGTGTAGTATTGCATATATTGCTGCATTTTGCAGCAGGAATCAAGATATCCAGGAACCAGATAATCCAGATATCCAGTTTCTAGTACGGGTCATTCCACCACCTTTCAAACTCCACCCATCTAATGTGTGACGTTGATAAGAAATTCAGATAAATTTTCCTTTTGGGACATTTTTATTATACTAAATAAACTATATGAGAGTTGACAGGGGGTGATGTGATTAATGATGTGTGCCTAAGGGTTATTAGGTTACCAGGCTGAACTTACCAGCACTGTTAATGTGCTTTTTTCTCAATCTTGATAAAATCTCTTCAGAGTCATAGAAGACATTGCACAGCTGTTTTCACTGTCTAGTGTGTGACATGACAGGAGATAACAGTAATTACAAACTCTGTTGACGCATGTATATGATGTATGCCTTCAGCCTACAGTCCCTCAGTACCACGTCTTCTTTAAGGGTTCTCCGCTAAGAAAAGCCACCGACACCAGTGGTTCATGTTTGTTTTTGCCGTCAGCCGCTTTCTTGTTTACACTGTAAAATCAGGAGCATTAGGAATGTTTCTCCGACACTTTATTTCCCCAAGCCTACTCCAATCATTGCTCGTTAATATAAAAGCAAAACATTTCATCTTTTTCCATGGATCAGTTGTGTTGTAACTAAGTAAGGCAACCTTCAAAACAAAAACTTCACTTAACAAGAAATAAATAAATGCTGCAAAGATCTTCAAGAGCTCAGAATATCTCATTTACTGCAGTGTACTGCAGAATTTTGCACAATTCCTAAACAAACCTTGACTGTTGCTTTCTTAATTCAGTGCAAATGTATTACATTGCTGTTCAGCCAGCCACCAGGAGGCATTTAAGATATTTTGGCTTCATTTATGGGCTGCTGTCATTCCATCTATCTTCTTTTAGAATTTACGCTGACAACAGCACCATAAACTCTGACACGAACAATCTATCCCAGTACTTAGACAGAGCTGGTTTTATTTGTGATTGTTTAATCCTGACCGATCCCATTTCTCAGTGCAAGAATGACCCACTGGCTGGTTGACTGAGAATCTGACGTAAGTTTAGGCAAACAGAACCACATGGCCTGGGGACCTGCCAAAAGTGGCACTCGTGATAAATGGGCTCCCCCATCGGAGAGCCAGCCCTCTCTACTTTTAAAAGAACAGATGCTTTGAAATCTAAAGGAATCGTACCCCTCGACAACCTCATCACACTCTGCGGGAGCTGCAGGAGGCCCTGTGCGCTAATTCCTCCCAGATGCTTTGACCAGCAGTAGCAGTCTGCTTCACTGTGTAATCTATGGGGACAGTTTAGTATCAGGCCTCATTATCTTCCTACTGTTTGTTGAATCTGTCTTAGATTATGGATTTAGTCTGGAATACAAGGAGAAGCCTGTGTAATAAAACCCACAAAGAGCGCGTACAGCTGTTTCAGTCAGTTTCAGCCAGTCTTTGAGTTCCGTCACATTCGTTCGAAGTTGATTGAATGACAGAGAAAGCCTCTCATCTGTCAGATCAAACCGGAGACGACTTATGACATTTTCTTTGCAATCAAACGACTTCTATCTCTCCCGAGTGCCATTTGGCAGTCAGATGGACGTGAGGTCATGTGATGGAGGATAAAAGATGAATTGAAACATGTGGAAGCCAGGCTCATCTGATCTTGTTTCATCCTAACAGCAGGCCATCGAGGACCTGCAGAGTGAAGAGGAGAAAGTGAATCTGCTGACCAAAGAGAAAACCAAGCTGCAGATGCAAGCTGAAGATGTAAGATCTTATTCTGTATAATCACTGTACTGATGCAGTTGTACCATGAACTTTGAATATAATCACGTCGGTGGAGGTCACATTACAAATTTTTTTAACAGTGTTTTTACTAAAGTAAAAAAATGGTGCTTGTAGTGACAAACTTTAAGAGAACTGTCACCACCATCACTACAGTTCTCTTCACCTTCATGGAGAGTTTTAGTGTCCTTCGGCTCATTGTTTTGGTTTTACACCCGAGAACTTTACGATTTGTATTCAGTCAAATCAGCCTTGAAGAACAATAACCACTTTAGTGAACCATAAACCATCATCAGGTCAGTATTTAACTTAACTTAGGGTGTTTAAGTTAGTGAGTTAGTTTGACTTAATTGTCTGCGTCTTTCTTTTTCCCAACGCTGTATATCAACTATGCATGCCACCATCCCAAAATAAGTTACAGGGAGTTACTAAGATGCTAGGAGTGGGAAGGTCTGAGCAAGGATTGAGCAAGATTGCTAACGTTAGCTAAAGTTAGCCTCTATACAGCAGGTAAGGCGCTAGCAGCAACAGCCTTAAATACAAGTTTACAGGTGTGTTTTAGGATGTATTTTGCTGCTTCTAAATCAGTTTTATAAAAGGTGAAAGAAGGCTGTAAACACAATACTGATATCTCATTTTAAGTAAAACGCTCTCAGAGTTACATTTGCTTTCACTGGGTTGCACATCTGGCCACTAAGATCAGCTTTTCGCTCAGTTTTGTTCTTCACCAACTCCAGAGAAAAATATCTGGCTCTGTAGCTGTTACTCTGCTATGTTCACCAGCTACAGTCACTAACTTTGTGGGCGTGTAACAAGCTATTTGCAGCTGCTGCTGTAGCACTGCTGTGGACGTGAGCGGTGGGCTCGGACCAAAGTAGTAAAGCTGTGGACAGTAAAACCAAAACAATAGGCTGAAAGACACTAAAACCCTTGTTAAGGCTGAAGCAAGCGGAATAGTCGGAGGTAATTCTTTGTTGCCCTGAATCGAGATTAATGCACCTTGTAATTTGCCCCATGTCTAACACAAGCTTGTTAACAGGAAGCAATAAATTAGATTTTTAAAAATCACGAGAATGTATGTCATGTAACTTTGTTTATATACTGTAACATTCTAAACCCATCTGACCTAAAGTGCTTGACAGAACAGAATTAAATAAACCGTGACCTTTTTAAAGTCAATTCTATGATATACAGTATAAGTGAATAAATGATTGTAATATAAGAGGTAAGCTATAATGACTACGCTGTATGAGGTTTAGTTTTCTATTGAAAGTCAGTAGCATCATGTTGGGCTTTTCTTTGCATCCAACAGAAGCACACATGCTGAACACATTAAATACTGCAGTAATATTAAGGTTATGAACCAACCCGTAATATGAAGAATGGAAACTTAAGGTTATTTGACCTAATTGTAACCGTGTTAGCCAACAGAGTTTGGCAAGTGGGGGGAAACACTGAATACATGTAATTTCATGCATAAAATGGTCAAAAGCTGTAAATGCTGAAAATAAGTATATCGATTACTGGCACCAAGTGTTTAACTGTGGGTATATGTGGTCAAGAATACTGTTACTAGTTCAACTTTCAAGACCACAGTTCCCTTGAACCCTGTTATGAACTGTAGTTCTCACAAATTCAAGCTTCAAGTCGCGTTTATTGTCACTTCCGCGTTTATGTTCATGAAATCATACAGAGGTGTGAAATACTGTTTCTCCTAGTCCCACTGTGCTGCATACAGCATATGCTGACAAGACAATAACTACTACTACTGCAACTGCTGTCAAACTACTTCACTACTTCTACTTATATTGTATGCCTGTGTTCAGTTGGAGTATCAGCTGGAGCAGGAGCGCCATCAGCGTGGTGAGCTGGAGAAGAGCAGGAGGAAGCTGGAGGGTGACAGCAGATCTACTCAGGAGAGTCTAGGAGAGATGGCGAAGATGAGGAGTGGTCTGGAAGAGCTTATCAAAAGGTCAGTCAAAGACGCGGAGGCTACACATATCAAACATTTTACTGTGTGTTAAAGTGTTGTTATCAGTCAAACTTTGACCTGCAGAAAAGCCAGTGTTAAAGCCAGTGTTAAGTTTTTGTGTTTCCTAGATATAGTTGTAACATTGCTGCTAATGTCTATTGATAGGTTGATCAGTCCAACTGTTTAATCTAAACTGAAATATGAATAACATCTGTTGGTTTGAGTGCCATGAATGAATCTTTGTGCAGACTTCCATGATCCCCTGGAGAATCCTATCTTCTTTGGTGATCCTCTGACTTTTCCTCATAGCATCGCCAGCAAGTCACATTTTTTTACTCACTTTGTGAAAAAATGCAACAGCTACTTGATGGATTGACTCACAGTGTTGTACAGACATTGATTGATTCCAGATGATGAAGCAAAAGGATTTACATGATCCCCTCCAGCACTACCGTGAGACTGGGATGTTCAGGTTTACTGATGTACCTCAACAACCGTCAAAATTCAAAAGATAAAATTTTAAAATCCATGGACTCCTCAGACTGAACTTTTGTTCCTTTGGTGATCCCTTGACTTTTCTTTTGGAAACATAAAAAGCCCAAATCATATTAATTCCCATTAGCTGTACTTGTGGTTAGCTGACTGTATACCTGTGTCCTGTATACTGAGCCATATTAGCAATTAGCAGTCAGTCATGAAGTGATTAAAGTAAAGGTTGAACTATACTCTCCAGTCAGAGATTACAAACAAAAACCAACATGCGAGTGACAACAGGTCTTATCTGAAGCTGTCCATGGATGTTCCATTGAGCGGAAAACTACTCTGATCATATCTACTATCCCCAGGAAAGAGACAACCTGATCAAAAAAACGTTCTGACACTGATACGAGGCTCTTTGTCCCGGGGCACCAGAGTTTGGACTATGTGGGACAACGCTATACCTGCTCCACAGTCCGGTTATCTCCCCCTTTGAGGTGTATGCTCCCCTCCAGGCGTTCACTAGCATCCCAACATGTTGCCGTCTGCCCTCCGTAATATGAGAGCAAATGGATCATTCATTGTGTTCTACCTTGCAGCAACAACTGACTGAAGACAAGAGACAGCTGTCAGAACAGACACAAACATACAGTGCACGCTGTCTCATCTGCGTTAGAAAGTTAAAACTTGTTTTTGGCAATAATCGTTGCATGAGTTGCTCACCTTGTTGCTATGGTGCTGCAGATTTCAAACAGCCCTTACCAGGAGGGGATATGAGATCTGCCACTCAGTTTATCTTTGCTTTGGCGTCCGTGAAATTTTATTGCCATGACGTTGTGATCAAAAGACTTGTTGCCAAAGCACATACATACAGTAAAACATGTCGTTATGACAAGCAACTTTAATAAATGTGATTGCAATTTTACATGGTTGTCTCAGGGTGAGATGGAGTAACATATTCATCATTTCCAACTGTCAGAACTGTCATCAACCTGATAGGTCCACTTTTTTTTTCGCTGTAGGTGATAACGCTACCTCTCACACAACATGAATCATGAATACCGCTGTTGCTTTGTTGCATGACAAACACACTTGCATGCAATTGTCTTTTCAGTTTTCCAGTCATTTCTATACCAGACCCTTTATCCTGTACTGTATAGAAGCCTCTTTGATAGAAAGCCCATCTCTCCAGAGGTAAATCTCCACAGATGTTTCCCTCCTTGACTTCTGATCATGTTCACCTGCTCTCTGGAGAAGGTTTTCTCTCAGGACCTCTCTGTATTTGGCTACAGTAATTCTTCCTTCAGCTCCGATCAGTGTGCTGTTGTGAAGTACCTCCATAGCATGATGCTGCCTCCTCCATACGTCCCTGTAAGAGTATTAATCAGTGGTTTTAGCCAGATAATGAGCATTCTCTGGTGTTCAGCAGACATACTGCTCAGAGGTCTGCTCACATTGTTTAGTTTTTGACTCACTGAAGATGAGATAAAAGCCTGCTGAGATGGTTCATATTTTGACACATTCTCCCAAATCTGCTCAGTTTGGACAATAAATACTGACTTTTGAAATGAAATGACTGATCACCTTTAGATTTAAAGCCTGACTGGATTATATTTTCTTTCTGTGGTTAAATTCATTCAATTTGTCTCTCCTTCTCTTTAAAGGAAAGATCTGGAGATTAGCACTACCAGCTCCAAGCTAGAAGCAGAGGAAGCCCTCAACTTTGGACTGCAGAGGAAAAGCAAGGAGCTAGAGGTCAGACCCTGATGTTTGTATAATATACTGTTTACAGCAGTCACCTAAGGGGTGTGCTGGTGCTGGTTTCTCTGCAGCAAATATTCACATTGTATTTGCTAAGCACGATGCAGTTTTGTGGTGATGGATTGTAAGAAGCTCATAATTAATGATTGTTGAAAGTTTTACTCAGCAAAATATTAAACCAAAGCTCGTTGACGTTTTAAAGTGCTGACAAAGTACTTCTAGACAAGTCTGGCTGTTCGACGGGCCAAGGCAAAGCTTCGCCTGTCTAATGGCTGTTTCTTTCATTATATGTTTGTATGACGTTTGGAATCCTTGTGTTTTTGCACGCCGTCGGCCAAACAGAAGGGCCAGTATGCCCCTTCCATCTGCAGCCTCTAATTTCAGAGATGTGGTGAAAATGTTCAAAGAGTTGCAAAACTCCATACCCAACATGAGTACCTTGATAAAATCTTGCTGAACCAGCACCGGGATTAGCGCTGCAAAGCCTCGCAGAAGAGCACTTCTGGTCACACTGTTTACATTATGTCACTCTTTTAGAATGTGCCGTCTTTAAAATAGGAGCTAATCTGTAATAACTGTATAATTTCTAGTTTTTCACAAAGACATGCAGAGTGCTCAGCTATAGCTTGTAGCACATTGGAGAGATGCATTCCATCCTTTCAACAGAGCGGCTGGGGTCTGCTCTGTGATTGGAGCAGCCCCTTCATAGCCCCATGCTTGTCGGGAGACATGTACCGCCCTTCATCTAAACTGATAACTATCTCTTGTCTCCCTCCAGTAGTGTGACTAGGAGCAGTTGGTTGTAGTGTAAGTTCCTTCTAAGATTTCCTGTTGTGTTCTTCTGATTGGTAGAAGTATTGGAGTAAATGACTGTATCTGACATTGCATTGGCATCAAATTAGGATGTAGAACAGTGTGCAGGCTAAGCAGATCAGTCATTGAAAATGAATGTCATTTTGACTATCATACATTAGGTTTCCCCGCTGCTGAACACATTTGGTGAAGTTCTTTATCTCTGAGAAGCCACAAAAGTAGAGACCTAAACAGGATTAGAACAAGTTTGTGCGATTTGTTCATAATTGGAACTTCCAAATTTGGACCGATCTTCACTCACATCAGTAATGTGACCCAGGCAGCAAGGAATCCAGATTTACGGCTTTGTCATATGTTTTGACACCCTGATCTCAAAGTATTGCTAAAAAGGTTTATGTTCTTGCCATACTGATAAAAGTAAACTGTTACAGAGCAGAGTGGAAACAGACTCAGCAAATAAATGATGACATACATGAAGCATGTGACTTCCTGCCCCACTGGAGAGGTGATAAAACAGCAATAAGAGATAAAAATTCATGTGGAGGACATTGTGACCTCACTTACCAGCTGTATGTGCCAGTGAACCGGAAAAGATGAAAATAGAGTTCAATTAGCATTTTCCTTTGCATGTTTTTATTGGACCCGGAGTATAAATCAGAGACTTTTGGCACCAGCACTTGAAATACTAAACATGATGAACTGCAATGATTTTGGTAATCCTCTGAATTTTCATTGAGTTTCACTGGGAATCCAAAATGTTGAGTGTCATGTGATCTAACACCCGGAAATGTTCTCATCACTCTCAGCAGTGTTGTTAGCATGTTTAAAATTAAAATAAGTTAAAGATCGATGTAATCCTTATACTTGCTAAAGATCAACCTGTTAGCATTATCTTAACGGGGTTGTATGTTATCTTAACAGTGTTAGCATTTAGCACAAAGTACTGCTGTGCATAAGTATGGCTGCCCAGACCTGCTAGCATGGCTGTAAACGCTAAGCACCGTGATATGCTAATTCGGAGGCATGCCTGGCTGTTCACATCAGCCACTCAACAAGCGATTCTGATCCTCGTAGAGCTAAAAATAGAACCATACATTTATCACAAAAAGCTTTCTTTCCTGGATAACAACTACGCGCATTTTTTTATATATTTGGTCTTGGTATGTGGAGAAAAAATAATGCCAAATCTATTACTCAGCTCAGTCGGTTAACATCATATACTGTAAAAAAAGTGGACACCATGACTGCTCCTCACAAGTGAAGCCAAAGTATGTGGAGCTCCCCCTGGTGGATGACTGCAGTACAGGTCATAAGCTCCACCTCTTCCATCTTAGTGGATGGGACTTGGGCCAAACTAAAACACTAAAGTACTTACATACATTCAAGGATGGCTTCTATCATTTTAGGTAGTTAGTATAATACGGGTGTACATTCAAGTGTCCACTTTTCTGAGAAGTTTTGTTTTAGTAAGTTATTTGACGCTATAAAAAAAACAGGATGTGACATCATGATGACCATAGCAACCGCTCGATCATGCATTCCTGTGGGAATGTGAGTCCAACATTTCTTTGTAACTGTTGGAGGTAGAGCAGAGCGCAGTATTATTCAAACACAAACACAAGTGAGTCTAGAGGAAATATAGGCAGGTCATCAATAACGTGTCTCCACTCTCAGACAGTACTCCACAGACTTTGGCTCCAAACTCACAATATTTTGCCGCCAATATCCCCGGGAAAATAGCGTCAGTGTGGCCAATGGGAGGAAGCTGAGACACGTCATCCATTTTTTTCTACAGTCTATGGTTAGCATATGTGCTGTAAGGAGGAGGGTAGTGCTTAATGAACTTTAAGCCACCCTATTGTTTGGTTTTCTTTGGAATTTTCTAAATTCATGTAAATTCAGCTCTGTTAAATGTTGTGTCATAAACTACAATTTAGAATAAAAACATAATTTTTGCTCATGGGTGATGGCTGTGTAAATTGTAAACACAGAAAAGGAAATGCCTGGTTTCACTCATGAGTCATACAACTATTAATGGAGGTGAGTGGGAGACAAAGCATGTGTGCTATTTGTCTTATTGTCCATCACCTCATTTATTAATTCATGTCTTGTCATGTCCACTGTTAAGCTAAAGGCCAGGAGCTTTTTCTGGAAGTAGTATTTTTCTGTCTGGAGAAGAATTAAAGACTCTAGGCGCTACGATTTGATTTAATCCTGCAGCCCCGCCCTTGGTTCATGCTGGGTGGCTTAACCTTTAAAACTTGTATATTCCAACAACTGCATCGCATTTATCCTCTACTGACAGGAAATAAGGCTGCTGAGTTATCACACGGTAAACTTGTTCTGATGTAAATCTCTCTCAGTGCAGACATTTGGACTTGTTATAGCAAGAAAAACACAGGTGCAGCTAGTAAGATTATCAGTGGATCTGTTCCATTTAGATGTTCCAGTGAGACATGCCAGCCGACATACCAGAGCCAGTCAGTGAAACACCTGAACAGAAGTTGTTATTAATGGCATTAGTTACACGCGGTGTCATTCAAAGGTGCCGTTCTCATGTGGAATCACTTTCATTTTTTTTAACTCCTTTTGTCCAACCTTTTTTAAAGGGTGCAAGATTTATCATGGCGACAAACAATGGTCATGCACTGTAGTGTGACAGTCTAGTCCTCGACATTGTGTGCAGCGTAGTGTTCATTTTGACTTATGATTCTGGTCCAGGCTCAACCTGGCACTTGTGTTGTAACGACTGAATAAACTGCTGGGTGCAGCTCATAAACACAGACTCTGTGTGTGACAGCTCAGCTGCCTGCACGACATGTTCCTTGGTATTAGGTCCTGTCCTCCATGTCTGGGATTAGGAATTAAGAAAACGTACCAAATGATCCAATTCACGTAACTCTCTCTCTTTAGAGACGCTCATATGTATTTTGCTTCTTCAAGAAGCTGCAGGTATTTAATAGTAACTAGTAGCATGTAGCATCAAGTAGCAAGAAGCAAAAAACTAAACACCCACTATTGTTAATATTGTATAATTGTTTAAAACAAATATTACATAAATCACTGATAATGTTCATTAATCTGCCTGGTTGCAGACTTGGTCTTTATGCTAATAAAGTTGTGTTTTATCGATACCTCAATCAAATCACAGAGCAAAGTGAGTTGGGCCGTATTTAAAGGTGTTCTGTGATTTTGGAGAGATAACGGACATTTCCGTTATCAGGCATCCATTTATTTGGCGGGGATGTGAAACTCACGTCAAAATCTTGCAAACCAGCAATGAACCACTTCAGCTGTTGCCTCAGCAACGGACAGCCCGTACTTTAACAAAACAAAAACCATATAGAACATATTCTCCTAAGTATGCATGTATATTATTTGCTGTAGACGATTTTGAGCACAACAACTGTGCCATTCCACAGTTTTTTCCAAAAAATATGGGATCAATATAAAGCTGATCAAACTGTTTTCTTAACCTTTGGTGCATGCATATGTCCCGTTGTGCACTGTTCTTTCACAGCTGACTTTACAACACCTACGTTTCCACACAGTTAAAGGCTTTTATGATTTTTGGCAGTATTCTATCCTCAGTGGTCTGAAACTCGGATTGCATCTTTGGTGAGTACAGTGGAAAGTCATCACGGCAATGATCTCCTACTGTACAACCAAAAATGCTGTATTAAAAAATAAAACATTATTATCTGTTTGGATTGTATTGGTTTAGTGCTCTATTTATTCTATTGTTTAGTCTACGTGTGTGAAGTTGTCTTCCCAAGGCTTTTCCTGTGGATGTTACAGTGTCAGCCAGATAGAATCAAGCCAGTCTGGAGGTTTTTATCTGTGTCACTTGTGCATGTGGCAGATACCATGTTTTGTCTGACACTGAGTTCAGAGGCTGTTCAGAGAAAGAAAAAGAAAGGGAGATAGTGATTTCAGGTGGTACTGCTGCAATCTGCTGATGCCTCTGGTAGCCTGATGTTTCCTCCAGAGGTTTGTCGGCAGAGAAATAAAGAGCCCCTTTGTCTCCGGTTGCGGGAGTGAAAGGAGATCTGTGTGTATTGGAGGGTGGACATGTTTTCACATTTACTGTAGCTTTGGCATTCTCCCTATCTCACAATGAGGCTTTTATATGTGTGTCTGCTTGGACTCCTCCTACTGATAAAGATGCAGGTGGATGGACCGGCCAGCTGTCTGTCGCCCACTTACGTCTGGTTTCTGACGTAAACGGCACATGAGTAGGTCCACAGAACAGAATGGACTCAAAGAAGACGGCTTTGTTTGTTCCTATTGACGAAGCCTCATCTCAGGCTAAATTGTGCTATAATTCAAAGCAGTTGGCTCGAAGGGACTGCAGGCCTGCGGTCCTGATTTCTTACAACAGACCCATGCTCTTTGGTTTTATTAGACAGTCGTAAAGCAGTTTACTCTCAGTCACAGTGCTGTAAAGAGTCGTCACAATCTGAGGAGGTAGAGCTCATTGTGGCCCTGCAGTTTGTCTGGGCCATACCAGATGTTTCTCTGGAGGTGTTACATCACATTGTGCCTAGATTAGTACTCTCACATTCAGATGATGTTTTTCATATTTTCTGTCTCTCTCTTTCGCAACAAAAGGTACCGCAACGTAACATGATGTAAAACACAACACAACATAAGGCAACCCAACGTAAAGTAACCCAGTGTGAAATGTAACACGACGTAACGTAACACAATGTAAAGCAATGCAAAGTAACACAGCGTAGTGCAACATTATGCAACGCAGCAAAACACAGCTTAATATGATGCAAATTAACGTAATGCAACTTAGAGTAACACAACGTAACGAAACATAAAGTAACTATACATAAAGTAACTAAACACAATGTAATGCAAATTAGCGCAATGCAAATTAACGCAACGTAATGCAGCGTATCACTATGTAACACCATTTAACGCAACACAATGCAATAAATAGCTATGTAGCACAACGCAACATAACGTAAAGCAACTTTACATAATCCAACTTAACGTTACGCAACTTAACGTAACACAACCTACCGTAACATAACACAATGTGGCATGACATTGAAAACTAAATGAGAATCAAACGTTTAAAATATCTTTATTTAGTTTTATGTGGAAAAATCTGAATGGATATATATTACAGAATCAACTTTAGGGGGTCTTCATGCGTCTTGCCCTGTGAGCACCTATGCTGAACGGTCATTATGTCACGTGTAATACTACTGACATGCATTATTTAACTACAGTGCAAGCTGAACATCACACATGCCCAAGGAGCCATGACCTGTACTGCTGGAGTTTGTGGACTGCCATCTGAAGGCACTGAAAAGTACAAAGCAAGCAGATTCCTGCTCCAATCCCTGCATTATGTTAGCGTGTGTGAACAGAATGGTGGACAGACATCTGCAGGGGGTCTGAAATGGTTTTTCTCTGGTGCAGGGACAAGCCTTTCAATTGTTTGGCTGTGGGATCTCACAGGATATGACTGCCCACGCTGCCGAACATCCCCTCTGACACAGGCGTGGAGACATCAGCTTTGAGGCCACATCTGACTGCAATTTATGGACAATTATTATGGTTTTAGATTGCAGGGGGAAAAAAAGAGAAAACTTTAAGCGCATGTAATTATGGAGATCGAACCCTGCAACTATTCTCTGCAATAATGGCCTAATTCTGTTATTTCCCCACATTGCTCCAAGAGTGCTCCTAAGTAGAGGAGTTGGTGTGGTATCATTCAGATTGCAGCAAATTTCATTTGCTGAAGTGCATAAACTCTCTGCCATAGTTAAGTGGTTCAAGTTGCGTTTATCCAACAGTCTGACATCCTAACACTATAGATAGTGATTTCTACAGCTCTGTCAGAGCCACAATATTTATTTTGAGGCTTGTTTAAGGCTGTGGAAAGTAGGACTGTAACAAGAAACAGATATATGAGTGGTGAACTGACAGTGAGAGAGAGGGAGAGAGAAAGAGGCTGTGCAAGAATAAGGGGGTGTGGACAGTAAAATGCCGGAGGGGGATCAGCAGTGAAGCTGTGTGTGTGTGTGTGAGTTTGGGTGTGTGTGTGTGTGGGACAGTCAGGCAGTCAGTCAGTCAGTTGGGCTGCTGCTGCCTCACCATGGCTGTTCTCTCTGCAGATGTCCTCCGCTGGCATGTGAGTCTTTCCATTTAACCTTTTGAAAAATTAAATAGAACGAGTCATTTTTAGGCATAAAAAAAAAAAAAAACTGTGGGTGATTATTTTGCAATAAAACTCCCAATAGTGTCTTGTTAGAGGAGCTTTGGGCGGCGTGCAGCCGGTGAGCAGCTTTCAGTGTGGTGAAAGCTGTTGTTGCTGTGAGCGGCCCTGGGCTACACACCATGTCAGACAACTTCCTGACACCGAGACGTAGATAGAACCTGGAGATAGAGCGGAACATGACACAACTTGGTGGGATGCAGCAACGCTGGGAAGCTAGCAATAAAGTTTTATTAGGTGTACTTTGGCACGGGATAAGTGGTGTAGAGATGTTCTGTGGATGATTTATTAGATCATTTTGATAGTTTTGACCATTTGAGCAGAATCCAATAAAATAATATTAGTGAGCACTTAGTCACACTTCAGCTGCACTCAGACTGTTAAAGGAATACTGTAAGTAGTGGTGGAGGAAGTAAAGGTAAAGTATGTGTTAAAGCTAAAAGTTTTTTTTGTTTGTTTAAATGGCCCAAGTTATTCTACACTATTTTAAATGACCAATATAGATACATTCATTCTTGCGTAGTATTAATGGTCTAGTTAACTGGTGTGGAGCTAATACAAGCTTTTTGACAGAGTAGCAAATTGCAATAAATTTAATAATTGTAATGATTGTATTAATGTTATAAGGATATTAAAATACAGTTAATATAATAATAATTGTATTATGTTTTTTTTTTTGTTTTTTTTTTTGCTTACAGAAATGCCTGCAGTTCATTGTTATCCTTATTTAGCATTTATAAGTAGAGACACTAATATTGGTTTATAACACATAGTAGGCAATGAATGTGTAATGTAATGAAACATATAAATACATCAGTAACACAAGTAGTAGAATACAAGTCAGTTTTAATCACATGTAATATATCTTCTGTAGACTTCTGAGTGAGATGCACATGTGTACGAACAGATTATTTTTCAATGAATGAATCTACTTTGTGGGGTGGGTGGATGTAGTGCTCGTTAGCTTTTTAAGATTGGGTTATTAGGATTAACCTATCCTGTCATGTGAGTCTGGTAACACTCCATTGTGATTTCATTACATAGTGTGTTTCAGTCAATACAGAGAAAAAAATACCTCCACACGCGATTGGATAGTCCTACAACTAATGAGAGTAGATCTGTGACGTTCGCAAACTAACTGAATCTTTTGACCGACTCTTTAAAACGAACAGTGGGAACCAAGTGATTACAAAACGGTAAAGCAAAGTGTAATCTTTGCCAGAATATTGTAGTGTTGGTGGTATAGTGATAAGCATTCCAAGCAGTTGACAAAGGTCTTTGCCAAATTTCACATGGGATATAGATAAAGTATCTATCTAGAATCAATATTTCAGAATAATTCAAATTCCGATATCCCAGTAATTATTTCCTGGATACAATTACGTAGTTACCCCATGGCTGGCATCATAAAAACAAGTAAATGTCAAAATGAGCCAGTCTTTTGAACAGCTCTTTGAAAGGAACGGATCCACAAGATCCAATTCCTTTCAAAGAGCTGTAAATCCCATTTCTAAATCAGAGCCATTTTGTTGTCAACAATTTCAACTCCACTCTGTTCAGATGACCTGTACCACCACATTGCTGTTACTCTTTTGTCCATCAACACATAAAGCCCGCCCAAGTTATTTCATTACTCCAGCAGACCTTTGGCGGGGTGTAATCGATTACGAACAAACAAAATATTTGTCGGCAGGGAAAGTCTGGCTGGCTTCAGGCTATAGATTAACTCCTTTTAGTAGTGTGTGGATGCTGGCATCTATTGTTTGTTTCAATGTGCCCTTTAAAGTTATAAGAAGCTGAAATTACAAGTTACCAAGTGTAAAAAAAAAGTTTTGTTACAAACCAATTCATTACGTGTACATTCATAGCTTAAAGCATTTCAATAATCTTTGGTTTGTCTCTTTTTGTTTGAAGGCATTCTCCGTGGTTCTTCTTGTGCAATAAATAACCCAGGCATACAGAATAAGATAAATTCCAGTCATTTTGACCACACACTCCATGTATTCAGACCTTGATGCACTGACTTCTTGCCATGACCATAAAACCAAAAGAAACAAAACACACAATACAAATTCCTCGAATGTTATGAAAATGGTACTGATGCTTTTTGGCCTCACTGACCGGACATAGCACACCCAGTGGCGGGTCAGAATACAGATAATGACGGTGGCCATGGGACATTCTTGCTCTAAATTGCTACCTGAGGGGGAAAAAAAAGAGCCAAAGGCGTGCCAAATCCCCCAGAGAAAGCAAAGCGTATGAGACAGTCCTCACCACACACAAGTGCTGCCCTGAAATAGCAAACAGTCCGCAGAGGGGACGCCCCATTTGTCCTCTGTCAGAATGATATAGGCTCTGTGAAAGCAGAGGGTGACATCCTACTCATATTTTGTAGTTTAGTGAAAGCAGATTGTTATTTTTTTCCATTTTTAAGTGCGCATTTAAAACCAATTCATAGTATCTCTCCCTCTTTAGGCTCGCATTGAGGAGCTGGAGGAGGAGCTGGAAGCGGAGCGGGCCATGAGAGCCAAGGTATGGTTCATACACACAACTCTTAGGTAATGTGCAGAGCATCTCCTCTCTCCCCAAGTGAAACACACACAAGATGGGCCTTAAATCTGTCTTGTCAAGCTGCAGGCTATATAAAAAGACCCAGAGCAGCTCTGAGATCAGCTGGGCTCTGTAGGGGCCTGTGGTGTTAAGAAGGGTTTACAGATGAAGAGGAGAAAAAATGTTGTCAACGTGTTGGCAGCCGGTGGGGTATGTGTGCTTGTGCTGCACCTCTGGCCACCCCAAACCATCTGCACCTGTGATAATAAACCAGGATGGGAGAGACCGTGTGTTTCTGATTACCGTACAGGGGCAACCCCAGCGGCGAAGAAGGAGCCCCAACATCCTTTTCCTCCTTCTTCTCTTTCCCGATCTCTCTCTATCCCTTACACACACACACACATTTCATTGAACCTTCTGTTTCTTGTAATCCTCTCTCGCCTTGTTCCTGGAAGCAAATCGGAAGGACAGGACATTTTGTCCCGTTTCCATTTCACCACAGCAAAGAGTCCAAGACATCTTAAATGTAAAGCAAAATTGTTACTTCTGGTTCATATAAAGGTAATCTACCAAGGCGGGCGCTTTAAGTGCCTGTTGTTTCAAACAAGACGCTCTTAAACCTCTATGTGTATTTAAGCCACGGAAACTGGTCGCCCCTCTTAAGACCTCAGAGCAGTTTCCATGTTACAGTAAGGTAAAGACAGAAATGTAAAGGCACATATTTCACCCCGAGTGTTGAATGGAGTGACAGCAGGCCCGAAGGCATGTTTTGCACACTTCTCACCACTCTGGGTGGCATTCTTAATGGTGCTAGCCGGGACCCCTCCAGCCTCCAGAGCTGCAGAGTGGTTGAAAGTAGGCAGGCAGAGACACGCAGGCCTTTATCTGTTCCGCAACCTCCGTCTCCTGAGCTGCTCAAATACGACATACCTCTGAAGACAGGCTCACTATTGTTAAGGTCTGCTCCTCAGGTCTCACAGGGGAGATAGTAAGAGGAGATAGAGGCTGACAGACAGCACTATTTTCCATGGGATCCTCTCCTATTTGGAATGCCAGCCAGTCACACACGCACACATTTCCATATGTACAGTAGAGGGAACACACACACACACAAGCATTAAATAAGACTTTTCTGAGAGATTTCTGAAACAACATAGAGATCCATAGAAACCCATAAGAAGACAGTCATCTTGAAGTTGCACTAACTGTGTTATTAAAATAGCTTTTTTTCTGTTTGAGGCAGACCAATCAGGAGATTATTTATCAGGAGACAAATATTGGAAACACAACTTCAAATGAGCACTTATATACACCGATCAGCCACAACATTATGACCACTGACAGGAGAGGTAAATAACATTGACCATCTTGTGACAAACCAATGTTCAGGCACCCCCACCCCATAGCAATGACACTCCTTGATGGCAGCAGCCATCCCCAACTCAAAAACGCTTTAGGAACAACTCATAAAAACATGAAGAACAGCACAAGGTGGCCTCCAAATTCACTAGATCCCAAACTGATCAAATATCTGTGGGATGATCCACAGAGGCCCCTCCCCTCAACTCATAGGACCCAAAGGCCCCCACTAACAACATTCTGTTGCCAGACACCACAGGACACCCTCAGAAGGCCCATGTCCATTCTCTGATGAGTCACAACTGTCACAACATTAGGAAGGTGGTCATAATGTTATCCCTGATCGGTGTAGTTCCGTGTCTGGTGGAAGTATTGATATGCAGCTCTCTTAGACAAGAAACTAGACAGAAACTCAACAGAAAGATTCAAAGTCCACTCTTTTTTCCTTCAGATGGAAGTATCTACTTCCCGTGACCATCCAGTTATAAAATCCCTCTTATTTCTGCTGTAATATACTGTTTCTTATGCTGTATATTTTTATAACTTCCACAGTCACAAGAAACTGTCACTAAAAAATATCCCCTCAGAATTAGTTAATTTTCTTTAAGTGTAGACATAGACTGAGCAGAACTGTTTATTAGATAGATCTTGATGGACAATGGTAATTAAAATAGCAAGTACATTACGCACTCCTTTAGTTTCACGTTGGGGTAGACCCCTCTCTTCAGCCTGCCTTGTTAATGGTGAGGAAAACTGTGTTTTGATATGGATTACATTCTGAATGACCATTAGAAAGCACTTATGCAAACACACACTGGCACGAATGCACAGACGGCTCAGAAACACACTCCTACTCCTTCACGCTCTTGTGCAAAAAAAAAAGATGAATCTCCCATCTCCAGCAGCAGGACACTTAGGGAGCACTGACCTTCTGTTAGCATGTGAATGGGAGTGAGTGGTGTTGGGTGGTGCTGATCCGGAGGAGCTGTTGACTCAGTCAGCAGTGCGAAGGACAAGCGATGAGTGAGCTGAGTGCTCGGCGTTAACCTTCTACACAGAGCCTGCTTTTAGACACACACATTTTTTTTTTTTTCTAGGATAGGTTGGGAGGTGTTGGGGGAGAAAGAGGAGGGCTTCAGTGAGATTCATCTGTTTTCTCTTGTTCTGCCTGAGATGTGTCGACGGCGGCGGCCCATTGCCGCTATCAGGGAGGACTGAGACTCTCGTTTTTGCAGATCAGTCTGAACATCTACGGCAGTCTTTAAAAGTGGTTGTAAAAAATCTGCGTAAAAACAACAAGCGCTTTTAACTACAGAGTGCTGGCTGTTTGTGTGGCGTATAATGGCTCAGTATTATAAAATGCAACAAATGTATTTTGTATTTCTTTTGGTGTAAGGGTCAGGCGATTTTATTATAATGTTTTGTTGTTTTTTAACAAGTTTATACTGGTGGGGCCTTGATGCTGATTTATAAAAGAGAATTTTATGATTTCCATTTTGGATCTTTTTGAGATTGTCAGGTACTGAACAACAAACAGAGAACATTATCAATTTGAATAGCTGATGAATATTGGAACTTTTACTAGCTGGATAGTAACCAGATGGTGGAGACCAAAACAGAGCAAAAAGCAGCTTATATTTATTGGGTGACCAGGAAGTGGCCTTTAAATGAATGCCAATGTTATGCCTGCTGCAGTACACAGTTTACTTTCCTGTTACTTAAAGGTGATATGTGACAAAAATCAATTAATAATGGAAATCTACATCCCAATAC
Source organism: Chelon labrosus (assembly GCF_963514085.1). Classification (NCBI taxonomy): domain Eukaryota; kingdom Metazoa; phylum Chordata; class Actinopteri; order Mugiliformes; family Mugilidae; genus Chelon; species Chelon labrosus. The sequence continues at coordinate 21,876,088 of NC_140352.1, forward strand.
ATCAAATAGCAAAACAGTTAAACGCAGCCAATAGTGGCTGGAGCTTGTAGGTTGTTTAGCTGTGAACAGAACATTGGATGGACATCCACAGGAAACGGGAGTCCACAGATAATATTTGGACTGTGTGACAGCAGCTAACCCCTGCACTGCTCTGATTGGATGCTGGCTACCCTGCTAACCTCTGACCTCAGGAAGGATCACTTCCTTTTGTGGGCTGTCAATCACGCTGGTCCCCTGGTGGTTACATATTCTGTCCAGTTGGGTGGGATGGTTTTAGGTTCAGAACAGATTAGGTCTGCTTATATAAAATATGATATGTAATTGCACTGAATCGTGATAAAACAGGTGATCATTCAGTATCACTTTATGCACTAAATCTGTATTACTATTTTTTAACTGATGTGTTTTTGGCAGGTGGAGAAGCAGAGGGCAGATCTCACCAGAGAACTGGATGATCTTACTGACCGACTCGAGGAGGCAGGAGGGGTCACTGCCTCACAGGTTGACTATATTCACTCTTGGTACCTTCTGTATATTCAGTAGTGTTGTATTAAAACTTACAACTATTAGCTGAGTTTCTTAAATTGTAATACCAAACTATGCTGGACAGCAATCAGTGTCAATGAACTTTACAAAGAGCTCATGTATGCTGTCCAGATGGAGGTTAATAAGAAGCGGGAGGCAGAGCTCCAACGTCTGAGACGAGACCTGGAGCAGTCCTCTGTCCAGTCTGAAGCGCTGGCTGCATCTCTGAGGAAGCGGCACAGCGATGCAATGGCAGAGCTGAGCGAACAGTGCGAAGCTCTGCAGCGGACCAGAGCCAAGCTGGAGAAGGAGAAGCAGAACCTGAGGATGGAGGTGGATGAGCTGACCGCTTCACTGGATAATCTGCAGAAAACCAAGGTGAGGAATTTAGGTCGGACCAACTGCAGCTGGTGTTTGTATTTTTTAACAAGCCAGTCATGTCAGAAGGTTCTGGGACGACCTTGTGAGTGTGCCGTAACATGCAGCAAGTGTTTGTGTTGTGCTGCAGACATCCTCAGACAGCCAGATGAAGAAGTTGGAGGAGCAGCTGTTTGAGGCCAATAGGAGAGGAGACGAGCTGCAGAGGACGCTTACTGAGCTCAGCGTAGCCAAGAACAGACTCACAGGTACACTGGTGTTAGACCAAGACATCTTACACAGGGTCTTATGTACTATGTTACCTTGTTTGCCATTTAAAGGTCCTGGAATCCACTTTCTATCAGTCAGATTCTTCAAAACGTAATTAGAGGCCTTGCCATGTCCTAAAGACTTGTTCCCAGTCATTATATTTAAATGGTCCTTAACCCTAACTTGGTCTGACATGTTATCAGTGATCAGCAGCTCTAACAAAAGTGAAGGTGATTTCATGGCAGGAGCTTGATCATCTAGTATCATGAGTGACATCTGGAATAAGTACATCCATCTGTTTACCAGCTTATCAACCTACCTGTCTACTAGCCAATCTACCATCCAACTGACTGACTGACTGACTGACCAATGATCTGAAGGATCAGCCAACACACCTACCTTCGAACAGACTGACACTCTTAAGGTCTCATCACAGCTACCGACTAATCAATCAACCTACCGACTGACTTACTCACCAACCAACCAATCTACCAAGCATTTGACTCAGTGACCAACTGTCAGACCATCCTACCAGCCTACCAAAAGGCTAATCTGCCTGCTATTCATCCTGCCAACTACCCAACTAACAAAATATCCTACTATTCGACAGTGTGACAGCGTTGACCTACTGGCCAACCAACAGGCCTACAAACCAACTGGCTGATGTCATAGAAACAGAGTCAACCCTGCCACTTCTATTAGCAATCTTTCTGTTTTCTTTGTTCTTTACTAAAAGTTACTGTGAGAATATAGTGTGGTATTCTCTAAGAATGATTATTCATATGGCCCCTGGTATGTTGTATTTTATGTGCTTGAATTCTAAGTGGAACTTTTAACCATGAGCATTGTTTTGCTAGGTGACAGCTCCGAAGAGTTCGAATGCTGAATTTCATGAATATAGAGTATATTCAAATTGTACAAATAGTTGTGTAGTATTTGTTGTGCAAGTGTCAGTCTCAATCGCAACTGAAAGTGGCTTGAGGTGCGAAATCATAATATCATATATTTTGTTTCAAATGTTGAGACACACAATAGGACACAAACAGATATGATTGTGACTTTCTTGAAGGTGTGTCCTTGAAGCTCCATTCAGTCCAACTGAGATAATGGCCTCATGTGTCCTTGTTGTTTTACATTATATTTCCATGTACAGTACACAACCTAATCGGCATCTGCTCCTGTAACCAAACTAAACAGTCACATTGTAAATGTGTTATTCTTAATCTGTGCCCCTGTGTGTCCTATCAGCTGATAATGCCGACGTGAGTCAACAGATAGAGGAGGCAGAGAGCAGGGTGAGTCAGCTGTCCCGCTCCAAGACTCTGCTCCAGTCCCAGCTGGAGGAGCTGAAGAAACATCTGGACGAAGAGGTCAAGGTCGGTGTTTCTGAATATGAAACGGAAAATTAACACATTTTGCCTGGCTTACTGATAAAAGTAAATACATTTTCTTGTGTCTCCGGTTGCCAGAGTAAGCAGGCGCTCACCAGCAGCCTGAGCTCAGTGCGACAGGAGTGCGAGGTGCTGAGAGAGCAGCTGGAGGAGGAGCAGGAGAGCAAGCAGGAGATGCAGCGCCTCGTCTCCAAACTCAACAGCGAGGTGACGCACTGGAGGACTAAACACGAGGCGGACGCTATCCAGCACGCAGATGAGCTGGAGGAGACCAAGTGTGTGGTGTTGTTACTGGCAACCGCTTGCCTCATTTGACAAGATTTATGTCTCTAATAGATTCTGTAATGTAGCTCAGCGGGCCAAATAATGTGTGTATCACAGGAAGAAGCTGGCAACCAGGCTCCAGGAGGCCGAGGAGGCAGTGGAAGCCACCCAGGCCAAATGTTCATCTCTGGAGAAAACCAAACAACGGCTGCAGGGAGAGGTGGAGGAGCTCTGCATGGACCTGGAGAAGGTAGAGAGGGTGGCGCATTTTATGTATGACGTGTGTTGCCTCGCCGTGAACTTTGTCACTGTAGCGGCATATGTTCCCTGCCTCAGGCCAGCAGCTGCGGTCAGGCTCTGGATAAGAAGCAGCGGGTCCTGGAGAAGCAGCTCGGAGACTGGAAACAGAAGTGCGAGGAGCTGGTGGCTGAGGTGGAGGGCTGCCAGAAGGAGAGCAGGCAACACGCCGGCGAGCTCTTCAAACTCAAGACGGCTCACGAAGAGTCTCTGGAGCAGATGGAGGCTCTGCGCAGGGAGAACAAGGCTTACCAGGGTACGGCAATGTGAGGGGGAGGGCTGAAGACTCACAAGTTTCAAGGAATAGTGTGACATTTGAGGTGAAATTAATATTTCACATCAAGGAAAGCCCCTTTAATTTAGATAGTTAATTAAATGCTCTAAAATATATTTTATATATATATTTTTAAGTTAAACCAGCTTTAGCTAAGGCTATCTCACCAGTTAACTAGCCGTCAGAGTAAGACAGCTGTTTTCACCTACTTCAGTCTTTATGCTAAGCTAGGCTAATTGCCTCTGAGTGTCTTCCTATCTCACTCTTGGTAACTAAATAAACAAATGTTAGCAGCTAATAGCAGCTAACCACTGCTCGTTTGGCCTCATGTGTGTCTTTTCTTTGTCCACCAGAGGAGATAGCTGACCTAACAGACCAGCTGTCAGATGGCGGTAAGAGTGTCCATGAGCTCCAGAAAGCTAAGAAGAAGATTGAGATGGAGAAAGAAGAGCTACAGGCCTCGCTGGAGGAATCTGAGGCAGCTTTAGAGGTAAGAGAGTGTGTTTTCAGCATGTGCATCACACTCTATGTGCAATATATTTAGGATTTGTTTCTCTGTTTTTTTGCCTTCCCTTCAGGCTGAGGAGACCAAGGTTCTGAGGCTGCAGCTGGAGTTGTCTCAGGCTAAAGGGGACTTGGAACGGAGACTTCAGGAGAAGGAAGAAGAGACTGAAGCTGCTAGGTACATCAGATTCCTCTCCTTCTTCATGTTTCTCTCCTTTTTCCTGATATCTTTAGCTGATATGTCCTAAAATACCTTTCTCCTCCATCAGCAGCACTGCCAGCTTCTCATGTATGTGCAGTATCTCGTCATGCCATTTGAGCTCACCAATCCTTGAGCATCAAATCTATAATCTACCACAAATTTCAAAATCATTTAGTAGAAGGTTCAGATTCATGACCGGAGAGGATCAAGCCATTGGAATGAACGTACACTAGGAAATGCTGTGAATTATTAGAGAAACAAATCTTAAACAGTCAAAAGAAATGTAACTTTTGTCCATTTATCCCCAAAAAAATGGAATTAGTAACTGGTTGATCCTACCATAAGTGGTTGTTGATTTATTACTACCTGCAGCACTCCTACTCTCACTAAATGTTTTTCATGCTGTCTTTTATCCCCTTTTATTCCTTCAACAATGTCACTGTGCTTACTCTTCAGAGGTAAGACTGCAGCTATGCTTTCCTTCAAACCCTCTGCAGCAAGACAAATTCTCTGCTCACCTTGTTAATACTGCCCCTTCTCTCAATGTCTCGCGTCTTCTTTTAGAAAAAGCCACCAGAGGGCGTTAGAGTCCTTGCAGGCCAGTCTGGATGTGGAGGTGAAAGGCAGGGCAGAGGGACTGAAGCTGAAGAAGAAACTGGAGGCCGACGTCAACGAGCTGGAGCTGCAGGTGGACCTGCTCACCAAGAACAATGCAGAGCTCACCAAGAACAGCAAGAAGATGCAGCAGCAGATCAAGGTCTGCTCAGAACACATAGTCTATTTTCTTCTGCATCAATTCTTTTCTACAGTCTGACCTAACACGTGCCCTCCTCTGTCCCAGGAGTTACAGACTCAGCTGGAGGAAGAGGTGAGGAACCACGAGGAGCGCAGGGAGGAGCAGGCAGCCATGGAAAGACGCTGTGCTCTCTTGGTCGGCGAGGGTGAAGAGACCCGAGCGGCCCTGGACAATGCAGAGAGGGCCCGAAAGGCCCTGGAGACAGAGCTGCAGGAGGCCAGCGAGAAATACAGCGACCTCAACAACCAGGTGGCACTTAGGGGCATTGCTTCATTTTCACAGATTCTAATCTCAGCCACGGACTTACTAAGACTCTCTTGACGCTTTTTCCTGTGTGTTCAGTTCCAGTCAGCTCTGAGCGGAAGGAGGAAGCTGGAGGTGGATCTCCAGACTCTGCAGCAAGAGCATGAGGAGCTGCAGGCAGAGATGAGAGGAAGCTCAGACAAGATCAAGAAGGCCAGCTGTGAGGTAAGACACTCACTGTGATACTGCTGCTGCACGGTTTTGAAACATATTCGGACACATGAAACAATGTTTGAGAGGGATGTTCTGTTCTGTCAGTTGGCTCGAGTTGGGGAGGAGCTGCGCCTGGAGCAGGAGCACACACTCCACCTGGAGAGAGTGAAGAAGGGTCTGGAGACCCAGATCAAGGACATGAGCAGCAGGCTGGACGAGGCCGAGCAGATGGCTCTCAAAGGAGGAAAGAAGATCATTCAGAAGCTGGAGGGGAAGGTATGGAGACACAAATATGCCAGTCAGGTCTGTCAGACATTGAAATCTGGTATGGACATTCATGGTCCTCTAGAGGGATCTCTAATGACAGTGCTATGGACAATTTGGACTGGCATGCAGCGCAAACCACATTTTTGTTTTCTTTTTTTCCAAGAAAAAGTAGGTGCGGTAGGAACGAAAGGCAACCTAGCTAGCTACCTCAATTTACAAGCCAACTGTCATGTGCTGTTTTATAAGCTGGAGTTAGTTCATGTATTTGACACATATTTGATATGTTTAAGACTTATTTTAGCTGAAAAGTAATAATAGAATGAAATCAATGGAACTTTACTTCACCCAGTGTCTCTAAAGCTAGCATTAGCATGTCATGTTTATGACATATAAAGAAAAAAATTACCTTTAACCAGCTGTATTTCTTTTGCTTTGTACCTGGGGGTGAGACCCCTGATGCAGCTTGCCAAATTAGTAGTCCAGCCTTAGTTTAGCTAAAGACAGAGTTGTTAGCTCTGTTAATACCCAAGGAAAAATTTACTGATATTGTATATGATGATGGAAAGATTGGTTGGGCATTTTTTCTAGCCTCCAACAACCTTACACACACCTTCTGTCCTCATGAAACATCTGGATGAATGGAAAGCCCTTACACATTAAGTTACGGTTGCTACGTGCGTCCAGGTGAAGGAGCTGGAGCTGGAGCTGGACTCGGAGCAGAAGCGGCACGCTGAGACGGTGAAGACGCTGCGGAAAAACGAGCGCCGCCTGAAGGAGCTGCTGTTCCAGTCAGAGGAGGACCAGAAGAACCAGCACAGGATGCAGGAACTGGTGGAGAGGCTGCAGAACAAGATGAAGGCCTACAAGAGACAAGTGGAGGAGGCTGTACGTCACCTTGTCGTCTTACTCAAAACCCGCTTCTCCCCAAAGTACACAGTTAAATGATGTTCCTGCCTGTTTAAAATTGCTCACATGCCGTTGTCACTGCAGGAGGAACAAGCCAACATGAACTTGGCAAAGTACAGGAAGACGGTCCATGAGTTGGATGACGCAGAGGAGAGGGCTGATATCGCTGAGTCAGCGCTCACCAAGATCAGGACCAAGAACAGAGGCAGCTTTGGCAAAGGATACTCCTCTGTAAGTAAAAATCTAAAGTCTTCCTGTTAAAAGACTCGCTGCCTGTGTGAACGCACCATTGTGTTGACAAAATGTTGGCAAATGAACTGAAAGATCTTTTCCCAAAATGGAAACCCTAGAAATATATATCAGAGGTCATTTTTGTCCCTCTCTCTGCTCTGCATGATGACTCTGAGTCCCTTGTGTGCTCTATCAGGGTTACAGCACTCCTTTCCCTGGCATGGTCCGGTCACCCAGCTCTGTGGGCTCAGAGGGCAGAGGAGAGAAGATCCTCAACGATGACAACGAGTCCGTCAGCTCCCTCATCCCGGCCTATCTCAACTCCCTCAAGAAGCTCATGATCGAATAGGAAGACGGCCGTGGCATCAGCTGATCGGAGAACAGCAGCCGTGAACAAGTGAAGCGTGGTACAGTATGAAGTTTCAAACATCATAAAGGCTCAGCGGTGTAGTTTCACAATGCATTCAGGTCAATCATGTGTGACACCTGTTTGTGTATGCTGTACATTCCAGATGTATTTTCTTCAGTGTACTCCTTCCTTCCTTTTTGTGTAAGATCACAGCTCTTTTAAAACATTCCAGCTTTATTCCACACTTTATATCCATTCTTACTGTAACGTTTGTATATAAAAACAGACTGAATATGGAAAAATACAACATGTTTGAAATTGACGCTTAAATAACACTTTATAATAATAATATATAATAATGATACTAAGTCATTTATTAGGCCTTAAGTTAATTAGGACATCATGCTGTATAGAACTTTCTGCCGTAAAATGTCATAAAAAATTTATGACATATTGAATGGAACATATTACATTTCATGTTAAATGAGTGCTGTTAACAGGTAGTGTGATATTTTTTGGAAGAAATGCAACTTGCATTGTGACGTTCTGTTGTGTTTTTTTGGCATTTGTGCTCATATCAGCTGATGGTTTCCAGCCCAAATGCTGTTCAAAAACTGCCAAAAAGTGCACAAATACACAAATTTTGATCACCTGCCTAATTGTCGCCACCCAACTGGCTGTGAAACCGTCTGGCAACACTGGTGGCTGCAGCCTTATGCTATCTTCACACTACAAAGTGACAAAGTTACAAAATGTGGCTTGCCGTGAGTCACAAATCCACAGTTGAAATGTTGCTCAAACGCCCAGTGACAGTGTTATGTTGTCATCTGTTCAAAACTGTGCATTACATACCTGGAAATCTGCCAAGCAGCTTTCTTTTCTTAATGTTGTGTCCATTTTTTAGTCAGAACACAACATTTTTTAGAGAGAGAATTGAAAGTGACACTCGTCAAACCGACCATACTTCCTATTTCCTAAAACAATTTCGTAAAACTTTTTTACGCCAATTAAATTTGGATTTGTTGAGCGCCACACAGTGATGAGGACTGGGCGTCTGCAGCTTCGTATTGCCAGCTTCCTCTGAAAAGGACCTGTAGTCAGTTGCCTTTTTACCAGTACTTTGAACACTCATGGGCTACAAGGCTGAGCTAGCATGTTAGCTAATCAGTCACGGTTAGCAGGTTAGATTTGGTTGTTTCTTTATATAACAAACAAATGTACTATAAATACATATATACTATAATTATTTCACCTATAATGCCTATAATGTACCTGTTACATAGCTGTTACATTTTCTACCTGCAACAAAAAACTGGTAATACATTGTGCTACAACCAGGCTACAACTCAACCAGCCATTTAGTGTATACACAAACCAGCTCAAACTGGTTCTAACCATATTTTACTTTGAGAGTGGCAATGCTGACGTGCTGTGCATTTTATAATATGAACTAATGACTTATAAATGACTTTACTTATCATTGTTATAAAAAGTTACTAAGGTGCCATCAGTACATGTTTTTATAGGTCAGTGATGAAATACAATGTCAATATATTTACCTAAACGAAGTGTATCTGAACTTTTAACCACACTTTATTATCAGTGCTTAAATCTGTAACAAGACTTCACCAAATCATTTACTGTTGAATGTGAAATTGCGTTGTTTTTTCCTTTTAGGAAATAAAATACTTTTTTGAGTTATCGTGTTTTCCTCTTTTTCCCTATTTTGTAGTCAACATAAAAATAAACCAGAAAGCTGCATGTCATGACATGAGATACATATTTTCATTTTATTAATGAAAAATGCCAACCTTTAGCTGTTAATGTACAAAAGACGTCTTAACACTCCTCTCTCTGTGTTCGAGTAATACTAAGCCGTAATACTGGACAAGACATGTTGTAAAAGAGCATTTTGTACAGCATTTAGCCTCTGCAGGCAGCAGAACAGACACCAAATACAACTGAATCAACTGACTTACCGTATATATCCGAAGTGTAGAATAATGTAAGACAGATGTTTCTATTGCATATAAATCACTTGTATATTCCATATATTATCAGTACCAAATGTCTATTATATGTCTTTCTGTAAGAATCTACTATTTACTTTATTTTACATTCCTCACTCTACTGCCACCTTTCATTGCAAATCATCTCATACAGTATATTTACACCAGGCCCTCTGAACATAACCCAAACACATTCACTTCTATTAGTAATAAAATGTGTTACAACTTTGGAGCACTTTTCATATGAACAGCAACATACATTTATTAAAAATCATTCAGGTATAAAGTGCAACTGGCTGATTTTCAGTTTTTATTAGGAATTAATTAAACACAAAGGGGAATTAAACTTATATGTTCTTTAGCTTTTGATTTAAAGAATTGTTGTGATTTTTGACTTCAGCAATTGACTGTTCGCTAAACTCCAACCATAAACAGTGACTGTCGGTAAGGGATAATACTGTGGTTTAGCTAACCGTAGCAGGCCTGTCAAGCCCTGAGTTTCTCAATATGCATTAACATGGTGTACATGGAGCTTTACTGGATTTAACTGAGTATTTCCACTAACTTTGCATCAGAGGATTAGTATCTTTACTACACAAGATGTGGTGACCGTAATTAGCTAGTAATACCGTGGGATTCTACAGGTTGCGTTAGAAAAACATCCACTGCATGTGAACCAATGTTTAGCTTAACATTAGCACCTTCTGCTGCCTTTAAATCGTGTTGCATTAGCAGTGTTCATGAGTAAACTCTATATGAACCTATGACCTTCTCGGAAATAGCGGAAGTCGATGTCAGTGTTATAATTTGGTCTCAAAATGTTTTCTTCATAATTCTATAATATGCCTAAGGAAATTGTTGAACAGTCTATCATACATTTGATTTTTTTCCAATACAAGCTAACTGGCTGTTAGCTTGCTAAGCTGTTGGCCACTGTGGCCTCTAGATGCCAGCAGTTACCTAGCAGCTCAATTTATGGCTGGCGTGACCACTCAAACACCAAACATTTTGCGTACACCACTCCCCATGTTGTAACCATGAGCTCACAAGTTCCATTTGAGGGCAGCATGAGTGCTGAAAATTACTGTCCCACAAATCCCTGCAAATATGAGTTAGCATTTCAACCATCTAAGAGTTGGATAAAAACAAGTAACAATTTAATTCCATTTACATTCATAAAACTGTATTTTACTAGAGCTGTCTAGTTTTATCTTCCATTACAACTGTGTATTTTACATGTCTTCTACAAGGATAGTCAACCGCTAAATATGCCAACTCTCATCGCGGGACCTATCAGCTTTGGCCTCTGTCATTTCACATCAGGTATTAGGTTGCCATTATGCACACATTTAGGACTATTTTTTTTTTTTTTTTTTTTTCACTTTTTAAAATGATTTGGAGATGCTAAAAAGTCTGCTAGAGTCTAAGGTTTTCACAGTAGCTTATGTTAGCTAACCGCAATCAATAAAGTAGCTAACATGAAAGTAGACTTTATTTACAGAAAGTGGCCATGTCTGCCAGCTGTGTGATAAAATTTAGCTTGTTCTTAATTTAATTCTAATTCATTGCAATTTTAAATGGGGAATCTGTCACTATTTCGTTGGAAATGACATACAGTATGTCCCAAGATTGAAAAACCTGACAGGTATAGCAACAGAAGCTAAAGGATGTGGGGCTTAGCAAACAGTCAACACCTACACAGGGTAAATATTAGTATTAAAGTTCTTTATCCTCATTCTGGTACACAGTAACAGCAACACCCTTAAATCTGAATGCATTTTGCTTAGCAGCGCCTGTTAATCATCGCAGTTCTGAAGTATTAGTATTACACTGCTGCATGACATAAAGCTATTCAACATTAACACCTGGTCACTGTTCATTGTTGGTGCTTCTTAAACATTCGCCTCACCTGAGTATCCTTTAATAAAGAATTCACACTCACAGTTCCCATTTTTTCGTGCTGAGCATCCCCCCTCCATGACATAAACCTACGACCAGTCACCTTCGACCCTTAGGGTTCCCACAAAAACTCCTGGAATACTGACATCATCCACAGCAGGTGGCTGTTGGGACTTAAAGAGAAAGTGAGATCTATGTCCCTCAGTCTGTTAGGATCAATGCATGTGTGTGGTATGGGGGCTGATGATCCAAGCACAGAGTTCGTCTCACAGTCATGTCCTCAGGCTTGCAGCCTCTGGGCCTCTGTGTCAGGGTGTGAGCCTGTCAGACAGCACGAGGTCAGATCTCAATGTCCACTGGCCGGATCTCTCCAGTCTTATTGTCTCGCACCCACAGCTCTCTGTCTTTGATCGGGTCCACGCACTGCAGGAGCTGGTCCACCGGCTCCATTGTCTGTAAGAAGAATGAACAGCTGTAACAGAGACCCTTTTGCTTGCCTCTGATATCACATGTTTAAATCAATCAAGGGGCCTTGAAAGTGTCTCTTTGGTTCCCTCAGCTGGTGCAGGTGTGGTAATGTAATTCAAATGTAAATGTAGTAGTTCGCTCAGATGACGTGTTTGACTATGTTGCTGTGACTTTTCTGTCTATTACTGCATAAACAGAGCAACTTTCCACCTGCGGAAAAAAAAATTGTGGGCAGGGGAAGTGTGGCCTGCATTCCAGGTTAGAATTGTGCACAAAGCTGACAAGCATGGACACAAGCAAGCAAGAAGAAGCAGTTTCAATTAATATTTGGTTCATCTAAGAGTGATAAACTGAAATCACAGACCAGGGCAGGTAATATTACAATCAGCCCACCTTCCCCTGAGAGATAAACCTCATCTGAAAGATGCTTTGTTATGGGACTCATTGTTACTTGTAATAGTGAGTTGATGCTACACTTACACTTTGGTTGAACATGTCTGTCTCGTGCCGAAGGGTGGTGTACTGGCAAAGATGCTGTCTGATCATCTCCACCCGCTCCACCTCCAGTCGTTCCAGCTCCTGAGGAGAACAGTAGGTAATGCCTGAGTCACAGAGAAATCTCTCCACTTCAAGGATTTTCAGAGCTACCAGAGGACATCCAAATCAATTTCCAAAACTTATTAGCAAATCTGCTGTTCTGAAAACTGTAAACTACGATTAGATTATTTATTTGTAAAGGGTCAAAGATCAGGCCTTCATGGGGATTCGGGTTATTACTCTCAAACAGCATAGTCTGGACACGATGAGAGTGAGACATGAAATCAAAGTAAATATTCAAATTTAAAAGGAATGCTGATGCTTGTTTCTTGGGAATTAATTTAAATAAACATATGACAAGACGCAATTAATGTGATGACCCAGGCACCAAGACATATACAGTGGGTGTCACATAGCACTGGACAGTTTACAGTTTCTGCGTCCTGCTGCAGAGTACAGGCAACATAGTTTCTTAGAATTGCTTTGGCAGGAACTGAGAAAAACCCGCACACATTCAAACCGCACACACTTATTAAACTTACCAGGCTTGTGGTGACGATCTCCTCAAACCATTTGGACTGGGACTGATTATAAAGATCCACACAGCGCATCAGATCATCTCCTGTCAAAAAAGAACAAAAACAAAGTCAGCAGGAGTACTAGTTCCATAAATATCGCCACTAATGGGTCAGAACAACAACAACATGTGACAAAGCACTCTCTTGATTCGTGGAAACGCTCAGCCTGAAGTGTAGTACATGGAAAATCCAGCAGATGGTGCTACAACCCCACCATTCCCTCACAGCTGCAGCAATACTGCAACACACATGTTCCACCTCATCCAGCTGATCCGATTATTCCGAAGCAGTGCAGATGATCTGGACTGATAATAGATTTCATTATAATACCATAAGCAATGATAAAAGGAAAAGTCTAATCTCTTATTTCATTAAAGTTACTGCTGCATCCTGCTGACAACAAAACAAACACAAACTCATGTGGGAGATTAGATCAGCGAGGAAATGATGCTGATCATCCTGTTCCTGAGTCTTCAGCAGTAAGTGTCTGCTGACTTATCTGCAGTGTTATATTAACTTTAATCTTGTATATTTTTTTAATATGTTGTCGCAAAACAGAGTTGGGGGGGCGGGGGGCGCATTAAGGTAACATTTCTTTAGTAAAGAGCATTTCATTTTTTTCCTAGGTAGGCAATCTTATCATGAAGACATGTATGTGGTAGATCAGGTCAGGTCATGTCGACTATCAGCTGAGAAATTACAAAAAGCATGGAGGATGAGAGAGAAAGGTATACTTTAAACGGGGACGTTTTGTCTTTATTTTAAATCTGTGTCTCAGTCAAAGATGCAGAGAACACTGTCATCCATTCATCTTTAAGAAGGTGTGAGCTATCTGAGCTATGTGCAGTTATCTAAAGCAACTAATGTCTGGGCGGAGATAAACAAACAAATAAAAACTTTCAGTGAATGAAAGAGACTTCACTGCTTGTTCCAAAATATATATCACCTCCCCAAGACACAAGGCACACACACAGCAAACAATGATACAGCGGTGGTGATCCATTAGCGACAGCATCTAGTTACAATATCCTATTGTACTGCGCCCCAAATGATATTTGAGATCTCAAGAGATAGCTTGGGGCGCATGTGGAGACGCCAGGTGTGCTCACAGTAACCTTAAAGCTGGCCACTTTGAATCGGATTGCCCAGATTGAATGTAAATGCGAGGTACGAGTGGCCTCTGTTCAGTTCAGAGTGAATGAATGTAATAAAGCTGTGGGCCATAAAACCGAAACAGTAAGGTAAAATAGGCTAAAAAAGGCGTTGCAGAGCTGAGTTGAACTGCGCACTTGAATTATCATTTTCTGTCACTAGGAGTCACAGCTTTCACATTCCATACAAATCAGCTATTGCTCAAGACTGATCAGAGCAGCTTTAAGCAAGTTAATCTTATCCTTATGCTGCATTTAAAGAGCGGATCTCACGAAGTGATTCACAATAATACACAGAAAAGCAAAAACCACAGCAACATGAACTAAACAAACCTTGAGTTAATCTTAAGAGATTAAGTCCAATGGGTGAGAGTTCCAAAGTGCTTAAAGGGCAGAGTCATAGAACCCGCTTATGTTTTTGGTGAACTAAACGTATCTGTTTACAACAATGGCATGGCTAACACAGATATTGGTACTGCTTGTCACATGAAGCCAGTTTATGTGAGTATTTGAAGGCGTTTTAAGAAGGCACTGAAGACCTTTAAAATGGCTTATGATTTGAGGAAACAGGTGCAATACAAATACCATCAGGCTCAGGATGGAGCCTTGGGGAACACCGCAAGAGAGAGATTAAGATGATGGTTGGCAGTGGACAGGAATCAGCATGAGTGGTCTGCGACTACATGTACATACCGCCTCACGCAGCAAGTGACGATGCACTGTGTTTTCTGACACCTTCCTATCGTAGCCAGCAGTGAACGTTTCAGCAACTTGAGCTCCAGTTGCTCTTCTGTGGGGTCTGACCACATGAACAGCCTTCACTCCCCATGATGTGTGAATACAGTGATTTCAAACTCCACATTTCCATCAATTCAAAATACTTTTAAACGCATTTCCCGAAAATTTGTGTTGTCTACTTGGTACTTTTAGAAACTTGAACCCATGAAACTTGAAGTTTCATGGGTTTGATCAATGATAAACGAGTTAATGATGACAGGTTAAAGGAACAGGTCCATTTAATGGACTCTATGTCCTTGCACATCTAAAAAGCTGTCATGTTTGCTCCTGCAGCTCACTTTACAGTAAACAGCGTCTTCTCACAGATGAGCTCAGAATGTGCCACCATAAAATAGGCAGTGAAGTAAAAATGGGAAGAAAAAAAGAGCTGCAAATTGCGTTGCAGATAAGCGCTCTGATTAAGCACCAATGCATTTTACAATAAAAACCTAGAGTGATTGCCTCTATAAAAGGCTTATCACAGCCTCGGATGGTTGATATAATATGTAAGGAAATCCCTGGTATCAGCTGGCCGATGCCGCGTGCCATCCAGTGCAGCTAGAGCGAGACGCGATAATGAGACTTTGTTATGAGCAGACAGATGCCGCGCTTTACTTGTTTTGGCATCAGTCTCCTCTCTGCTTCCCTCACACTGCAGTCATCCTCACTGGCAGCCAGACACCATGAGCACCGTCAACAACTGCTGCTGGGTTGTTTTTGTTTTTTTTTCCTGGTTGCATAAGGCATGAGAGGAGGGAGGACTGTTCGTGTGTGTGTGTCTGTGTGTGTGTTTGGATTCGTACTTGTGTGCGACAGCATGTGGTCGTGCCTGGTTGGCTCATGACATCACAGATTGGCAGCGAGTTTCCATCTGTTTACTCTTAGCCAGTCACTTTCTTCAGGTCGCACACCTATTAGAAACTGCTGCTGCTAGTGCTGCTTTCACACTCGGCCTCTTTCTCTAGCCCTCCCCTCAAACATGCACGTGTGCTGTCACTATTTTTAACAGGTAGTTGTTTGTTATTTCTTCATCTGAGATCAATTCCATGTCAGACATTTGTTAGTGAGGAGCGGTGGTGGTGGAAGTATTCAGATATTTTACGTAAGTAAAAGGTCTAATACTCCTGTATTTAAAATACTACTTAAAGTAATGTGCTGTAAATATTTACTAGAGCATCAAATCTGCATTAATCCACAGATGAAAATAGTTCCATAACAAGTGCATTGGTTTATCATGTTTGAGTAACAGCACCACAGCACCCAAGTGTTGAAAAGTTATTTTTTAGGTAAAAACTGTAAAACCAAGACAAATGTTCTCAGATTTCAGAATGTTAAAATGAGAATTTCTTGTTTTTCTCTGTCATATATGAGTGTAAATGTTAAATCTGGATGGTATTACTCGCTTGGTCATGTACTAAGTATCACGTCAATTACGTGAATGGTTGTCTGTCTCTCTGTGTTAGCCCTGTGATAGACTGGAGACCTGTCCAGGGTGTACCCCGCCTCTCACCCAGTGACAGCTGGGATAGGCTCCAGCAGACCCCGCGACCCTTAACAGGAACAAGCGGTTACAGAAGATGAATGAATGAATGTTTCAGTCATTTTTCAATTACAAATACTGAACCAATCCCAAATATCTGTAATTCCTGACCCTTAAAATAAAAGGATTTTCTGACACTCTTTGTCACATATCATACCATAAAATATTTTTGGGCTATCGGGACATTTCATTGAACCAAACAAGACATCTGAAGACGCCATGTTCGACTTCGTAAAAAGATGGCTGGGCATTTTTATACCAAACGACCAATTAACAGAATATGAGGGTAGAAATTATGGTTGGCTGTAGTACTAATGCGACAGGAGAAAATTAGTGGGTACATCTATATTTTTAAGAAATAATGCAAAGGACAGGAACGCTTTGTGAATAAATTATTCATGACTTTTTAATTAGCTGCAACCCTAATTGAAGGTATATGTTTGAAGCCCCACTGAAAAGTTCAAGTGTTCAGGAAAAAGGTGTGCCAGTTGTCTCTAAGTGTTGATTAATGGACCAGCGTACCTTTGGACAGAATAGTTTGGTGAGAGCCTCACTCTTCACACTGCCTACACAAAAACAGGGCTGGGCTGCAATGTGATTTTGGAATAATGACCCAAACGCCTTCTCACAAGTTCTATGCACACCACGTGACGCACACCGGCCTGAAAAGGGGTAGCTCATAAACGGACGATGCTAGGAAGAATTACAGTAACAGTAGCAAAATGCAAAATTCCAACAAACCACTATAAGCTACTGGTCACACCAAAAAAACAACCCTGCAGACTATTGAGTCAAATTCATTTCACTACTTTCAAATTATTAGGGAGAGGAAACCTGAAAAGAGTAATATTTCCTTTTGCTTCAGCCAGCCTATTTAGTTTCATATCAATTCTTTGGCAAAAATAATCCTCTTGTTTCCAGTGGAGTTTTGTGCACGTAAACAGAGTGGAACTTGTCCAATTACCTAACAGACTCTTCCCTCTACATTCATAATCCCTATGATAGATGAGATGAGTTTGTGGGATGCGTATATTTTGCAGTAAGATTATTAATGCGCATGTATGTGTGAGTGTATCTTCCCCCAAGGGCACGAGAGTTACTCACACCCACGCCTCTCTGTCAGTCTGGTGTGAACGCAGACAAGTCGAGCAGAGAGTGTTTCTAACTGCCCTTCTTCCCTCCACTTCCATCGCTAACTATAAATATATATATTTTTTAAAAGATTAAAAAAAAAAAAAAACTTCCAGTCTGGCTCGCAGTGCTGATAACGCTCATGACTCATGTAAAAAGACAAACACAGCATCTCGGTTCACAGGCGATCTCAAGTGACAGCTCCAGTGAGGGGCTAAAGAAACACTGGGGGAGGATTCAGAACGAATGTCCAGGATGTTAACCATTTACAGGGACCTGCTCCGACTTTAACTATTGGGGAGAACCAGTGTCTCTACTGGCATCAGATGGAAATTAAAGGGCAAAGCTATGTTTAAATAACATTAATGAACAGGATGGGAGTGCATTGTGCTTGCTTACATGCATATAAAGTGTACAGATTCTTCTGACATTAATGTACAGTTTATCTAAAAAGTATTCAGTAGGATTTAGGTTTTTAAACTGACTCATTTCAACTCTTTCTGAACCTATTCATGTTCCAACTTGTAGCTACAAACCAAAGTTAAAGCAACCATGTTTGTTGCTGACTGACTTAGCGTCTTCTCATCTGGCTAACGTGTTAGCTGTTAGCTCATCAGCTACAGGAGATCCAGCTCGTTCTGTGAGTCGTCCCTACATCACCAGATTTCCATTTTCTCACATCACCAGGCCTAAAAGCTGTCCCAGGGGCCTCTAGAGGCTGAAGGGTTTTTCTTTTTTTCCAGTTTCTTTTGGCAGAGGTGCTCAGTGTAAAGTGTAAAAATAACTAAATACACAGCGGCAGAAGATATGAAATGTTGACCGAAATGTATTTACTTAATGAAATCACAGCCTTCTAACTTTGGTTTATTTTCCAATTGCTGCTTCCTACAAACACGCCAAAGGTCCTGAAGAACTAGAAGATGATCCAAGTTATTTATTGATATACAGTATACAATGATGCTCTGTGTCGGCTCCAGCCGTGAAGCTGAATATACTGCACACTGCTAGCAAGAGTATCAAAACTCGAGAGTTGCGCCCTAATAATCTTGCACGTTCGCTTGCTATGATTTAAAGCCCTGAATGTATCTGAACGCACTGTATACATCTGTTGTAGATGGATTTTTTTTTTTATCTGTAGCTGAACTGAGAACAGCGCTGACACAAACCATTGCTGATCTGATGATCTCTGGTAAGATATGTGGTGGGGAGGATGAAATCCAGATCCACATGTCTGATACACGGAGCACCAAAATTCTTTCACTTTCTATAGTTTAGTTATTTAGATTTGCTTCAATGTTTAAACTGAACAGTGCTGTCTATGTGACTCTATGGTCAGGAGCAACATATCTAGACAACTAATTCATGACACCCAGGGGATAATTCCAATCATTTTTGCAAACCCAAGAGTTTCAACATAGTATTCCTTATTTCCCAACACTTTGGGGTATTTCAAAAACGATGGTGGTGATATTTTAACACTTTCTATTGATATTATTGTCCCATGAGGAAGAATCTTTTCTCAGTCAGAACTGCACATCTTAATATCCACAGGGAAGATTGTGATCTACTAAGCATGTTCATAAGCGTGAACCCTTAACATTTTAGGCAGCATTCCACTAGTGCAATAATTAGACAAAAAACGTAAAGTGACAACCATACATACCCAAAATGTTTAATGAACTAGTACACAAAAATGCTAAAATTAAATAAGCCCATTCATGTTCCCCAGAGGATTAGCCCATTTGGTTTTAATGACCCCAAAAAGCCTAGAGTCGCTGTATATCACCACTATTCTTTTAGGTCTGTCTCAAACTTTCTTAATGCCGATGTACTAAACCCTTCAGTGTCTAGAGCCCATTAGAACAGTTTTCAGGTCAGAAAGTGGCCCAGCAAATGTTTTCCACACATCCTTTGCGGCGTTAGAAGTTTGGTGATGGAGGAGAGTGAGCTGATGAACTCCTATAGCTGGTGAGCCAACAGGTACGTTAGCAATTTGGGAAGATTCTCAGTTAGTCAGTCAAAAACATGGTTGCGCTGGCTATAATAGACTGCTAATTGTATGTTAGCTTGTTAGCTTTGTCACAACTAGAACAACAAGTTTAAAGGTAGTTTTAAAATATCTATTTGTGTCATGAACTACTGCCAAACTAACCTTGAAAGTGACTTAAAAACAACGCACATTTTTTGGATGTGCAGATTTACTATGGATTTGCTACTTCTCATGTTGATGCAAACGTTTAACAGCCTTTTTCTCAGATTCTGTCACAACAATTTTTAAAATAAAAATTGCAAGCACTGCAAAATAGTTACAAAAAAACTACTGTTCAGTATAAGTAATAACCATAAGTTTTAGACCCATTGCACTTGCAGTGTACATACATAGACAGGCTACCTGAGTCAGACAATGACCCTGGAGTGACTCTATGGGTTTGAGCTCTGACCTGCTTGTGTGGATTTCCTGCGGGCCTTCTTGATGTCCTCCTCAATCTTGTTGCTGAGTTTGATCTCCAGCTGCTGAGTCTTTAACTCCAGGTCTTTCTGTCTGTCAGCCAGAGCTTTACGGGCCTGCAGGAGATAAGACAGCGAAGTCTGAGACAAAATGATCTGCCCCCGAACTTCTGGCTGAGTTTCAGACAGCACGCTTTTTCTTTAAACAATGTAATGTGTGCAGTGTTCTGGAGACAAACATCATTTTAATTAAACTGATAAAAGCTTGCAGCTGTTATGTTACAGTCTGCTTCCATTTACTGCAGTGATAATGCGATCTTCAAGTTCTGCTACAAACTTTCTCAGTATTTTAATCAATCACCCAGCGTTAAAGGTGTCTTATGATAGCCAACATGTCCGGTAACTTATTTCCTGCTCAGCTTTTAATGCTCAATTGTCCAGCAGATGAGTTTACTGAGATAAACTGCTTTGTCCTTTCTGTTTAGATGACAGATGATGTGAGACAGATCTGCAGTTGCTGTTTGGCTTCGCCCAAGTTTTATTGTGCATATACAAAAAGTAGGAAACATTCCAGGGATGGGAAACAGCCGTCTGCGTATGGGAGTAATGTGGAATTTTAATCAGCAAGCAGATGATCCAGAAATCTTTGCTGCTGCCATATGCAAGGATAGAAGTGAGTTAGAGCTGCTGTATTTGCTTCTTTTACATGTTGGTGTTTGTGGGTCTACCTTCTCCACAGATGCATAGCGCCCAACCAGCTGCTTCCGTAGGTCGGCGATGTGGTGGTCGAACCTTTTCATGTCCTTCTTGAAATTTTCCCTGAAGTTCAGCAATGGCTTCTCCACTTCACTCTGGAGCTTATTTTTATAAGAAAAAAAAAAGACAAGAGTTCAAGACTGACCAGCAGGAGATAATGAAAGGAGAGTTTCAGGCCTCAGTAAGATTAAGGCAGGTGACTCATTGTTAAAAAGCTGTAGTTTCAGACTTTTGATAAGATTGAAGCAGTGTCTCTTATACACAAAACCTGAGGTGGTTGAGTTAGCCCTTACAATTGTTGAGCTTGCTGAGCTAAAGACAGAAATATTGTTTGAGAGATTCTAAAATTAGCCTAATGCTTAAGTGTAAAGAAGTCAATCAAATGATTTAACTGAAACTTTAATTTGGTTGTTAAGATGCCAAATTAAGGCCATTTATACACTGTTTTTCAGCTAAAAGCTAAGATACATTCCCGTAAGCTAGCTAAAACTGTTTTGGCTACATTCTAACTAGCTAGTCGTGAAAGAAAAACTACATAAACTGCAATAATGAAATTAATGTGTGGCTATTTGGTTAGACAAAGTGTGTGTTAGACAATGTAACATGAATTAAAACTTTTCCTTCAATTGACAGCGTTTGATTTTGTTTTGTTTTTTTTTCAGTTTCCACTGTAGTTAGCTTATTTAGCATCAAATTAACATTAGTGACAGTAAGTTTAGCATTAAGTTTAACTTTTATTTAACTTTTTTTTTAACTTTAACTTTTTTAACAATTACAATCAAAAATCTATATAGTTTTTATTTGCCCAGAAGTACCTGAAAATTCCACTTCCCGTTATAGATTTTATTTATAATAATTAGTTTTTTTCTCCCATTATAGTTTCAGTACCACTATCTACTTATCATTAACTAAAATGACTTACAAATACTAAAAAACATTATTTATTATACTTTTATAGCTGCAGGGCGAAGTACCTCCTCCCAACATCCCAGACTAGTGCTGGGATATGAAGTAAATATTTATAAAAAGTATAATTTAAGTATGTCAGTACGGAACAAAAAGGATATTAGAGAAAGACTGTGCTTCATTGACCCAAAAATATGGAAGCCTGAAAAAAGTGAGCAACTTTCCCTATGATGAATGGGATGCTATCTTGGAACACAGTGTCTTAATACACCCACACCTCATTTCTTAGGATTTTAAACCCTGCTCATCCTCTCACAGGCTTTGTGAGAATGAGGTCTACAGTTGGATATTGTTGGCAAATGTACAGAATAGCTTTGCATTGTGAGGCAAAACATCGTGAATATGAGTTTGCATCTGACAAGCTCAGAGTGGTACCGAAATAAAGTAGGCCAGAGCTGTATTTGGCTCCTCAGCTTATCACATTCAGTATGACGGTGACATGTGAGGGCTGCGAGTTGGCCACGGGACACAAGAAAAGAATGCCCTGGAAAAGTCATTTCCTCGGAGTTCCATTGTAATTTCTCCGACATTAGGCTGCAACTGGACAGAAAATGGTAGCGTCGTCTGCTGATGAATTTCAACTAGGTGTCACTCAGCGGTACATACAGAATGACTTACAGTATTGTGTTGGCTGTCCAAAAGCATGTGAAACTTTTGATTACTTTCAGATTCCCTCTAACTGCAAAGAATAAATCTGTCAGCCAGATGCAGATGCAGTAACTCTTCATGCATATTAAAGTGAACATTACTTCTTTTATCAGCAGCAAGTCAAGTATTATATCATTTAAAATACAGTAATACTAAAGTTAGCGATAAAAAAGGGGGAATCGTTTAATCCACCCTCTGTATATCTGATTGAAGTATCCAAAAACCTTAATTAGTTCCATTCCCTCTAGTTGCTTTCCACATTATGTCATCATCCTCTCACATTGAGTAGGTTTAGATGAAAAATGGTTTGATGTAAAGCAGCCAAACAACAGTCAGAATATTAGATGACAACACTGCTTTGCTTCCTGTTTTCCTGATTCCTGAAGGTAAAGAGGGTTTGAAGAGAACGCTATAACTTCCAGCTCCAAGAATGTGACAAGAGCGTATTATTTTTGAGCGCGAGCAGCAAGCCCGTCGCTGGTTATGTGATCTTAATAAGCAATGTGGGGTTCTGTCCCAGCTGTCAGTGATGAATGAGATCTGCAGCCCCTTCCTGGAGTCGCCCTCGGACCCATCAGTCAAAGTTCATTTCCACTCAAATCCTTCCCCTCTCCTCCAAGAGCCTGGAAGAGTGCCGCACATCTGTGCATCTCTGGAGGATAACATCACCGACTCCATTTCCTCCATCAGTCCAGCTGTAATCCTGGTCTCTATCTTTTGTCCCCCCTCTCTTGACTTCCCTCGTCAAACCCATCAAACATGACCTGAAAATGAAGAGCAACACTTCCCCCTCTCGAAGACTTTTCTGCAGATTATGTCTCTATGCGGTCTCTGAATCTGTGTTTTTATGGGTTCGTGGGCATTTCAGTCGTGATGAACTGAACAAATTCTTAAGACAGAGCACATCTTGCTCAAAACTCATCTGGGATCGATCCTGCTGCCTGTCCCACTGAGGGGAAATCCTGACGAAAAAAAGTGGGTGGTGATAAATGTTAAAGTCTCTGTGTCACATACAGTGTATGTTCTTCATCCCACAGAGCCATCAGGAAACCCTTTGCTGTATGCAATTACATTTGAAGGCAGTCTGTCTGACTAGTGAGTCATATGTGTTATAGGCTGTGAATCCCACGATCAGTATGGAATCACATGCTGGGCTCCTCACTCTCTCTACGTCATGCCTGACTTGAAAAGTATGAATCAAAACTTTATCACTCCGATTTCTCTACAGTGGTTTCCTTTGTATTGCTATTTTTTTTACACTTGGCCATAATATTCTTTGGTTATGATAAAATTTTTCTAGCCACAAAAACCTCGCCGAAGTTCCCATAAGGGCCTGACACGGCAAGAACTGAGCTATCTGATTGTCTGACATCCTGTAAACATCAAACAATGGTTGGTTCTGTTGCTATTGTTGGTAATAATTGAATTAGTCTGATGCTTTCCTGCTCATGTTCATCATCTGACTTCTTTTTTTTTGCATGTTTGCCAGGATAATGTTATTAATACCAGTATTAGTGACAGTCAGAAGTATTAAAAAGATAAGTTGTAGTAAAGTGGAATAATTGAGACAGGCATTGGTTTTTCATACAGTGTATACACTGACCAGGCATAACATAATGACCACCTCCCGGAATGTTAGTGGGGGCCTTTGGGTCCTATGGGTTGAGGTGAGGGGCCTCTGTGGATCATCCCACAGATACTTGATCAGTTTGGGATCTAGTGAATTTGGAGGCCAGGTCAACACCTTGTGCTGTTCTTCATGTTTTTTCAGTTGTTCCTAAAGCGTTTTCGTGTGTGTGTCAGGCTGCATCCTGCTGGGGATGGCTGCTGCCATCAAGGAGTGTCATTGCTATGGGGTGGGGATGCCAGGTCTGGTCTATGTGGGTGGTACATGTCTAAGTAACATCCACATGAATGCCAGGTCCAGAATTTTCCCAGCAGAACATTGACTTGACAGTACCGATGGTTAATGTTATTTACTGACGGGCTGTTCAGACTAAGTGTAAAGTAGCATAACCTACGTCAGACAGAGGCAAGGTTGCATCAACTTCAACTACAAGACACAAATTTGCACTTTAGTAAACGGCAACTTTTAAGGCGTACACATAAAAACCAACGCACATGTGCCAAAAACAGTTTGTGCAGTTCCTAGAATGGCCACTTGAGGCTGCAGCAGTTTTCAACATGTTTATAGTCTTGTATAGAAACAGCTCAGGTCTCTATTGCTAAATTCTTCATTTGTGATGCCTGTGTGGGGGTGACTTTCTATATAACTCACTAGTTCAAATTATATTACGGCTTAATGTTCATAAATAAAAATGTGGCCGCTGTGGCCCTCACAGGTTGCTTAGCTGTCTGACTTGATGTCACCCACCGCCGTAAGCTCCACTGGAGCTCCAACTGTTTTCCAGTTTTTGAATTGGCCAGGAGTTAGGTGGAGTCAGGCCATGCTAAGATGCCGACAACCCGTGTGAAAACACTGAACTTCAAAACGGTTCTTCAGGTTCCCTGTGGGGATGTCATTTTTATATACAGTCTATGGTTTTCCTTGAACTTTAAAACTCCTGTGCATGGCAATAGAAAAGAATCTGGAGGAAATTATCAGAGAGAAACTGAGTACCAGGCAACCTTTGACGCCAGAGGTGAATGATGTGTCTACACAGAGTGTTTCAGCATGGTTTTTCAGTCATCCATCTCAGGCACGGCTAACACAACAAATACGCTTATCCAAAGCGTATCCTGATGCTTACATACGGTATGTACGCACAGAAAGAGTGCACATGGTGGCTACACTCCTACCTACCTGGCTACAGCTAACATCTGTGCTCAGGCAAACAATCCAGCATTCAAATCCACGTGAACATAGTGAGTAGGAAATCATTTATTTGGCTTCAGGTCTAATTAGCCGCAACCAGCAGTGTGATGAATTACCTTAGAGGAGAACTTTAGGTGAACTTCGGCTTCGTCTGCCAGGCTCTTCTTCAGCTGGGCCCAGGCCTCCCCCAGACTCCTGAGAAACAGATAACAAGGAGGGAGCATGAGAGTGTGTTTAATTTCTTACACAAGAAAAGGACCACACACACTTTTACAGAAAAAGATTCGGGGAGGGCAGGGAGGCTGTCAAGAAAATTTGGGGTAAGACGGCGTTTGAGAGAGGGGGCTGGGTGAATCCTATCACACATACAGTCATCCACACAACAGATGGGGTTCATGAGCAGACAGTGCAAAAGTTCACGGACACACAAGTAACCATTAAATCTAGAGAGGCGAGCTGAGGTCCACAGCCAGTTCAACAGATGATTAGGACGTATGGAACATGAGATATGCCTCCACTTTTCCTGTCAGCTACAAGGGCATGATTTGTATTGTTTTGAAGCTAGGCAATCACATATAATTCAGCCAATACACATTACTAAATAATCGCACACAACTTTCCTGTTTAATAGGCCAGACATTTTGTTTTAATTTAGAGGAAGTGAACGCTTCATAGCAGAAAGCCTCTTCATATTTCATCAAGCTGAGGACTGTAAAACAATCACCCAGCGGGCAGACAGTCAGAGGCACGAGGCTTTAGGTCCAGGGCCGGCGGCCTTTATGGGGAAGCGGGTCACTTCAAAGCACTGCACTGAATGGAAGACATGTGTGGAATTCCCTCACGCTGACATCCAAAACATTCCTAACACTGACAGAGCAAAGTCTGGCACCTGCACCGCTACGCCATCAAAAACTGATGTAAAAACATTCAGAGCTTTTAAAATCACGCTCGGGGATCATTTTGGAGCTCAGGGTTGCTGATCGCCTTCTGCAATAGGACACTAGGTTTTACAGTCCGGTTAGACCAACATCCTCTGTCTTGCTCAGTCAGGTTGTCAAATGTAATCAGCCGTTTAACTTTGTGCTTAATAACTTCACATGCTGACATTACAAAACCTAGGTTAATGGCTCACACTGAGGAAGACAATTGCATTGTTAGAGTTCTAAGCATAACTTACTTCACTTATCTACACAAAAATGTAGGACACCAAATACACATATTGGAAAACGAAAAAAAATTGCATTACAGTGAAAAATAGAGTAAGAATAAGAGTAAGGATAGAATAATCTACAATAGAAATGAGAAAACCTCCTGGTTCCCGCATTTCTTTTCCAAGTTGTACAAAACTTTAGACTGATATGTAAAAGTACCATGTGCACATTAGATATTAGTTGGCTGCTAAGCAACTTGTTCCACATGCAAAGAGTTCTAAACAAAGGCATTTCCTTCCTCGTATATTTTCCAAATGATGCATTCTGAAACCTGCTGTGTTTACTTCCATGTTTCTTTGCTAGGGATCTTCTTCTTTACTGGCTTCAGTTTTGCGTTTTGTGGCATGTTACTGACCTAATCCAATCACTGCTCAATAGCATCTCAAGTGGACATAAATTCCGCAGGGCACCTTTAATATTAACACCTAATTTGACTGCAAAAACACAATTAAAATGAGTAATAAGAACAAGTCAAAATAATGCTAAATGAGATTACTAAGAAACATGGGTATCCTTTTTTGAAGCAGCTGGGTGAGTCATTATGCAATTACAGCAGGGCTGCAACTAATTACTGTCGTCATGGATTCGCCTTCAAATCCGTTTTCTATTCATCAATTATCTGTCTAGTCTATGTAAATCAAGAAATATGGATAAAGGGTTCATTACACAGGTCCTATGGTGTTATCTTTTATCTAGATCCTTTAGTATACAGTTATCCCGATAGCTCGAGATTCATTTTCTGTCTGTTGGTGACTCAGTTGGTCAGCTAATTGTTTAAGCTTCAGATGAGCTGCAACTAATGATTGTTTTCATTATCAGTTAGGATGTGCATTACTTTATAGATTAATCGATCGATCATTAACTTCATATAAAAATAATCAAAAGATGCCTGTCACAATATTGTATAAGACAAGGTGATGCCTACAAAATGTCTTGTTATTGAACCAATCAAAAGTTGCCTGGACCTGGAACTGACTTTCTGTGTCTAACTTCTGTTTCCTAGTTGCACAACTCCAAATACATTATTTACACTTAATAAATTATATCTGCCATGTGCTTGAGGTATTCTAGCAACAGACTGGCCAACAAGTGATTATCAGTAAAAATTAATCTCCATTCACCACAACTGCAGGACTGGTAGCTATAAAAAGTGGCCACATTTGCCTCACAGCCGCATCTCTGCCACACAAATGGTAAAGTCGGGAATAAATAGAAGGCTGGTTCTGGGCTACGGCCGGTAAGAACCGAACAACAAAACAGCGATTGTCCCGTCTGACAACAGAGCTGGCCTGAGGGAGAGCATAATGAAAGTATTGTGTTGGACTTTTGCGGGTGTGGGCAGACTGAGCCGGCTGGCATAATCTGGATTCTATATGGGGCAATTGCATCCCACGCACTTTTACCCTGCTAATATGAAGAGGGGATATCTAATATGCATTTAAACACTGCTGGGGAGGCTAAGGGTAGCTACACCTTGCTTTGCAAAGTTTGCCTGATATACAATAAATGTTTAGAATTTCTGTAAGGTCAAAATGAGGTGAATAAAATACAGCAGCCCAAGTACAGATGACTTAAAGTTGGCGAGATGGCGTTCTGTTTGCCAAGACTACTTTGCATTATCCAACATAAGACTGTAGCAGCCTACAGCTCAATATATAATACCATGGCATGTTGACGTTGTAGGGGATTGTGGCGTCAAAGTTCTGGGGAGGTGCACGTCAGCTTGCGGCGTAGGATCTAACTTAGGGTCCGTGATACGGTTAAATTGCCCTTTACGCATTCATGTATTTAACAGAGCATGTTGCTAATAAAATTAAATGTTCCTTTTTTTATTTCATATCAGTTCTGGTGCACGGGTGTTCTGCTAGAACAGTTTAAACCATCGTTTGTATACAAAAATTGATGGACCATCAGTGACATCACCCACAGGACTCCTGAAGGGCGGTATATTGCTATATTCACAACTTCGTAAGTGGAAATGACAAAGGTCAGAGTTCATGAGTTACGAAGTATTTGTGGACATTTTCCAAAATGGCGGATGGTACAATAATGTGTTGCAATTTAGTTATAGAACGTTTTCTTTGTGATTTTATAACATGTCTGTGGAAAATGTTGATGTTCTTGGCACCTCCATCAATTCATTTTGCATTTCCTACATTCAATTACCCTGTTGTTAGCTTGCTAGCCTCCGTGGCTTCTAGGCGCCAAGAGTTCCATAGCAGTGACACCACTTGAAAGCCAAGCCATTTCTTCACACAAGGACGTGTTAACTGTGTTCGGGAGCAAGAATCCATACAAACAGCATCCTACTCATGAATCAAAATTTTGAGCTCAGAGTTCACGAGTCATGTACACATCTTCCATTTGAAAGCACCACAACTACGTCATGCTCCAGGGTAAATCAAAAATGCTGTTGCTGTTTGGTTTTCACAAATCAGTAAATTAAAACACGTTGCACACAAAGTATTTTTTGGTGCTTAGTTAAGCCAAATAACAATGGTTATAAAAGGCTTTTTCACAGCTGGTGATCAAGTAGTGACTTCCTGTTAATACTTCTGCACCTGCAGCACAAGTAGAAAGGAGAACTGCTACTTAAAGTGGTAATTCGATAGGGTCATCATTATATTACTTGGAGTTGATCCCAGCCTGGAGTTCAGCCTCCATAGATGCTAAGTCAAATGTTTGCACTGCTACTACAAGAAATTCACAGCTGATCCATACATTGCAGGATTTAAATTTGGTCAAGATTTAAGCAAACAATGTAATATCTGAAATTAGCAGTTACTACAAACTTAACACAGGCTTTATATACAATATTATTTGTGAATAGCTAATGCCTCCCATTCCAGTTCATTAGCATTAATGCAGTTACCAATGGATCACATTTTTCAGCGTGGTAGAATAACTTGCAACTCTGACATTTTGTGGTGTTGCTGTGCAGTGTCACTGTTGCCCTGTGGAATCTCTTAAGATGGAGTCTGATGAGTTTAATAACGATGCCGCAGGCGGCGTCCGCAGCTTCTCCCCTTTAATCGGCCCTGTCCCCCTCAGCTTCCCATTGCTCTCCACATTCTCGTGTCCCCTTGGTGAATCACACAAAGAGATGCCCTCAGCGTGATATCCCCTTTGCTGTCAAACAGGAGAGAAGAGGAGCGCCCGCAAACCATATTCCTCCCTGCTGGGTTGCCCCCCCCCCCAATTCCCAAATTCCCAGCGCACAAACACACACACCTCCTCTTCCCCCCGTATGTCTGTGTCTCCACTTCTCTGCGCTCTCTCCTAATAGACGGAGTAAGCTGCAGGACGGAGATCAAAGCAACTGGTGGTTTACAGGAAGGCCGCGCTGCTTCGCGGCATCACCGACAGGCCCTGCAGACACAGACTCACACCAGGATGTCTCACCTGGCTGGCTACTGGACTGGCTTACTCACAGAAGTCTGGCTGGCTAATTGGATGACTAATTAGACATTAGTGCTAATTTACACCTAGCAAAATTACTCAGACCAGACATTAGATGCAGCTTATGTAACTCCAAGACTGCCTAACCAGGTCTTGTTTGAGTTTAATGTTAGCAAATCTTCAAATCATGATCTCTGAGTGATTTATGGTTTCCATAAGAAGACTTGCTACAGTGTTAAATGTGTCCATCTTTGTTTTTAAGAAAAATTTTTGCACAGCACCTTTAGAAAAATAGCGCTGTCCCTTTAAGAGGGACGGTAGTCTTGTTGTTGTTGATGTTGTGCATGGCTGCGGATGTGTGCAGCTATACTGAGGGCATGTTGCAATGAAAACTTAAAAAAAAAAAAAGATGACGAATGTTTGTCTTGCTGTTCATTCTGGAGGTGCAACAGATAAATCATCATCTAACATCTAAAACATTTTTTCGCCGGCACGCGATCTACCCGCACTACCTTCGCGATCCACCTGTCTGGAGCCTATCCCAGCCGTCAAGAGGCGGCGTACACCCTCGACAGTTCGCTTTCGACAGGCTGTAAGTCCACCAATGACCATGGAGGACATGCAACGCCACACAGAAAGCCCCCAGCCAGGGAGCAGCTTCGAACACAGAACCTTGTTAATGAGTGGCAACAGTGCTAACTCCATCTATATTCTTTAATATACTGTAGATCATAGCTTATATATATTTTTTTTATTCGTGTTGCTTTCTTGTATTGACTTGTATTGTATTTCACTTCTTTATTTTTGTCCCAAACAACACATTCTAGTTGCATTCTAGTTAACTGATTATTAATCATCATCTATTTCATTACTCTCATGATTCTTTTTAGGCATTTCTATGTATTCCCAGTTTGTCCCTTGCTGAATTTCTACCAGTTCCGTGTGTGTCATTCACTGGCCCACTCTGACCTTTGACATCCCTGGAGAGAAATATGCCCTCTGTAGTGCAATAATGGATCACATTATTATTATTGTTGCTAAATATACTGAGGAGGAAGGAGCCCAAAAAAAAACATCATTTACAGACTCCCTGACTCTTGCATAGTGGGAACTCTTGCAAACTGCTTTTCAAGTTGACGTCCACTTTCTTTAAAAATATTGATTCATGCAGCCATGTGTGTGATAAACCCCTGTTTGATGAGGGGGGTGGAGGCGGTTGTCTGTCTCCTTCACAGTCACTCACCCTTCTTCCTGGCCTGCCAGAGGGATCTGGGAGAGCTTGGAGAGATTCTTGGCGTACTCCTCTTCTATCTTTATCCTGAGAGGGAAGTAGAGTCTTCTATTACCACACAGCCTTTACACAACTCTGACTGTTTCCATGTGCGTTTCCGGCATTGTGCAATAGTTATGTACATGAATGAGCACAAAAAAAAGGGAACTGGTTTTGTTGATTTTATAATTATATGTGTATGGTTTTCATGGTAACCTGAGAATGGGGGGAAAAAAAGAAGAGGGGGGGTTGCAGATGACAACACAGATACCTTTCTCGTACGAACTCGGCCATCTCTTTCTGCATCTGTTTCCCCTTCAGCTGTTTCTGCAGCAAAACCTCAAATCCTGTGATGTAGCCATTGCCCTGGGTGTCCTTCTTATCAGCCTACGAGATAAACACAGCAAGCACACGAGAAATCCGCTGAACCAACAAACACTTAGTGGCAAACATGTGAAAATCACACCTCGACAAAGTGGCTCAGTGCAACAAGCAGCTGGCTGCATTCTCCCTCAAATCAGAGCAATAACACTGGCTGAGATAAATACTGTATTTGCCGTATTTACTTTAAAATCAACCTAACAGCTGTCATTTAAAATAAAAAATTAACTGGTTAGTTTGTGTTAACATGCATTGTAGGTGCCTTTTCACTAAAACATCCACGATAAGATGCAGGAAATCATATTGATCAAATTTTCCTCTTTACCTGTCATCATTTTCTGACCATTACATGCTCATTTAAAAAGCTGCACTACATTATTTTTCAGTGTTTCAAATGCAGAAATGTCTTCCTGGTATTGACAAATCCAAAGAGAGCGATAACTCAACTCTGCAGATTCTTCCCTCCCGACAAAGAGTGAGCTCTAAGAGTGAGTATTTCAGCTCATGGTTTGGGTTTCATGTTGCATAACTTTAAGTTTTCTCACGGCTCTCATCGACCTGATTCTTAGCAGCTGTTTGCTGAGCAACCGCTCTAAGGGACCCACTGTGAAGTACCTGCTCGGCAGAAATGTCTGTTTTGTGTGTGCATGTGTGTGTTTTAGCATCCTTTAGCCTTTTGCTTTAATTTGTCTGCTTTGGTTTGGTCTTTCATCAACATACTTTCAGCAGCGTCAGACACGCTTCTGTTTTGAGCTAAAAACCTTTGACAGACCCGCACACGAGGTGCAGCCGACAGGGTTAGCAACTAGCTAGCACACATACTTAGTGGAGAGTTTAGCAGCTAAAGAGTTTCCCCCAGGAATTAGTTGAAACCAAACCAGAGATAAAAGAGCGAATATTCAACAGAAACAGGGCTCTGATGTTGTCCTTGTTTGCTACAAACATCAACGAGAACAAGATTGCATTTAGCAGATCAATAGGCAGACCTTTTCTCTGGAGACGGTTGAGACCAAAAACGGAGCAAAAAATGAGAGCAAACATTGGACTCCACTGAAGATGAATACTTATGTTGCTCAGTGTCTGCTCTGTGCTTAAACACAACAGGTTTCATAAGTCAATAAATAAAACTCCTTGGCAAACTTAAGCCATGGTAAGCTTAACATGGTATATATGTATTATTACCGTGACTTCAAATTTTCCGATTTTAGATTTCAGATTCTGCTTGCTTTTCAACCGTGATCGCTGCCGTTATTTCTGAGTGCTTTCTAAATTCCCACCTACAGTTGGGACATCACAACACTTGAAAAGTGTGCATGTGTAAAAAAAAAAAGGTTGTGTTAAATTTTGTTAATGTGTTATTAACATGTAAATTCTGACAGTCCTAATACAGAGTTAATATAATTGCCCCACTGCCCCTGAAAGGCTAAATGAATTAATGAAAGCTTTAGGTGACAATGAACTAACATAGTGCTGTCAGAATGTTAATTTTTTTGTTGACGCATTTGGAAAAAACGTGCAAGCTGCTGTGTGTCAGTTTCATTTTGAGTCTTAACTGAACTAATTTTAATGCAAGGTGGCACTGCAACATGTAACAACCGTATTGTCTGCTGAAACTACAGAACATAAGGGGGAGGACATGGCAGCCGAGTATTGGCGCCAAACTATCTCGATTAATGGCCATGCCCTAGACGTCATTTGCAACCAGAGTCTGCACAGTCACAAGACGGGGGTAGAGACGAGGTGTTGAGACGCTGCCTCCTGCCTGAACCTTGTTACCAAGCTAGGAGCACAGCCAAGAAAAATGATCAAATGATCAATGTGAGTCCAGAGTTAAGATTGTGGCAACAGGGTGTGCTCATACGTGGACAGGGTGGAAGGCCGGGCATTGATATCACGTATACACTTTATAACTATGGCTAAACTGGGGAATTACTTCACCAGCTTCATATAATATGATGTTTAATGCAGACAATAGATGGATTCCCTCAATGCCTGTAAGTAGGCATGAAGATATAATGCTCCTACACACATCAGTCAATGTCCTAAGGCCAACACCAGGAGTTATTAGAGATGCTTGATTCATAAAAAATGACTTTTTGTTCCCACCAAACCTTACATTTCCTTACTCTGCTGTCTGCTTCCCCCACTCACTCACTTTCTACTGTGTTGTCACCTCTGTGTGTATAACTACAGTGTGTTAGCCCCACAAACTGCACCTGGTAGAGATTACACTGCAGGGGTGGGAGATGTCCAAACAGAGGAGCCGAAGCCAGCTGGCTCGCTGCGCTCACGTCGGTTTACATGTAATGTATTGTCCTGCCGCGCCATGTGTCGGCTCTCACTAAAGCCAGCGCTGATTCTCAGTGTGCAGTGCCGCCGCGATGAGATAAACATGGAATCACGTAGAAAGATGAAAAGGATCCGGTGTTGTTTTTGTTCGCATGGACTCGCAGGGATGTTCAGTTAGTGATTTAAAGGCGAGAGAGGCAGTGTCAACAGAGGCAGAGTTCACTGCTTTTCTTTTTTCAGTTGCAACTTATTTCTCATTTCAGAAATTTTTCTACTTCATCTTCCTGCTGTGTGAAGATATTCAGTTTTAAGTGATGGTCAAATTGTAATGTACCCCCTAGCAGACACAATGTGCCCTGGTTAGTTTGGTTTCATTTACAGTTTCCCCAAAGCTGAGCACCCTTTAAGCTTGTTTAACACTCTGCAAGAACTGAGAAATTTGTTCTCGCAGCCCTCGGTTGGGAGTTCTCGCAGCTTGTTCTCGACACATCATCTGGGCAGAACTTCTTGTGTGGTGTCCGACCACTATTCTGTGATTGGTCAGAAATTGGAAGTGTGTGTGGTTAATGCGGGAAAGCAGGAATGCTAGCAGCCACTCTGTGAGCTCCCAGATGCTGTGTGCAGTGTGACCGCTAATCCTGGGTAGAGATCAGCATACTGTGTGTGGGTTGCATGCCGAATTAACGGCGTGATCTGACGGACACGGTCGTCCCAACGACTGCACCTACACATCTAGTTCATATTACAAAGTCAAGAGAACATTGTAGTTCGTGAAGGAGAGTAACTATGTTTATGTTGATCTGAAAAATGACTGGCCGACGTCCTAAAATAAGAAAAGTGGCTCTTGCTGTCCATCTCCCGCATCTCACACTTGAGACGTATGCTGCAGTGGGAGGGCCCTATGAGGACTTCCCCAGAGTACGACACTTGAGTTTCTCGTGAAGTACAAATGTCCTGGCCAGAACGAACTTTGTTATTGAACAAATTTCTCGGTTCTTGCGGAGTATGTGACAAGCTTTACACCCCCAATCTGCAGCTTAATGGTGTGTTCACACTATGAGCCATGAAAGCTACAACCCGGTCAGATGTCGAGAAGCTGTTGGAGTGTTACTCAAACCCTGTGAGACGTCATCAGTGGGGAGGTTTGGAACAGACAATGACTGTATGTATGTAACACAGAAAGGGATGAAACAAAAGACGAAAAAAGTTGAAGCTCGCTCAACTCCTCCCTTCATGATGGTTTTAATGTACAGTTTTTGTCTGTGAGAGCCTGAAGTCGCAGTTTGCAGTGCCATTGAACTGTATTACTTTCTACAAAGAGGTATGTATTGGTACACTCAAATTTCAGCCTCCATATGGACCATAAAGTTGAATCAGCACCACTGCACCAATTTTAGCTAGGAGTACATAATAAACTGGCAACTGAGTGTGTAACAACTAGGTTGCGTTATGGGGCAGCAGACAACCAATTTACAGTCTTTTCAATGTGGAGGTACACTTACCCAGAAGTAGTCACAGTAGCTCCATTCGCTTGGTTTCAGCAGCTGTTGCTCAGACATGAAGGCGGGCGATGGGAACGTCACAGAGTTAATCTGCAGTAGCAAGAGAGAGAGAGAGAGAGAGTGAGAGAGCACCACAGGGAGGGCAGTTTAATGGGGCAGTTTATAGGATAATGACAGACAATTTTGCTTTGATGCCACCGTCCTGTACACCAGCGCCATTAGTGCTCCATGTGTTGACAGGCAGTTAACACGCGCACATGGGGACTTATTCGTCGGTATTCAAGGTAGTCTGTTGCTTTGGCAACATTCTCAGCATCTCTGTAGCTACGAGAACACGTCAAAGAAAAAAGAAGACATTTCCAGTCGTCCCAACATTGTTCATTCAGATTTCTCTAAGCATGCTGTCCTTGGGCACATTATCGTCTGAACAGAGCCTTTGTGGTTCTCTGTCTTTTTTGGGATTCATTGTTCAGCTTTCTAGGACAACTACGTCTACTCTACTTTTGGCTCAGAGCGATCCATTTAATTATCTTGGTACAGTTAATTGTACACAGCAGAGATGCTGAATATGTTGGCTGCGGCCCTCCCTGTCGCAACACAACGCATGGTGCTCTAGTAGTCTCTTTTACATGATAAGACAGATTGAAGACGACCACCTCTTTGACAAATCATCATTTCCAAGTTTGGCAAAGCAAAAACTGAGAGTTTTCGATTAAAATGCAAAACTTGTTTTGATATAAAACTTGTTTTGCGTTTTCTTCAGCTGACAATTCAAGTTTGCATGACAAGGAAAAGAAGAAAGAACAACAGAGGACAGATCTCAAAGAGAAATAAAGAGGCATGTCTTCACTATAAAGAGACACAGGCAGACACCAGGTTTAACTCCAGGGCGAAACAAGGGAGCTTTATCTCCTGTCACATTTGTTCCAATTAACCTCGGGACGTAAAGCGCCTGCAGTGAGATTGCATGCTTTCTATTTAAAAAAAACGTCCCTACCAGCCTCGTCTAATGCCAAAGCCTCGCCTTTTAGAGCAAATCAACAAATATGGTTCGGCTGATGACTTTTCCAGAGCAAATATTCAGATTGAAATGGCAGGAAGAAGAAGAAGAAGAAGAAGGGCCTCTAATTCAAACTTATCTTGGCTTATGAAGCTTATAATTTGTTTGAGGGAACAACTTCCCATTTAATAGCTGCAGAGGTCTAGAGGTTGACAGCTAGCAGGGCTTAAAGCTGACCCTTGCTTCCTCTGGTGAAGATGAGGGCAAGGAGACTTCCAACAGTCTCCAATGAAAGGCTTAGTTTGTTTGCATTCACACACACACACTCACGGTTTCCAGCACTTTCTTTCCTGACCTTTACTGATCTCAACAGCTGACCCCAAACAATGAATGCACAGTCCTGGTTTAACATTCACTGCTCAATAGAGGCCTGTCATGAATTTGATTTAATTTAATTTTAAACCATAAATAAATGAAATCTGCTTACGAAATCGTTTTATTAACTTATCCAGCTGCAGCAACTTATGGTGCCATAAAATGTCTTTTCAGTGTTAGGCCTAATAGGCTAATGATTGCCTTGGATTGGTACTTAATTATTTAAAAAGGAAAGAAAAGTAAAATGAACCATGTCATTTGCCATTCTGTCATCCATGTAAGGGGAAATGTATATTCTAAATAATGTTAATGTTCTGCGTAAATGGACACTCTCTCCCATAGAAGATCCTGAAGCTCCAGGTATTTAATAAATTCAAAGGAAAGAAGAATGCACACAGTTGTAATCAACAAACTAAACTTCAGCCCAGATTACATTAACTTGTTAGAGACTCTGTCTTCATCACAGGAAAGTTGTATTTTATTGATTTCAAACACAACCTATCGAAGTTTCTTTTACCAGCTAACCAGCGGTTAGCTAAAAGCAACAGGAAATCTGCTAGCGGCCATGTAAGCTAGCATAAATATCAATGACAGCCTAGAAATGAGAATCCTGCTTTTGTCTGTCTCTGTTTGACATTAGAGTCCCATTTTTCAAGAATGAATAAAAATGTAAAGAGTTAAACCTGCCTGATATGGCTAATAAGATCTGCTAAAGTTGTCCTATCAGTTAGCAACATTGTCTGTGGCTGGTTGGGAATGGAAATCACAGTTTTGTTGAAGTGCTTCATTCACTTCAAAGTCACTTTATCCAAAGTCTTTTCACTTAAACATACTGTATGTCACCACAGATTTTATACTGAAGTCCCTTTTACAAGATTTAAGTTTTAAATAGAATAAGCCTTGTCACCAGCTAACAAACATTAGCTGAATACATGATAATACCTTATGGCATCTGTCATCATACCAGCAGAAAAAAAATCATCTGTCTCCGTCTCATCTCTGTCTGACATGGACGTCACTGTTTCAAAAGTGAAACTTTAAAGTGTTAAGTATGCCACCGTTAATACTGTAAAGTACACATGTCTAATGCAAGAATGGAAGAGGGACATATTAAAGGGTGAACTGACCCCTTCAACTCTATCAGATAGTGCCAGTTTGCAGTTACACTTGTATTAAGTGTTGCTGTCCTCCCCTCTCTTTCTCTCATGTTTGTTTTATAACCATCTGTTTATCAGTGCCATCGCTCTGGTTGCTATGGAAGCCGAGATATGGCACCACAACAAACAACACAAGCCTGAGTGTTAAATGTACAGAAGAAAAACAAAAAATGTGAGAATAAAAGTCAGAGAATATTCTATAAACCTACAGCAGCGGCACCTCTGCCATCTACCAAACGGAAGGCCAAACAAGATGCAACAACAGAGGAGAAATCATCTGGATGCTGAATAGGATGATGTCACCACGTATCTGTGTACTAGCAACTACAAAACAAGCACCAAACACTTCTCACTGGAGTGAAGGAGTAGGAAACACTGAGAAAACAACAGGATGTGAAGAGGACATAAAACACATTTATATTTCCTGCACAGTTTACTATGTGTGTAATGCATAAATATATTTTATGGCAACAACTGATGCAGAAAACATGTAACTGAAAAAAATAAACCCACTAGGGACATCTGCACTTCTGGAAAGTGTATTTTTTAAATGATACCCTCCGCAAACTTGGAGAGGGTATGGAGCTAGCATCCAATCTGGTCCTTGGAGGCCGCTGTAGAGATCCGGTGTCAGTTCATTGTTACTTCGGAGTTCCCATTAGTTGCCCCACTCACCGTGACCGTGGTCTCCTTGTTCTGTTTCTTGGTGGGCGACGTTGATCCTGGGCTCTGCGGAGAGAAAAAGGACGCTCCATCAAAACCTCCATCCTCCGTGTCTGACATGACTGCTCAACATACGCACACTGTCACTCACACACGCGCACACAAACAGTTGTATTCCCGGCGAGCAGTGTCAGCGACTGTCTGGTGCTCTCACTGCTGCTGCTGCTGCTGCTGCTGCTGCTGCTGGGGTGTGCTGTATGTGCGAGTGTTGCTGAGCAGAGCAGGGAGGATAGTTCTGCAGAGCAAAGCAAAGCAGAGTTTGCCTTCCCTCTCTTTGTGTGTGACTATGAATGCATTGTGTGCCATGTCTAAAACTTAAGCTCAACCTGGAAAGCAGCAGTGTGTGAGCGTATAATGAGGCAAATCTAACTGGCAAATCTAAAGAAGCATAAACATAAAGCCAGATGAAAAGTATAGGGAGTTCAATGCCTCCTCTGGCAATAAATAAATAAATAAATAAATAAATAAATAAAAGATATAAAAATAGAAAAGAGAACAGGACCTTGAATCATCAGTTTCTTTATCATATGTGCGTTTACAGTTTTTGAATAACTGGGTGTGTGCGTTGCAGAAAAGCAGAGAAGTGAAT
Organism: Chelon labrosus; assembly: GCF_963514085.1. Taxonomy (NCBI): domain Eukaryota; kingdom Metazoa; phylum Chordata; class Actinopteri; order Mugiliformes; family Mugilidae; genus Chelon; species Chelon labrosus. The sequence goes on from NC_140352.1 coordinate 21,914,796, forward strand.
AAGTGGTGGGTGGATTCTGTGTAACTGCACCCTGACTGCCTGGTTAATTATGATCAAGGGAGCAGATACTGTAGGAGGGATTAATCTGCTCCGACTGCCACCAGCCTCTCCATTAATAATGGGGGGGGTTTGATCATGCAAAATGTGGAAAGACTACATCATATGTCATTGTTCTGGCTGTAATTTCTCTTAATGACTGTCTAACGATGCAATAAGGGGCGAGTGGGCATGCCCACGGTTTTCTCTTAATTGTGTTTATTATATCCCCCTGGTATAAGAGAGCCCTTAAAGCTGCATTAATCAATATTTTTATATTTACAAAGCATCAAATTACTTTATGTAAAATGAAAGAGGACACTTTTAGTGAAAAAAAAAATACTAAGAATTATCACCCTAAACGACAACGACCGTTTAATGTCTTTAGGCCCAATGTTTTGGTTTTAAACCTGATTGTTTTGATTGACTCTCACAGCTCTCATAGCTACGACAGTTTCTTTAATGTTTTCACAGAAAAAAAAGTCTACTACTTGTTTAGCATCAAAATTCAGCTAGCACAGCTAGCAGCAAGGTAATAAAAAAGTGGAGTGTTTAGCAGCTAAATATTTTTTCTTGGTTGGCCCAACAAAACAGAAGTAAAAGGAGTGAGTATCCTGGTTAGATTAGGAAGGCCATGCTAATTTTGCTCCATGTCTAAACATATACGTAATTGTTAGCCAACGTGTTAACCATATGAATGTTACGAGGCCGGATCAAACATACGGAACTATTTTACTTGTCGTTTCCATAAAATCTAATTGATGCAGTTTTACAGCTAGAACAGCTGCTCACACTTTGAGCCTTCACATTAAAAGTTGATCATCCAAATGATAATTGAAATAGTGTCAGGACTCAATTAAAGCCTCTGCACAGCCACGTTTTAACCTCACAGATGTTGCCATTTAATTTGACTGGCATCTCCCATGTAGTTGTGTTAGTTTTATTGTACCTTTCAGGTTACTTGTAATAAATAAAAAGCTCATTAGGGTGAAACGGTTGGTGGCAGTGAAGACACAACAGTGACATAAGACGTTTTAAGGCTTGGGGGAAACACCTCAACCAGGATGCACAGCGGGGAGTTGGTACACTTAAGATGCTTCATTTAATTTTAATTAAGGAAGAATGGTCAAAATTGCTCCCTGCTGTGTGTAAGGCTCTAGAGATAGTGGCTTTCACATTCCCTATGATGCAACCAAAAGTAGTCTTCCTGTTGGACAAATGGTCATCTGCCAATACATGCTTTCTGTTTAAATAAAAAAAAGTAAAGGAAGGACTACAAAGACTACAAAATCAGACAGGTTTACCTGGGTCTCTGCGCTGCTCTTTCTAACCAGACTGTTTTGCGAATGCTCCACATGATGCAAGGGACTGCCACCTGAGTGAAATCCATTCACTGGAGAAACAAATGAGAGAGACGGGAACAGATAAAGACAGGTAGCAGGAAAGACATTTCGCTAATTTGTCTGGAGATTCATCAAGCGTGAATTGATTTCTCTTCATGAGTTGAACCAAGCCGAGGCTGAACTGCGTTCTTGTTGCTTGATAATGTATTTAACGGGCCGAGAACGCATATTCAGCTGGCTCAATTGCACCGTGACATGGTATTGACTTTTGAATATTGTCTATAGCCCTGCCTGGTTATCTTTGTGTATCCTGTTTAGGTTTTGAAGGTTTCTCTGACTGGTTTCTCCCTGTGTTTCTCCCTCAGTCTCACCTGTGCCTCATTAGTCTCAGTGTGTATATATAGTCCTGCCTTTCCCATTGACGAGTCATCTGTTTGTTTCTCTATGTTTCCAAGCTGTATTTCCTCCCCTCAAGTATTTTGTCTCCAGTGTTCCTCGTATTTGGACATTTGTACCAAGATTTTGCTAATTTTAAGTGACAGTAAATTCCAGGAGGACTGACCTAACACTGTACATTTTCTGCTTGCAGATATTAGCTGTTGGTTAAGAATGAAACTTTTAATGGCCATGATTTGTAAATGTGCAGTTTGCACTGTTTTTGTTTTTCCTACATTTAAAAAGATGTTGTATGCGTGTTTCAGAGTTGGTAATGTTCATCTGGACAGTAAAATCAGCTGGAAAATGTCTAATGATACAAACCTAACTGACTTTATCTAGTCATTTGTCTAATGCTAATGTTATTAGGTTAATGTTATGAAATTTGCAGTATATCATTAGTCTGGAAGTTAGCCCAAACTACCCCTTGCCGACAATACATTTGTGGAGGTAAGTTGCTCTGGAGTCTCTCCATTGGGAACTGATAATGCTCCAGCTAAGATCTATCAGGCCGGGCTCTGTGCAGTAATGGAGAGAAAAGCAACACATCATCTGAGCGCAGTGGAGTTGAATATGTATACAATATAGTGGGTCTGATTGGCTGTAGGCCAATAGCGGGCAGGTATTTTTTTTCTTCTATATAGGTTGAAGCACACGCCATAATGAAATGTTGTGTAAGCCAGCCAACGGCGTGTTACCTCAAGCTAGTACATTACAGCACAGCATTTCGATCACATGACATGTCAGATATGTTGATCGTTTGTTACCTTTTTAGCTCTTCAGTCGAAACTATCATCCCAAGCTAACGTAAGTTTCATTAGCTTTTTCAGTTTGCAACACAACCTGTTTATAATTCTATTTTCAAAACAACACAGTGGTTAACAGGCATACCAGTGGCAGCTACACTGGTTGGAGAGGTCTAGTAATTTCATTCAGTAAATTTCCCAGTTGCTGGCATTCACTGGAAAATAAAGTACTTGTTTATAACTGAAATGAAACAAAAGAATGAAGGGAGCTCACAGCGCTCTGCCACTTCTTTGAGTGTGAAACATCTAACAAACCGTACTGGTCCTTTCTGTTTCCCTGCCTTTAGGAGCGGGGCCAAAAGGGAGACAGAGGAGGCCTCAGTTCTGCGGTTGAGGCTATAGATAAAGTTAGTCACAGGAAGTGTCTGTGTGGGGTGTGCATGAGCAAGTGCTTTGTGCCACTGAGGAATTTCAACAGAATTTTCAGCCCTAGGGCGCTAAAACTTCAGGACGTTGAAGCGAAAGAGACGGGGATGGAGAGATGTACAGACGCGAGTACCTGCCGGCAAGGAGTTCTTGTGTCGGAAGGAGTTCTTGGGGGTCCCTGGTGTGCTGGACGGCCTCTCCCATGTTGTCTCTGATTCGAGAAAAAAAACACAATGACATTAGGAAAGCAGTTCCAGATGCCACATTCTTTTTTGTCATTCTGTTGACAGCGTTGGAACTATTTGTGGGCAACAATAAGAAGAAGTGATTCCATCCACAGATGCAAACTTGCAGTTGCAGTCAGCAGTTAAGCTACAAAAAAAAAAAGAAAACACTTAAATGACACTTTATTCATTTTGCAATGTTAATGTTTTTGTTATGCAACTAACGTCACCCTGGAATGGGTTTCTAAGACCCTTTATGACAATCAGGAACAGAGTATTTCAGTTTTCTTTCTGGAAGTTACAACATGTGCAGTTTCTTGAATCTCAACCAGGCTTGTTGCCATTTTAAGTTTGTTTCTGGATACTGTTCTTACCAGGTAACTAAAAAGCTAGCTAGATTTGATTTTATTCACCTTTTGGTCGGCTGTTTCCAACCGGAAACTCACTGTGACTCACATGGTAGCTAAAATTAGAAATAATGGACTAGAACATGCTTCTTGGCCAGCATGTTCTAGTCCCCTCACACGTTCTGCATGTGTGCACTAAGAAACTTGATGGCACCACAAGAAGAGGAGCTGCTTTGTTGTTTAGCTGCATAACATGCCAAGGATAAGAAGAGACCACAGTGTAGGCAAGCGGTTCACAATAATATCCGACACACGCATAGTCAATGTAGTAGCTGTGCGGGGGGGGGGGGGGGGGGGGGGGGGGTCATGTGCTCTCCTTTCGAGAGGGATCATCTCAGATATGGGTGGATGACAACATTTATGACACTTACGTGCAAGGTAATTAAAAACTGGCCATAACAATAATAGTAGGTGACTCATATACTCATATTCATAGCACTACTCCACGAGCAAGGCTAAAAGTAGACCTGAAAAAGATCTGTGAAATGATATATTAAACACAGATCAGGCATAACATCATGACCACCTTTCTAATTTAGTGTAGGTCTCCCTTGTGCCTCCAAAACAGTTGTAACTCATCAGAGAATGGGCATGGTCCTTCTGAGGGTGTCCTGTGGTGTCTGGCAACAGAATGTTGTTAGTGGGGGCCTTTGGGTCTTATGGGTTGTTCCTAAACCATTTCTTTGTGTGTGTCTGTGTCAGGCTGCATCCTGCTGGGGAAGGCTGCTGCCATCAAGGAGTGTCATTACTATGGGGTGGGGGTGCCTGGTCTGGTCTAGGTGGGTGCTACATGTCTAAGTAACATCCACATGAATGCCAGGTCCAAAAGTTTCCCAGAAGAACATTGTATTGTCACAAGATGGTTTTAATGTTGTGGCTGATCCAAGTCCCACTGATTTTCTTGAGAAACTTCATTAGGTCCTTTTTATCTCTAGGAACCTCATCTAGGAACCTAGACTCTTTGCAGGGATCCTGTATTCAAAACAACTTGAGATTTCCTGATCTTCAACTTGAAAGCGTACAACAACACGACTCTGGACTCTGCAGATGTGAACATTGCAGGGGTGTTGTCACATGTTCACGTTTCTAAAATATGTAATCTTGATGGGACTCCAAGATATAAAATTATTATTTGGCAAAATTCACGTAAAATATTCCTGTATATGTGTGGCAGCATCTTATATCCATTGTTTATCCTCTTTTGTTTCATTGATGTTTCCACTTCCTCTGCTGATGTTGCAAATATTCACATGCTGAGTGAAATAAGAATTTCCTGAAATAAGCTGTGATGATTGTTTAGAATTCAGAAATGTGAGTTGAAATTAAATTTCGAGGACCATTTACTCTCATTAATAGTTTAGGACATATTAGCGTCACTGAACGCCTCTGCCAATGACAATCAGCCATGGCAGTGTTAGATTTGTATGTCCAGTCCCTTCTGGTTCTGGGCAAGCTCTTTTTCACCTAGGAAAAAAATCATCTGTTGTCTCTGAAGAGGTTCTTAACCAGATAAAAAGAGAACTGTATTCTTAAATGCTGCAGAGATTTATTTTGTGACATTACTGAAGTTTAACTGAGCTCTCAATCTTGATCTGTCCCCATTTCACTCCTGCTGGAAAAGTTGCTGGAAAACGAGGACACAAAAACCTTAATATAGCAGAGTTCGCTTTCATTTTTACTTTTCTATGGCCAGGCTCAATTAGTCTTCGCAGCGAGCGCAGAAAGATGCATGTAAAGGGCTCTTATTTCATTTGGGTCTTTTTGGCTCTGCTCTGCTCTATTTGGCGGCGCTTAGCAGAGGAGACGACTGAGCCAAGCCCATCAGCTCAAATGACACGCATGGAGGGGATAACTGGCAGCAGGCTCACGGAGAGAGGCTGTGCCTTCATGTTTGATGCACAGCATCGGGGCAGAGCCTGTACTCACTGGTCCTAAATGTATCAATTCCTCTCCGTTAGCTTGTCATAAACAAATCAATACAGTGAAGAAAAAAATAGGACATTAATGCAGAAAAATACAGTATAATCTCCTTAGCCGGAGGGAAATTGCTTGTTATTGTGAAACCGAGCTTCACTATATGGATAGCAGTCAAAACACATTACGAAAAAAAAGGATTTCTATTACATCTAATATGTCGATGCAACCCAGATTGCCAGGTGTAAGCTAAAGTGAAGTCCGAATATTGTATTATTTGCAATAACATGGACATATTTGAAGTGAGGGGAAACAGTTTTTTTTCTACTGATTACAGAGTTTGAGGTGTGAAATCCCACATATTTACTTTAATGTTCGACTCCAGATTGGAACAGGTTGAGTTTCTAGGCAACTGGCTCTGGAAATGCAGATGGCCGATCATTTCCATGGAGCACTTTTTCACACGAGTGAGAGATCAGTCGTGGCACTTGCCAGATTTATTCCTCCAGATACAGTGATACATATGCAGCAGCAGGAGAGGGAGCAATTCTCATCAGCCGCCTTGTCACAGAGGAGCTGAAGTCTAAAAAGTCGTCAATCACCCTAAATTACTCTGACAGCCTTGATTGTGGAATATGAACCAAAGTCGGCTCAGTTTACTCACTTCTGCATTCGTGGAATGGCTCATCCGCCCTTTTCAGGCTTCGCACGGGCCTTAATGATGCAAATTCATGACATCAATGACGGTATGAAGCATCTAATGAGTCAAGCTGCGCTTTTATGAAACATGAAAGCATTCTTTTCCCCTCAAATTCGTCAAAGTTCACCACGTTTCCATTTTGCATACATCGCTGGTTCAGAGTCACCAGAGTGTGGCTGACAGCGGAAGAAGGCGGTTGCTCTGTAACAGATGTGTACGAGCAAAAGTATGAATGAAAATAGTCAACAGCGCGTCTAAAAAGCAAAAATAAACACGCATCAGCTTGTTGTCCGTGGCGCCAACCGTGCCGGGAGTGATGCGAGACATCCCTGATTCTGAACGAGGGTGGGGTGGGGGGGTGGAGAAATGGCCTAGTTAGCTTTGACACTGCTATATTTTATTCATAACCATATGACACAGGTCCCTGGTGCATTAGCTACCTCCTGTCTCTGGTTTTTATCAATCAAAGCGGCCCATTGAGGCTGTGTAGTATCTCCAGATAGTAGGTGGAAAAACAGACAACGCACTCTAGTTTCTCTTCAACCTGTTATATCCTAATTTTTGATCCCCTACTTGTTACTTTAACAACAATAATCCTTGAAAAAACGGTTTTCTGCTTGCTTCTGCTCATCTCTTCTCCCTTCTCTTTTGCCCCACCTCCCTCTCTTTTCTGTCTCTCCACCCGACTGGCCGGGTCTGTGTACAAAATGTCATTAAACCACATTAAATGCCATGTTGAATATTGTCAAGAAGGTTTGTAGTTCATGTAAACTTACAGCCCCATCAACCTTGATTTGATTGGACAGTACACAGATCAGGCAACATTATGACCACTGACAGGATAAGTCAACAACATTGACCATCTTGTGACAATTCAATGTTCTGCTGGGAAACTTTTTGGACCTGGCATACATGTGGATGTAGCACCCACCAAGACCAGACCAGGCACCCCCACCCCATAGCAATGACACTCCTTGATGGCAGCAGCCATCCCCAGCAGGATGCAGCCTGACACAGACACACACACAAAAACAGTTTAGGAACAACTAAAAAAAACATGAAGAACAGCACAAATTTACTAGATCCCAAACTGATCAAGTATCTGTGGGATTCCTCCTACTTTTCAGGAGCTGATCAGATCCTTTGATTGGTTAATTGGAAGATTGCATGGATATGTTTGGGATCAAACCGTACTTCTGGCTGTATATGAGATGGTGTGCATCATTAAGTATGCAAGAAGCATTTATACTTATATTTTTACTGTAGATATGGGACAAGTGATTGTTAATTGATTTAGAATGAGTAGCTTGACTTGCTCCCTGAGATGGAAACATGTGACTTGGTCCTCATCTGTGCCGCATGGGTTTTATTGTAATTTACATCTGGTTAAGCCTTGTTGTTTATTCCTTCGTGTAAAGAATTTGACTTTAAAATAAATAACTACAAGTTCACAAATCACTTGATACAAAGCAACCGTAAATGTCTCATTTACACTCAGGCTATTTATTTGTTCTTTTATAAAAATAACATTGACTTGATAGGATACGTAATTCTTCATCATGTGCCCGTTTGGGCCTGACACAGTTTAAAATTGTTCAAAGACTGCATCTGTCAAGTTCAAGGCTATCGAAAATATACCCTGACACTGAGGACATCTGTGTTAGGTGTAAAGGTACACCCTGCCACTTGACTCATATGTTTGCATCATGCCCCAAACTTAAGCATTACTGGAATTCCATCTTTAAAACCCTATCAGAAATTTTAGGAATCACTCTGGAACCATCCCCGCTTGTAGCCATATTTGGTGTTTCACCCACCCCACTTGTCCTCAGCAAGACCCAGGCTAATGTTGTGGCATTTGCCACCCTACTGGCTAGGCGTAGAATCCTACTTAATTGGAAATCACCACAGCCCCCTCTTGTATCTGTCTGGTTGAAAGATGTCATGTTTTTTTTTTAAATTAGAGAAAATCAAATTCACTCTACGTGGGGACACAAGTCGATTTTTTAAGCACTGGCGTCCTTTCATACAATATTTCACAGACTTGCAAACACTACCATGATTTGATTTCTATCCTCCTCCTACATGCTTAGTATTTAGGACATATCTATATCTCAATTATAAGGTAGTTGTGATCTCTTCCATACTTTCATTTTAGGGCCTCTGACCCCCATGCCATAGCATTAGCACAAGCACACCATAATGCAACCAACCACCAATGATCTGTCCACCTGTTTTATTTATTTTTATTATTATTATTTTATTTATTTTGGTTTAGTTTTTTGTGTGTGTTTTAGGCTCATCTTTACTGTGCCTATGATTTATGTATCTGTGATGTATTTGTATGCCTGTAGTGTCACGGGAGGGGGGGGGGGGGGCTTGGTATTCTGCTCCTTGATTTTCAAAGGAATGTTTCTAATGTACAATTTTTGTATTCATGCTTTGAAAATGAATAAAAAAAACTGTGACAAAAAAAAATAAATAAATAAAAAGACTAAGCAGATTTATCAGGATTTACTCAGGGTGTATAACGACCTGCAATCCGTGTAAAAACTATTACATTTCCTAAATCCACTGTCATTGTTAATATTCAGATAATACCGCTAACACTGACTGTGTCTCAGGACAAATGTCTTCAAAATAAACTCTACTCGTCTGTGTCCCACACAGCTCTGGGGATGTGTAGATTTTTAAACCAAAGACACTAAGAGGAGTGTTTTATATGGACTGTGTACAGGAACTGTGAGCGTTACACAATGATCAGAGCTTATACTGGTTTATATTAGCACTCTGATGGACTTTTTATTTGTATTTTCAATGTGGTTTCTGTTTTTCCCTCAGTGTGGTGGTTAAAGGCTACAACTTGAAAATAAAGCCATCATAAGGTCACAAAAAAAAACAAAAAACAAAAAAAACATTGACGTCAGTGTCGGGCAGGCTGAGTAACCAGCTGCATTGTTGATTTAGATTACTTATAGTGATACTTATGTTATGTTGTTTTATCCTTTTTTCCAGATATCACAGATATCACCAAGCGTGAATCTGTACAGCCTTAAAGTAAACTTCAAAGTGTCTTCACGTGACTTCAGAGAAAACTTCGAACCGATGCACCATAGTGATTTCATTAAAATTAGATACTAATTTAACCATTTCCTGTTGGTCTGTGGTAAATCTATAGTGTGTGCTGGGGCCTTGGAGTATTAGGTTTAATGTGTTTACACAGCAGCCCACTGGTGCGGCTGGGACCAGTGGAAAGCCTTAGGAGACGGTGGGTGCAAACCGCAGCATGCTGCGCCGCTGCACCCAGCAACACACTAAGGAAAACCTAGATGAAAAAAGAAAAATCCCTGACACATGGGCACGCAGTCCTCACCCACGCACACCGCTCTGTTACTATGGCGATGGAAAAAACACAAATGCATAGACACACACACAAACAGGACAATGCGTAATCCAGCTGAACTTTAGCGTAACAAAAGGGAAGTCCAGAGAAAATAGCAGAGATGCTATAAATACCTATTGTTTCGAGTGAAATGTTATCAGATGGGTTTATTTGGAAACAGCTGCCGTGGTGGGGAATTTAAAAGAACCACAGGGCTTGTGGTAAGTTTGTGTGTGTATGCGTGTGTGTGTGTGTCTGTGTGTGTGTAAGGACTAAGCATTCCCTGGGCATTTATTTAGTCATCATGCAGCAGAGACACAGAAAATAAGTCCTGCAGAGTTTTCTGTGCCCTAAAAGGCCAATTTCGCAACACCATAGCAACAATACTGCCGTCTCTGTGAGCTAGGATGCAGATGCTGCTGATGTGTGCAAAAAAAAAAAAGAAATCATAATTTTCTCTCTTAAAAATTGTCCTAACATGCCACTCTTGACTCTGCTCTGTCACAAGACAGATCTCTTGCATTCCACTGGAATAACGTGGAGTCAAAGAGTCATCTCATGATTAAAAAATCTAATAATGACTGATTTAAAAGAGCCCAAGAGTTGTTTTTGTTTGCAGCTTTTTGCCAGCATCGCTTACCCACTTCTTCATCTTAAAAGAAAAGGAGAGGAGAAAGAGGTGGAGCGCCTCCTCCGGTCTCGTGCCTGGGTGGAGCCCTCAGCTAATTTTAGATGTCCTCTCATGGCCACAACTTGACCGCTGTGACCACGATCAGAGATGTACATGATGTGAACAGCTCTGACGTGAAGCTGGTTACAGTCTTAAGTGACTGCTAGGCCACAATCTCAGTCATGTTAAACATACAGGTGCACGGAGAGACTGCGCTGAAAGAAGCAATGAACAGATTGAGTGCTTAAGGGACTGTAGTGTAGTCCGTTTTGGTTTCATCCACTTTGGACTCAATATGAAGAAGAGCAAACCTTCCATGTAAGTTCTGAAGCTCAATGTGGTGGCCAAAGCCATCACCATCCTGCTAGTGCCTGTCTGCATCTGTAAACATGTTTATTTCTGCTGCAACGCTGGGGATTTCAACATGGAGGTCTGTGAGTTTTCTCTACTGCAGCTTTTGGCTGTGTTGACATACTTTTTCCACCCTGAAGGCTGCTGCACGGTCTGGTTCCGTTTGTGTCCACACTGACTAAGAACTAAGATCTTGTTCATCCCTTGCATTTACATCCAACCTGGGCAATCTGATCCCAAGTAGCCAGCTCTCAGTGTCTGTGTTCACACCTGGCAATAAAATGTGTCTCCACATTCGTCCTCTCATAGCTCTTCAGATCCAATCTCAGTTTTGTGCTCTACATGCAAATAAACATCGACATAACTGGGGGCGTAGAACATTTTGACAATGACTGTCTCTAGTGGATCTCTACTGCTGTTTCAGAACCATGAACCGCTCTGTTTTTTTTTGTGTGTGTCATATCTTGGGCATACACATTATTATTTATTGATTTCCATCCTATCTGTAGACCACCTCCAAATGTGGTCAGAGATTTGGATCACTGAAATGCATCCTCAGTGCATGCTGGGTGTGTTCACACCTGTACTTTACTTTGGTCACCTGTGATCAGATTCCCCAAGACAGATGTAAATGTGTCTGAGCGAGCTGTAAGCTTGAAGTCACATGGACTGACAGGTAAATGGCTCACCACGTGAAAGTCAAACTTTGGAAACTGACAAGCCACGTTGGGGACTCCGCGTTAAAAACCAGAGCTGAGTTTTGTTCAGCCTTCATTCAGTGTCAGCTGTCTGTCTCCGAGGGGGCTCAAAGGGGAGCCTCAACAGGCGGTTCAGCAGTGGGAAGAGATGGATTGTTTTTATGTATTGTTTCATTGATTTGACAGATTTTTGCACTGTGTGGTCGGCACCCTGTAGGAGGGAAATGTTTAATGTGATTACACAGCTGTCAGTGGAGATTGTGTCACAAAAAATAATGTCACACGCACACTGTGTAAATATAATCCATACAGTATGGATACACTGGAAAGAAATCCACAAGTTTAAAGGTCACCTGAAGTAACTCAAGCAAAAGATGATAGCATAAAACTTTAGAAGACCTGATGTGTGCTACAATCCACAACACATTTTAAGTCTTTAAGTACTCAAAGTGCTTTACAGTCACAATGACACATCTACCCCTCTCACATCAACACAGCACACACATTCACAAACCACTACCAAGTACCGGAAGTAAAGTCAGTCTAAAACCGGACGCCATGCTCTACACAGAAGTATACTTTAGATTGAAACCATGACAACGCTGTAGTAGTAGTGTATATACAGCTATTGTAAGAGCAATATGCTACATACTTTAATGAAATCCCTTTGCTTACATAATGACCCACAAATCCCAGATGGATTCGTCATTTCTGTCGGTAATAGCTGATATTCATCTAGTGATATAGGCCGTATAAAAAAAGATGAAGTGCAGCCAGAATGAGTCGCAGCTTAGGCCACATCATGTTAGCACCTGGAACCTGAGCTAAACTATTAAATCTAAATGCACCTCAAAAACTGTTTTTCACACAAGGCCGTCTGACTGGTGAGGATCTGAGAAGCCTCGACTTTCTAACCTGTGTTGCATCATCGAATCGAAGGCATGCGAGAGTTGCCAAGACATGATATTAATACCATCAGTCAGGTTTTACAATGAGTTCACTCGGGGACAGTAAAAGCAAGCTAGGCTGCCGTGTCCGCGGAACAGAGGAGGGTATAAAACTGTCTCCATGTCAGCGTGTGCGTGAATGTGTGTTCGGGGAGACACTGAGCGGTGATTGTGTTGAGAGAAACAAGGCACCATCAGCAGCATCAGTCCTTCAGCGGCCCGACACAGGCTGTCTCTCTCTGGTACCATCATCATCCCGGACACTGAGGGAACATTTAGCTCGAGTGTAGCCAGATGAAATCACTCAGGTATCATTAATAAAATAAAGCGGAGGTCAACGGGCTAAAAATATTGTTTTACTGCTAACCGTAGTGCGTATTTGCAGATTGAGTAAAACTGCAAAATTTATGTTTTCAAGGACAGGGGTCACCAACACTTGCGTTAATGTAGAGTGGAACATGGCATTATTTAATATAAAATGTTTTAATAATTTAATATATATATACCTCGTCTAGTGTCATACAGTGTTCTCCAAACTTTTACTGGAAGGAAGTACCGTTCATGACAATTCCTACCTTCCTACCACCATGCTGATAACGGGCGCGGACCATCAAAGGTATTATCTTTTCAAACAGAGAGCAGTGACAGCAAGAGGTCCTAGATCTTTTAATTTTCTGTTTGTTTCACTTGGAAATGTTTGGTGTGGCAAATACACAAGAGGGTTACCAAGGCGACCAAAGCCTGAAGCGTCTGCTAGCGACCAAATGCCAGCACAAAAGAAAACATGGGTGGTGAGCGAATGACTTCATAAGTCGACAGGACTTAAGTGGCTTGGAAGTACGCTGGGTAAAGTGAAAGGGACACCTGCACGCCAGTGTCCTTTAAACTAAATGACTGCTTTAAAACCCTAAGAGTCCAGCTGCTGCAATCTGAGTGACAGCTCAGTCAAATCTAAACACACAAACATGAGACACGCGTATCAAATTCTGTGTGCTTCCACTTCCCAAAGGTATCGTTTTGTCTGCTGTCCATCATGTACACACAGCGTCAAAACCCACTCAGAAATCTAAGAAAAAAGACATTCCAGTACTTTTTTACTACTATTTTTGAGGTTTCTTCAAAGTTCTTAGTAGTAAAAGGGTTATAGATGTCACCATAGTCGGCAGTGAACTACAAACAGGAACAGTAAATTGCTTATTCAGCAAACTTTTAAGTTCCTAAATGTATGAAAGTACAGACAGGACTCAGTTTGAAGGCTGACGTATGACATACTGGATCTATGGCAACGTAGGCAACTTGTGCAAAAGTGGAAAACGAAGGGGGTGGTTGTGGTTGTCAAGATTTTGTCTACAACACTCGACGCCTCCCAATGTGGGTTAAGGGTATAACGCAGATGCCCAGAGCTTGGACCTGTCCCGCCTAGTGCATTACCAACATGTGTTAAAAATGTGGCTGGAGTCAGGAAACTGTCGGCCTAGTTTAGCATACAGGCTGAAAATAGGGGGAACAGCTAGCTCGACTGTGTCCAGAGGGAACCGGCACCTCAAATCTCATTAAGTAACACTGTTTAATTACCCGATACATAACCGTGGTTTAAAGGACAGTTATGTTCTAGACTGACTGGTGTACGGCAGCCTTCCACGGTATAAGCCTACACCCACACTACTGTTTGTATTCCTAACACGGTTATGGTTTGAAAAACTCCATGGTTGTATTTTAATTGAGAATTTGGGAAATAATAATGTAGGATTAGCTGTTGCGTGGGTGCTCTTCCTCTGGCAATGGACAGAGTCTAGGTACCGCTCAAATATGTTGCTGTATTTGCTTTTCTTTGCTCTCTGAATCTATGCCTTCCTGATGTGGCCGACTCATACTCACATGTTTCAGTAATAGTTCCACTTTGTTGTTGGACCAAACAGAGGAATCTCTGGTATTACTTTTCCCTATTGCCGCCCTTTCATTGTAGTATTTTCCACAACCTGTTCCCTAACCCTGTGCCTCCTGTTTACACCAGATTTTTCATTAGAGACGGACATTATTTCTGAAACTATATTATAATGCTTTCATTTGAGTGTAATCATAGCCTCATCTTTTCACCACAGTGTACTTTAACAGGTTTGCAAGCCATCATGAATCTGCAGAGATAAGAAATAGCGCTTTACTCTTCCCAAAAATTCTAAAAAGCTATTTTTACATTTTGATTCTTGCATTTTTTTTTTCCTAGTAATTTATTATCTAAACAAAGCAGTTCTTCAGTTGTTGATGGGCATTACTTGTCTGTGGACAATCCTGGATGACTGTTTCCCCACTCATCCCAGTCTTTATGCGCCCCTGTTAGGAACAAACAGTCAATGTTTAATTTCCTCTTACCGTTATTTGTGGTGTTAACGTAGTACCGCCGCCCTTGTGGAGACATGTAGCATCTCCAGTGAGGAGGCAGGGGATCTTTGAGGTCCTCATCAGCAAGCTGACTCAAAGATGCTGTTCTCTGTCGAAACAAAAAGAGCAACAAATGTCAGTTGTCGTGGAATGGGCTGCAGCATGTAACTTCTAAGACAACAGTTTGTTTCCTCAAGTGTCTCCCATAATGACATAATCATTGAGGATAAACAGATAAAAGGAGATAAACCAAAGCCAGTGAGAACAAGGCTACATCATTGATGTCTTATAAATGTTGTGCAGCACTGTGTCTGGGTTCAATGAGGTTCTCATTTCCTCAAGTATTTCACAACCAGCAACCAATGACATCATCGCGCAGCAGGCCGAGCTGCTGCTGCTGCCGCTGCTGCCACTGCCACACAAAGAACAACAAACTGGCGCGCCTCTGCAGTTGGACTGAGACCCGGAGCTCCAGAGTCTGCAAATGTGCACACACCATGCAGCTGAGGAACACGAGAGAGCGTGTAGGCAAAATGAACACATCTGCTACTGATTAGCAGGAAAACAACAGGCCGAAACTATTGTAACGCGCTGTGGAGGTGCTGGGAGGAGACATGGGAGAGTTAAATGTAATTTTGGTTCGGTTTTGGACTACATGGAAACTTAATCCAATGTAACTGAATGTCATAACAGAAGGGGGAGGCTTTGGAGGATTTACAGACATAGCTGACCGTTTGCTAGACCCTATCTCTGAACAATGCCTGTAAAACCTTTCATGGTTGGGTGTCTCCAAAAGCTGAAGGTGAAGGAGTCATAATCTGCATGGGTTGTGTCTCATTCACCCTTTCTGAAATCAAAACTATAAGAGCACTTGCCAAGCAAATTGATTAAATGGTTCATAAGACATTGCTGTCACTTTTCTGTCCATCACCCCATAAAGTCTGCCCAGAAGATCTTTGTTGGAGCATAATCAGTTCCCAACGGAGCGACTCCCGACCAACTTTCCATTTCAAAAAGTATGTGACGTGCTTACAGGTTAATCGTATGTTACTTTGTTGCAGGTTGGTTGCAAGTTATATTAAAAAAATTCTCCCATACTACATTTACTGGTATTGTTCACATCTTCTGAGTCGCTCTGTATGTATGAGTCTCATAAAGGTCCTTTTCAGTACTTCTTCAGTCACGTGTTTTAATGTCTATCTCTCTATAGACCCATTTTTGTCAATATGATACTCAGATCTAAATGAAAGCCAAGTTCAAGGGATTCTGGAACATTTCCAGTGCAGCAACCACAACAAGATTGGCCACGTCACTGGTTAAGTTTGGTTTATACACATCTGGTGCCTCGGCTAAGTTTTGTAATCATGCTACTAAAAGGCAAGCTGTGTTGAGTTTCTCTGTGTACTTCACACCATGGTGACTGAAACTGAGCGGCAGAAATTAATAAATGTTCAACACTTACTTTTACTGAAATACATATAATAATTTATTTTGTAAATAATAAAAATTGAGGCATTCTAGAAGAGCTTTGCTATACCTTCATTGTACCAAGGTCATAGCTATGTCATACCTTCATTGTGCCTAGGTCATAGCTATGTCATACCTACGCTGTACCAATGTTGTACCCATGTCATGCCTACGCCATACCTATCTCATAACTATGCCTTGCAACTGCTGTACCTGTGCCATTTCTATATCTTACCTACTGCATATCTACGTCATACCTACACCGTATCTATGTCATACCAACTTTGTAGAAGTAATGTGCAACCAAAATTCTGGCTTTAGTCTTCACCCTGTAAACACTTTCCTCAGTAACATTAGAGATTGCAAATAAACATAAACCACTGTTGGAAAATTCAAACAAAAAAGCACAAATCAAACCTTTTCTTGTCAAGTATGATTAGACAGGGTTGTCTCTTTATCTATCTGAAATCATCAAACCATTGTTGCTCAACAATACTTGCAATTGTGAGCATTAGACCTGCCACCATAATCACTGCAAGCATCCAGAAATGCCAAGTTTGACAGGTACAACAACTAAGGAGTGTGGCACTCAGTGGACAGGTGACATATTTTGACATCAGATAAAGGCTGTGGGTCAGTTCAGGTGCTAGTATTTATGAGAATGGTAACAGGAAATGATGTGGAATCCAGGAAACCAGACATCAGTGAAAATGGCTGTCTCACAAGGCCACTGTGGGGATGTATTTGGATCTAGGAAACAGGACTGCTATTCATTATCATCAACACACCTAGGGCGAGGACAGAAAATCTCAGCTCTAAACAACAATCATTTCTTAATAGATATTATCTAGTTCATCACCTCTTTTGAATGGAAATTGTGCAGCAGTAAGTACGGGAGGTAAAAACATCACCTCAAAAAATAAAGGCATTACATGTAACTGTTGTCCTCACTAGAAAATGCAAACCCAGAGCTCTTGGTCCCACTAGACTGGAGAGTATGAACGCATGTCAACCCTGGATGACAGTAATTACAGAGAATCTAACAGAATCTCTGCGACGTTTTGTCTTTGATGGTCCCAGCGGTCCTTCTTATACTTGTCTTTTGTGAGTTTTTGAAAAGCAAGGTTTGCTTAAATAGGGCCAGTAATTTCCCACTGCACTGAAAAATGGTAATGGATGGCAACAATGGACAAACAACACGCCATGATAGAAAATCTGAGCTATTTGCAAACATGGCAACGACACAAAATCGCATGGTTACGGAGCGAAAAAGAAATGGAAGAGGAGAACCACAAGTCAGCATCACCGCCAAACCACAGATACAGTTACAGTAGAGCTGGATGCTGCAATACACGACTGTGACTGCAGAAGCAAGCCGTCCTTCACTTGCTCCACACATATTGCTTGTAATTCAAACAACGTGTGCTATTATTCATTTGGTTTCAGTGTTTAAGTGTATAAATGGGAAAACAAGACAGAGCAGGCGTACGGTGAAAACGTTATGGGATTGGCCTGCTTAAAGACAAAGTGTGTGAGTGTATTTCCCAAAGCTACTTTTTTGGCAAAGTAGTACCTGGCAAATTAAGGTGGTTCATTAAAGTTATGCAAAAAGGAGTATTTCTGACAAGCTATTTTGCTCATTCATTTGTGACACCGGTGATGAATTTCAGCCTCAGATAAATGCACTGGGTCAGCGTGGTGTGACCCAAAAAACAAAGAGACATTCAAGGGACAGATACCCTGGTACATACAGTACAGTAAAATCTAGGATTCTAGGATTGTTATATCACAAAAGCCTAAGTGGGTTTCCAGGATCAGGGCTACCGTGTACTGCAGTAACAAAACATACTTGGGATTTTCTCTACATTTCCTGGCTACTTTCCTGTTGGTTTCCTCCTGTTGTTTGGTCACATGTTCACTATCAGTGAAATTATACCACCAGAGCTAAGCAGATATGGCTCTCAGAAGCAGGCAAAGACAGATGGAAGTGGGCCGACTGAGCTTGGAAGGACACGGACAACATGCAAAAAAGTCTTGGACATGCAGACCGTTTAAGTTGTTGATTCAGTTTCAGCTCAATGCAAAGAAAAAAAAAAAAAAAAAACAGAACAAAACAACTGCCTCAGTGTCTCTTGAGTATGTTTCCAACTCTTGAAATATCCACAGATCTCAAAAGTGAGCAGGGCTCTGACAGAGCCTCAAGAGCCTGAGTCAGAACTCTCCTCCCTCACAGAAGTTTGTGACAGATCTAACAGTCGCAGACATGAGTGAGAGAATGGGAACACCTTGGTGGTGGGATGTGTGACGAATCTCAGAGCCATCTTGTCTCGGCATATGCAACACTGAATAATGCACCATTCCAGATGGTTAACCTTCTAAACCCCAGACTGCCTTTGGCTCCACATTCGCGACATGCCAGAATCGCCCCTGGCAGAGAACACAAGGACTCATCCCGGCCTGCGATGACTGAGGAGCGACCACAACAATCGCTGCTGCCGTCTGTGTGCTCTGCAGACACCCTCAACATGCCTGTGCTCCGGTTTAAAAGACGAAGTTATAGTTGAATATGCAATCACAGCTGTCAACACAGAGCAATAAGCTGTCTTACTGGTGAAATGTAATTTAATTAAAGTGTGGCCAATATGAATGTCACTTTTTCTAAATCACAACGACTTTTGGCCGGCAAAATCGTATAGCGGTTTGCACCGACGCCTCACAAGAAGAAGGTTCAAACCCACAATCTTCCTGTGATGAGTTTTCATGTTCTCCCTGTGTCTGCGTGGGTTTTCTCCAGTTAGTCCGGCTTCCTCCCGCAGCCCAAAGCCATGCTTGTTAGGTCAGTTAATGATTCTAAATCGGCTGCAGGTTGTTTGTCTTTCTGTGCAAGCCCTATGATAAACTGGTGACCTGTCCAGGGTGTACCCCACTACATGGCCAATGACAGCTAGGAGAGGCTCCATGAAAACCCCTCGAGAGAATAAGCAGTACGAATGAAGATACATGTGGATAGAGAGAAGGGTATGACAAGCAGCACAGGTCCCCAGCTGAATGTTGTTGCTGACACACTATGCATGGTATATGTGTAAGGCTTGGGACACATCTGTGGACAAGTTGACATCTACAGTACATGGAGATGTAAAGTTTTCACCAACTTGCAGAGACAACTCCGTATATACTTGACGTTGCAAAGTGGATCTGGGAAAACACAACGGGCAGTCATGCATTAGCCTAGCCAACAAATGAAACACAGGCAGAGCTCTGCTAGGTTGCCTCGCAAAGGTGGCATGGTATTGATAGCAGCTTGTACTGTTTATATGCAGAATGATTTTCCATGACCACTTATAAAAACTGGAAAAAGCTTAAAGTGTGGCTTAGTATGGAGTAGTGTGGAGACCAACATGTTTTGTAAAATGAAGCTAGCTGAAAATAAACTTAATCATTTAGCAGTATGTCTCCTTTGCCTGACAAACAAACCTCGTAAGTGGAATTTTCTGTAAGGGTTTTAAGAAACTGCAGATAAGTTAACACTTATGAAATGTTATTTACAATAAGTTAGCTGCTCATTAGCTTGTTAACCTGTTAGCCTCAGTGACTTCTGGAAGGCAAGAGTTGGCTAGCAGCGGCGTTCTCGCAACTTACGATTTATGTTACCGGTTGAACGCCTAGCATTTTGTGTGCACACATCCCAAAGAGTTCAATTCCCTGATGTGATTAGAAAAAAGATTTAAATTAGAATAAAATAGCATTAAAATGCTTAAATTATGTATAGTATGTTTTATATTAAAAACCTTTAACGTACAGCTTGATGAAAAGTGAAAGCCAAAATCATGATTCCAGCAGTTTTATACTTAACAACGGAGCCCTGATGACTTTTCTTTTTTTTTAACTTTCGTTTTGGACACATTTTATTTGGTTTCCGTCACTTGAGTTTGAGGCCTCAAACCTCAGCAGCTGAAGGTGAACTGTGCTGCCAGTGTTTAGGATTCTGAACAAGAAGCAACCAGATACTTCCCTGGTCTTCCTGGTACAGCAAACAGATCCCAGGGTTTTCTTCCTCAGATTACAGACATTTCCCACACACTCCCAAACACAGGCAGCATCTCTCAATATGGAAAACAAAATACCTCATGGTCTCTCTGTTTCAGTGACACTGGCTCCCTGCCTGGAAAACCAAGAATAATTTGTGAAATTCCCTTGGAAAATGCCTTTGAATAAATAGCCAGACCCACATCGAGGCCAGTGAGAGAATAAGAGCCCAGTTAACTTGGTAGTTAGCGCTTCACTCGGATTTAACAGCCTACAATGAGACCCACGGGACATAATCTGCTTCTTCCCTCTTCATAGATGTTACAGGAAGTTCAAATTCAGGGCATGATCTAACTTTTGGTGAAAATTAGAAACTAGAAAAGAAAGCTGACTTTAAAAGGTCATAAAAGATCATTCTATAAATGACTCACTAATATAGTAAATAAGTTCACATGACAATGTAATTTGGGAGTAACCAAACTCAAAAAAGTAGTAAAAGTGCAGTCAACTTAATTGCCGTCATGGTCCATTCTTCTCCGTCACTGCTGACATCAGAGGAACATCTATTTCTAGCCGTATAGATTTTGAGCCACCAGTGAGCATGAGACTCTGAGACAGAGCGACAAATCCATCCCTCAGCTTTCAGCAGGTTAGCCGCCTTACAGCACAGACATTGATTGTCCTGAAAAGGTGAGTCATCAAATGCAACTGTCGCCGGTTGAGATCTCATCATTTGTGAAATGCCTGGTCACCCACTCACTGGCCGTGTGGAGGAGGACCAGTGAGCCAGAGTTTCAACAGACTGGATTACTGGACAGGACTTAGGTTCAGCAATCCTCCTGCATCCTCACGAGTGACTCAGTGCCTCCTGACTAGTGACGGCGTGAGCGTGTTGTGTACCATGGGAATGTGCGAAAAAGTTTTTCTCTTGCCAAGTGTGCACAAGCTGACCTCTGCCGACCCCTGTGGAAACATCTGGGTTTTGGGAGAGGAGAGTTTGTTGGGTCAAGGTCTGTCAGAGAAGCTGTCATGTGTCCAGCTGGCAAGATCGGAGACAGAGAGGATCTTGAACATGAGCATGTGGTGATACAGGGGCCGTAAAATGAGAACCAAGGACCATGTCTAAAAATGTTTTTTATATAGTTTCTCACGGCCAAGTATTCCTAGGACCTAGGGCAAAGGGTTTACGCATGAAAGTAAATATGTTTTTAGCAAAAATGCCAAAAATAGTTATCAGTTAACTTCATATAAAGTGCAATAAAGACGATAAAAATAGTCCAAGCTACTTGGAAGTCAAATTGAAGAGCAATTGCCACATTAAGCTGTGGATTTTTGATTTTGGGATCAAATCAATCAGATCAATGCCTGACTGCATTGTTGGACCTTAATATATTTAAACTTTTTCACAGCTGTTCCACAATCACACTCCCCATCATTCACGTCCAGCTATTACATTCACTCTTTATGCAGTGAGGCATAAAGGATGTGGAGGTCAGGGCGATGGATGGGAGAGTATTACACCTGATCTTCATAGACTCTTCCAGAGTCTCTAACCCTAATCTGACCTGGTGTTTTAGAGCCGATGTTAATGTTGAAAACAGCCCTGCGGATTGAAACAGAATACAGGAAGTCTGGCTGAGTAACATATTATGGCACTTAAGGCTGGAAGTCTGGAAACATATCATGGTGGTGAGTCTGTAATCTTTAGTCACACATACTGTGTTTTAGAAATATGACATTCAAATAACTGAGTAATCTTCCAGGAATGTGAACTCTCATGTACATACAGTGTGGCTCTGTGTGTAAATAACATTATCAGTGATCTTAATCTGCACTTTTCTCACTATCCAGTACTCACCTATGGCAAGCTAAATGTAATCTGAAAAATTTAAAGCTTATTCATTCAAGTGAGGTATCTCAAATCCCCAGCAGTTAAAACAGATTCTGATGGAAACCCGGAGACACAACGCAAAACTGAAATTTGCCAAGAGGTCCTTTATGCTACCGGGGTGCTACCTTTGACACACTGTTTGCCATATGTTGCATGCAGAATCCACTGACGTTGTTGCAAATCAAGAAAGACTGCAGCTACAAACTAGCTACAAACGTTTCAGAAGTATGTTTCAACCCCAAAGACGGTGTATTTGTGGGAGACCATTGTGGGAGACGCAACAATGGCTTATTCTATCTAGGGTTGTCATGAGAACCGAGGCCATATACCAAAACTGAATGAAAACATGACAAAACGTCTTTTTCCATTTTGCTATACAACCACTGAAGAGAGCCCTGAGTGTTCTGTAGAATTACGAAGAAACAACAAAGCAAAAATGGAATGCAGCTGGTGCTGTCATGTCGGACGGTGAGGTTAGTCCCTAGCATGTTGATGTTAATCACCTATCTACATCAAGCAAGTCACGGAAGACATCCAGTCTATAGTCTTCCGGGTAAGGCAGTAAGAGAGGTACGATGGCCTAAGCTGACAAGTCAGGAACTCAAAAGCTGCAAAATCTTGACATGAAATGTTTGAAACCAACTTACAGTGTGATTTGAGTTTTAAAGTCCATTGTTCCTGACACTGATAAGTTTGTTCCCTGTTCGATCAAACTTGTATCTAAAAAATGTCAAATGCAACCCCAGAGATAATTACAAGGAGTGCAAACCTCAGTCATTTCATAGTGTATACAGGCATACAAGTCTTGAAGAGAAACCAAACAAATTCCATCTGTATACATACTGAAACGGAGCTGTAAACAGCCACGAGCGAGCGCGCAACCACCAACACAAAGCTTTTTTTTCTTTTTTCCCCCGATGAGCTGCAGACGTAGCGTGAGTCTACAGTTTCTAATGAAATAGCAGCACGGCTGTGGATTTGGATTCGCTCGTCGTGATGCCCCTTCCCTGCTCACTCCTTCTCCTACCTCGACATGTCAGAGGGGCATGGGAACAAAGGTGTGACAGACAGGGGAAGTGTCTGTTTCCTATTATTCGCTCGTAAATACCTCCACCTTCCCTTTCTGTGGCGACAGAGTCAGATCTGCACATCCTGGGTTTACCTGGAAGTTCACGCACAAACTGCTGATCCTGATATGTGAGCAAGAGGAGACACAGATTTAAAATCAACACTGTCAGCCTATCCTCACATCAAGGACCATAAAACTAAAATCTAAAATTAGGATCTTGTACAAACTGGCAAAAATCATTAATCCAAGACTTCAGGCATTCATGAAAGAAGAAACTGAATAATTTTCTTGCGAATGAACATAGTTCGGTAGCTTGGAAGCCAGACTGACTTCAAAGGCAGTAAGTTGATCTGGAGTCACAGGTAAGTATCTAGTGTCTGGACACTAGTCGTGCCAGTTTCTGGATGTTTACAGAAACAAGTCAAGCAAGTCTTAAACGTTTTTTGGATATACCGTGACCTGGATGACTGAGAACGTTCACAGACATTCACTTGGTTTACAACAAAAAGCCTCTGATTGGTTGTAGAACTATCCAATTGCGGGCAGAGATATTTTTTTCGCTGCATAAGTTGAAATATGCCCCATAATGAAATTACGTGTTACCAGGTTCATACCAGACTATGCCAGGCTAGCAGCTTGGCTCAGCACAATACACTCTACTACTGATCTGGTATGACCAGCAACATATGGCGACTAATGTTAGCTGATGTTGCTGCATAAATTCCATTTTTCTGACTTAGTTCACTGACCTTTCTTGCTTGTGCCACACTGCTTACCCTCATCCTGTAATTGTCACCAATGTGCGTATGCCTACGGATGGAGGCTTTTCTTGCAGTTGGTTCATAATACATATTTTGGTAACTTGCCGAATGCATCATAAAAAAATAAATAAAATAAGTGTCAGTCTAAGTACTGGTATTAAAAACCCTCCAGCCATAAATGAAAAACAAAGACATGTTGACACACTCGCTCCCAAACAAACTCCAGCTAACTCTAGCTATGCAGAGTGTAGCTCCATCTCATCACCACTGTTATGGATAGGCCTCTGAGGAGACTGTAACACTGACCTCCTAACCCTCTGGGATCACTCAGAGGGGAAGAAATTTCTCACATGTTTGTTTGACCGCAAACGACTAGACCTAAGGGGAAAAATGTGTTAAGATAGGGCTGCAGCGAACGGAGGAGGCTGGAGGAGCAGCGAAAGAACGGAACAGTCAGCAAAGGGAGCGGAGAGCGAGACAGGAAGAGGGAAGGAGAAGGACGGGGGCTGTGGACCGTATCTTTATTTGGGAGACATTGTTTTGGTTTGGGCAGATGTGGGAGCCTGAAGTGGAGCCACATTCCCAGATGCAGAGACACTTCAGACTCTCAGAGGGGAGGAGGGATGCACATGCGAGTTTAAGCATGCACTCGGTCGCACATAGATACAGCGCATATGCTCGCACAAACTGTCATCATTGTCTGCTCAGTGCCTCGGCGCTGGCTACATGTGTGAGTGTTTCGCTGCGGCAAACAAAGCCTGTTCTGTTATATCCCACCCCCTCCAAGTTTATGTGAATTTCTCCAGCCTTGTTTGTCTCACTGCGTCTCCTCCAAGCCCCAGCCGTGCAGATGACATGACGGTCTCACTATAGCTCACACTGCGCTGTGCATGTGGAGGAGCGTGCTCTCCAGTGTGCAGATGTTATCGGCACAGGCCTGCTTATGTTCTCTGCATCAGATATGGCAGCGTGTCAATCCACTGTTCTGCTTACCACTACAGCATTAAACTCACTCTGCTCTCCACAGGAAATCATGCTTTTCTTGCTGTTAATAGACACCGAAGGAAAATGTAGTACTTTTTCAATGCTTTATTTTTAAAAAAACTAAAGCATCATTTTGCAACTCCAGACAGCCTGGTTGTGTCCATGTGAGTCACTTCAGCTTTAAGCTAAATGCAAAGCCTCTTTCCCCCAAAACACGTCAGCCCAGTATATTAAACAGATGCAGTTTCAATCTTGAACGCGCATGCCAGTGGTTAGCAGTGTGTATACACTGTTGGGAAATATCAACTGGCGGTTATGATTAATTTGGGGCTTCCCACTTGACCTGGATTTCCCCTCCAAACCTGGGCCCAGCCCTCTCAAAAGCAACAAGCTAGTCGCGAGTCATGAATCACACATAAGCGTATGGAACATCGCATTCATTTATTTTATTTTTTTTATTTTTTTTTTACAGTGGATTGAGATCTTACACCTGGGCACGCAGTCTAAAAGAGGATCTGGCTTGTCTGGTATCATCAGGGTGTGACTTGTGCTTTACGGTTAAGTGTGAAGGGGTGGGAAGTTGGGAGTCAGCAGTTGTCGTTGCAATGAGAGAGGTCGGACCTCATCCAAATTCTGCTCACTCCTCCTGACTACCAGGAAAAAAAATCACATTTTTTTAAAAATTCCCCATTCTTTGTAAGGTAATTAGAATACTGAAAATATTTTTTTTTTGAACAAAAAGTAAGTATTTTTAAGATATTAAATATCTGATGGACGATATTTTCCTTAATGAGAAAGAGAAAGGTACCAAAGCCCCACCCCTTCACATTTGGTATCACTGAAAATCCTTAATTGTCCTCTGTAGATAGCAAAATGAGTTAACTCAGTAGTATGCAGGAGTTGGGAGATATTCAGGTTTACAAATGTCCTCCACAGAGGACAAATTTGAACTACTGGTAGTCAGGAGGATATTGTTTACTACCATGGGTCTGTGACAAGGATCTGATCTGACCTGAGGACTATCATTTGTGATCATGTGAAACGACACAATCCCTGCTTTGTGTTTTGAGAGAAAATAATTTTTCAATTAATTTGTTTTGGAACCATACAGACAGAATGTGAACCACAGTCTTCCGCCATTCAACTAATACAATCCTACCCCACAGCTTACAGTAGATTGTACAGTCAGTTAAACAAAGCCTTTAACAACATGACACAGCTTATGAGTATCAGAGACATTTATTGTCCCAGAATGGATAATCAGTTTTTGATGGCGATGTTACTACAATCGCTTTACCTCCCTTGTGTAAATAAAGAGGTGAATACTTGAGATTTAACATTAAGATCAATTACTGTATCATTTTCTGCTGTAGCTGCCATGGTAAAACAACAACCGATGCTTCTACCTAGTCTTCATGAAAGGTGGGACAACAAGTTTGTTTCAAGCATACCTAGGCCTTTGGCACTACCTACCCTGAGGCCTGGTGCTCTGCATGGAAACCAGTGGGTTACCCTCTTCTGAATTTTGTAGCGAGTCTACTGTTCATCAGAAAACAATGTCCACCACCCTCTACATGACACCATAGTCAGGCAGAGAAGCTGCTGCTGTCTCTGTCCTGCTCCACGAGCAGGTTGAGGAGGTCGTTTGTACCTCAGGCCACACGACTCTACAATGCCTCCCTGTGAGGAACCAACTGGACTGTGGTCACTGTAGACAGTACTATATACATTTATAACACAGCATTATATGTATATATACACATATAATGCTGTGTTAAATAACAGTAACAGTTGTATTTATTATTATATAACTTAAATATCTTTTATATCCGTTTTATGTGATGAAGCTACAGGCAACCAAATTTCCCTCGAGTCAATAAACTATCTATCTATGAGTGTGGATAATAGGCACCAAAACCCAACGTGCACCTCCGAAGAAATGTAACTTTTCCGGCTGCTTCTCCATCTCCGCAATTTTTAAATTGATTGTTTTGGGTCACCAAATAAAAACTGACTAAGCAGGTTTGAAGGTACAAGCATTTGTACGACTCGTCTTCGGCAAAATTTCGGCAGAACTTCAGTTGCCATTGTTGAATGCAGGAAGTAGAAAGTGAAAGCTGGAAGTAGAAACAAAAATTAACCGACTAGCATTTAGGTGCCGTTGTTACAGCCACATTGACGAGCACACAAGTACAAATGTATCGCACCGGCGCAGGCTACGGCATCTCTGTCCCTCAGAGGCATAAACCGCGCTTAAGAGGGAGAATGGGAAGAACAAGTGGCGTAGCATGGGCAGTCATGGACTGTCAGGGACAAGACCTAGTCAATAAGGGGCGCAACTCTCAATTTACCAGCAGAAAGTCACATCTCTCAGCTTTAGTCAAGTGTTTTGGCTAGCAAACAAAAGAATGAATTTGCGGATGCAAGTAGCCAAAAGGAGGTAGGACAAGGTTAGGAGTTGAGATATTGTCTGTGAAGGTTCTCAGTCATCCAGGTCATGGTATATCCAAAAAATGAGTTGGATGAGTTGAGATATTAAAAAGAAGCAGAGCTGTTGTTCCCTTGTGTTAGGAAGAGGCCAATGTACCCCTGAACACACCGACAGAGTAGATAGTTCAAGTTAGTAGTAGATACTAACTTGAAGATCATTGAGTGAACTCAAGCTTTTAGTCTAATGTCTGGTGGAAAATCTAAACTAATAGGAAGGGCTGATCCTAAACAAAACAAGGCTGCCTCCTAAACACCAGCCTAGTGGAGTGCTGCCTTCTACTCTGACATGACCACATGATTTCTAATACCATGCCTTTAAACCAACCATCAAACATAGGCGGACATGCGCTTGATGTACTCACTCTCACCACCAACACCACCCAAGCCAGGCTTCCATGTGGGCGTGCTCTCAGATTAACAGGAATGATAATTAGCTCAGAGCCTGCGTGCTGGTAAACACTCACAAAGCACTGTTGTTGAAGTTCCTCCATGGAACCCAACAAAGCTGAATACACATGGGGGCCAGAGAGACACTTCCTCAAATTTTAACAATAATTTATTAGAGTTTCCCCAGCAGTCCCTACAAAATAGGACTTTCACAGTTTTACAGAGGAGTAATTCACTTGGTTTTGGCTGAATTCCATTGGTATGTCGGGTAAAAATGGAAAAATGAGGCCCAAGTTGAAAATAACTATAATTACACTTTAACTGAACTAATGTTTTTCAAGCTTGAACTTAATATAGCTACACTGGAGTAGTTTAAGACCAAAGGGATAAGGGTTTAAAACAGTTCCCTTAGGTATCAAATGTGCCCTTATATATTATCATTACTTGTTTTACCTGTTGCCATACACTGAGGCATTCAGTTTCAACCTGCTATGGCACTTCTGCCAGCAAATGTGTGAAAACCGCAGATCTCTTTTTCTGTGTCAAAACAAACAAGGCACTGTGGTTAACAATGTGCTTTCACAGGTCCCAGAGTGGGTGCTTCTCAGTCATTCAGCTGATATTTCACAGTTCCACGCGGAATAAGTTCCATCACAGGAAATGACTGTATTTCAAAGTTACATCAGGAGGGGTGTTCGTTTTCCAGCACACTGGGGAAACACCTGGCTCCGTGCTGGTCTGACCCCCGACATTCCGCTACAAGGTTTATGCCAGGCTAAATCACCATCCAAATCTCAGCCAGGAGTCCTCCCCCTCTACCCCAAATCATTCTCAGGTCTGCAGTTTCATAATAAACACTGCTGACACTCCACCATGGGAAGCACGAGCGAGACAAAGTGGTTCTCTGCAATTTACAGCTTGTTGCAAATTGCTTACAGTAGTTCCCCTGGCTATAAGCAGACATAATGACATACAGCATTTCACATTTAGGAGAAACAATACATGATAATAATACTGCCTGTCGAATATTAGAATCTGGGAAAATGAGTATTACATCATCTCCAAATTGACTTCAAATTACTACACTCTTTACGTGGAAGGAAAATGTAAAGCCTAACTGTGCAACGAACATATTTCATCCATATGAAGGAACTGGAGTGGTGCTGGTGACGGTGGGCCCCCAGCTGGGCCCCCAGCTGCAAGGCATCAATTACACATTAACTGCCCGTGTTTATATTGCAACTCTTCTTGGGGAGCCTTGATTTGTTAATGGAAACGTCACACGTAGGCCCAGAGCATACAACTGCCCTCTGCCCAGTTGTTAAGAGCTATAACCCAGTATGTGTCAACAATTCAGTGACTTAAACTACAGCTTTGCTATGGACCACCGGCATAGACTGCCTTGGACTCCTCTTACTATCTTGTGACAGGACAGTCTTCAATCTCATGGGCATGACATTGACCATCAGTATCTGTTTATATGGAAGCCAGGGCTGCAACTGTTATTTATTCTCATGATGAGCCTTTAAAACATACATATATAATACCACAACATTAAAGGAGAAGTAAATAACATTGACCATCTTGTGACACTTCAATGTTCTGCTGGGAAACTTCTGGACCTGGCATTCATGTGGATGTTACTTTACCACCCACCTAGACCAGACCAGGCACCCCCACCCCATAGCAATGACACTCCTTGATGGCAGCAGCCATCCCCAGCAGGATGCAGCCTGACACAGGCACACACACAAAAAAGCTTTAGGAACAACTAAAAAAAACATGAAGAACAGCACAAGGTGTTGACCTGGCCTCCAAATTCACTACATCCCAAACTGATCAAGTATCTGTGGGATGATCCACAGAGGCCCCTCCCCTCAACCCACAGGCCCCCACTAACAACATTCTGTTGGCAGACACCACAGGACACCCTCAGAAGGCCCCTGTCCATTCTCTGATGAGTCACAATTGTTTTGGACACACAAGGGAGACCTACACAATAGTAGGAAGGTGGTCATAATGTTATGCCTGACTGGCGTATATATTCAAATGCCAGATTGGTGTGGCGTAAATAATAATGCAGGTGTTGTACCTGGCTATAGTGGTGAAAAAGGAACTGAGCCATAAGGCAAAGCTTTTTGATTTACCAGTTGTTCTACAGTACGCCCCAACCTAAAATATGGCCATGAACTTTGGGGAACTATAAGAGTAACACCATGGATACAAGTAGCTGAAATTAGTTCCTTCCACAGGGTGGCTAGGCATGACCTTGGAGATAAGGTAAGGAGCTGGTACGCCAGGAAGGAGCTTGGAGTAGACTGCTCCTTTGCATCATAAAGGGGCAGTTGAGGCGGGATCTGGTAAGGATGCCTCCTGGGGGCCCTCTCTCTAAGGTTTGCTAGGCCCGGGGGACGTCTGGGGTAACTTGCTTAACCTGTTGCCACTACGAACCAATTTTACATAAGAAGACGACAATGGATGGATGGATGTGACTTTTAATAATAACTTCCAATTAATTTCTGATAAGAATTGTGAAATAAAAACCTAAATGCCATCTTCTAGACAAGTATTTTTCCTTTATAGCTGAGGCAGTCTTTATGCATAGTTTGGATTTAGTCATGCAGCAATGAATTCAGGATCTAATTTGAGAAACCTGCCACTGTTGATCCAGTGGAAGGCAGCAACCAGATGGCAGTCAAGATGCGTTAAAGCAGTTTCCCATTTCTGCGCTTCATCAGTCCTGTCACATAAATCTTCAGTTATTTATGAACCCAGAGAACCATGCGTCAAGGTTTGGAAAGCAGTTAGTATTTCTGATCAATAGAAACTGTATCGAGTGGACTGTTCTTTGGTCCACGATTCAGCAAGGGATTTTTTGAAAATATATTTATGAAGATTGGAGATATTTTGCTGTCAGAAAAAGTAGACAATTTGTTTCTTTTGAAGAGAACACTCTTTGGCATAGGGAAGAATCATCCCTGAATCGTAGAAGGCAGAAAGATGGAACTGAGTCATAAGCCATTACTCCTTGGAATGGCAGCGCAGCAGTAACAGAATCAAACTCAGTCACAAGATTCGCAGTATTTTTAACATCTGTGTGGAAATAGTGATGACAGCACCGCAAAAAAAACACCACTTGTAACCGACAAATTAAATTCCAGGTATACGTCAATGACTGAAAGATTAATACATTTGTGCAATCCATTTTCCGACAAAAGGTATCTCATCTGTTACGGACAAAAGCCTCACTGAGCTACACAAAGTGACATCAGGCAGTCACCTGGCACAAACCGTAGGCTAAAAACCACGTTATGGCTTTGACTCAGCGTTCAGTGTTTTCATTTCCTCCTCAAAGGGTGGACAGCGTGGACTAATGAACCAAAAAAAACTGATATGACTCACTGTCAGGGTGACTCAGGATGCTGTGGACCTGTTGTCACAGTCACTACAGAAATACAATGTCCTTCGACCCGCTGCTCACACTAGATCTCATCTGAGCCTGTCTTTATTAGACTCTTAAAAAACCTTACAGTAAACTCCTTTTTAATTACCCATGCAAATGAATCAGATTTTAACATCTTCTACATGTTCTTTTCTCAGGAACAGCTATATTCCTGGGTCTGCATAACCCAGGGAAATCAAAAAATCCCAATAAACATTGTTTATATTTCATGATTAACTCCTTTACTAACCATTTCAACCAGTATTTCAACCAGTGTTTTTTTATTTCTCACAAAGCATGGCTCAATGAGGATAACTGACTGGTTTTTCATTCAGAAATGCACTTTAAAACTATTTTTACGTACATTGGAAAGACCTACATATAAAATACAATAGTTTAACATGACTTTGATTATTAAATTTTATTTTACGTTTTTAAAAATTTTCTTTATATGGGGTAATGATAAAACCACTTAGGTTCCGGGTCAAATTGACCCGCTGACTTAAAATCAAGACGTCTTTATTATTTCTTTCTATTACGGCTGTTAATTACACTAATTTAGCTAAGCAGAAGAAGTTTCATGCTGAAAAATGTATAACTATACACAGTCTGGTCTTGCAGAATAAAAAACAGTGCCACTGAATAAACTGTTCAGTGGTACACAAAACTAACACAAAACTATGTGTTTATTGGTTTGAGTGGGCGGTTGTGTTTAAAAGTGTTTTTTGGAGGTTTAATAAATAGCACCGTGTGTGTGATTACACATGTTCCACAGGGCCATGACACAACAAGCTGACACCAAGGCGGCTGTTTACCGGTGTCGGGCTGTTGCTGAGCGTCTGTGGTGCTAGTTTTTCTCTTGTGTTCCTTTCAGCAGAACAAATCAGAGAGATCCTGATTAGCAGGGGACACGTTTTTATAGAATCTGAACATTTAAATACACAATCGTTTTGTGGAGACCAACTGATCAAGATGGTTCAGGACAATGGTGTGTAGAGTAAAAGGCCCAGTACGCGGTGTGTTCAGGTGCAACAATAAAGAATGGCTAGTTTAGCTTAGCTTAGCATAAATACTGGATGCAAGAGGAAATAGAAAGCCTATATTTCAAAAACCCACCTGCCCA
This sequence comes from Chelon labrosus, assembly GCF_963514085.1. Taxonomy (NCBI): domain Eukaryota; kingdom Metazoa; phylum Chordata; class Actinopteri; order Mugiliformes; family Mugilidae; genus Chelon; species Chelon labrosus. The sequence goes on from NC_140352.1 coordinate 21,947,094, forward strand.
CACTTTGTATCGTGTGTTTTTATAACTTGTACACAAAAATAAGTTGCTGGTACTTCTTAGATGATGGTTTAGTGCTAGTTCAGCATGTTTTTGTTTTTCTCCCTACACAAAGAACAAACATTTAACTGCACAACTAGTTAACTACACAACTAAAGTTATTAAGTTAGCAACTTAGCTTAGCATACCATAAGTACTGGGTGCAGGACAAAATAGAAACTCTCTTTCAAAAGTACACCTGATCGAACCTTGTCAAGTTTTATATACTTTAGACAAAGAAATCTACAAATTGTAAATGATTCCCCTACTTTTTCGAGAAATAACTCAAAAGCCGTGTCAGTTAGCTAGGTTAGCACTTTCCTGCATCCAGCCTGTGTGCTAATGTAGAAAAAGCAGCTGATGTGGGCTAAAATCTTTCCTGCAAATTATTTTTATAACAACGTGGAGCTTAATTTTCGTATTTTTTTGCCATATTATTGATACTTGCTTCATACTCAGTGAAGTCTGACATCATAACATGAGCATGACTCTATAGGCGAAAAACCCCAAATAAAAAACTGAAGGGGTGACAGTGAAAGTTTGCCCAAAACTGTGCAATTATCCACATTTTTGTTAAGTCAGGCTGGTAGTTTGTTTGTAAAGTCTTGTTTTGGCTGGACTGGTGTTGTAATGACACTGTGTTTCCAGGTTTTTGTAATAACACTGGAGACTACAACGTTACCAAAAAGGCTCCAAGTTGTGATAACCTGGAAATTTCCTTAAAAAATCTAAACCTTTTTCCATTGTATTGCTACAAATGACGATTGCCACTGACAAGAGCTTAAACACGGTTGCAATAGAAATGCAAAAACGGAAAAGTTGCGAAGTTGGAGAACAGACTCCTAGCGTTGGCTAACATTAGCCGCCAAAAGCTAGCGGTCAAATGCTGTCGATGTTGCGCAGTGTAACTTCAAAGTAGCAACAAGTGTTGGTCTGTGAGACACGGCTGAAGTGGAATGTGAATGACTCATTGTACTGAGAAGAATGGAGCTGTTTGTAGGACAAAACCACGACGCAGAAGATGACAACAGAGCCAGATCACAGCCCCATTGTCTGCTGCTCCAGCTACACAAACCCCCGTCTAGGTGACTAACACACACGAGCCCGGATTTATGATCACAGCGCGATTATGAAAGAGAGGCAGCTTACTGAGTTACTGCGCAGCAGCGTGAAGGAGTGATTGCCTTAAATAGGTTTGAATAAATTACCAGAATGGGGAAATGGAGAACTGGCATGTTTCACCATCAGTCATTTATTGTGCCATCCTTCGGCCTCAGCCTGTGAGATGGCTGACAACCTACAGTGCAGTTGACACCTAACGTGAGAATTGGGTGACACCTCTAGTTTCATTATACAGTATGTAGGTGAGCTGAACAAGAAGTAGATGAATCTCTCTATTCCAGATAAACTACAGTCATAATGATATAACATTACACTTTGATTGAACAATATTGTGTGTCTTTGGTTGCTGGTAATTTAACGTATTGTTCCGGACTGGATATTAAAGCCGTTAAAGTTACAGGACTTTGAGCAGGACAAACAAGATATTGGCTTTGAAATCATCAGGACTGAAGATGCCTTGGCATCATCATATTTTTTATTTTTTTTCAGTGTAAAAAGAAACCAGTAGCAGTTGTAGGGATACGTTTAGAAAATCTATTTTCCGATTCATGACGATCGTCATTTGATAGATCCTATATTGCTTCATAAAAGTCTTGGATTGACTTTTTTAAAATCATTTTGAATGTGAAATAGCTCAAAATACATTGAATTGTGCTCAGTCAGGCCCTTGTCAATGGGAATCAAATGGATTCAGCAGCCCTAATAACAGGAAATGCTTTTCTGGTGGCTTTAATTCCTTCGGTATTGGCCATTCTGTTGGTATTTTGGCCTGTTAACCCAAATGTCATGCTGTGCTGTTAAAAAACAGGCGGAGCAAAGAAGATCTTCGTGTGGATGAAACCTCGGGATTACAAGAGCACCAACAAGCTGTATTAGCAGTGGGGAAGGTGTGAAAAATTGCGCTTCAGAGAAAAATATCCCACCCAAATGGAGCTTAATTTAGTAGCTAGACAATAAAACTTCAATTTAAAGTCCTCCTACAAGCTTTTGAGGCAGTAGTAAAAGGACCTTGGGCTAAGATAATACTGTCAAACAACTATTTGTGGAGCCACACTTAGTATCATGTTGCTTTATGTGTTTTTACTGTTTAATTTGACAGAATTTTCCAAAAAGCAAAACTGAAACAAAAGCAAATGGACTTCATTGGAGATGCTTTGCCACTCATCCAAGTAGCTTCTTCAGTTCTAAAAGACTAATGGGGAGGTCTGAGGAACATCTGTGGATGGTGTCCACCTGGAACACTTCCTTCCAGACAACTTCCTTTACAGATTACAATTTCACTGACATTTAAATGAACCGCCGTCACCAACCGACTCTCCTTGACGCCTAAACTCTCACCTAATGAAGCAAATCAATGAGCCACCGCAGCTCTTTCCCCACTCTACTACTGTGTCATCTCCTCCGTCTTCAATGGTTATTTTTAGACGCTTCCACCCCGGGCGCAGAGAACAGCACAGACTGAAAGCAGAGGTGGGTGAGCGGTTAGATTTGTACCCACAACACCGCAAAACATCTGACGCGAGCTGCAGAGCTGTGTGAGATCACATGAACTTGAGATGAGACTGTCTGCGATAACTCACACCTCAGATCAGATAAGCACGTTGTTGCTTCTTAATACAGCCGAGCTTGAGGCCTGGGCCCTTGTCTTACACTGCATCACTGTTTTATAAAAAGACTCCATGTAGGACAGCCCCTACACATTCATACATTGATCAGGCATAACATTATGACCACTGACAGAAAAACTGAAGAACATTGATCATCTTGTTGATCATCATTGATCATCATTCAATGTTCTGCTGAGAAACTTTTGGACCTGGCATTTATGTGGATGTTACTCCCCTCAACCCATAGGACCCAAAGGCCCCCACTAACAACATTCTGTTGCCAGACACCACAGCACACCCTCAGAAGGCCCATGTCCATTCTCTGATGAGTCACAACTGTTTTGGAGGCACGACAAGGGAGACTGACATAATATTTTATACGCTAACATTATGTCAGTCTCCCTTGTAGTTTATAAAGCTGTAAACTACAAAGATTCAGGAGGAAGTTTGCAAACTTTAGATGCATTTTTGCTTATACAGACCAACATGGAGAGTTTCCACTGTGCTCAGGAGGACTGGTGTGCTACCCTAACTGTAGTAATTATAACAAGAGCATGAATGGCCAGGAGCCCCAGGCATCAGGAGTCCACTTTATCAAGTGACTATTTATTGATGGAGAATCACAAAGCTACACGAAAAGACACAAAAAAAACCTACCGCAAAGAGATGCGAAATGACCCAGAAGAAATGCGAAACCACAACAAAGTGTTGAAAAATGACCACGAAAGATGCAAAAATGAGATGCAAAACAATTCCTAAGAGACGCAACGACCACAGAGACACAAACGACTTGGAAAAGACGACATGTAATTTGAAAAATAACTACAAAGTGACACAAATGACTGCAGCGTGAAGAAATGTAATCCTAAAGAGACCACGAGCAAACAAAACAAGTTCAAAGAGAGGCAAAATGACCACAAGGAAAGATAAATACCACAAAGAGATCCCAGACTAGAATAGAAGAACTGCTAAAAAGGCACGACGGCAACACATTTATGGGCATCTCCTACAGCCTTACTCCTGGAAAGCAGGGACGGGGGCCTTTGACTTGACTGGGTCCAGCGTTACATAATTCATGAAATCATTAACAAAAGATACAATGCTTTCAGTGTCACAGCCATGTAATATAGCCATCTTTTATTGATTTGAACTAGTGTGATTGAACTTGTATGATTTGAACATGTGGCAATTAGATTTACCAGATGAATGAGAATCTAGAACCGGAAGAGCAAAGAGTCAGAAATCATATTTACTGTCAAGTTTTCATTTCCGTATTCAAGCACAATAACTGTTCAGGGTACTGGAGCCAGGTGGGGTTAATGACTCCGATCCCTAGTAGGTCTCTTTTCTATTACCTACAGCGCAGACAGGTCAGAGGTCAAGGCTTCTTCCTTGATGAAACTTAAAGTCCTGTCCTGTCCCTGCACCGCCCCGCTGCCCCACCCGCCAGCTTCATTCCTCAACAGCTCAGAAGAGAGGAGATAAGAGATGTTGTGCCTGAGCCGTCTTTTGTGTCGTCCTCCCCTGCTGCTGCTGCTGCTGCTGCTGCTGCTGATCTGATACTGCGCTGACACTGATCGTGCTTTTCTGCATATACCACACGTTCTCCCAGTCAGAATGGAGATAAGAAACGGGCAGCGCCGGGTGTCACAGCCGAGAACCCCATGCCCATCTAATGTGACTGATTCTAACCAATCTTCGAACTGCTCTGTTGACAATCACAGAGTCAAAAGTGGGAGATCCTGTGTGACTCGCAGAAGCAACAGTTTTGCTAAACTCAAGCGTCGCGGTCAGAGCAGGGGGGGGGGTTGTTGCCTATGAAGAGCATTCAGGCGCACAGAGGAGACCTGAGCACATCACTGGAATGTGTGTGAGGAATGAGGAAGTGTGCAGCCTCACAGCAGCCAGCTCTCAGCTAGACACAGGGGCTGACTGCTGGGAAGGTTAGAGTTAATCTGATAAGAGCAGCACGGGAAAACTATTTATTAGTGCATCACTCAATGATGGCTTTATCCTCAAGTGGGTGTGTGTGTGTGTGTGTGAGAGAGAGAGTTAGACTGTGAACAGAAATTACCTCAATGTGTTTTCATTAGAATTAAGAATTACAAGTCAGTAAAAGTTATTACATCAGTCCTAATAATAATAATAATAATAATAATAATAATAATAATGATGATAGGCTGTGACAGATTGTGCAGCCTTACCTCCAGGACCTGGACGTAAGTTGAGGGGAACCATCCCCTGGCTCCATCCTTCTCCCCCTCCCACCAGCCTCCGGGCAGAGCCTGGACCACCTTGATCATCTCCCCGGCCTCGAAGCTCAGTCCCTGTTGGTGCTGCTCCCCGGTGAACGGGTACAAACTTTTGCAGTATGACCCAGCCATCGCCAGCGCAAAACTTCTCCGTCAAGCAGCGACGATGGTGATGGTGGCAGTGGTGTTGGTGGTGATGATCTCCTCCCCGCGCGCTCCTCAGAGGAAAATATACAAACTTTTTTTTTTTTTTTAAATAAAATAAAATGAAATTTAAAAAAGACAAAGGAAGTTTGTTTGGTTTTGGAAGTGCGGATCAGTGAAAGTGGTGAGAAGTTGGCGAACAGGTTGTTCTCCTCCTCCGCTGTTGTTGAGTGCTGCTGTCAGGACGCCCCTCTCCGCTCTGCTCCTCCAGCCTGCCTGCCAGCCTGCACGCTCCGTCTCAGGCTACCTCACGCGGCAAGGCGCCGAGAACAACCGGACGTCAAGTTGGCGTGCCTTCAAAATAAAAGCACATATCTCGAGCCGCTGATTAAGACACCTGAACCCTCTTTTTCTTGTTTGTATGTAACTTGATAGATATTTGAAGGCCGGCCTGTCTTCACAACTTTTAGAAGTCCTTAATATTGTTTATCGTTCTGCTTTTCTTGCCTATTTTTTTAGCCACTTTGCTTATACTCTCAACAATCATTGTGTTCATGCTTCGACACTGTAAAACATCACACAAAAAATTGTGGAATCAACTCATCTTCGTTTTTTGTGTAAATGCGTTTTACTCTTCATTCATTCATTCATTCATTCATCTTCTGTAACCGCTTGTTCATGTGAAGGGTCGCGGCGGGTGCTGGAGCCTATCCCAGCTGTCATCGGGCAAGAGGCGGGGTACACCCTGGACAGGTCGCCAGGGAGAGACAGACAACCATTCACACTCACATGCACACCTACGGCCAATTTAGAATTACCAATAAACCTAACCAGCATGTCTTTGGACAGTGGGAGGAAGCCGGAGTACACAGGGAGAACACGCAAACTCCACACAGAAAGGCCCAGTAAGCCCATGGATTTGAACCCTGTGCCGCCCCCTCTTACTTCATATGCAATTTAAAACTTTTACACCTCTAGCTTGTATTGTCAAACCACTTTACAGGTTAGGATCAAAACTACCATAATCAATAATGAATTCAAATAAATAAATTATTACATAATTGCATTTATATACATTTATATGCAGCAAAACCAACACTGAAGAGTATATAGGTGTTACTTTCAGAATATGACATGAACTCGTATTTCTATTTTAATTTGCTTCTGTATTTATTTACTCCTTTATTGATATTGTTTCTTTCATTAGGGTTATTTTATGTATTAATTGCTTAATATGTCCCAGCAACCTTTCTTTGGAAAACTATAGTGACATGCCTGAGGGCCACTTCCTCCAAATGACTGAAAACGAAATTGTTGGCCTCTGTGTCCGTATCTGGTGCTAACTGAAAATCATCTGCCAGAGAAAGCAGAAGTAGTTGTAGCAGTGTTATCATCAACATCACGAACAAACTTCTCACCCAAAACACTCACACAAATGTTCTTTTCACTAACAACCAGTACTGTTATACACAAGATACTATACTGGCCTATTAGCAAGCTACCATACAGTAGTATAACAGCAGCTGGAGATCATCATGGGCCCCCTGAGGTAAAAATATCCCTCATGTGCCCTTTACATGGTAATTTCATAAAGTGTTACATTACACATGCAACCACAGGGCCTTTTTAATAGCCACACCAGACACTGCTTTGGTTGATGTTGGTAAACGTGTCATTCCAGCTTTTCTGCAATTAGGTCAAAAGTGAATCTGGGGTTTCTGAGGCCCTTGGTAGTTTGGGTAGTGGCCTGCTTTGCCAGGCTGGTGATGCAGCTTCAGTGATACGGCAACAAAGAATTACAATGTAACCCTTTCCTTTCAGAGCAAAAATACAGCTATCATTAACAGCGCCGTCTGTAAGAGGAAACCTTCTCATAGAAGCATCTTTGGTTTTGTTTGGGATTTAGTTTCAATCTAGTCGGAGTCGCGGTTTACTTTGAAAGGTTGAACCGGAAATAGAAACTTTTGTTGTAGTGCACTTGAAACTGGTGCGACGTGTAAATGCCCTCCAGCTTCTCTGTATTTAATTTTAGACGAAGATCATATACTGTTTGCTTATTATGATTTTCTGCTTCAAGTTATTGACTGTATTTCACTGTTTTAGTTGTTTCTACAACCGTTTATTTATTTTTTTATTTATTTGGGTTAATATATATTTTTTGAAACTTTCACAAATAGCTTTACAGTTGTTTCACTCCATATGGGAATGTGATTACAGTCATAGATAGGATAGCAATGAACTTATTATTTATTTTTTAAGTTGTAAAATGTAATTAAGGAGCTGTGGAGCCATGAACATGAAATTGACCACAAAAGTTTGACAGTTCCTCATTTGCGCTGTTTCTTGGTACAATGACACACAGTTTATTCTTAGCCTCTAGATAACCCAGTGACCATCATTTGTCATTTTCCGGAAGCTTTTGACCAAGAAATGAGCTGCATGTGGCCTTCAAAATAAAATCACTGCTGGAGGTTACTACTGTAAAGTCTGGTGACCTGTGAGAGGCACATTTAAGAATGGTTAGTGCCTGTGCCTGTGCACTGCTACTGAGCCACTGGTCACAGAGAAAACTAAACCAAAAAAATAAAAATAAAATAGACCCTCCCTTTTTTGGTGGAAGCCTTGCCTTTCAGATTGCACAACAAGTGCTTTAACCTTAAAAAACATATAACCAAAGAAATAGAAGCAAGACAAGTACTTAAAATGACTTATGAGATCCAAAAAAATAACCACGCATCCAAGTGGCTTGTTCGGTTCTAAATGATGGTTGGGAGCGCAGGTTTTTAAACAGGAACATCTGTGGGGGGTGCTCACTTAAAACTCACATGACTAGGGTCTGTTAATGACCAGATGCTCAACTGCAATTAGAGAGTGTTCGCAATAACCTGGTGGTGTCCTCTTTATTCACTCTACTGGTGGTACTCTAATGACCCACTAATAGCCAGAAACTCCACACTCACGGATAAGTTGTGTCTCCGTCCAACACCACTGTTCAGAGAGGGGTTTCTCAAGAGATGCAGAGATGGCCTCCTTTACTCCTCTTTCAAACCGTCTGTGTTCTGTGGCTAAAATGTGCTGTCCCTTGTCCCTCAGGTCTAGGTGGACAGCCGAGTCCTGACCAAATAGAAACCTTTACTGCTCACCAGTCTTTTAAAACTGAAGAATCTACTAGTAAAACCTCTTGAGAAACCCTACAAATCCAGTTGCCCTTCGTTTAAGCTTTGTTTTTTTAGCTATAGCATGACTTAGATGACTGAGAATCTTCACAGACATGACTGATGACAGCTAGAAATGAAAGGCTCTCTGCTACAGACTGCTGGCTGCTCAACAGAAGCGCAAGTTTAGACAACTGAGTGCAATCACGGAGGACAGAGGGAATGGACTGACATGGAACAAACAGAAAATGTTACATTAATAATGTAATGGGTGGCAAAGACTTGTCAGATTAAACGGCCAAATTAAAGTCCCTGCAGGTCCTGGGGAAAACATTGGTTCAGTACATATTATACTACACATGTGTCACTTTGATCGGAAGAGGCTTCAAAATGTGTTGCAAAAAGAGGCCTGAGTCGGAGGTCAAATCCATCGAAAGCTTTGCTATGCCTTAACTCCCAGCGAGACACTATAAAACTCAATAAGAACCAAACAATTCCAATTATAAACAATTACAAACAACAGCAAATGACATGACCAACTCTCACTGACAAAGGCAACTAGCTGCGTATACAGTCCTCCTGCTCCAGGTGTTTAACAGGACAGGTCTATTTACAGGGGACATCATCAATTAAAACACTTAAAATTAACAGCACATCAAAATCATATAAAACAAAACACCAACACTAATTATGAACAACTAATACTGTCCCCCGTCTTATGAAAATGGTTAAACCATTGAGTTTAAAGGCAAGAGATCAGCAGTGCCTCTCTCTTTTGCACCAGTTTATGGAGACAACCAGAAGGAGGTGAGTACTGACCCTGAATTAAGATTTAAACATAAAATCAATTTAGTTTAACAAAGAAAATCCCCAGACTATACTGATATAGATTTCTTTTCTTACACTGGCAGTATGGCCAGTAACCCTCTGCTTTCTCAAGCACATTTGTACTTTAACTGTAACAATACTGCAAAAATGTATATTTTATTTAATTTAACCTAATAAAACATAAATCAGTACTTGTATAAATAAGTGAGTCTCTTATCACTTTATTTTACATGTAATATGTAACTGAAAATGGTTGAGGGGAGGGGCCTCTGTGGATCATCCCACAGATACTTGATCAGTTTGGGATCTAGTGAATTTGGAGGCCAGGTCAGCACCTTGTGCTGTTCTTCATGTTCTGGTCTCGGTGGGTGCTACATGTCTAAGTAACATCCACATGAATGCCAGGTCCAAAAGTTTCCCAGCAGAACCCTGAATTGTCACAGGATGGTGAATGTTTACTTCTGTCAGTGGTTTTAATGTTGTGGCTGATCAGTGTAGCTGGAGAACTCTTAACTGAGTTATGGTAAGGTTTCTGTCAGATCCATCCAGTCTGTCTCTTTCGTGACCTTTGATCCCTCAACAAAGCAGAACCACCGCTCAATTCATTATTGTGACTTGAGTATTTTTGACCAGCTTGTTTTTTTACCATAATACTTCAAGGAGCCCGTCCAAGTCAATGACACAGTCACTGGGGTCACATTGGGATATTGAAAGTGAACATTAACCAATGCTTCTGACCTGTAGCTGCTGGATTTCATGCATCTTCCTGCTGTCAGTTGATTGGCTAATTTAACAAGTAAGCAGGTACATTGATATTCCTAAGAAAGTTCTTCCTGAGTATGTACATTACAATACATTGCCAACATTTAATGAAGTATAGCTGAACAGTTTTGAATATGTTGAGCTTGTGTTAAATGATATATCAATGCTATGTGACTGTAACCAGTGGTATTCATAGTATGAACGTTTATATCTATTTAGTGATTTTGTAAAAAAAGACTTTTATAATGCTTACATTGTTTAGTTTTGACTGAGCCCCATGGCAACTTTTATTTTGTTACCAAGAACTATCATGATGCAGATGATCTCCTGTATATTCTACATACACTGTCAGCTGTCAGATTCTGAATAATCAGCTTTCACAGCACCTGAAATGCACTTTTTCCTTCACTCCAACTTCGTCTTTCTATCAGGTATGTGAAGTCTTTGTTGCACCTCTTTAACCTTTTGTCGTCAGGAAAGGCCATGGTTCTTTAAAGTGTGTTGTTTTCTTAAACAACACACTTTAAACAAACATTGAATGCATTGTTTTTTCTCCAATAAATGTGTCTGCTTTAGCTCCATACCCAGATCCAATGAATCAGGATGTTTTTCTCAAAAAGTACTACTGCAGTAACATTGTTAGCTTAGCCTCTCTTACAAGAAATACAATTCTTAATGGCATGTTCAAATGATGCATTTTCAAACTTTCCCTTTAAACTATCAATATTGTAACTAAAATGTGTATCATTCTTCTTCTATGGTAAACCTGACTTTCTAAGTGATTCTCTAATTGTTTTCTGATTTCCCGTTCCCGTTCCAGGAGTTTGAGCTCTGTTCAGGATGGACGCTGGCTTTATTCTCAAGCAAGTTAAGATGACACCGTCGTCCTTCTCAGCGCAAGAGCAGCAGCGCTACGCGGCAGAGGTCAGTCCGCCGCTGCAAACTTACAGGTGCACTGAAATGGCTTTCTGCGTGTGCCCGGCTGACTGGATCTGTCTTTCAGAAAATGCTCATGAGGCAGTTCATGGTCATGGAGGAGCAGAACCAGGTTCCCGTTCATTTATCTGCTAGAGATATGAAGGTTTGGCTGCTGTCTGGAAGGAGCTTCCTGGAAGAGTGAGTTCACACCGACATGACATGCAAATGCACACATGAGATGAGACTCTTATTGCCTTTGTGCAATGCTAGCCCAGTGAAGCCAGAGTCACATTCTCCATTTGGAGTTCAATAAGAGTTGTTTCAACTGATGACAAGAAAAAAGAAATGCCTTAATTGCTGTTAACTATTCATCCTTAACGTTATGTTGCTGTCAACATCCTTTACAACAGATGTGATAGTAGACTCTTTGCTTCTCCTATCTCAGACGTTCTGTTCTAAACAAATTGAAACTATGGCTCTCAGATGTCATTTATGACAATCTTGCTGTTACTCTTCCATCACCGTATAAAGCCTGCCCAAATGTTTTTTTTGGACGCCGTTGGAAACCAGTTATACTCAGCAGATATTTGCCAGAGTATAATCGGTTTCCAACGGCGTGACTCCAGACCAGCTTTTCACCATAAAAGAAACTGTAGGCAGGGAAATTAGTCGGACTGAAACATGAATTACAAAATCTTCTTTCTTGTTAAAGGTTCCAGGAAATGGTAAAGGCGGGAGAGGTGGGAGAGGCGGGAGAGGCAGGAGAGGCGGGAAAGCTCGTCGTGGCTGAGCTGGTATGCCAAAGTTCAAGAGCTGAACGCTTCTTAATGTCTCATAGCCAGTAGTTACAACTTATTTATAAAGACTAGCTTTAGGACGATAGCTCTATGCAGATATAACTTATAAATTACAGGAGTGTAAGATGTTTCTGCTGAGACTAATCAGTGGCTGATGTATAGGCCTGGGTCTCTTCGAGGAGCCTCTGTGTGAATCAGATGGAGCAGGAGTTGCAGGAAGAACTTGAGAAGGAGAAACGCCTCTCACGGCAATTTGGAAGAAAGGTAAAGATAAAATCGAGCATTCTGAGAAACACATTTAAAAAGGTAATCCCAGTGTTTACCACATTTTCAACTGGAGTGGCTGTTGATGAGGCTGTCTTTGTGCCTTTCAATTCTGTCTGGGTAACAAATCCCTTAAGCTTCCTATTCCAGGCTTAATAAAAAGCAGAATTGTTTAATCCCTCCCTCTTGTTGTCCTTATGAAGGTCACACTGGAGGGCCTTCAGATGTTCCTCTCCACCTTCCACCCTAAAGCAGAGCAGGTGGTGAGAAACTTCCTGGGCCACCTGTCCAACAGTCTGCTCAGCTCCTGTACTGGCTTTCACACCAGCAAGCGCTCCAAGCTAGCGCTGCTCATCAAGCTGCAACAGACCACGGCCCCTCTGGTAACACAGGTGGTGGACACTGCCCTGGAATTCCTCCTGTGCGAGCCTCCGGTTGAGGTCAGACCACCTCATGCCGTGCAGCCCATCTCGAGCAAGAACTCTGGCTTGGCCTCCACTGGAAGGACCAGGGCGATAGCTGCCGGCTCTCGGATTGGCAAGCTGCTAGCTGACGCGACAGCCACTTGCTTCTGTCTGAATACATGTTACAGCAGAGCTCATCTCCTGTGTACCTGCACATCCATGGCCCAGAACATGGTCAAAGCCATTTACAAAAGATTTGTTAGCCGCTCAAAATCCTTCCACCTCCTGGACTTTGATGAGAGCTTTGTCACAGCTAGACAGGCCGTGATCTGCGTCATGCGCAACATGGATGGCAGAGAACAGGAAGCTGCATGCAGCCACCCTCTCAGTCAGCATTGCTCTGAGATGGAACCCATGGTAATTTCAGCTGTTAGATGTACGTACAGTCAGATCTTTTCTAAATAGTAATTAACACTTCATAAATTACTTTTCAGAGTTCAGAGGTGTACCGTGTGACTGCAGACCAGACGGGTAACATTCTATATTTACAACTCTTTTTACTTAGGAATCATACACTGTAATCCTCACTCTAATTCTGTCTCTTTGTTTCATCTATAGACGACAAGAAAGAGGGGATGCGAAGGGTGTTGACCTTCTCTGGTCGTTTGTGGAAAAAGATGTTATGCATGTCCTCTGAGGAGTGAATCGCATTTCTGCTCTCCATACCATACATTTCAACTACACAAATTATACCTGTTTCTCAATTTATAATGAACAGAAGTAGACTATTTTATTTCCAGAAATGATGTTACATTTTGGATTTAGTTTTGGTCTGGTATTCAGCAAAGCTGTGACGGTGATTAGCTGTTGAAGGAAACCTAATTGTGACTAGATTATGTCTTCAATCGACACATGAGGAAACCCTGCTAATTCATGTTCGCTAATTCCAAACACTGATGCTGACAGGAGAAGTGAATAACACTGAACATCTCGCGACAATCCAATGTTCTGCTGGAAAACTTTTGGACCTGGCATTCATGTGGCTGTTATTTAGACATGTAGCACCCACCTAGACCAGACCAGGCACCCCCACCCCATAGCAATGACACTCCTTGATGGCAGCAGCCATCCCCAGCAGGATGCAGCCTGACACAGACACACACACAAAAATGCTTTAGGAACATTTTCTTTCTATTCTTGTTAAGGGTCGCGGGGGTCTGCTGGAGCCTATCCCAGCCGTCATCGGGCGTGAGGCAGGGGTACACCCTGGACAGGTCGCCAGTCCATCGCAGGGCTAACACAGAGACAGACAACCATTCACACTCACACTCACACCTACGGCCAATTTAGAATCACCAATTAACCTAATGAGTATGTCTTTGGATGGTGGGAGGAAGCCGGAGTACCCGGAGAGAACCCACTCAGACACAAGGAGAACATGCAAACTCCACACAGAAAGGCCAGCCGGCTCATGAATTCGAACCGGTGACCTTCTTGCTGTGAGGCATCAGTGCTAACCACCTCGCCACTGTGCCGCCCGCTTTAGGAACAACTAAAAAAAAACATGAAGAACAGCACAAGGTGTCGACCTGGCCTCCAAGTTCACTAGATCCCAAACTGATCAAGTATCTGTAGGATGATCCACAGAGGCCCCTCCCCTCAACTCATTGGACCCAAAAGCCCCCACTAACAACATTCTGTTGCCAGACACCACAGGACACCCTCAGAAGGCCCATGTCCATTCTCTGATGAGTCACAATTGTTCTGGAGACACAAGGGAGACCTACTGTACACAATATTAGGAAGGTGGTCATAATGTTATGCCTGATCGGTGTATGTAGCTTAACTTATGTACTTTGTTTTCCCCATCCCTAATATGCATAGCAATATCTGGCATACGTACATTTCTCTTGGATCTCTGTGTGCACACCAGTCACACAGGGATCCAAGCAATTAAGGGCATTAACGAAATTTCTTAACTCTCAAAGTCAGAAAAAGATTATGCATTACATAAATCGCCAACTGAATGAAACTCCGGAGTGCATTCAGTTCCTGGTCCTGTTGAACAGCTGATTCTCTGGCATTGTGTGATAATGACCACCACCAACTAAATGACGCATCACTTACATAGATCGTCCATGCTGCGTAGCGCTCTTTGAGGTTATACAGCACAACGGCCTCACTGAGGTGGGTCATCATGGCCATGCCCTCGATTTTGACGAACTTGAGTGGGTTCATGGGGAAGACTTGGTCATCCTTCACTCTTACAACCTGTGACGCCAAAGAGACGTGTCCTTCATCAGGAGAATATTGTGGAGGGCCCATCAGAGGGCAAGCTAAACAGATGCTCAGTGTGGCCTTTAAATTCACACGAATAAATCAGTTCAGAGCTGATGTACCTGTCCATCGTAAGTTTTAACTGTCGCTTTACCACTGTCTTTGCTTTGAAGAGTGCCTTTAACAAACAGCTCCTTTGGATCCACCACATACACTGCAGATTTGGCAATGAAAGGCCTGTTTTCGGCTTTGATACGCTCTCGTTCGGGCCTCCTCAGGTATGGAGTAGCCTCCCCGAATACATTCATCTCACCATCAGCGCTCATCTCTGCAGTGCACACGCCAAAAGGGACTGAAAAGACAAGAGTCAAATTGTGGGGGATCCTGTTAGCTGTGTCACAAATATCAGTCACCCAGATCAACATTAACTTTTTCCTCAGTGGACTCTAGAAGACCTCCACAACTGAATTAGAATATGAAAGACTGCACTTGAACTTCTAGTCTATATGCTAAGCTAAGCTAAACTTCCTCTTGCTACAGCTTCTTGTAAGGCAAAAACGGTGTCATAGTGTACATTTAAACTTTGAATTGTGGCATGCTAGCTGTCTCTTTAGACTTCCTGTCTGTTTGCTAAGCTAGGCTAACCTTGTTTTTGCTACAGTTTACAAGTCAAAAACATGCGACCAAAAGATATTTTGCTGGCTATCTCCACGAAATGTATCAAATATGTCCAAACAAGTTGAAGTAATTCTTTTGTTTTAACATAGCAAATAATATTCATAAGAATTTAACAGTTTTGTGTGTATAGTGAACTGAGGTCTTTAAACTGTCACTTCCTTTCAATATCATGAGGGGGGAGATTATTGGCTGTAAACTGAGGAAAAGGGCGTTCAGTCAGTGAACCTGGGGCTTACGCTGCCTCCATCTTAAATATGGGATGCTTTGGGTCCTCAAATATGCCCTTAAATTAGTCAACAAAATAATTACTAGGCATAGGCAGACTCAGATCTTATCAGAATATGAGTCTGAATATACTCTAATTTGGATTTCATTATGGGGTGTGTTTAAACTGAAACAGCAGAAAAAAATACCTCTTTATGCATTTGGAAGGTCTTACAATCAGTCAGAGTCATTTTGTTGACTCTGCAGCATCTAAACAATTTAACTGGCCTGGCAGATTTTAGCCAGTGCCTTGTCAGTTCCCAGTGGAGCAGTTCTTGTCCAACTTTCCACCACAAAACAAAACAAAAAAGTGTGAGTGAGGAGGTTGGTAAGGCCTCCAGGCTACAGCACAAATTCTGCCTGTGCAATACACTCAAGTCGTTTTATGTACAAAGCATTTTCCTGGTTGGTGGGCGGTATAGTGCACAGCGCCCTCTACTGGCACTGCTGCAAAACACACTTATATGTTTTTTTACTCTAACTTGAGCAGAACTTACATCCATTGACTTCGTTAAATTTGGATTAATTAAGTGAACTGATTGTGTTTAGTATTCTGTGTAGCTTATAGTCCTTAAAGACAAATTTCCAGTGGTCAATAAAGTTGTATTCTATTCTATTCTATTCTAAAGGTCTATTTTGCCTAGGGCTTCACACTGTCAAGATAATTCTGTGAGTTTATTAAAATTATAGTGTACTGTTGATACTTAAAAACAGTTTTTATATATATATGTATTACTGTATATATTTTGAATGAAGGACTACCCCAGAAGGCAGGGCGCGAGGACGTTATTAACATTACACGTGATCGGTGGTTGTCATGGTAACCGTAAACTAGCAACCGCACACAAAGTCAGTTCAGAGGTTTTGCCAATACCTTGTAAGCTGAAACTAAAACTAACTTTTGAAACTTATACACAAGAATGTCAGACGCAGGATCCGACGAGTTTGAGGAAGACCAAAATACACTCGGGGTGACAGACTATAATTACTTTTTTTTTTTTTTTTTTACTTTTCGTTAGCCATGATAAAATGACTAGTTAACTGTTTGCGGGCCGTCTTGTAGTTGTCTGTTGATTTTCCAAGCCTCTTTTAATCAAACTCTTTTGCTTGTCTGACTGGAGCAGAAATATGAAGGGGGCAGAAATGAAGAAGGAGAGAGGCACGGGTTCGGGAAAGCCCTTCTGCCCAACGGAGACATTTATGAGGGAGAGTATGAGAACGGAAAGAGACATGGACAGGTAGGATGCTAGCGCTGCTCGCCTCCAGCTCACATACAGACTACGAATAGAAGATTAAAACCACTCAAGAGAACGACACATTCAAGTATTGAAGGTGTATTATATAAACAGCAGGTTTGTGCTTTCAATCGTCCAACAGACCTTCACGTAGAAGTTTACTACGTGAAAACGGTACGTCTCATCCGTCAGATATGGTCAGCAGGGGTGCTGATTTATACGGTGGCCGAGAGAGCTCAACGCACAGCAATTTAATAAATCATATGAAAACTGATAAGACGTAAGCAAATTAAGAAAAGAGGACCTCAAAAGGTGATGAAAAGGGTTGAAATAGATGTTTAAACATTATCACCTTCAGCCTGCAAATTATTGCGTATTTAATCAGATTATTGGAATTGACTGAAGCTGATAAAAGGCAACAGGTGTATGTGGAATCATGTGATCAGGATGTTAAAATGAAAATCATTTCAGCTAAGCAGTAATACATTCATCCTTTATTGTTTTATTCAATAGGGGACATATCGCTTCAAGAACGGGGCAAGATATGTGGGGCATTATGACCAGAACCTGAAACACGGACAGGGCACCTTTTACTATCCAGATGGCTCCAAATATGAAGGTATGACAAATGTAATTTATCTAAGATGAGCCTGTTGACAGATTATGCCGATTAAAATCTATCTTTACGTTCCTGAAAAAGTTTTAAAACGTACTGAGAGGACACAAGTCCAGTGTAGTCCTGACATAGACCTCACAAGTCAAACATTTTACTGTTGTCTGTCTCTTTGACTGTCAGGGTCGTGGGTAGATGACCTGAGACATGGTCACGGTGTCTACACCTACCCAAACAAAGACACGTATGATGGCGAGTGGCTGCAACACATGAGGTATATCTATGTCTTTGAAAGTAGTTTTAATTTCTGAAAGCGCATATTCCTTCACTGGATTGGAATAAAGCCTATTTGTAATCCATAAGATGTCCAGTAACTACCAAATAAGTGTTAAATTGTTGACTTGCAGCTCAAGCAACATCTATGAGTCAGATATTCTTACCGGCACATCCTGTTCTAACTACGTACAGTATAGTAAATTTTACACCTTCTGAAATTGTTGGTGTTATGTGATTGGCAGGCACGGTCAGGGCGTCTATCACTACCATGAAACTGGCTCAAAGTACAAGGGCACATGGGTGAACGGCAACATGGAGTTAACTGGAGAGTACATCCACTCTAACCACAGATACAAGGGCAACTTTGTCAACAACAAGGTTAGTTTTTTTTATGGGTTTTTACTGTAACCTGTACTGTTTGTCGAGATCGGTTAGGGAAGTCGATGGCTTGCCTCAGTACAAAATATTAGCAGACATACTAGATGAGTCACTTCAATTTGGCACTCCCTTTAAACCAAATTCTGCATTATTTGTGACACTGCTGGCTTCAGAATGAATCTATAAGTATTCAAGGAAAAGACAACAATGTCTCTTTCACATTATGCAGGAGTGAAAATCAACATCAGGACGGAGATCAATTAATAAATAACATTGTATGTCTTCACAGCTTGTTCCAGAACATGAATAATTTCTTAATGATGTGCCTTAGTTCCCAAATCACCCAATAATGTATTAAACTGTAATTTGAAAAAAAAAAGAAGACTTGCACCATTGTACCATAATGTCATTATCAAGTAGTTGTCTTTGTACTTCAATACTTTCAACCTGGTTTTGCAGCCAGATGGACCTGGGAAGTATGTGTTTGACAGTGGCTGTGAGCAGCACGGAGAATACCGCCAAACAAACCAGGTAATTCAACATCAGCTGCATTTACGTGTTTCAACTGATTTAGCTACATACTGTATGTACATAGCCATACCGCTGCCGTCATGAAAAGACAAAGAGAATCTGAGAGTTTACTTTGTTTCGATGGCAGCAGATAATGTGGAAAACTTGAACTTTATCTGGACACCCTGAATGAACGCACTCACGACATGACATAGACATAGCGTAACTCTGACAACTCTAAACCTCCAGCTGGTGAACACTGAGCAGAACGGTGAAAAAATAAAAGCTCAGAAGTCTCCCTACGCGGACTCCAGGGAGGGTTATCTCGCCTTAGGGGCCTCAGGAGGAGTAGAGGAGGTGCCACTACTGCTTCTATACACAACTGTTAATGCTGTGCCTTTCACCAGTAGCATAGATCGCTCAGTCACATCAGTGTGTTTGCATGATCTTTGGTTAGTCTTAATCTCAAGATCGTCTTTTTCATGCACAAGATGTATTAATTTGTATTGATAGTACTAGAAGGTTTTTTTCAGCATTGCCTGTCATTGCATGTTTGGGTTTGAATGCATGATTGGTCACCTTGAGTGGCCATGTGTTGGTAACTAAAGTTGCAGTGGCCCTGCAGTTTGCACACGTTTTCACACTTGGCTCGCACCACGCGCAGTGACGCTGCTATTGTGAAATTATCTCGAGAAAAATTACAACCACAGTGTGCAGCAGTAAGGCCTTTAAGATTTGTCTCTGCCTTCCCCGTTCTCTGCAGGACGGAGCTGAGGGTGAGCAGGGTGAGCTGGCCTCCTACACCGTCCTCCAGTGGATTCCCAATTGTGTCACCAGCGTAACACTACAGACTCACAGAAAAGAGACATCAGGTGAAGTCCTGCAGTCAGGCACGGGGTCATAGCCGGGATTTTACTATATGTACAGAACCACATATTCTCTTATGTTAAATTGTATTTCCTGTAAATGGTATTTCCTAATAAATCCATGCACTGGCTTTAATTTGCTTAAGCATTTTGCTTTCAAATGTATAATATTTAGACTAAATGTAAGCAAGTACGGCAACGCTTTTTTTTATGCTGTTATCTGGAGATCATGAGAACACATATCACTCAACAGACTGCCGGTGTCAACTTTATTTTCAGGGTTTTCAGTTTTCACTGGCAGTTTGGTTAGATTTCGGCACCAAGCTTATCCCAAGATTACAAAATAATGAAATTAAACATTCATCTTGGATCTTTTTTTTTTTTTTCAAGATAAGATAATGATGTTTCTGGGCTTCCATATAATAGAATATTGGAATCAGGGCATACAGTTACTGTACATGCTACATGGGTAGACCCAGAATATAAGCTACCATTATAGTTTGAGGTACATTAGTGTAATATATGTGGTATATAAGTGTTTTGGGTACGCTATAAAACCAGCTAAACTATTTAAAAAAATATCCTATAGAAATAATTACCCTTTTTAAAAACATAATCTAAAGGAACGTGAACCTGACGAAGCAAATTGCGAAACGCGTTGTTCACGCCAAATAAAGTCAGCAAAATACTCTCCAGTGTGCGATGTATACTACTTTTTGATTTTATAATCTAAAACTCTTCACTATTATTTAAAGAAAGGTAAATATGTCCATGCTTGTTTCATTCTATTAGCAATGGGTGGACAAAATAACAGAAATAACTTCCAATACACTACAGTACAAGACCAGCAGTAAATGTACCAATCTGCTTAAGTCCATTGTTTGTAGCTGTAGTTTGTGGTCTTGTTGTCAAATGTCATGCCTCCATTGCTTCAAACACAAAGAGCACACTCTCCAAAGTGAGTAGAGGAAACTGTATAGATTCAAAGTCTGCAGTCAAGTAAGCTTTTGTGTTTTCTTTTGTTAGCTGGGGAAAAGGAAAGACCTTCACCAGAAGAGATGGTGGGGATCTGACTGCTGTGATCGGCCCACAATCCTGGACGTTTCATCTTGTTTTGTTTAAAGGGACAAAGTAATAAATATGCACTGGGAGTTTGTTAATCTTCCATTTGTGATGTTTTTGGGGTGATGTATGGCTGTTGCAACTGGACATGTTCAGGGATGTTTTGAATATCGGGTTGTGTAAAGCAGATACTGCCCCTCTGTGGCACAAACAAACCACAAAACCTTAGAAGACTGTAGCTATAAATACAACCCAGGATCCAATACCATTAATATCAAATGCGCATTAAGGTTAAAGCCAAGTTGCTGTCAGTCAAATCTGCCTGATGGTGCTTTATTTATGGGCACCTCTTGCAGACGCTATAATCTTCTCCTGTATTTGTCTGGATTAAAGTTGTGAGTATCAACACAATTAAACAAGGCCAATGAAAATAAGAATTGTGTTGTAAAAGTAATAGGTACTGTAAACGTTAAGATTTACATGTCTATTGATTTCCCATAACATATGGGGTTGATGCAACAACACCTCAGTCTAATAAACTTTCATGCTGTATTACCTGAGCCAGGCAGCTTATGCAGTCTATGTGGGACAGTTATTGTATGTATGCATAACAGTGTCTGTGACCTGTTTTCGCTAAATGAAACTTACTGAAAGCCACATAAACCAACGACGATGAATTCATTTCACTTCCATTTTCTAGTTAAATTAGTTTTAAATAATTGAATAAGTGCTCTTGGTATGGTAGACTCCGGCCGGAAGTTGAATGAAACTGAATGAAACTTCAACCGGAAGTTATTTTACTGCGCTGCGCTTGACACCGGTTCATCACTATGCAGCCTATGGTTCATCAGCACCGGTTACGTTGGCTACGGCGGTGTCATCATGCTAGGGGACGATACAGGAAAACGAGTTCTGCGGTGTGGCTGAATGTCATGACGTAAAGCAAGAGAGCGGGAGGATAAATACAAGGAATGTAATTAAACACCCATTTTGAAGACAACACCGAGAATGGACGACTGTCCTCAAGAAGCGCCACTGTTTACATTCGGTGTGATAGCGGACGTTCAGTACGCAGACCTCGACGACGGTTACAATTACTCGCGGACGAGAAAGAGGTATTACCGAACCAGTCTCCAGCTGCTGAGGAATGCCGTGGAAAGTTGGTCAGAGACGTCGGCTGTCAAGCCGGAGTTCGTCCTCCAGCTGGGAGACATTATCGACGGCTTTAACAAGGGCCGCGGCGACTCTGAGCGGGCGCTGGACGCCGTGCTGAGAGAGTTGAGCCCCGGTCCCGCGGTGCACCATGTGTGGGGCAACCACGAGTTTTATAACTTCAGCAGGAGCGAGCTGCTGCGTTCCAAGCTCAACACTGCACTCCACACTGACAGGAGCCTGAGCGGAGTCCCGGCTCGGCCTGACATCTATGCCTACCACTTCAGCCCGTTCCCCGGGTTCAGGTTTGTTGTGCTGGACGCCTATGATGTGAGCCTGCTGGGTATAGAGGAGTCCAGTGAACGCTACATCAACGCTTTGAGTCTGATAAAGCAGCACAACAACAACACAGACCTCAACTGCCCCCCAGGTATGTTGACCTGATCATTGCTATTATACTATTGTGGCTATTTCATGTTTTATTAGTTCAAACAATATGTAACTTTGTAGTCTTTAAATTAGATAACTTCGAAGTTGTTAATTGTATAACCTCACTGTATGAGGAGGAGCTTAGTTACATCATTTTTGCAAAATGCAACAGGCATATTTTGTTGTATAATTGACTTATATTTTTTTGAGCCACAATATTGTTTAGCATTTATCTTACCTGACAGCAGGCCACAAGGGCTGACTGCAGCACATGTCTGCCATTTCTGCGAGTATTTAAACACAAAGACAACAGCCAACTGTCTGCTAGCAAGTACTGTATGTGTCTGCCTGAGAGGAAATAATTCTCCACACCAGCAGGTGGCAGTAGTCTGTATCTGTCTGTCCAAAAAGGAAACCGGAAGCTGGGACTGCGACTTAAATATACGCTCTCTGTGGTGCAAAGCCGGCCTTTCCTAAATCATGCAGATCAGTTGGTCTACAGTTTCATTTCAGATTCCCACATCTTTGTAACAATGTTTGCTCTTTGTAATGTTCAGGCATGGGCTCAGTTACCCATTTACCCCCTAAATAAAAGGATATATTAAATTATATAGATCACATTTCAGAAGTGCCTGTGTCACTTATGTTTCTTTTTGTCTGTAAAGGTTCTCAGTCATCTACATCGTCTCCGGGTCACGATAGAACTGAAGAAGACAGTCAGAGTGGTGAGATGTCTTCAAGAAACCCTATGAGTCCAGAGGACCTTGTTCAACTTTTTGAATATGTTTCTGTTTCACAGACCACCCTAGGTTCTCTTTCATGGATGGAAAGGGAGGAATACGTAGTTGGTTGCAATCTGCAACCTCACCACCATATGCCTCTAAATCCTACACAGCAATCCTTTAAAGATGCCCTGTGGGCATTTTAAATATGTTTGCATTCAGCATTATTTTATTTGCAGAATGGCTCAAAGGGGCTGGCTTTCTTGGAAGCTTTTGTCCATACTAGGTTAAAAACAAACCTACCCGCTTGGCTCTTTTGTACCATCTATCCCATCTTCTGCTACAACATAGTTTTATGAGACATGACTGAATGGGACCTGCCGGTTAGCAAACAGACCAACCCAGTAATGATAATTTTAACCAATTACACTGCAGAAATTTCACTGACTTCAGGATGATTAAATCA
Source organism: Chelon labrosus (assembly GCF_963514085.1). NCBI lineage: Eukaryota > Metazoa > Chordata > Actinopteri > Mugiliformes > Mugilidae > Chelon > Chelon labrosus. The sequence continues at coordinate 21,970,311 of NC_140352.1, forward strand.
GTCATGTTTTGTGCTCTTGTTTCAGAGGTGGGGAATCTGATGTTTACTATGTTCAACGGCGGGTACAGTAAGGATCAGCTGAACTGGCTAGATTCTGTGCTTTCCTCAGCCGATGAGAAACAGGAAAGAGTCACTATTGTCAGTAAGTAAAACCTGTCTATTTGCAGTTGGACAAGTTGGTGGCGCAAACAACTACAGTTAATAGATTCAGGGCCAGCAACAAACTCTCAGTGTTCTCATATAATGTAATCATAGGTAGGCACACCTGGTGCATCACATTGACATCTATTGAGCAAGACAATATTACTTGTTCCCAAACTCCTCTTTTATGTCCTTTCCCACCAGTAAATACAGATATTGACCTCAGTTTTAATTTTTAATTCTTAAGTTGAAATTCCTAGTGAACCTAGAGTATATGCATTCTTATAATACATTTATGCTGAAACAGCTAGTTGAGAAGTGGAATTCAATAAATCAATCAATCAAAAACTGTTTTGATAGTTGATGCTGGGAGTACTTTGTGTACCAACGTTTTAAGATAAATGCTAATATCACAATGAAAACGGGAAGATCACTGCCCAATCATAGAAGGATTGATATTACAATTGATAATACAATTGACCATTTGGCAGTTGATAAATATTGTTGGTGCTGATTAACTGTACAGTCTTGTCAGAATGTCAGACCCCTTCATATTTTGCAGTTTTCTGTGATGTAAATTTAACATTATGTGAATACAATTGTCATTTAACACATCAATTTATACTCAATTTACTGAACAACTGAAATCTTGCTGTATTAAAACATACTTATGATAGCTCACTTGGAGTTTGAAAAGCAGTTATTGAAGAACTCTTGAGGGGAAAAAAAAACAAAGATTATCCAATTAAACAAATCTTTGGGCGCTGCTCATCACCTGCTAATGCCATGTGGTGAAGCATGGAGGTAGCAGCATCGGCTATGGGGCTGTTTCTCACCAGCAGGGAGTGAAAAACTGGTCCAGACTGAGGGAAGTATGAATACTAACAAATATAGGCAGGTACTTGAAGAAAACCTTCTTTTAGATTGCAAACATTTGAGACTGGGGCAATGGTTCGCATTTCAGTCAACCAAAGGATACAGTCAACACATCTCGAGCCCAGGCATCTGTGGTGATAAAATGGAATTGGCAGATCACAAACGCTTCTCATCCGATCCAAGGGAGTGCAGAGATTGAAAAATTTGATTAATTGCCCAAATCCACTTGTGAAAAGTCTTTACCCAAGAAGACTTGAAGCTGCAATTGTTACCAGAGGGACTTATCCCAGAGGGGAAAGTACTGATGAAAGGGTCTAAATACTTCATTGGCCAGCATGATGAGCTGGAACAATTAAATTCTATAGCAATACACCCAATATTTGTAAGGGTATTTCAGAATAAAACCAGCTGACCTTGCTACACACAACAGCAGCTGATATGGGTATCTAATAAGTAACCACTGGTAACCGAAGTGTATTTTTTTTTGTCTAGGTCACCTCCCTGCTCACCCCCGGTCCACAGATCCTGTTTGCCTTGCATGGAACTTCGGTGAGCTCCTGGTCATCATACACTCCCATAGCAGCGTGGTGTGTTACATGGCTGGACATGCCCACGACGGCGGATACTACCAAGATCAAATCACTGGAGTGCACCACCTGACGCTAGCGGGGGTGATTGAGACTCCGCCTGACAGCAATGCCTTTGGCACAGTGTCTGTCTACAAGGACAGGATGGTGATGGAGGGCAAGGGGAGAATGGAAGATCGAGTATTCGTATTTCAATGATGCCAAATTGACATTGACAATATGGCAGTATAACACATGCTGTGTTTAAAGAACCGGTTCATGTGTTTTTTTTTTATTCTGGCTTAAAACGGAAGATGCTTTCTTGTATATTCTAGTGTCAGTGATGAGGGACAAAATCCACAGATGAGATGAGTCATCTTGATGGAGTCTTTTTATAACCTGGTTCGCTGCACCTGATTGTCTTCCAGGCAGGAGTAGGTTAAAAAGGGATGGTTTAGAATGTCCTACCAAACCTGACTCAGTGAGTTGGTGTGCATTGCTGTAAAGTGGTTTCCTTTTATATTTGGTGCCAAAATTTAACAAAATTTAAAGATTTGAGCTTGTTGCTGGCTTGTTGTGATTTAAGAGGCTGCTGAGCCTTTATATTCAGCTGGCGTCAATTGTTGCACAGAAGTAGGGCTGTGGATTTTGTCCCCACTGTTACTGAAAGGACGTTAGGAATGAGATTGTAATGGCTGCTGTGATCAGGCGAAACAATTCAACATCCACGACAATAGTTTTCAGACAAGCTTGAAAAAAGATGCAGCAACCTGTGAAGGCAACCTTAGACTACCTTAGAGGTACCTTTCAGACTGGAAAACCTAGAGGATGTTTGGTACATTCTCTGAAGAAGTCAGGGAATTTTATCAGTCACTACACAGGAAGAAAAAATACCCGCATCTGTCTTCAATCCCATAGTATAGGCCTTTATACTGTATTATAAGCTGAAAAAAAATATTGGCAATGTATGGAAGTTATTAAAGTTATTAAAACAAAATTTAGTTTTGGAAGCAGCACTTAGTTTAAATACGTTTAAAGGCCAAGGTGGGACTACTTGTTTTACCCTACACTTGTTTTAATTTTATTTTCTTAAACTGTATGTGTCAATTATATTTCATGCAAAGATTGTGTTTTAATCTTAAAATTATAACATTTGCACATTATTTACCAAGATTTCAAGAAATGCCTTTGGGTTGGAATTGCTTTTTGCATGTTGCACATGGTTATTTCTGGAGCGTTGTGTTGTGCAGTGCAATGAGAAATTTGATTAGTGGAGTGCGTTGCATAATTATGCCTCATCCAGGTGATAAGATGAGCAAATCTGTATGATTTACTGTGTGATGCAATGATAACATTAATAAAAATCCTTACATGGTAATGTCACATAATGTCACATTTACTCTCTGGCATCATACTGTATGATGCCTTCAGGTAATGACATAGCCTCTGACACTGTAACACAGCCCAGTTTTTTAAGATATGCAGTTTTAGGGGATGTAAGGTAAATTCAACTCCAGATATTTGCTTTGTCTTCAGTTTTCATCTCAGTCTTCTGCAGATTGAGTTACAGAAATGGTAACGTGATGACCTAGTATATGGCATTCTCAAATACAGTATTTACTGTATAGCCATAATTGGACTATTTCAATGACAATGGAGCAACCTTCGTCCACAGATTAGGACTGAAGAAGCCAATAAATCTTTTCCCGTAAACTGGTTTTAGACCCAGCGATCAAAACTGAATTTCCAATCCAATTACTAATTTGTAGCAGAATTTTGTGTCAGTTTACCTTTCTGACTGTGTCTGTGATGGACAACTGAATAAATTCAGCTTTAAATAAAACTTTCCCTACAATGTTCCATCTTCGGACACCGGCTATTCTGGTTCCTAATAAGAACATGCTTTTAACATATTGTAACTGTCATGTAACATCACCAGCTATATGTTGTATTTGTATCATCATCAGATTCCACATGTATGCTTTAGTCAGATGTATCTATGACAGATGGATGTTTATCTTCCTCCTGTCGTTCTCTGAGCTAGAGAGACCTCTCTATCTCAAAGTGCCCCCCCCCCCCAACCAAGTCTAATTAGTGAAACTGAGAAACACAGAAATACATTTCTTGAGCACAGAATATATTTCTCGTGCAGTTTGCAGTTCTCTTTGCTCAAAAAGTCCTGCTGGGCGCTCGGGAATGCTTTTTTCCCCTAGAGATAGGAAATAGAGTCACATAATCTTGTTATACTTGATTACCAAACTGTGACAGTTTACAGCTGTAAATGAAATACATTGTTATATATTAGTAGTAGTACCGTGTGTTCATTTGGTCGAAGTTGCAGTATTTCAGACAGCCCGTGAACGCAACAGCGGCACAGACGTGGCCGAGGTGCCGCTGCTGCGTTCAAGTGGCGCATAGAGAGGGCGAAGTTTCACTCTCTCTGCATTGCAGCCTCAGCGCTGCTGCCGGAATCCAATACAACAATGGCGACTCCCAGTCCTAACAGCAACTCCACCATCTCCAGCAACATCGTAGGATCCACGTCGCACCAGTTTCACCAACAGACACAGAGTAGCAGCATGCAAGGTAGGCGACGGCGGCTACAATTGACCAGTTTTCTATTTCAAATGGAGACAGTGGCGTTAGTAGGAAAAGGTAGCTTGTAGCTTCCCAGGAGCAAAAACACCATGGGCAAGACAGACACAATAATTGTACATTTCCTGTCAGTACTTTCAAAGTAAAATAGTTTTCGTGTATAGACACGAAAGCATTAAAACACTTTAAATGTTCTGCTTATGTAAATACAGTATATATATTTTTGTTAAAATTAGTTGGGATGGTGTTAGGGCATTGTTAAGGTCTATCATTTTTAATTAGTAAACGACATGATGTCGATAAACGTCTATTATTGCAGCATAGTAGTTAGGCACTTCTGTTAAAGAGTTCAGGGTAGACCAGTATATCAAAATGTTAACTCGCACACAACCGATTGTTGTTTAAAACTAGACCAACTGATGTCTAAATGTCATCGATTGAAAACTAGGTTTCAAACTGGGCTTTTATATTGAAGGGCAAATTTCGTCTTTTCCGCTAAAGCTCTAGCTTTCGTTGACTAGCTTCGAGTGGCTGCCTGAAACTGCTCGGCTACCAGGTTAGCAGTGATGCAGAGGCTTCAGCTGAGTTGCTGAACCGATGGGCCTGTAGTGCCACAGTCGAGCTTTTCCCTTCATCGAGTTTGCCACCATTTTTATTAAAACATTCTCCCAAAAGCGTCACCTTGTAAAGACAGACTGAATGGCTGTCTAACTGGCCTTCCTATGTTATTAGCACAAAGCTGCTACAAGTAGCACCAAGGCCTACATTGGAGTGTCTCTGTCTTTCTAAAGCCAGGCCACTGTGTAGTGCCCTGCTGCAAGGGGGCAAATGAATTATACACAGATAAGTTTAGGGCAGTTAAAGTTGGCTATAGTAATTATATTCGCCGCGTTAACATCCATGTTTAAAAGGTGTTGGCTTTAGCTCTATAATAACGCCACGGAGGTCTTTGTCGTTCACTGTGTTGCTAACGGTAGTAGTGATTTTAGCCCGGTTCACACAGTGTTAAGATAAATTATACCACAACGAGACTCAAACAAAATGCCTCAGGTTGTTTGTTAAAGTGTACAGTTACACTTAATTTAAATGTTTGGAGGTGCTACCTATCCTCTTTACACTAAAATCCATTATCGGACGGGCAGGTAGCTAAGACTATATGTAGTTTTTGCTTCATTTTGACAATGTAGCTCCCAAAATTCGACAAAATACTACCCTAAAAGTCTGCTAAAACCTAATACGAGCTCGATAAAGCATGCTAACCGTCCGGTGACAGCCGAGGCCGAGTCTGTGATATTTGAAGATAAGATTACATTTGTAACGTTAATGTTCTTAGTTACATTATTACACGATATTTGACTCAGATACACTTAACTGCGTTGGTGTGATGTGCTGTCATTTCACTGGGAAAAGCGCGTAGACATGTCAGGCAGGGTCCTGTCCGATAATGGATGTGTCCATGGTAGCCTCTTTTCCATTGACTGACTTTCAGAGGCTTTAAGCTCATAAACAACTGTGCAGTAACTATATCCAGTGGTCAACAGATCTGAGTTGCATTTCTTACTTGTGTGGCAGATGTGTAGTGTCAAATGTTTTATCTAAACCTTGCAGAAACCAACACCTGCTGGAGATGTCAGAATGAAACAGGTATTCACATTTCTTTTACTAGGTTTTAATCTGCTGTTGGAGGATCTGTTGTTTTTGTTGTATTTTGGCCATATCAATGCAAAGGAGTGCATTGAAATGTTCACTACACCCCCTCTTGTGTTGATCTTTTTTGTTGTCTCAAGACTTTTATTTTATTTTATGTAAAACCCAGCGGTTTCATTCACCTATGTGCATGCATTAAATCAAGTTTCCATATTAGAAAGAGTTAAGGTAGACGCAGCAGACAGACCCCATTTCATTAAAGGCACCCATCGAGCAAACCCCTGTCTGGAAGTGATTTCCTCAGCAGCACAGACATCACAATGTGTTGCTTTAGTACCAGTTCATAGTGGTAGTCCTCTGTTGTAAGTTGCTGTTTTCTGGCATATCATAGCAAACAGTACACAGACAGAATATTAGTCATGTTCCATTGGCATATAATACCACCTCTCACTGTTGGCCATTGCTGCTTATAAACAGTTTGCTTAATGCCGTAATCCCAGTCTTACTGCTATTCCGCATTGACATTTGTAATAGGACTACCGTTTGACTGGCATATAGCATAAAACCTCTTATTGATATTCCAGGGATATGCTAATCATTGCTGCCAATGTGCCTCTGCTAACAATGTGCTGCACAGCAGTTGATGTTGACAGCATTATAGCATTAACGTGCACCGAGTTATCCCGCAAGCAAAATATTCGCGGTGTAAAAGTTCGAGTGAAGTCACTCCATTTGGAACTGATTGTGCTCCTGCAAACATCTATAGGGCCGTTCAAATCGTTTGAGCTGGCACTATGCGGTGATGGACAGAGGAGTAGCTGTTAGCGACGTTTGTTTATCTGGTGTTATTTATTTATTTTCCCGGCCCACTGTGATTACATTCAGCATTTGTTAGTGTGATATAACAAACGCAATTTCTAAAATGTTGGGTCATGAAATTAGAGTTTTCTAATACAACAGACAAGTAAATAAATTAGTGTTAGCTAAGACTAGCTTACAGCTAGGAGTGCATGTAACTATAATGCAGTCACTGCTGCGTGGTTTTTAAATGTGTTTTTTTTTTTCCACAAATGAATTATTTTTAAGGTGCCATGATGTTCATATGGTAAGATACCATGTAAAAAAAAAAAAAAAAAGTCACATTCAGGTTCTACATTTTGGCATAGCAAGCCGGCATAACTAGCTAACAATGAGCTAAATTGATTTGATAGCTGATGCCACATTCGTAAGGCTGTCTTCCTATTCCTCTGTAGTAAAATACAGGGGACATGATCACATTATCCCATTTTAAAAAATCCTTTGGTGTTATGAGAGATGCATTATTTCATAACTGGATGAGTTTGAAGCTAGCACACAGCTAGTAGCCGACTTAGCCCCAAGATGGCAGATGTGGGAAACTGCATCCATTATGTCCAGTATATTCCAGTTAATGGCATATGTCTCTAGTTTAACATCGCCAGTAGTGGCATATGCAATTAATAATAATTATTATTATCCTGGTGGTGAGCAGTGGAACATGACTGACATACTGTACTGTTCATAAGAGTCAGATGCTCTTTAAGGTAACAATGGTTTACCATCAGTTTTCCGTGTTCTCCTCATTTTTTATTTATTTTTTTATTAGATGTGAAATGGTACTGATCCTGAACAGTGGGTGACAATGAATTAAACCAATCAATCAAAAAGAAAAATCATTAAAAATACATTGCTATTGGGATAGCATTGGCGGAACAATTCCTCAGTGCTCTGAGAATAACATAAACAATAAAACTACATCAAGTTACAGTTGCATGGCAGTGCACTGAACCAGACCCACCAAAATAGGGCGCTTCTCTTTTCGCCTTAAAGCACATTCACAGTAACCTGTATTCCACTTTCAGCGTCAACCTTTGCTGGGATGTTAATGATGACCCATTCGCACTCAAGACAAACCCAGAGAAAATGTAGTAAAATGTCTTTTCTTTACTTCAGGGTTTCAGATAAGCCTGTCTGGAGTGTCCCAAAGTAAGCACTAGACTTGCACACAAAGCACACTGACCTTTATTCTTTGTGGGTACACCTCAGTAGTCTAAAGTGGTTTCCTTCCCTCGGTGCCGTTCATTGAGCCGCGCTTGCGTCCACTTGTCGGCTGGATGATCTGCTTTGCCGCTGAGCTGAAGATTCTTGTTTCACGCTTGTGTTTAAATGGATCAAACGGGTGAGAGGAAGCCACTTTATACTACTGAAACAGCCTGTGTGGTGCTCTGGTAGTTGGGGAGTCTGTCCACTGTTCACTGCTATTAACTGTCACAGATTTAGTGATGGCCAAGAAAGATTCATTTGCACTGGGGCTTAAAGGTTAAGGGATCTGTTTGCACTCGAGAGCTGGTTGGACAGGGCATGGCAAAGAGGACGCAACACTTACACTCAGCACTGTTAACAATGCCTAAAATGAATTTCCAGCTTTATTCTGGAGAATACACTGTTACAGGTTACTGTGAATGCACCTGGACATATTTGCCATTTAAGAATAATTCGACTCTTAATTCTTACAAAGTGCTGCGCAAGTGTTGGGTCACTTTGATAGCTCAAGGGAACTCTTAAGGTTTGAGTTGCACATTTTAAAAAGGTTGTCAATGGAAGTGTTTAGAGCAGGGGTTCCCAATATCTGCGTCCTGCTCACGGCACAGCAAACTATTCTGATAACTGGAACACGTTCTGCATGGGATTCGTTTGGAGACAGCTCAAAGAGCCGGTGCAGTACAGTTATCTAAGCATTGGGAACCCCTGCACTACACATGTGGACACTTTGCTTGTGTTGAAAATGCATTTTGTGCTTCCTCTGATTTTGAGAAGAGCTTGAGGTAACCCTAAACATTTGTGGCAAATTGTTCCCCCTTACAAGTCATATTTAATTGGACAATCCACAACAATTTTGTTTGGTTTTGTGGCATATATTTCATGCTCGTTACACTCATGAAGGCTTATCTCAAGCGTAAACTGAGATGTTACAGAGGTAAGACAGCCATTTCATCACACTGTGTATCCACCATTTGCAGCAGCTGGTTGAACCAACAGTGTGGCGTGCATGTTGTGGCAACCTGGATCTGTTCCTTTCTTTGCCCCCGCCAGGTAAACGCAAAGCTCTGAAGCTGAATTTCGCCAACCCTCCAGTGAAACCGACCTCCAGGCTCCCGCTCCATCCAACGGCTCCCTCTTTCCAGAACCCACACATGTGAGTGGAGAGTATGTCACAGGAACTGATTCAATAACCCACCAGGGCCTGTGTTAATTTCGAATCTTAAAAGTGCAGAAATGCAGATTTTTATTTTCATTTTGCACAATCACACCTGCCTCCAGTTTAAAGGTACCATGTGGAGATAATAAACAAAGTAATGTTTTAGTTCACATTGTCCACTGAGCTGACTTCTTCAGCAGGTTGTACTTTGTTTACCTTCACGTTTGCTTGATAGCAGCAGCAGCAGCTTTCTTCCTTGCCTTTGTTGACACATTGCTACATTTTTGGCATGCCAACAGTTGTGAAATAGAGAGGAAATCATCGACAGGACAGAACATGTGCATGTTTTTGTGTGTGTTGCTAAAGACACAAACAGATCAGGTAGATGCCTTTAAAAACCCAACGCTGTTGTGGTCAAAAATACCACTTTAGTGAACAGGAAGTAACATAAATAACCACACCAAACCACTAGACAGTACAAGGACTAAAGAGCTTGTAGATACTAATAAATATACACCGATCAGCCAGAACATTAAAACCACTGACAGGAGAAGTAAATAACATTGACCATCTTGTGACAATTCAATGCTCTGCTGGGAAACTTTTGGACCTGGCATTCATGTGGATGTTACTTAGACATGTAGCACCCACCTAGACCAGACCAGGCACCCCCACCCCATAGCAATGACACTCCTTGATGGCAGCAGCCATCCCCAGCAGGATGCAGCCTGACACAGACACACACACAAAAATGCTTTAGGAACAACTAAAAAAACATGAAGAACAGCACAAGGTGTTGTCCTGGCCTCCAAATTCACTAGATCCCAAACTGATCAAGTATCTGTGGGATGATCCACAGAGGCCCCTCCCCCTCAACCCATGTCCATTCTCTGATGAGTCACAACTGTTTTGGAGGCACAAGGGAGACATACACAATATTAGGAAGGTGGTCATAATGTTATGACTAACTGGTGTATATGTTACACTCAAAAAGGACATTGGACAACTCTGTTTACACTGCTACTCCATGGAACCCTGAAAAATGTCATCTTCACAGAAGTTTGGAAATTGCATATTAAATATTCATCATTTCCTTTATTAATCTATTATGCATGTTCTTCTCCTGGCTCCACACTCTCCTTTTCTTTACACTCCCGTGGCCTCTTTCCCCTTCCCTCTCCTCCCTGTTACCTCATGTGATCCCATCCGTCACTGGCTGTCCAGAGAGCGCCTGCGGACACACAGCATCGAGTCGTCGGGGAAGCTGAAGATCTCCCCCGAGCAGCATTGCGACTTCACTGCGGAGGACCTGCGAGACCTCGGGGAGATCGGGCGCGGGGCGTACGGCTCCGTCAACAAGATGGTCCACAAACCCACCGGCCAGATAATGGCCGTCAAGGTGACCTGTCTGTCTCACTAATAGACACCACATGAGTGAGTTTACTTCACCTAGAATGATAAGCAGTCACTTCAGAATACTGAACCTAGAGAAAGTGTTCAGTTATCCAGATCCTGTTCAAGAAAAGCTGCTTTAAAGCAGGTAGAAGGTGTTGGAACATTTAAATAAAAATAGTCGAAATGTGTGTGGATTCAAAAGAATGCCATCTGCTGGATAACATGGCAAATTACTTCAGATGGCCTGTAAATACCTAATTCAAACAGGTAACTACCGTTTTTAATCTGTTCAAAGGAGTTGTTGCAATCAGAATAAGAAGAAGAAGAGAATCTAAAGTTAACAAACCATCTGCAATGAGGGTTTAAAAGCATCAATCTAGACTTGAATGTTGGGTAAATTGTGCGTAAGCCATGTTCACGTGTATATTGCGCCGTGTGTTCCTCAGAGGATTCGCTCCACTGTGGACGAGAAGGAGCAGAAGCAGCTGCTGATGGATCTGGACGTGGTGATGAGGAGTAGCGACTGTTCCTACATTGTTCAGTTCTACGGCGCCCTCTTCAGAGAGGTCTGACACACCCACCCCGGCCTCACCACACCATTCTCCCGTGTTGTTTGTTGTTATGGTCGTCCTTGTAGACGTATAGTTGATTCTAGTATTTCACTGATAATCAGTCGATCATCACACGCTGACACCATGCACGTCTTCAACCAGTACGTGTTTTTACTTTTTTTATTTTGAATGAAACTAACCTTTCACTCTATCTTTCAGGGGGACTGTTGGATTTGTATGGAACTCATGTCTACCTCATTAGACAAATTCTACAAATATGTATATTGTGCATTAGATGACGTCATTCCAGAGGAAATATTAGGCAACATAACATTAGCAGTAAGCAGTAATTTCAAATATCTTCCTACATTTGACATGCTATAGCACGCATGGAAAGAAAACTTGACCAGAAGGGTTTTTTTTTTTTTGTTTGTTTGTTTTTAACAGACCGTCAAAGCACTGAACCACTTAAAAGAAAACTTGAAAATAATTCACAGAGGTAAGGAAATTATTTATTTATTCATAGTTGTACTGAGATCAGAAAGTGGCTTACGGCATGCTGGGCCATATAGTGATGGCATGCCACCATTATGGCACAGCATGCCATAAGCCACTTTTTCATCTCGGTGTCCTTCCTTTACTTTGGAAGCCTCACCTCCGCCTTTATTACTCTGATCACAATTACCCTTTTCTCTCTCTGTAGACATCAAACCTTCCAACATTCTAATGGACCGAAGGGGTAATATCAAGCTGTGTGATTTCGGCATCAGCGGTCAGCTGGTGGACTCCATAGCCAAGACCAGAGACGCAGGCTGCAGGCCATACATGGCGGTGAGCAAGCAAAAGCAGCATCTTGAGAAATCTGCATCCAGCAAGGTGTAACGAATCCTGAGTTCAGAGCTTCAGTGATATAAGGAATTCCAAAAAGATAAAGCAGAGAATTGATAAGCTCTTTCATTAACCCCTGAATACATACTTTGGGCCTTTATCGACCAGACTTGAGGTTACACTTTGCTCCTGGGAACATTTAAGCTTTTGGAATCATTTTACATCCTTGCTCTGTAAACTACCGCTGCGGTTTTATTGTTGATGTCTTCAGAGGGTTCTGTGGCCTTCATAGCTTGGTTTTTGTTCTAAACTCCAATTTTGTTGTCACAGTATATTAAAAAGGATCAGTCAGACTTACACAATACCTTCTATGATTTCCATATTTCAGTACCAAGTTGGCTCGACTCTAAAATGGAAGCAGTCCGCTTATGGTTGACTTAAATGTTTGGGTTTTTTTCTTGGACTAAGACGAGGCAAAATGTCCTGCTTTTGGATAAACATTAAATACAATACAATCCTAAAAATATAAGACACAATCTATAACCTTAAAAAAAACTGATAGAAGTCAATCATCAATAGATGACAAGAATCAGCTTGTCCATGTGTGGGTTCTTGTCAGTTTTATTTGATGTCTCCAGTGAAATAGTTGACATGACAATGAACCATAAGAGGTTTGATGATGACCAAGGAGGAATGCTGGATGTAAAGCAGTTCTAGAGATCTGTTACAGTGTAGCTGACCTTCCATGAGAAGGTCAGATTGGGGTCTTGATAGTAGTCAATAAAGTGTCTTGAGTAAGACTTACTGATTTTATTTGTCTGTTTCCAGCCTGAAAGGATAGACCCCAGTGCTTCCAGACAAGGCTATGATGTCCGGTCCGATGTGTGGAGCTTGGGAATCACTCTGGTAAGACAAATAACGTTGTCAGCTTTATCATGAAACCATACCTTTTGTTATGTCTGAACAAGGTGGAATCACTAGAGCTGTTGTGATAAGGGTAATCCACTCTGTTGGCCCTTCAGAAGTCTCTGTTTGTGTTTTGTTTTCAGTATGAACTGGCCACTGGAAGGTTTCCTTACCCCAAGTGGAATAGTGTTTTTGATCAGCTGACACAGGTGGTGAAAGGAGAGCCTCCCCAGCTCAGCAACTCAGAGGAGAGGCAGTTCTCCCCCAAGTTCATCAACTTTGTTAACTTATGGTAGGCACACATATGTTAAATGTTTGATATTCTCAATTTCCTCCACTTAAAGGATTTCCAGGTCATCTAGGAATTTAGGGTCCCGGGTCCCTGTATTCGGCAAACTGTCTCTAAACATGCAGTCACATAGATCTCAATATTTGTTCCGCCCCCCTCACAGAGTTTTGTAATGTGTTCTTTTTCTGTCCAGCCTTACAAAGGATGAATCAAAAAGGCCAAAGTACAAGGAGCTTCTGGTGAGTTCTAGTTATCTTCAAACACTTTTTCTTGTTCAAGCGTAGAGGACCGTTGTCAGCTGATGCAATGTAGGTCCAGAATATGACGAGACGGGGCATTTAAGTTCAGTTACGTTCAGTCCCACTGCTTGTAATCACAGTGGTGCACAGTTGTAGTTTTCTTCCAAATTAAAAGAACCAAGACCAAGAACCAGGTACAACAAGACTCGGCTTGAGTCATGTTGCTGTCCAGGTGCAGGACGGGCTTATTAGAATTAGGGCTGCCAAAATGGACACGTTGAAAATAATTGCGTTCAAATGTGAAATTAAATCACACAACCTGTACATCAGGGAGTGAACAAAGCCGCAGTAACATGGCGGAAAGCAAGCAGAATCTCAAGTTTGTCATTTTCTTTACACTGTGGAGGCCAGTGATATGCCTGATACTTTTAAATTTGCCATCGATCCTGAAAGATTGTTAGCTTCATAGCGTAATTGCCTAAGTCATATTTTAACGTTTTTGGAAAACAAGAAAAAAAAACACAATTTTTAGCAAGCACATTGGTATTTTTTATACTGTAACAGTGGTCAAAAAATGACTTAGGCAATTGTACTATGAGGCTAACAATATATGAAGAATTCAATTCAATTCAATTCAATTTTATTTATATAGCGTCAATAACAATACAAATCGTCTCAAGACGCTTTACAAAAACCCGGCCTGAAACCCCCAGAGCAAGCCTGAAGGCAACGGTGGCAAGGAAAAACTCCCTTTTAACAGGAAGAAACCTCGAGCAGAACCCAGCTCATATGGAGGGACCCATCTGCCTAAGGCCAGCCGGGTACAGACAGAAGAAAGAGAGAAGAGAACAGCAAAGAGAGAAGAGAAGAGAACAGCAAGATAAACATACATCTGTCATAGATACACATATCTGACTAAAGTGTACATGTGGAATCTTATGATACAAACTGATAATGTTACATGACAGTTTGAAAATGTAAGAGGAATCATAGGCAGGTTGGAGAAATGTTCATTCAGGTAGGAGTGGATAACTGCAGGATTCCATGAAGACTGGGCAGGCTGATGAGACCACGACAACAGATGTAGTATAGAGCTCTACAGGAAACGCACAACTCCAGGCCAGAGATACTCACATGAAGAGGGGGGAAGAGGGGGGAAGGGGGGGAAGGGGGGAAGGGGGGAAAGGGGGGGAAGGGGGGTGGGACACACACAGCAGTAAACATTCTACATAGTAATAGCACAGAATTGTATGACTAATAGTATATAGGAAATTAGAGGGCAAGAGCTCTGTGCCAGAGAAAAGAAAGTGGAGGATGCGAGAGAGGAGAGAGAAGAAAGAAGGAGGACATGTGTGGTGCATCGTCCCCCAGCAGCCTAGGCCTATAGCAGCATAACTAAGGGATGGTTTAGTCCAGCCCTAACTATAAGCCTGATCAAAAAGGAAAGTCTTAAGCCTGACCTTAAAAATAGAGAGAGTGTCTGCCTCCCGAACCCAAACTGGGAGCTGGTTCCACAGGAGAGGAGCCTGATAGCTGAAAGCTCTACCTCCCATTCTACTTTTTGAAATTCTAGGAACCACAAGTAGGCCTGCACTTTCAGACCGAAGTGATCTGCTGGGATGATATGGTACAATAAGGTCTTTAAGATACGATGGAGCTAGGCCTTTAAGGGCCTTGTATGTAAGGAGGAGGATTTTAAATTCTATTCTAGACTTTAGAAGAAGGAAGAAGAAAGCAAGCAGATTAAAATTTGGAGGGGCAAGCTGAACTGGTTCCTTGGCAAGAAAGTTAGCTACATTTGCTATTGATGTGAACTGAGTTGGCATGGGGTCAAGCAGCTGGATTAATTGCAGCATAGAAGCCTGGACAACAGCAAGTAGAATAGTCTCCTCCCATGTTGATAAGAGTAATAAACACATGAAAAATATCCCTTCAATCTACATTTAAAATTCATGTATATGTGTTGGTAAGGACATTTTTGAGGATTTCGGCTGTAGCCTATGTAATTTCATATTAGCTAGCTAACTCAGGAAAAATGATGACAATGTGACACAAATCAGCCTAATGCGCTGTGTATGCTTCCCCCAGAAACACCCCTTCATTCTGATGTATGAGGAGCGCTTCGTGGACGTCGCCAGTTACGTGTGTCGCATCCTGGATCAGATCCCTGCCTCTCCAATCTCTCCTATGTATGTCGACTGAGCTGGGCCGGGCACGGTGTGTTGGGGCCGGGGGGGGAGGGGTCACCCAGTGGGAGGGACACTAAGCTTTGTGATGCAACGCTTGACATCTTAGAGTTACTTAGGATCACCTGTTTATTCTCACGTTCCAAAGAGCAAAGGAACGAAGTCCAAATTGCCCGGTGCAATGAGATGAATATCAATAAAGAAACATTTCCACTTCCAACAACCTCATTCAAAAACCTACAATATTGTCATCCATCTTCAGCCAGAAAAACTTGAAGGCATAACATTGTCTTAGTAAAATGCAATGCATCGTTGTATGTTAGGAAAAAAGAAATAGAGTATACAATTATGGAAAATATATATATACATATATATATACTTGAACTCGTTCTACACAAATACACAATCTACCAAATAAAAGTGATGCTCATGACGTCTGAACAAAAATAGCCACCTAATTGATTGTACATTGTGGACTGTATGTATGCATTATGCGTGTTCACCTCTGAATTGTTGACATGTACAGATGTA
The DNA here is from genome assembly GCF_963514085.1 of Chelon labrosus. Taxonomy (NCBI): domain Eukaryota; kingdom Metazoa; phylum Chordata; class Actinopteri; order Mugiliformes; family Mugilidae; genus Chelon; species Chelon labrosus. Next base: position 21,986,278 of record NC_140352.1, read on the forward strand.
TGCCAATAGACCTACTGTCTGAACACACACACTCTCTTCACGCAGTTTGTTGTGAGCACCTTCATCTACGGTAAATGACTCAGTATGCAAAAGTGTTCCTCTCTCATGGATTCGGTAGCGTGGCTTTACTTCTTTTCTTCTGTTTTTTTTTTATTTTATTTTTTTGGTCAATATGCAATCTGTGAGAGTTTGTCTTGATACGGCATTGGGTTGATTGACAGTCCTCTCATCTAATGCTGGCTTCAGTTTGTATCTCTCGTCTATGATGTTTAAGTCACAGAGCTAAGCATCTGGTTTTCTGAAAGATAAATCCTTCTGTTTCTGGTGGTGTAGCTGAAAACTCATTCGAGTTCTTCAGTAAGTTAACTGATGGACTGATTTAATCTGCCAGTGTTTGTCATTTTGACTGGCGAAAGTCAACACTGGCTAAATATGAGAACCCTGGTACCAAACTGTATCCTACACAGGTCTTTGAAAGGCAGAAATGACATAGCTTTTCTTGTTTTTGTACAATGAAAATAAATGTAGAAACTATACTATATGTAATAAAAAACAACTAGCTAATAAATACTTTTGTATTGTGTGTCGCTTTAAGCTAACGGTACGTGTCCATTTAACTGAGGAAACAGGTTAAAAGTCATGTTTATTGTATTTTTGATGGAGCAGCGAGCGCTAGCTAAAAGAAGCTTAGCTAAAAGAAGCCTAGCTAAACGTATCTTACGTACAGTAGATGAGAAAGGATCACGTTAGCATCAGAGCTTGGCTAACAACGCACTGGACATTCGGAAATCCATAACTTTGCTTATTTTGTACGACACAAATAAATATTAAATAATTTATATATATAATAAAGTTTAACGTTTGTTTCACATATACAAATCAAACGAGCTATGTCTCTCCTAGCTAATGGTACGTGTGCATTCGGTTGTAGCAGACCTAGCAGACTGAAAAATCCATTTTCATTGCACTACAAAACATAAAATGGTTTTATCCAGAAAGAAAAATCTTTCAAAGAAGTACCATCAAGCATGATTAATGTTTTAGGGTTTTTCAGAAAGAAAGCTGCTTAGTTTTGTGACATAGACGACATGATAACCGACTGGGGCCAATCCAGTGCTACATTGCCTGATGTAAAGTTACTTTGGGACATTACGCCCACTGATGTAAATGTGTATTGTATATAGTACATCTAATCTGCTGTACTGGCAGGTTCTGCTCTACAGTTGAGGCTCATTCCTGAACACAGATGATCAAATGGAGCAGGGGAGGCGATACGGGCGCGGCGTGAAAATGTTTCAGTTTGAGTATGAACCTTAGGCCTCCTCAGCAGCCTGTCATAGCACTGTATAGATAAACTGCTCATCAACACTGATCACAGAAGCAGTAACTACACCTTCAAAAGTCCTGGCCACGGGTCTTCTGTCAAAGAAAGAAAACGATAACTGTAAATGCTGCTAAATCACCAACTATCCACTTCCACACCAACCACACTGTCGGGAGAGGAGGACGATCACTCCTCACAGCGTTACTGCTCTCTGACCCTTAAGGTCAGCCTGGACTCGGCATGTTCCTCTGTGACTCGGCATGTCTCTCTGGCTTGCACTGATGATAGAATGTTTCCACGCCAGTCTATGTATTACAGTCAGGATGCATCTCCGTAGTTCAGAATACCTTGCCTCGCCTTGTCTTCCTTCATCGGCGCTGATCTTTACTATACCGGGGCAGGTAAAGCAAGGGGAGGCCGCAACTTAGAGTGGATTGAGATCCGCTTGTCGCCATTCCCTCTCAGAAAGCCACGTTTACCAGGCGGGGTCTCTCACTCGCAGAAGGGAAAGACGAATGTTACACTATTTGGAATTAGCTACTTAACCAAAATGTCTGTATGTATGATGGTCCTTCAACACGTAGGACACTGTAGAAACACGTCATGGAATAAATACATTCAGAAGGCGGGGGTTTTGTTCTTGGAACTAACTTTATGAAAACACCAAAACCAACGATGCAATAATTTGTACGTCTCTCGTCCGCCTTGCTTGTGGCCCTGAGCCCATTGATTTCACTAAAGATGTACTGTACGGCAAATGTTTGGAAACAGCTCACAAATACAAAGTGAAAAAGTCTCAGAAATGTCTAAAAACAGATGAGAACTCATGCAGATGGAAATGAATTAATACACATTGGCCATGAGTGATGGTGAATGTGGGACTGAGCCAAAAAAATGGGATTTGTTGATTGAGACAGTTGTAGTTTCTTTATACTTGGTAACATAGCAAATGCCAGAAATCATTCAATGTGAGAGAGCCTGCATGATAATAAGCCAAAGTACACGGTAATAAAAGTACAAAGTCTGTCTGTCTTTGAACTCGATGTGGAAAATAGGTGAGGACTGTTTTCATCACTGATCGACTTCAACCTTGCTTTAATACATTTAGTTTTATTGCAGACATGTTCTGCTTAAAGGGCCACTCCTGTCATTTGGACTTTCATACACGTGGCACCTGTAAGGGACAGATTAGACAAAGAATGGTCCTACGTACGGGGGAAGCTCCAAAACCAAAAAAGTAACCTTCATCAGTCGTACTCCCAGCGAAACCTGAACTGCACTTAATTAGCAGAAAACAAGGGAGCTCCTCTTCATGTCTTATTTAACTCGTAAAACAGTAGCCTCTGCAGTTGTCAGATAAGTTTGAAAGTGGCTGCTGTGGTTGGGGTATGTTGGCAGGGGCTGTTAAATGCTCACTTGTTGAATACTTGTGGCTCGTTTGGGAGGGTGAACGTGACATCCGAGCTGGCGGAGATGCTCCGTAGAGCAGACTCTCTCTTCTTTCCATCTGTCTGTAATGCGAAATGGTGCAAACCCCCGAGAAAGCCCACAGACGGAGCCGTCTCTGGGTCTGTTCCTCTGTCGTGGGACGTGTTTCCGGGAAGCTAACTTACCACTGGTGGACATGAATCTCCAGGGTAATCTAAGGGCAGTGAATATTATATTGTATCTTTATCGAGGGTTACAAATAAAGTTCCCGTGGAAAAGATTGAAAACCTGTATTGTGTGCTTCTTGTGAATTGGACATGAATAAAAAAAACATGCAGAAATGATTTTGCTGTGATAAGTTTATTGCTCTTCTGTCTGTAGTATACATGGATGCAGGCAAAATACTGTTTTGTACAATAGTAAAGCAACTCGGTGGCCAAGCAACATGGAAGCTTCTGTCAGATGTGATTTTTTTCTTTTTCTTGACAAGGGAGAATTATTGCAAAATCCAAGGCAGACACCTTACAAGAGAAGACTGGAAGTATCAGTTTTGTCATTTGTGGCCAGATGGGCGTTAATGGCCTACGTGTAATCTTGGAACCCATCAAACAAGTGCAACACTTCATAGGTAACAGGAAAAAAAACAATATTTGGTCAAGACAGAACACCAAGTGAAACCTATGTTCACAGAGAATAGAAATGTAAATGCAGGAAATGTATGGCCCAGTGCACTTAAAGAAGCAGTTAGACATTTTGGGGAAAATAAAGAGTCTTATTGACTTTATTTTCTGCGAGTTAGATGAAAAAAACACCACCTTCCAATATATATATGAAGCTGTAGCCAAGAAATGCTATGCTTAGCTTAGCTTAGCTTAGTTTAGCCTAGCTTAAAGATTGGGATACGTACCATATGTTCAAAATATTGGAAAAAACAAACAAAAAAAAAAAACAACTAGTAGTATTAATTCTGTCAAAGACTAAGTTAGCACCAGGTATCAAAATGAACACCGACAGTCATTTTTTGAGAAGTTATGTGTCAGGTTCAACAAAACAATTAGCAACTGTTGAGTTATCTGTTAAAATAACTGTAGCTTGTTGAGAGTTGAGAGGACTACTGATGGAGTAAATTAGAAGTGTCATTAGGCAGATTTTTGACGCTGTCACGAGACGAGACCGCGCCGCGCCCCCCCCCCGCATAATTGGAAATGTTCCTTAAGCTCTGAGTTTCCAAGCTGTGACGTTTTTTTTTTTTTCAGCCGTTTTAACAAATGCAAAGCCACTTGGTTGGTTAATATACTCTATTTAGTCTAATGGAGTTTGTGAATTCACAATAAGTCTGAGGACGATTCCCAATGGCCTCAGCTTTTCTTTATGCTTTTGCCCGTTTGTCTGCTGGTTTGTTTTCGAGAATGCTAGCGTCGGTGGATCCTAGACACCAACAGTTGCCTCGTGGATGGCGGCTGATGTCACCAGATGAAGAACAGAGCATTGTGGAAGCTTCCCATGTTGTAACCACGGACAGAGATTTTTTTCCATCTAACTCTCAGACAGTGATCATGCTTACTGTATTTTCCAAAATGACCAACTTCTATGCACGTTTTCTACGCATGTAAAACCACGACCAAAACTGAAACTGTAAAGGTGTCTGAGCCTAACCGCTGTGTGTCCAGGACGCTGGCTGTGGTGGAAGATAATATGCAGCATTCACAGTAAAGATCTGAATATATTACATTTTCCTATTCACAAGTGCTATCATTGGACATCTCCAAATCATATGATTCTTTAAGGAAAGGTGATTTAAGAAAGCATGGCTTTTCAGAGTGGTTCCTTCACTCAGCATTGCATTTTTAAGAGAACTGATTCACGAAGAAATGTCAGTGGTCGATAATAATGGCAGTTTTCCAAAGTGTTTCGGGTAAATAAAAAAAAAAAAAGAGCCCCAATCCGTTAGATAGGAATGTCAGTATAAATACAAGATCAAGTATAAATATAAAAGCACAAAATAAATAACTGTGATTGGCCTGTAAACACAAATGGTGAAATTTGCAATGACAAAAAAAAAAAAAAAAAAAAAAATTATGGAGATGAAGTTGTGTTTTTATTGTCCAATTTCACAACTAAAGAAGAACTGACTTGTGTTGGAGCTTTTCTAAATTCACACCAGGGAATAGACATTTAATATAAAATTGTAAAAGGGATAATTGATATGGAACAGTTTGGAATAAAAATCTGTTGCAAACAAGGCACATTACGTCTGCCCATGAAAACTGATAAGACCAGAGGGATTTTCAAAGATCCTCTCTCCATAGCGTCCTCCCGTGGATAAATGTGAGAATAAATTTGGATTAAAAACAGGTCCTCCAAAGGACAACAATTTCTACGCGCATATTCTAAGCTCAAGCAAACTGTGACAAGTGTGTATTTAAGCTAGAGGTGCACAGTGAGTTTTCTTTTTTTTTTTTTTTAAATCATATTTACATCAAATCATGAACCGATTACACAGTCCACTTGCTCTGTGGTTTGTGTCTTCTCCCACGCCACTGACAAAATATGCAGACGTCAACTTGTCTCTGTCAGTACATAGTTGTGATATTTACAATATGGCCTTCACTAAGCGATCCAATTCACCTTGTAATTCCTCTCAGGGTTGTTGTTGTTTTTTTTTTCCAGTAATACAAACAGACTCAGCAAGTTTACGATTGTCAAATTGTGTCTTCAAGTCTAGGTGGTGTAACACTGATACTTCATAAAGTGTTGACATAAAGCACTGTAGTCATGTCCACTGCCATACCCACATGGTATTTGTGCGCATCGTTGTCTAAAAAGGACAAAGATTGTTTCTAAAAACACCTGGTCTTTGGTTTCTGGGTATGACGAGACTGAAGTGGACAAGTCAAGGTATAATTGTGTAGTTCAGCTTTTGGCTTTGTCATCAATCTTTGGATGTAGGCTGACGGTCTACTTAATGGAACATTCCACTGAATAATGCGAGGAGCAAACTCAGGCACTTGGACTGAAGCTGTCAAGGGTAGAATTCAACAGTTCTTTGGTACTATCACAGCTGGTAATCAGAAGTCTGTAAAGCTACTAGCTTCCTGGTATCTGGCGTGTAACCACTGATGGCTATCATGTTGCTCACCAGCGTGTCAGCGCCAGTGTTGCTTTCACCAGTGCTCCAGGTGAAGGTCCATGGCAGAGTTCAAGTTAATGTCTGTTACGTCCAGGAACTCTGTGTTAAAAATGCTGGGCGCACTGGGTGGGGGAACGCTGAAGGCAGTGGCGGAACTGGGCGGCGTCAGGTCCAGCCACTCCATCGTCTCCCACGGCGTCTCGCTGAAGGTCATGCTGACCATCCCCTGCACCTCGGGGACAGCGGAAGCCTTGGAGCTGATGGGTGACAAAGGAGTGTCCATCAGATCTCTGTTGGTCAGAAGTTTGTCCTGTTGGGAATGGTGAGGGTGGCGATGGTGGTTGCGGGGGCTGCCGTACCCTTCGCCGTCTCTGTTCCCTTCGTCTTCCTGGACCCCATCCTCGGCAGCCATTTTGAGAAGGGCCACCTCCCCTGCGCGGCCAATGGGATTGCCCAGCAGAGTCTCCAGGTGGCTCTCGGCGATGTGATTGGCCGCGTGGTCGTAAGGGAGCTGGGTGGGGGACAGTTGTTCGTAGTGTCGGTGGAACCTCGGGATGAGTAGGCCGGGACACCCTGGGGACACAGTAATGTGAGGCACAACTTTGGTTACAGAGGACCTCTCCCTCTCTTCTCTGGCGTTAGCTGGCATCTCTTGGAGAGAAAGAGGAGAGGAGGGAGGGTCACAGCAGGTAGTGGCCTCTAATACCAATACGTCGGGTAAGACGACTGACAGGAGGCATTTGATTTAACTGTCTGGATGCTGACATTTCATCGTATTTCACCTTACCTCCACTCTCTATGAGAACGTCCAGAAGTTCGTCCATCTGCTGGCTTCGGGTCAGCTGCTGTAACAGTGACAGAGAGTGATTCTTTTTATAAATTAAACACTGTTATATGTAACAATTCGATTTTTAATCCAAATACATCCAATGATTTTACATTGAAAACCATTAAGTTTTCAACTAGTACCACTAAGACATGCAGAATGGAGTTATGGTACCACAAACATTTTCCTGCTGACAAACCAGTCAATTGGTTGTGGCAAATTTGCCTTAATTTGGTTTTCTAGCGTAAGAACAAGAACAGTAAACTAGACTACATGGATGCTAACACCAGTCTGATAAAGGTTTTCATTGGAAATACTGGAAGTGCACTCTGGAAGTCTCTTTGTGACTTCTACATTTGATATCCAAGGGTAATTGTTAGCTTAAAAAAAGTGACTGCAACTATGCTAACGTTAGCTTAATGCTACGTTAGCTTAATGCTACGTTCGCTTAATTTTTGGAAAGCTGAAACCCTTAATTGGGGACAGGAAGCCGTTTCTGTTTAACTTTTTAAATTTATATAGGGAATAACATAATAACATAGTTAACAAATGAGGATAGTGAGAGCGCTAGCAGCTAGCATGCTAGCACTGTGTCGTGCCTATAATATTGTGAATGACACTTCTAAAAAATGTGAATGCATGCTATAATATTAAATCTTATTTTTTATCCATCTAATTTAAGTCACACACCAAATGCACAGCCATATCCCAAGGTCCTGGTTTTTGTTTTGGAGCTTTTCTATTTATGTTTTCAAGCTCTAGTGAACACATTTGATTAATGAGTGTGATAATTTATTTTTTTATGATAGTGTGGGCTTTAGGCTGTTGTTCATGCAGAACAAGACATTTAAAATGACACCTTTTTACTTGGGGAAATATAGTCTTATTTACTATTTACTATTTAGTGTTTTTTTCCACCATTTTGTAGACCAAAGTAGTTATAAATATAAATCGTCCTAAGTAGTTTCTACTCATATGAAATGAGAAGAATGAATTACAACAGGAAGTCTGGTCTTCATCGAACTAAACATAAAGTCCAAGATCTGGTTATGTCTGCCCCCATAAAATGTCTGTACCACCAGTCTACCTCAGACTTGGTAAAAAAGGGTCAAAGTTTGTGCAGTGAACAAAGCGATGGATGACAAAAAGTGGTGCAACACAACATAAAGAGAAGACAAACTGAAATTAGAGCAACGCCGAAAGGTAAAATAAGATTTCTGGCCAGCCATCTCTACTGAACTTTAGCATGGATTTGGGTTTACCTGCTTGACTGCATCCTCATAGCATGGGGGCTGTCTTAAGTCAGATGCGTCTGATTCTGAGCTACTGAAGGCAGGGGGAGAGACCTGGCACTTTTGGCCAACATGCCGAGGAGATGGCAATACTGACATCTATATGAGAAAGTGAAAAGTGACAATATTATAGGGGAGCTTACCCAATGTGAGAGTATAGCAGATAAAAAAAGCTACGAATCAGACCCTCATGTTGGAACGATCTCATCTCATTGAATATTTGACTGTTAAATATGGGTTGGCGTTGTGTTCTTTGGAGGGAAAAGTAAACGACTTGTGAAGGAATGTGTGATGGAAACAGGTATGGAGCTATGACGGGTGACAATGAACCTGACAAAAGACAATTACACGGAGTCAGAGACAGGTCACAAATGAATAGGAAAGAGGAAAACAGTTATGTGAATGTGAGGTGGTTTAGGTGAAGTACATGGCGCTGACGTGGCAACACTGCTAACGTTAGTAATCCTGATATTAGGTTTACCTTGGGCTGCATATTCTGGCTCTGGGCCTTGGTAGAGCCGCTGTGGTTAAAGCCACAATCAGCTGAGTTGGGAAAGACTCCCTGAAGGCTTCTTTGGTCAGAGGGATAAGAACAGTTCACCGGCTGGCTGCCGCTCTTCTGCTGCATCTGTAGTCAGCCAAAGGTGATGGAGCCACGTGTTAGAAAACAACACACACCAACCTAATATTCAGATATACACTGCAAAAACTAAAATCTAACTAAGATGAGATATCTTAAATCAAAACAAAATCTGCTTGTTTTTGTCAACCAAGATAATTCTACTAGAAACTTCAAAACTACTTTGTCAAAGTTAAAATTTGTCTTATTACCATCATCTTCTCCTCTTATCTCTTACGGTATTAAAACAGATCATGACCAAATGCAGTTCACTGATTTATTGTCAGTTTTGCAACACAGCATAGCAATTACACACACCTGCAGATGAACTATAGTACAGAGCAATGACAGTACAGTTGCTATTGAGTAAACTGTTCTTTTGTGTCTACAAACACCAAGCTCGAGATATCTATAGGTTATTTGAGGATAATAATTTTTATTTATTTTTTTTATAAAAAATCTGGAAAGTTTGTCTCTACTATTAGCAGATACATTTTCTTATTGTAAGTAATACATCCCTCATTTTGTTACTTTTATTTTCGCTTGTTTAAGCTCAGTTTTCAGTGTACTGTGATCAGACATATTTCCAGAGGTGTTGAAGAGGATAAATCAAGGGAATTGTCATTTAGCAAATTTTTTTAGCTTAGCTAGTGTGTGGTTCTGTGAAACTCGTATGGTGCATTGGGTTACTATTTCTTGATTCATTGGATTAATTTTATTAATACGATAAAAACTTGTGTATATTCCACAGAGTGGTAAGAACTTTGATAACACCATTATGTGGTCAAATGTTATCCTAAGTGATGTCCAGTACTTATCCTACTAATAAGGCTAATTAGCAAACGTTAGCACGCTAACATGCTAAACTACGATGAGAAACATGAAACATCAGCATTGATAAATATCATCAATATTAGCATCTTTAGGTTTGTGCTAAGCACACCCAGTGCACATGATGCCAGACTATAAGCAAATTAAGTAAAAACAGCAAAATGCTCAGAGTAATATATTAGGCTCCCCTGAAAAACTGGTGAATTTGTGGTGGTGGTGGATATAATATTTCATCGTTGTTCACCAGTTTTGGGTTCACTTAATTACAATAAAGAAACCAAAAAACTGGAGCATAATAAGAGGCCCAAACCCAGTGTTTTTAGTTTGCAACTGCATTTGGAGAAATATCTCTTTCTTCTGGGTACTGAGTGGAGTGTCCATCAAATCAGGCAACACAGCTGAATAACGTTTTTGACATTGTGTCTTAGATTACTATTGTTTTTGTCAGTTGATATTGTATATGACTTCTAGTCATAAAGGCATCGTACCTGCATGTTGCGTGCCCTGTTGTTGCCCTGGGTGTGGGGGTGACCGCATCCATCTCTTCCCAGTGGAGGAGTCAGCAGGTAGGGGTTATTAGGAGATGAAGGCTGAGGGCTGCTCGAAGGTTTTCCAATAGGAGAGTCTTGCGGTGAGCACTGAGGGCTGAGGAAGGCAGACATCGTGGAGGGACTGCCAGAGGAAGGGCCTGTGTCCATACATTGTGGCCCACCGGGGCCTCCCATGTTAGGGATGGGGTTGTTGCGGTGTCCCATGTCCTCCATGCAGCTGCCAGGAGGGCTCTTGAGCTGTTTCGGGGAGGACAGAGGGCAGCTGGAGGACATGGACATGGGCTCCTGCTTTATTGTCACCCCAAAAAAATTATGGCCCATCAAGGCTTGAGTCTGCTGCTGGTGGTGCATGGAGGGGTGAGATGGTGCAGGGGCAGTGTCCTGTGTAGCCCCGTAACAGCGTTTCCTCTTGTGGAGCTGCATCTTCAGCTCTTCAACCTAACAATGCATGGTCACAGAGGTCAATGAATCGATCAGTCTCAAGACACTTAACAGAACCCAGAGCCTGTATTTTATGGACAGAAAATAAATACACTAACATGCTAAGAGAGAGTTTCCCACCTGTCTCTGCTCCTGGTGCAGCTTCCACGTCAGCTCCTCGATCACTTTCTGCTTTTCCACCAGCATCTTATCTTTCTCAGCATCCAGACCATCCATACCTCCACCCTCCGCCGCCCGCTGTCCTCCACCGCCCAAGCCGACGCCTCCCCCTCCGTCCTCCATGCCGAGCTGTGCCGGGGACGGCTGCAGGGTGAACTGAGTTGGCGAGGACATGGGCACGTCGCTGAAGCTGTCAGGGAGCGAGCCGCTGAGGGACAGCTCCGAGGAGGCCGGCGAGATGGGTGGGGTTGAGGAAGTGCTGGGGTATGGGAAGTATCCACCATGTGATAGGGCGCTGGAGGAGGACGGAGACTGGTAGGAGGACATGGACCCTGTGGGCGTGACGGGGAAGGTCACGGTTGTTATGTCGGAGGATCCTGAAGGCGAGGAGCCAGCATTGGAGTCTTTGAAGGGCCGGAGACGCTCGATGAGGGCAGTCTTGGTCCCTGAGACAGGCATGCCACGGATGCGCAGGTGCTGCCTGAGCTCTGAAACCTTACCGAGTAAAAAAAATACATATATAATAACTGGACTAGTATAAGTATTCACATTGAAGATTGTTTATCTGATTTGTATTTCCATTAACACCTACTTTTAGGTCGTCCAGATTAGCAGGCAGCGGCCCAGGTTTGGCTGGTGAGATGTTGCTTTGGTTGGGATACGTGTTCTTGATGGGAGAGGACGAGTTACTGTTGACTGTGCTGGACGGGCCACTGGACGTGCAAGCTGATAACTGCTCACTGGTTGCTCTGGAAGTGAATGGTTCAAGTGGGTTAGTCACACAGGCCAGAGGCAGCTTGATCTTTTCTCAGATGTGCTCACTGTCATTTGAGTGAGTGAGACTTACTTCTGGTTGTGGGCCTGTGGGTGAGGCTGGTAACTGAAAGCGGGCTGCCTCTGCTGAGCCTGGGCCTGGGCCTGCGTCTGTGGAGGGTGCGCGTGCTGCTGCGACTGCTGCGTCTGTGGATGCGTGTGAGCGTGTTTCTGCTGGCTGAGGATCTGCAGCTGCAGGAAGAGCTGCTGCTGCTGGAGGAGTCTGGCGTAGGCCGAGTCCATGGGCGGAGGGGACTTCTCCGCCTTCTGGTCCGGAGGAATGTACTGGTGGTACTTGAGCTTCTTCACTTTAGGCTTCACATCTTTGGGCTTCTTGTGTCGGTTCTTGTCGGACGTCTTGGACTGTTTAAGGTAAGGAAGGTGAGACGGTCTAAGCCGGGGATTTGGAAAAAAAATGTAAACGTGTAAAAGAAAGACAAGTTTAAGGACTGGCTGACCTTGACAATAGCAGGGACTGGTATTGGGGGAGTAGCCTGGCTGTTGTTGGCACCAGACAGCCCTTCATCCTGGCTTTGATCAGGTGGGTCTCTTGTTGCACCACCCTGTCCGGTGATAAAAACAAGATTCATGCTTTTGCAAATTTTCATGAGGATCGTGAATGTTTGTAACAAATGTGATGGAATACTCAACTAGCAAAAGCCATACTGAAGAAATCAGGAATTATAGACTATTACTAGCTGGTGGGTGTATTTTAAAACACATTGTGTTTTGGTTGCACACAAATATGTTGCACAGGAAGAATGCACTTTACACGGTTTAGAACAGAACAGCTGTTTTATAGTATCCAAATCACTCACAGACACTTGCCGCCGCCCAACAATACTAAACAAGTGCATGATAGTATATATAATAAATGTAAGATTTTATTTACTTGAATATTTTCAAAGCATTTTTTCCATTGTTAGATTTTATGCATTTTTGGTCTGACTGCATCTGTTTGCCTCACCTCCCTGTAATACTCATTTGTCATTCGTGATTATAGAGTTGAGCTGAGCTGGCAGCGAGACTGACAGTCAGTTTGTAATCCAAATTGAATAATTATCCCAAAAAATGCTCATTTATTGATTTTTATTTTCTTTCATCGCCGCTGAAGAATTTCAAAAAGCTCTAAACAGACATTTAAGACTAAAATGACACGGAGAAAGCTGCTGCTGATGATTCAGTTGGACCATTTATAAGACGCGAGTCTGGGAGGTGTAAACAACTGTGTCCTGGCGTGAATTTCAGTCAAGTGACTGTGGTGAGTGGTGGCGACCGTTGGAATGAGGTCATGATGAGTGAAAGGTAAGCAGCGAGGATATGGAGGCAGCTGCGCCGGCGGGACGGCTGCGTCGGAATGCGTCACCTGCCTAGTTCATCTCAGCCCAACGGTCGGTGGAAAGCAGAGGAGGGGGGGTGGTGGAGTTCACTCTGCCACCACAGGAGGGCAGAAGAAGCAAAGCCGGGAGCAAAGAAGTGGAAGGACCAAAGCAGGCGGATAAGGTTTGTGTGTGCGCTTTATTTTTTTCACCTGTCGTGGGCTGGTGAGGGCAGGTGAGGAGGAGGAGGAGGCCGTACTGCCAACAGGCTCAGACGAAGGGCAGGCAGAGCCCTGCGACTCATCACTGTGGTGCTGCTCTGGAGACAGACTCTCGCTGCTGCTGTCCTCCTCAAATGCATAAGAGTCCTCTTGCTTTGGGAACTTGCCATGGTTTACTGTGAAAGAGCAAAAACAGAGAGGTTGTGTCATGCATTGCTTTCATTTAAACTTGCTATTACCATGAAACTGGTATTCGGAAAATACAGGGTAAAACCCGTGTTAATGCACTGGGGCCAGATCCGATCGGTCGGACCACACTTGGAGGCGTCGTGATCACATCTCAGCACGTGTAAATGCATGACCACATTCTAAAGAGAAACATCCACCCAGCGAGCTGAAAAGTCACACATCTCTTCTGTTCAGTCAAGCAAGTACAACAAAAGTAACAGCATCTGTTCACCTGGGATGCACCATGCAGCTGATTTTAAAAGCATGTGCAAATGGAAATGGACTGGATGTAAGTATGCAGATGGCACATCCAGAGACCACAAGTGGATACACATGGGATACCAGACATAACTAGGACAAGAAAGACTAAAAACAGAGCAGAATTTAATGTGATAAACCCATGCTTTAATTGTCTGGCCGCCGTTTCTATTGACTGCCATGATATTACGTTGATTAAATCTATTGTCAGATGTTAGTTTGATGGAGCAAGAAACACGAGCAGTGAAAGTTTATAGATAAAAACCACAGCAATCAGAGATGATCACCCACAGATCACATGCTCTGCTACTAATAATCCCTCATCACACGGGGGGGAAAAAAAGAGTCAATCAGCCTCAGCTCTTAACTGAGAATCTTTATATTGCCAGTAAACTTTATGGCTACATCTACAAAAGTCCCGATTTGTTTTCAAACAAGGGAATCAGCATAAGGTGCCCCTCAGGCTTTCCAAGGGTCATAAGTCACCTGACAATTAGTCTGAGGTAATTTCATTAATTGCAGTATGTTTGTTTGTACTTCACGCACCACTAGAGCGCATCATAAACTGAAACAATAGTTGGCTAAAGGCAGCTGCTTGACTAATCTTGAAGCGGCATCTAGCATGATTTGGATTTCAGAGATGCTCAAGCTGCCAGCCCACGTCTCTGTGAGTGAATTAGCATTGAACTCATGCAACTTTTATTAAAGTGGAGCAGGTTGTCCGTCTTATTAAATGGACGTGTTCGGGAAATTGAAAGCCCGCTTTTAGTTCCCAACAAGGACTGAGTGCTGTTTTAAAGCCAGGATTAAAACTGAGGTCGAAAAGAGGAAGGTATCTATCAGGGGCCTCTCTGGTGGCTGGGGCCCTCTCTCTAAATGAAAAAGTAGTGTTAAATACTTTGTGCATTTAAAAAAAAAAAATGGTACTCAGAAAGTACATTGAGTGTTAGGATATTTATAGGCTGACTAGATGCATATTGCATATATTCACACAATGCCTGTCACTCACTGACACCTAGTGCGACACTTAGCTCGGAGGTGTTACGCTGCACGGGTGAGAGACTGACACAGCCACTTTACCTCCGCCACGCTCCTGATTGGCCGGCCTGATAGGGAGCGCGGCTCTGATTGGAGCAGCTGAGAGCGCTATCTAACTGAGCCAAGGGAGGAGGGTGGTAAAGGCTGGTGTGTATGTGTGTGTGTGTGTGTGTGTGTGTGTGTGTGTGTGTGTGTGCGCGCGCAGGGGTATATGATTCTCTTGTTGTATCCAAACATGTGACAGCTAGGAACAGACCCTGGTTTCAATCACAGTACCAGGCTGGTTCTGTGCAACTCAGTGACCTTGGAATACGCACAAAGCTTAACACACAGAGCTCGGTACACAGCTTTGTCCTCAATGTCATTTCCTCCCACCTGTTCACGTTTAACCGTCTGCAGTCGCTCACAAAGACAAATGTGCAGGGCTTGGTGTTGCATTCAGTCCCGTTTCCATGACTCTTTAAGATAATTTCATGTCACCGGGAGATTGAGTTGGCAGAATTGCAGGAAATCGGCACGCTGCGCACACTTCCTCTTCTCAAGTGGCTGGTTTAGAAGTTATGGCAGGTCACACAGTTTCCAAAATTACCGGACAGAGGTTGAAACAATCATTGGGAGTGTTGTGCACGGAGATGTAGAGCTTTAAGGTGAGGGGTTAATGCTGCAGGCGAGGGGGAATGCAGCAGCCTGGTCTTGTCATGGAGCTTTGTAGGTGGCTGACTGGAGCCGGGTAAAGCCGAGACAAAGGAGCTGAGGAGGTGGAGGACATGGTGGGTACAAACATGCACACAGGTACGCCCACATACCATACACAAGGATGCACTGAGGCTCAAACACACATTGCGCACTTCTAAAGAAAAAAGCTGGAACCAAAATACAGCTGCTGTTCATCTCAATAAACGGAGTTCCCCTCCTCCTGCAGAGGTAGTGTAAACCAGCCGACCGCCAGCTCCTTTACACAACATGTTTACTGGAAGCTCAAGGGGGCAAACATAAAAACCCCAAGACACCAAAGTCTGAAGAACACTAGTCGCTCTGCCAAGAATGATATATAGAGAGAGAGTGAGTAACACGTTGGGGTTGGAAGACAAACAGTGCGAGGTCAGAGCGTTGCAGTGGGACGGCCCAGGCCTGACGCGCCGCGCTGCGCTAAATCACAGGCGCTGTCAGAGCGTACATGCTGAGCGTTTCTTTAAATCAAACACTGGAGGAGGTGGACGTCTCAAGAGGGCTCCCCAAAACACTTGAGTCCACAATATACATTTGTAAACACGGCTGACAAAGCACATCTTTTTTTCCGGATAAAATTAGCCTTTTCAGAGCCAAAATAACAACATTGTTGTGGAGAGATCTCGAGATCTCGAGCTATTTTCTGGAGTAAGCATGACTAAAAATTAATGAAGGGTATCCCCCGTGCAATGGATTACATGCTGGATTACCAGCACGTGTAAAAAAACATTCAGGGAAACTCTTTTTTCAAAAATGTGTAACAAATGGCTTGAATAATACATTTGGGTTGTGAAAAATCCTTGGTTGTCCTTTCTATTAAACCAACTAACTCACCTGTAATAGAACTACTATTGTCACCAACAGGTTTTGTGCTCTGTCACTCCCATATACCTTTTACTCTTGCTTGTATCATGAATAGATGTATGTATCATCACGTTCCTCCTGCTGCTCTTCTTCTTCTACTATCTCTTTTTCTGTCTCTCCCCAGCCGGCCTCAATCACATGGGTCCCTCCATATGTGCTGGGTTCTGCTCAAGGCTTCTGCCTGTTAAAAGGAAATTTGTTCTTGCTACCGTCGCCCTAGTGCTTGCTCTGGGGGTTTCAGGCTCTGGGTTCTCTAAAGAAGAATAAATCTTCATATTGTCACACCTGCTTCAATTGTAAAAGGTAGTAAATGATTAATAAAGGGTTTTCCCATCATCCGGTTTGCTAAAGCCCTGATGAAGCAAATTTATATTTGATATTTATAAAGCTAATTGTTCTGGATGGAGATCTCTAATGCAGTCTGCAAAATGCCTGTCACAGGCCACTAATTTACGTGTTTCCCTTTGTTCAGATTTAAAGAGAGACTTCTGAAGCAATTTCTGTTTTTTGGAAAGCTCAAGAAGCGTGCACTTGCGTTCGGTGCTTCACGTGTCTTGTTTCCCTGTGTCTCTGCAGGATTGATTAAAGGACAGGAGGTTTTTAGATGCTTTACAGGTCTTTACCTGCATTTTCAAGAGGCAAACTAGTATGTCATTTGCATTTTGTGCAGGAGAAACGATTACTGTGTTAGTGTCCAGCAGTGAACTCATTAAAGTGCCGTGCATGTTTGAGTAAATTATGATCTTCATAAACGCACCGCTCAGTTAATGAGTACAAAAATACACAGTGAGGCGCGAGAGCTTTCCTTTTCCTTAAGCACACTCTCTGAAGCTACGCCAAACACACACAACGTGGAGTCACACAGGTTGAGATGCAGCAGGTGTTACAGGTGTGTTGCACCACGCGCCGGGATCTGTCCTCTGATACCTGTCATTGTGACGGCAGAGTCAAGGGGAATGATATTCTTTTGGACCAGCTCCAGGGGCCCCGGCCTGAGAGCCAGCTTCTCATTCAGGTCCTCGGCGAGCCGGGCTCGCTTTAGCCTCATCTGGGCCTCCAGAGAGGAGCCGTCTGAGGCCAGGTCTGGATAACACAGAGGAGGACCACAACATCAACAACATGGGACACACCAGGGAAACACTACTTAAACACATCTCAATATACTGCAGTACTACTGAGTGTACTGGTTGCAGTACTGTACTTACTGACTATATTGACCTTATAAAAGGTAATACATGATTATACAGTAAATTAAACTACCATGCAGCACATAAAGTACCCCCAACTCATCAGTAACTCGTGATTTGTTCAAATGAATTCAAAAACAAGTCACATCATATATCACATACTGTAATTATAAAAGAGTGTGGATACTGTGTTTCTAAGAGTAACCGAGTAAAATGTGTCTGCTGCTTTAGTCACTTGGAAAGTCGAACTGTATGAGGACTTTATTCAGGTCCATTTGTATAAGTGAGGAGTCATCTGAGGTGCCTTGCCTACTGGTTTTCACAGTAAGAATCTAGGTCACCAATGATCATGCTCTATGGGCTCAAAACTGCAGAAGCACATGGAACATCCAAGCATGGAGGAAACTTTCAATGGGGGAGGCGCCATATTGTAATCTGGTATCCATCAACTATCTGTTATCACTTATTCTCTAGAGGGTTGCGGGTGGGCTGGAGCCTATCCCAGGAGTCTATCACAAGGCTAATACACAAAGAGACAAACAACCATTCACACTACTACAATACCATTCACCTACGACCAATTTAGAATGACCTAACAAGCATTCCTTTGGACGGTGGGAGGAAGCAGGAAGGGACAGAAAGGACCACTGCACCACCATGCCGTCCTCCAATGCTCCTTAATTCCTCGATGGCCATTATCGGCTACCTTCCAAAAACACACAGGAGTCAAACGTGTTTCTTATGATTCTTTTTCTAGTTCTTAACAGCTATGTGTTGCATTTTTCTTGAGTCCAACCACCTAGCTATTAACGTCTCCCCCGAAAGACTGTCTGGAAACGTGCACCATTTTGGCCATTTCATAAAAAACGCTCTACGCCGATTGGCTTTTCATGATGCTTTCCAGTGCATACCTTCAGATAGACACACACATTAGATCTGTGTCGGACAACAAGTCTTAAGAGCTAGTCCTGAAAGAGTATACATTTCAGTGTCTTCCGGCCACACTTCAAAATCAAGCCAACTCTAGAAGGTTGTTTGTCAGTGGTGGAAAGACTAACAGCATTTAAGGAATGCACCTGCTGCATGGCCCCTTCACAACTCTCATACATTCGTTTTCCCTAACGTTCAAACCCTGTTTTCATACAGTGTGTGGATGTTGCTGATAGTATTTACATATTTGAGCAACATTCTGAATCCAGGACATTTCATTGTAAATTGATGTGCACACTATGCTCCTCTACACTATTCAGTGCTTTAAACAAGTAAGGACCGAAAGTACAGATATCAGTGAGATACAGTTTGTGTTAACCTGCAAAGCAACTCACACAAATTCATGCATTGATCAAACTGATGTCATATTCTCAAGTCTATTTTCTTCTATAATGACCAAATTGCCTAGTAAAATCAAGTTTATATAACTGTTCTTCCATCTTATCTCATTTCCTTTATCATATTATTATTAATAATCTGTACAGTGTTGCATTCGGCAGTCGCTTCCCAAATAAAACACCAGCTCATGGCTTCCTTCATGCTTCCATAATCAATATTTCTGATTTGGATCAGTTCTATCTGTTCAGCAGCTCCACTCCCCGTCCAGCCAGACACATTGAGTACTAGAGAAATAAATGGAGGGGATGTAATTAAAGGGGAGATTTTCGACCTTCCACAATCTCTCGGTTAAATCCAGGATAAATAATCAGGGCCGGAGCTAACCTGGCTCTGCCTCCAACCTATCCGGGGCCCTCAAAGGACTGATTACCCAGCAGCGCACCAAATCAGTTTGATTATCTGAGTGCAAGAAGAAGGAGCAGCACTTATTTGGTCAAATACAATTTTAGTGGGATACTTCTGAGGGATGGCGTGGGATTCTGGGCCAATGAGAAGTGAATGATATTGAGCTTTGTGCTGGACAACGTAGGTAGTAATACTGTCTGATGAAAAATGGATCTGAAATGTAATGCTTCATAAGAAACATGAAAAAAAAATCACCAAAATTGAGTTCAGATTGGTGTGCAATATTACTTATTTTTAAACTTCAGATAAAGTAAATATTTCACTTAGTATCTTGTTTAAATTCTCATTTAAACTGACAGGAAGAGAAAGAGTCAGAGGTGAGTGGAGGCGGAGGGGGAAAGAAACGGTAGAAAGAAAAATGGGTTAAACGATGGGATGAGTGTAGAGACTGAGGAGGATTGAACGTGAACCGCAGTTTGCAGTACATGCTGGGAGAGGTCCCGACAACGGATACGTAGATAGAACATACATGGATATTGTAAGGAGGAAGAAAGTAGAGAAAAAAACAAAAAAAAAACAAGAATGAAACACAGTACAGAGAAAGATTAATGAAAGCAAGAAAGTGAGAAAGAAATAACAGAAGAGAATGTACCCGAGCAAGAAAATACAAAAAATAAACTGAGATATAAGACTAAAGAAACCTGTAAAAAATGTACAACATAACCAAAAAAGAAAACATGAAAAGAGAAAGGAATATGAAAAAGAAACAATATGAGCAAAGACAAGAAATTGAAGCTGGTATCATAAACGGATGGACAAAGGAAGGCAGAAATAGAAAAAGAAAATGAATAAAATGAAAGTAGCTTTAAAAAAGGAACTTAAAAAAACAAGACAGGGAGTAAGGAAAAGGGAAAAAAGGAAGTTTTATATACATAAAAATCCAGGTATGACAGTTAAAGCCAAGCAAAAAGGGAAAGAAATGGAAGACACTTGGGAAGACGAGGAGGAATGATAGCGGAGAAGAAAAGTTTGAGGAGGGAAGAAATGAAGGCAGATGGAGGGAGGTAAGAGCTGATCCACCCTGGCAGCGTGTATCCTTCCTCAGAGAGGGGAAACGAGGAAACATCGGCTGCCAGTGCCGGTCACGCTGGCATCCTCGTCTATTTAGATCCCTGCTGCCCGTGTCTGTCTTTAACAGCCGTCACTGGTGTGTGTGTGTGGGGGTGTGTGTGTGTGTGTGTGTGCGTGACGTCACTGGAACATATAGAGGTGTGTTTAAACTGTGGATCCATACTGAATAAAAAGAAGAGTTTGACTGGCTGCGCTGGCTTCATGAGTGTAATGTAACATGATCTGGTGAATCTGAAACCGGCTTACAGACTTCTAAACATTCTGCAGCACTATTAAAACATACAACGCTCTTTAAACCTACTGCAATGCATATACCTGCTGACTGTGTCTGTCGAATGTAAACAGCACATGGAGAGGTAAGATGTATGGTGCATTAGGCCGGTACGATTCCCTTTGTGTTTCCATCCTCTCAGGATTAAAGCACCGCTGCCGGGGAAATGAACATTTTAGTGCACGAGCAGCAAAAGCCACAATAAACCTGCAGCCACGGCCCCATTATCTTTATGAGGAAATATTAGATCGTATGTGTGTGGAGTTAGACCTGTGGCCAACAGGCAGACAGTGCGCTCCTATGCAGGCCACACGCCAGTCAGGCCTGAGAGGCCGGGGCGGATTCTTGAATAGTCTAATAAACACCAGATGTTCCCTGGGTAATATATACACAGACCCTGTGCCGTGTCCATCTCCCCAGCAGGAATAACACAGCCAGGCTGAGGCAGCCAGTATCTGAAGAATCACATCGACAGGAGCAGGAGGAGGAGGAGGAGGAGCAGGAGGAGGAGGATGCTGTGTCGCCCTCAAAAATGTCTTCTTTTCGGGGGGCAGATGTAAAATGCTGGGAGGACAGATGATGTTTGGAAGACAGATAAGGCATCTAGTGCGTGGGCGTAGGGAAAGTACTAACAAACAGCACAAATACAAATCCTTGCAGCCTCCCTTCCATCTGTGCCACCGCCTGCAATCAAGAGATAAACAGCCAATTGAAATTTCTTTTTTAAAAGAGCGCTTGGAGCCCCGCTGGCCAATTGCGTTCCTCGTTGCTGCCTTATCTGTGACAGACTCCTAGAAACTGATAGGGCTTCGTCGGGCCTCTGGATTCCGTTCCCCCGCACACTTACCAGCGGTTTATCTGGAGGCTGGAGCCTCTGTGAAATGGCAAACGGTGCCAGAGATATCATTCAACAAATCCCTGGCCTGCAGTCCAAGTCCCCCAGTCCCCTTGTTGTTCCTGCATGCGAGGAACCGAAAAAGAAAGAGGAGAAAAAAAAAAAAAAAAGTGCTACACTGGCATTGCTCACTGATTCCCATGTTTGCCAAGATGACAAGGCGTTGCTTTAAAGTAAAAGGAACAGATAAAATCTCCGTTTATAAGTGGCCGTCTGCTGCGTAACGTCTCGTGCTAGACAAACGGCGAGTTTTTGCTTTCTCATGAATACTTCAAATTTATTTCTCATGTGCAGTGCGCTGGCAAAGTTAAACAAAATAGCTGCAAACATTGCAGCATTACCCTGACCCGGAGGACCCGAGAAGCCATCAATCGCCTCGACTGTGACGATTTAGGGGAAGGGTCGGTGCAGCGGGGTCCGTGCGTTCTCATCACTCTGGCTTGTGTGAGACATTAAAAGTACAAAGCCTCTGCCTTATACACGGCAACCTGCGATGCATGTTGTCACATCTGGGCGTGCCTCTGCCTTGTAGCGGCGCTCTGAAGCTGCTGTGTTGTAAACAGGTACAGTCTGCGCAGATCTGGCCCGAGCAGTCGCTGTTTCTTCTGATGCTGAGAGCCTCTTCCAGAGCGAGAGCATTCCTCAGCGGTCACTCACCGACCTGTCTGCCTGCTCGCTGGCTTCAGGCACTGTCTGTCTGTCTGTCTGTCTATCTGTCTGTCTCTCTCTCTATCAGTCGGGTGTATATATCCACCTGCTCTCCACGTCCACCCTTGTATCTGTCACTACTTGTGGATTTATCCGTCTCCAGAGTCTGGATCTGCTCTTTCACAGCATCTGTCATCTTTACGGTTTCATTTTCCTCCTACCTGTTTCTCTCTGTTCGCCTTTACTCTGCATTCCACATAACTGGATTCTTGTTACAGCATTGTACAGTGAGAAAAGTGCATCGGTGCAAAGTTTTGACTGCCATGTGTCGTGAAAAACCTCTCAGACTAGAAGTTGAGCAAAATAATCTGCCGTTCACATTCTCTCTTTTCCTCTTTTAAACAACACGCTGGCATCCGATGTCATCATTTAACCTTATGCCTCCAGAAGACAGTTATTTTCCTTTCTTCTCACATGCAAAATGTCACACTCAATCATCTGATCCATGTGAAACTCGGGGAGATGGTGCGTCTCACAGGCGCATTGCAAGATTTTCAAACTAATACTGGCCAAAGGGATCTACAATTAAAGGGCAAGTATGAAAAATGCATATTTCCCACATGAGTCTGCAACATCCGTGACGCTCTACCAGATAACATGCTCTCTATTTGTTTATTTAGCTGTGCTAAACAAGTCAGAAATCTGTCACTTGGTTAGCTTAACAGCTGAATGAATATTTAAAGCTGCACTTACCATTTATTTATACTATCATGTGTAGTGTGAAAAGAGCCTCTGGTACAAACAAATCTGCAAGGAATTAGTGCCCAATTCAGCTGGGGGATTTTATCGTCTTTTAGCGCATTGTTTTGGTATTACTTTCCAACAACTTTAATGTTTTTACTTGAGTCACAACATTACATCTGCATGCAACTGACGGCGTGCCAGACAGAGGCAGCAACAAGCTAGCTGGCGCATTGACAGGCTGAAATGCAAGGCATTTTTTTCAGAAGATGGAGGAGACCAAAACGGAGCTAAAACAAGAGATTAAAGTTACTCTGTTTGAGCTGGACATATACTTAACATTTGATAAAACATTATCAACAACATTCTGACTGAATTAATAAATGAATGAATTCTGACTATTCCACTGTCCCCAAGTGGTAAAGAAAAACTATATATATCACTTGACAGATAAAATGAGTTGGATCACCCAAACCGTCTCAGCTACCCACACATTTCCATTTGCAGTCCTTGTATCTGTAGGGAAGCAGAACATTTTCTTTATCTCTAAACCTGGACAGATAACACCTAGATACAAGTGACCCTTCACCTGTGTATCTTGTTACTAATTGGGCCCTAGGAGTGACATGTCCTCTTACTTGAGTTTCTTGCACTTTTTTTCCCTCCATCTGCCTGACTCACCCTGTAGTCTAAAGCATGGAAGTGAAATATGTGTGTGTGTGTGTCTGCATGTGCGGCAGCTCAGTGTTGGAAGGCGTTACTCACGAGGCATGATGCCTTGGTCTGCCAGCTGCTCTCGTGTCCTCCTCTGCTGAAGTCTTAACTGTAGGACTGAAGTTGGGAGGAGGAGAAGGAGGAGGAGGTGGACAGATGGAGGAAAAGAGCAAAGAAAAGGGAATAGGTGAAGAAGAGACGACAGGTGAGGGACAGAGAAAAAGCAGGAAGAGACTGAGAATTCAACCCACTTTAAATGCTGTTTCACAACTCTCAGTTTGCTTTAGCATAGTTTCACTTCACCTACACGTTGAAATAGAAAAGCTGCCCGTGTCACAATCTGTAGTTATTCAACGTACGCACATGGCTGCATCTATCGTACGGGATATACACATATGCATACAGAAAATACTCACACATACACAAAACAACGCTGCTTGCTCACAAATATTTCTGTGAGCAGGATGTAGGGAATGATAAACACAGCTCCTGGCTTTTAAACAGATCTGCTCGGCAGTGTGTGGTCCACGCCGTGTGCACACGTTTCCCTGTGCTCTGTATGTGTGTGTGTGTGTGTGTGTGTGTAGAAGTGGCCTAGGTGGGAGCTTGAGGTCATAAACACAGATCCTCCTCCATGTCTGTTGCTCTACTTCTGTGACTCTTTTGCTTTCTTTTTCTTTCTGTGTCTGTGTGTGTTTTTCCTCCCCGCCGTTATCTGGAGGTCTCTTGGTTAGATTCTGCATCTGACACATAGGTATGAAATGTTCCTCCTTTCTTCTGCAAGGCTCTAATCGCTTTCTGCTTGTCTCCCCTATTGTTAATTATCTCGCTCAGGTGGTTTATATTCGCGCGGCTCTGGCTGCAGTCAAGCATTTTATGAATTTCCTCAAGCTGTCCAGCTTTGATGTAATGTAACAACTTTCTTAACGGTTTGACTGGATGTCGGCGAGCTCCAACGCCACATCGTAGCTCTCTCGGAGGGAGCGTACCTCCGTTATGTAACGCCAGGCCCTTCCCTTCTTCTGACATCTGCTTTAGTTTACAGTGAAGGGGTCGTGACCTCCTGGACGCAGCATCATAGAGAGCAAACACAGACATTAGTTGCTGACTGGAAGCTGACCAAAACAAGGGATTTCTGTCAAGGAAAGTCTTTTGTATCTGCTACAGAAAGCACCAACTTTTGTCTCTCTCTGCTATGCACAAGGCCAGGTGACACACTGGATTGTTTTTAACTCAAGATACATGTTTCTCTTAAACATGTGTTTGACTGTTAGGGTTTGGTTAAGAGGACACTTGAAAACCAGTGAAGTTTGTACACATAATTTGTTCTGCTTAATCCTAACACAACCCATGTTTTCAAATTCTAAATTACATTGTAAATTAGTGTTGGTTAATTTAACAGAAATACTTTAGCTCACTGTTGCGCTGTGTTACGTTAAACAACACACGATAAAACAAGTTTTAAGACTAGTGTTTTTCCAGTAAGTTCCAGTGCTCTTACGCTAACAAGCTGATGAGCCCAACTATTGTAACAGGCTTTATTTCATCTATACATTCCTGTTCATTAGGCTAGCTAATTTTACAAAGTGACTTTGATTTTAGCTCTTCACTGCTCTGCATTACTTTTAAAAATAATTTTTAGTATGTTAATATTTCTAGAAAATACATGCAGATTTTGTCCCTGTTAGCTAATTTGGTGGAGCCTCTTTGATTCTGATTCAAATACTTTGTTTAAATTGTATTTGACACTTTCTTTTTACACAGTCCATTTATTGAAACACAACCCATGAAGACAACAACATTTTGGTGAGGCTAGCAAGCTAACGTTAGTAATGTAACAGTCCTCTAGCATGCTTAAGCTTGCTTAGCCATCACAGAGGTTTTGTCTATGTTAGCTAATTCTGTGCAGCGTCTTTTAACTCAATGGACAACTCCTTTTTCAAATTTTTTCTTTAAAAATAGTTTGGTGGTTATGTAGGGCTAAAAAACATACACATGAACACATTCCATTTAGTTTAAATACAACCCATGTAGGCAAAAACCTTTGTTGTTTATTTGGTTTTCGATGCAGCTAGCAAGCTAACATCAGAAGCTAATGTAACAGTCCTTTAGCATGCTTAATCTTATCCATACATGTAGGTTTTGCGCCTGTTAGCTAATTCTGTGGAGATTTTCTGATTGTAACTCAATTGAAAGCTTTTCTATCTAATTCTTTCTCTTGAAAGGTAGTTTGGTGGTAATTTGGAGCTGAAACTTTTTCTTAATTGTGAATTGGCACAAATTGTAACACAATCCATTTAATTCAAACACAACTCATGTAGACAAGAACCGTTTAAACTAACGTGATAAGCCAACAGTCCTCTAGCATGCTTAATCTTATCCATACACGCAGGTTTTTTTCTCTTATTTTCACAGAAAAACCAGGTGAAAAATCAAATGTAACTACTCTGTATTATGTTTGCCGACAGGTTATCAATAATTCTGCAAGAAAAAGCAGAGCGGCTGCCATATAATCTGCTCTTTCTCCCACAAAGTTTCGCTAAGACCAATGGGTTGCCTGTCTTAATTGCAGAGCATACATGTTAAAGGAAGCGGACCCGAGCCAGGCTTTGTAATCACAGATCACCGAACCGTACTCTGCCTCTCTCGCTGTTGACTTTGAAACTCAAGACATTTGTTTCGACTTGGGCTTTCTTGACAACAAAGGACATACAAATCCGCAGCCACATTTACACGTTTTCAGATTTATAGTGTAAATAAATGATCATTTGGCCTGGTTTGCGCCGGTGAAGTGGCGATAATTACACAGGCCGGCAGAGTGATATTCTGATTTATTGTCCTCCTGTGTCTCACACATTCACAGCCACCATATGAAAAAGAAACAGGGTAATAATAACACGACACTTCCACACACAACTTAGCTTAAGACACTGGTTGCATGAATTCTCCTGAACTTTCCCTCAGCACAAGCAGGAATGTGTTCGCGACAGATGTATGAGCATGTCTGTATAACTTCTAATAAACAGGTATCCCCGAATGAAGTATTAGGTTTATTTTAGTCTAATACCTCTGCATAAAGTGAAAAGCCACCTTAAAACAGAACTCACATATTTTATTCCCCTGGTCTTGGACAGTTTAGAGTCAGTTCTGTGAATGTGAGCCAGAGCCTGCATGCAGGAGAGCCAAGACTCCCCCATTAAGGGACAGTTTCTGGGGCGGCTCCATTGACAGTGACTTATAGTCAACAGAGGGATAGTGGGGAGATGCGGATTTGTGTCGAAGAAGCGGAGAAAAAAACACAGGTAAGTGCTTTTTTTAATGTGTTGCCAGAGCGCTATTCATTGTCAGCGGAGGCTGTCTCGGGTTAGTCTCTCATATTATAACTTATTACCATCCTTGTCAGAAACATATGGAGAACCAGCCAGAATACTGGAGTAAATTTTTTTCTGCTCTCACAAGCTGTTTTATAAAATTCCATCAACCACATATTGCTAGTCCAGAGCTGAACTAGCTTTGAGTGCCTCTGCTGCAGCCACTGAGTGACCAGCTATGCTGACGTCTCACGGTAAGTCATGCCACTGGTTTGATTTTGACTATCTCCCTCAACAATATCCAAAAAGGTTCTTACAATAGTCTCCAGATAGCAGTTTTCAGTTTTCTTCAAATTGCTTCAGCACATAACAGTAACTTAGTGGGTCAGGCAGATTGTAGAGTACAAGACTTAACACATTATTTATGAATTCACAGGACATCTTTCACTATGCAAACTCCAAATATTGCCAATAAAACGTGACAGCAATACAACATAACCACAAATATCATGCTGAATGTTTATTAACCTGTGCAGGAAACTCTTCTTCAGTTTAGTTCTTATGTGATTAGAGGTCAAACTACTTCTGGACTGGGTGTGGCAGTTGAAATGAAACAGGTGATCCGCAAAGTGACGTGCTTGACACCCTGTGGTATTGATCTGACTAATATCTGACGCCTTGGTCAAGCTGTTACGTAATGGCAGTGAGCTTCAGAGCACGGGCCGCAGTCGCTTGAGCCGTTAATCAAAACGCTATGAGAACTGGTCAGCGACACACACGCACACGCGCACACACACACACACACACACACACACACAGAAAACCTTCTACCGTCCACGGGGAGCACTTAAAGGAGATCTTTATCATTCCTTTTAGCTTCAGCCATGCAGCAGCAGTTCCCATGGCTTTGATAATGTGGTGTAAAAACCACCAAAGAGAGCGACAGTCGCTGGTTTTCACAGGGTGCTGAACGTAACCCGAGCTACCGCAGCTTAAAGAAAACAGTAAATCTTGGACAGCCAGATCGTCACAGACTCCCCCCCCCCCGCCTCCCCCCTCGTCATCAGCGGTTATCACAGAGAGATTTACGGGAAATTTTACTTCGCTTACATACAATATTTCACTCATGCGCTCATGATTTAAGTCAAGCAGTCAGTTTGGTTGTAACCTGCATCGCCCGGCATTAATCCCTCTGACTGTACCATCAAGCACACTTTACTAGAAAGACAGTATCTCTACATCTGTGCTGTATTAAGCAGCTAGAGCACACAGGTTAGAGCAACACAGACCCTGAGCCACCTTTGCGAAAGCCTCCTGCTGCTTTTGAATGCAGCAAATCCACCCTCTCGTGTTTCCCGGAGCACCAAGGGTCATTTCCCACCCTGCCGGTGTGCTCTAAACAACTCAGAGGAAAAGCATCATTTAGGCTGGAACGCAATTACAGCTCACTGGGAAACTGGAAGTGAGAACCAGAGCCGCTGTAGCCAAAGGTTTGTGCATTCACAGCAGTTGTGGGACGCTGCTTTCAGGGGCCTTAATGTGTATCAAACTTTACTGTTGTTGCTGCCACCATCAGTTACATCTTCCTCAGGGAGGTGGCAGTGTTGGTCAGACTACACAGGCTGCACCGGGCAAACACGCATGCTCAGGCTCACAGTGTGTATCTTCAAAATAAAGACTCAAACAGTGTGTGTGGTAATGAGAAAAATAGTGATGGAATAAAAGAACGTGTGTATGCAAAGGAGATAGATGAATATAAAGCCCCAACATCTGATGCGTGTTAAGGTGGGTTTAAGTTGGCGGTGCAGTACGTACCCTTCCTCCCTCTTTGATATGCCCAACTACACACACACACACCCACACATGCAGCTTCCAACACAGCCATCGTAAGATAACCTCTGACCCCAATGTCTAATCTTCCATTTATCAGAGCCAGAGAACAAGAAAGTCAGGCTGGTTTCCCTCAGCAGCAGCAGGTTAGCGGCTGGCACAGAACAAGTGCACTGACCTGCCCGAGACATCGCCCTCACATGTCGTGCATTTATGAGGAGGAGGAGGAGGACGAACATCAAACCAAACGCCCGGCCGTAAATTCATCGCGCTGTGACAGGCGGGATTGTTGTTGTCTGACCTCCCTCTGGTATTCCTCGTGGCATCACATGCCAGCAGTATATTACACACACCTGTCACTTGGCCGGTGTTACTGAGGAGCACATCGCGAGTGTCGACACAACTCATCGGTGAAGACAGATGAATGGCACTGTGCACACGGGGTTGCCCATAAATGCCAAATGTTGGCAGGCAAACTGCTTGCAAGTCTCTGGAGAACGATCACAGCTGTACGTATAAAGTGTCCTCTAATAAACTGAGGGTGCATGCACAGACAACAGAGAAGTTACATGTCAGCCATCACTGGACTTACCTGATCTAAACTTGCTTCGTATCAGTATGGAGTGTTCAGAGCCCAGAAGAGTCATAATGCTTACAGTACAGTTCCAGTGTTCAAAAGTTGCAAAATAAAGTCACGCACACTCAAGAAGCGCCACGCACTTCGACCCCGCCGGCCACCTCTGGAGCCCAGACTGAGATGAGTTGGAGATGACCCAGCCTGCCTCATCAACAGCTCTACAAGAAAACTAGTTGGAGGAAAAAAAACAAAACACACACACTCTGGCTTCTTTGTGTGTCTCTCAGCCAGTGTGCACACAGGCAGAAACCTTCTACTCTGTCTGCTGCTGTTCTCTGCTCTTTCTTCCCCAGCAGCTGATGAGGGAGTGTGTGAGTCTGCGGGCCCGGTGAGGCTTTGGTCCCATCTAGCTGAGAGCTCTGAGCAGGGGCCAGGGACAGCATAGAGATATGCCCTGCTCAGAGGAGGAGCTTACCGGCCAGGGTTTCCTCCAAGCCCCGCCTGCCACGGCCCCGGAGGCAGGACAGGGTTTGGCTGATGACTTCTTCCTCCCTTGCCACCAGTGTAAATATATCTGCCTATCAGCCCCGCTGACCGTCATTAGAGAGGAGAGAGGGAGAGTCAGACGGTTGGGAGACAGATCAAGATCGAGACTCACAGGCAGATAATGGAGCAGCAGTGCAGCCAAGAGGGAAAGAGGAGTCAGAATGCCAACAAGTTTCACATCTTGCCTCTGTCTTGAATTCCACGTATAATAAGTGTAATGCAAAGCACATTTACCAAACTTGTTACATGAATGTAGTAGTACACCCAGACTTGAACACATCATGTCTGTAGCACAATGACCAACACATGTTAGAGAATGAAAGGTTGTTGCTTTTTATAGTTATTCCCAGATTACCTTCCAATTTAAGACTATGTTTGATTTCGGCAAATAGGAGCTTTAATTTTAATCTGCACTAGTAAAAACCTTCATAAAAGAGTAACATCTCTATACATGTGCCGCTCTTAGAGACAATACTATGTTGCTCATTTTAGCGTCTTTCAGCTCACTGTTACGGTTTCATGGCTCACAGCTTTATGTTTTGGTTCATGTATATGGTTTAATGTACCCTGCCTCTAGCAGGGTCCAGATAAACCCAATGAGCACTACCTGCCCAGAACTAAACTGCAGACAGGCCGAATCAGCGACCAGCTACTGAACGTTGTAGAGCATTTAACAGTTGAAGATCTGGATATTTCCCGGCAGCAGTTGGAGGGAACCAAAACGGAGCAAAAAGTGAAAAGTGAATATTGGACGAAAAAGAACACGAAACAACTTAAAAAAAAAAACAACAACTGAAAAACAACTTTCTTAAATGTGTAAATATGCAGCCGTTTGATATAATGTTAGCACAAATTTTTCCAACTATACCAAGCACTATGAGATTAGTTAATTCTTGTCCTATACAGCCAGTCTGTAAGATCAACATTGCCTGAGCAAGGTAATCAAAAAGGTTCAAAGTAATCCGAGTGACATTCGCAGAACATACCTGAGTCACAGCATTCCGTAAATGATCTGTAAATAAAATCTACTGGCATTTTAAAGACTTTTTGCTACATCAGATAGTCTTTTTAAGTTTTTCATTTAACAACACATACTGTAGTACAAGTGATCAGTTTAGTTCAGTCAGTCAGACCAGCTGAGGAGCAGGCAGTGTATGACAGCAGCAGAGTGAGCCTAGGTCCTCCAGCTCCCGCATACCAGCCGGACATTTGTCAGAGTTGAACTCAGCTCAGAGCCTGCTCTCCTCTCCTCTGAGGGCAGCATTAGCCAACTGCAGCTCCTATGCCTCACAGTGCCCCCTACACGTCTGTCAACGCAGGACGTCAGCTGGACACGTCCAGGATTTCTCTGCTGCTGTTCATTCTTACGTTTGATTTAAACGTTACATAGAATGTGATACATGGAATGAAAGAAAAAAAAGAGACAAAGTGTGACATATTAAGATCGTGCGCTAATGTCATTTATGTGTCCTGGCTTGTGTTACACAGCAGGTGTCAAAGACGTTCGTTGTTCCAGAGGGCTACTGTCTCACTAAAACCCAGATTAAAGGGTTCAGTGATTACAGCTGAGAATGTGTGGAGCTGAGCAGTGAAATATAGCATAACATGTCTCTGGAGCAGCCTGGCCTTCTGTCCTGACACTGAACAAAGGCCAGATCAAGAAAATCATAGATTGTTTTAGGATAAAAAAAAAACTATTATTCAAGTTGGTCCTTGACTCAGGCAACTGGCCTCAATATTGTCAGCTGAAAGTCTGAATGCAACTCATTTCACAAATGTTCACTGAATAAGTGGTTGTTCTTTTTTTAAGCTACACCGGTCAGTATTATTTTATATGAATAATGGAAACAAATATGGTTACATATAATCTAAAAAGTGTCAAGCTCATAAAAAATAGCATGTCATGTAATATCTTCATAGTCATTTCCTGTTGTTGCTCTCCAGGACAATATAATTATTATCCTTGTTTATTTCTGCTCTGCTCTTTTCCTCTGCTCTTCTTTTGCCTGCTTAATAGTTTAATGAGAATTTAAATATTCGCTAAAACAAATAACAATGTGATTTGCTGGTGCTTACTGAAGTGACAAACCCACACAGAACTGCCGCCTATCTGCACTTCCCCTCAGTCCTACTGAACGTTTTATCGTCTTTCAGCTCATTGTTTTGGTTCAGTCTCACCACTCACACCAGCCCATCTACTGTTTAACAGCAGCAGGCAGCTATTTTTAGCAACCCACCCTGATCCCACCACACACCAGAGTGTCTGTCCAGAAATTTAGCAGCTAGCTGGTAAGTGTAAAGGAGCTACGCTAAAGACGCAACTGTTGTTTAATTGGTGGAGACCAAAACGTGAAGTGAAAACTGATAAACGGCAATGTTTTCCCATTGAAGGTCTGTTAACATGCATTTACTTTTGAGTTGAAAATCAGGTCATATTTTGAATAAAAAGTATGCTTTTGGATAAAAGCGATTTAAAAAGATTTAAAGACAAAGGTTAACCTCCTTGCTAAAGAGGTTACTTTAGTGAGGAGAGAATTGTCTGATTCTTTTGTTTCATACTAGTACATTTCTTTCACAATATTTGGTTTCTTTAAAGCGTGGGATGGTTGTATGTCTTCTTTCCTCTGTTTGACCCTTTCTTATTGGTATATTCCCATTTATAGATGCACCTCTACCCAGATTTCCACCAATTTCCCACCGTGCCCTTTTCAGTTTACTAAATACAAATACAAAAAAAAGTGTGTGCCTACTACGAGTCATTTCTCCACACTGTGTAAAAACCTCAGCAACAGACTGCTAATCAGTCATAGGGAGCTTTGTCCAGCAACAGCTCACTGCCTCTGCCTCGCCGCTATCCATTTTAATCTCTTCACACCATAAACACTGCTCAGCTTTTGTTGTAGAGGATCCTCTGCACACAGCAGCAGTGAGATGCACACACCAAAACACGCAATAAGTTAACGTAACAAATGATACGCCCTATCTGTTTGCCGTTAGCCCACGCGCTGACGTGCGCCGGAGCGAGCTCCAAAAAAACCCATATAATACTCAAGTCAAATATTTACATAGAAGCTCCTTGGGCTGCAAATCTCTCCCTGACATCCGCCGTTACATTCGTCTTGTGTGCGCGGCGGACGTGCGCACGCGCGTAACGCAGGTGCGCATGCACGCACACGCAACAGTGTTATGTCTTAATTAGCAGGAGAAAGTGCTTAAAGGGAAGGTCTGTCAGAGGGTTTGACAGTGTACACACAGTGTCTCGGACAGATTCCTGAGGAGGTCACCCAGCCCCGGCTTAATCCTCCCCTTTAATTGGGCCCTATGTCAACGGACGTGACAAGTCTCATCTGAACTGTCTGGAGCCGCACATGTGTGTGTGCTTGAGTGTATAATAAAAATGCATCATATACAAATCTGACACATATGACTGGCTTTGCATATTATATACAATAAGGGTGCAGCATCCAGTGATGGTCAGGCCGGTTTCTGTCTGGAGCGTGATGCATATTTCAAAACAGTCCCTCTCTGATGCAACAACTCAAATGTCCTCGCCTTGACCATGTTAAAAAGCCACATTCCACCCGAAACGTGTTTATTGGCCAACTGTGCAGACATCTAGATCAAAAATTGACTGTTAGTGTTTTGTGTGATTTCTTGTGTTTTAGATAACGCAGATGTGACTCGCTAAAATGGCCAAACTGTGCAAAATATCATAAAAATCAGTCCAGACTCGGCAAGGGAATTACAAACACTGTCTTTTCCTTTTTTTTTTCCCCCCCTTTTCTTTTTTTTGTCTGCCGTATCATCACGTCGCCGCTGCCGTCATTTCCAGTAAATGATGAATCAGTGGTAGGAACCGGCGCTGCTGACAGGCGCAGTCACATATTTTAAACGCCGCGAATATCTCTGCTCAAATGCCATCCATGGAATCCAGCTGTCCCTCAGTCATTTCCCTGACACAGTGTCACACGGGGAAGTGTACTGGAATGCACTGCCCATGTAGCGCGAGTGGAACACATGCTAGACACTGTGAAGATCACACTGTAGAGCATGCGGCAGCTGTTATACTACAGAAACTTTTAACTTCTTCAGCAAGGCAGTATCACCTGGCCTGACTACCCTCGGTCCCTAAATGCCCCCTGAGCGCAAGATTAATTGCGCTTAACGTGATTTCTTGTAATCTGATTATCTGAAATGTTTGCATCTAGCAGTGAGGCTGCAGATTACATCCCTTTGTCAGTTCAGAAGTCTTCAGATGCCTGCCAAGTGATCTAAAGACACTCAAGAATCATTGTTTGTTTGTCTGTTCCAGAGTACAACGTGGTGGGCTCCGCGGAGGAGGACATATTGCCCATGTGGAGCTGAAGGGTCATCATAAGGCAACAAAAACACATTTAAAAAAACAATATTAGGAATCTAATATTCCATATTTGGTGAAATTACCAGCTTAGAATTGTATGGGAAACTACATGTGGGAGAGCGCCGGGTCAAACTGTCCCAGGTGGGTGTTTTTGACTCAATAAGCAGTTCTGTCTTGCATGCGAATGTGAATCTAACTACAAAATCACACTGCACATTTCCTAGCCAGACACAGATCACACATCTCTGATGGGATATGACCGCTCCTATAGCAACTGTTATCCAGCCTCTGCATCAACTGAAAATTATGATGGACCAAAGCATCATTTGATTATGTGGGACCGAGGTACACAAAGACGCAATATTTGTTGCAATAGTTGTTTCATTTTTGTGTTTGATTTTCAGTTCAGTTTCATTTTTACAGCGCCAAATATCAGGACAATGTAATCCAATGAAATTCAGTGTAACCTCAGGACACTTTACATGGTAAGGTTAACCTCTTACAGTATAGAAATAGACAGAAAAAATAATTTTATCATTTGATCACTTTATGGGATTTGCTGACAATATATATATATATATATATACGATATATATTTTATATACGTTGATACGGTGCAAATTGGGTTGTGTTTTGTATGTGACTGACAGATGAGGGTAGGTGTAATGGCTGGTTTCTTGTCATAAATGTGGCGAGTAGGCCGGTGTGTGGTCCGTGTATGTGTCTGTAAATGTACTAGAATGAAAGGACGGGTGTGGATATGTTTGATGCCGCGTGGTAGGGTGGGAGGAGGCAGAGTATTCCCACTGCAAGAGGAGGAAGATGGAAGATAATAGCAGAGCGAGGGGAAAGCGTTTCGTTGACGACAAAAGATGAGGTTGTCAGGTCAGGAGTGTGCACAGGATGCGAATGGGTGGGGGGGGTCTACGAGGGTACGCCGTGTGCGAGTGTGTGTGTGTTAAGGGGCTGGACGTGGCGGCGTCTGTGGCCCCAGCAGCAGCTGCGTCGTGTCAGCGTGAGGGCTGTCGTGCTGCTCTGTCTCCGATAGCAGCTCTCCTCTGTCTGCTGTCTGCGTGTTGATTAGCGCTCAGGTAAACACGGACATTTAAATAACCAGTCAAGGTGCTTCTGAAAGATGCATTAAAGTCTTGCAGTGGAGAGGCTGACTTTATAGTTGTTCCAGTGTAAGCTGTAATTGTTAGTCTTTCTGCTTGACTAGCTTACAGTGTAAAGTGCCACTTAAAAGTTTCTGTATCCTTTGGCTTTTTCTACATTTCTTCATAAACATGATTCACAACACCATTGGATTTTCACACGAATCCTGAAAGTAGACAAATAGAACCCAATCAAACAAATGAAACGCAAATAGCATAGTGTGTTTGTGTTTCCTCAGGAAAATGAGCCAATATTACATATCTGTGAGGTGCCAGAGTAAGTGCCTCAAAGCTAAATTAGAATCCTCGTTTAGACGTGTTTCCAGTCAGACTCAGGTGTTGTTCAGAGACCTGCTTATTTTAAAAAATCAGGGATGTGTCACAGTCTGATCTTCACAACTCACGTTTGTGGAAGTGTATGATGGCACGGACAGGGGAGCTTTCTGAGGAGCTCAGGAAAAGAGTTGCTGTTGCTCATCAGGCTGGAAAAGTCTACCAAACCATCTGTAAAGAGTTTGGAATCCACAAATCCACAGACAGACAAACTGTGAACAAGTGGAGGAGATTTAAGACGACTGTTACAAAGATCACTCCAAAAGCAAGACGCATGATAGCCTGAGAGGTCTAGGGTAACTTCTAAGCAACTAAAGGCCTCTCTCACCTTGGCTAATGATAATGTTCATGAATCCACCATCAGGAGAACACTCAGCAACCATGGTGTACATGGAAGAGTGGCAAGGACAAAGCCACTGCTCTCCAAAAAGAATATTTCTGCTCGTCTTCATTTTCCTAAACATCATGTGGACGAGCCAGAAGAATAGCGGAAGGGCGCATAGGGTGCAAAAACATTATTTTGTGCATTTTTTTGCACTAAATGAGCCCCAGTCATGATTAGCACATCTACTGTGTACGTTCCAGTGTGTTTTCTTAATACATTTTGAAACAGTATTAAAACAAACTTAAGGCTATGTTTTATAAGCCATCATTTATCATCTTGTTCTACAGAAAAATAAAAAATAAAAAAAGAAAGCCAGTGGGGTAATACGAGGTTAAAATGGCAGCTGGATTAGCTAATAGAGAAACTCAAGAGTGATTCAGTCCTTTATCAGCTTCCAATCAGCCTTATCAGAAAACGGAGGGGTTTCTCACGACACAAAGTGGCCGGCTAAAAACAAAAGACGGCGGAGAAAAGTGGAGATTGTGGAACGCAAATGGAGTGCGGAAAGAGCAAAAGGAGCAAGGAGAAAGAATGAGATTGGAGGAGACAGATATATATTGTGAGAGGAGAAAAAGTGGTGAAGCGGGGTGGGAAACAGCATAATACGTGGAGGGAGCCAGACACAGACTCAGGTTCAGCGTTTCCCCTCCGCCTCTGAACTGTGGTTTATAATGAAGAAGTTCCAGTGGGAACGAGCCGAATCCAAACCAGAAGTGACAGAAAGACGAGCCCGAGCCAGCAGCCTCCCCTCCCGTCTCCCCTCCCGTCCCTCCTTCCTGCTCTCTCTCCATCTTTATCTGGTCCGTGGCTCGGTCACCTTCACTCTGTGTTCTCTTCTCGGGCCCCCGCGGGGTCTGAGCGCCGCATGTCTGCCGCCAGGTTGCAAATGTCAACATGCTTGAGAGACGTCGGCGCTGCAACCAATCTGAATGGAATCCTAAAAGTACAACAAGAGTGTGAGGGGAGATAGATTGTCTCCATATCATGTAAAAACCAAAAACACCGAATGGGGTGGGGGTACTGTTTTGTGTTTTTGTGGTTGTTTAGATTTCGGCAATAGGCTCTGCCTCCGCTGCAGTCTGCAGGCGCTGGCTGGTGGCCACGGCAGCATGGGCAGGGGAAGGAGGGGTGTATGACAGAGAGGCTTCAGCACTGAGACGGGCCTGCATCACCACAGCTTAACTCTTAACTCCTGCCTATTACCAAGGGCTATGCGCTGGCTTTACGCGGTATTCCTGAAACTTTACTATCAGAAATTTAATAACTCAAAGTCTGCTTTGTTGTCGTTAATGTGTGCGTCCGTGACTAACGGGCCAGATGAAAGGCGCATCAAGAGCAAC
Organism: Chelon labrosus; assembly: GCF_963514085.1. Taxonomy (NCBI): domain Eukaryota; kingdom Metazoa; phylum Chordata; class Actinopteri; order Mugiliformes; family Mugilidae; genus Chelon; species Chelon labrosus. The sequence goes on from NC_140352.1 coordinate 22,023,506, forward strand.
CAGCGTCTGTGCCAAGCAAATGTCTTCCATCACGCTTGATGGAGTTATGAAGAGAAACCTGCCAAGCAAAAAATTTGTTAGGTTGATAGGTTCTGTTATGCTGCGCTGTCACGTCGCACACAAAGGTTGCTTCAGATCCAGATAGGCAGTACACGTTGTGCTGAGAGCCCAATGCACTTGAGCTCTTGAGAAAACACATGCAAATAGACGGACGTCAACGACACAGATACACTGCAAACTATGCACTAACCAAGAAATGGGCTGCAAAACAGAAATGTGGTGTTGGAGAATGAGCATGAACATGTAAGTTGTCTGTTTGTGTGTTTTATCATTGAATTGGGGACTTCTGTAACAGTTAGCATGTCGCGTATGTGTCCACGACTTTTAACTGGCCCCGGAAACATTTCCACTGTGGTCAGTTTAAATATTTTTTTCACAGCAGAGGGAGCTGTGGTTAGAGAAGCAGCTTTGGGATCGGTAAGGCCACAGGTTCACGTCCCCCGTATGTCCGTGGCTCAGGTGTCCGGAGCAAGCCTCGAGCCAGCAGCTAACCCCGGATGCAGCCCACTGCAACCCACAGCTATTGCACAAATGGATGGGTCAAATTCAGCAAAATTTCTCCAGGCGCGATCAATAAAGGAGATCATTTCCCTCATTTGCACCTGTTTTGTCTGTGTGGAGCTCTGACAGCCACCGTAGAAACCAAACTGAAGTAATCTAAAGTAAGTACTTGTTATTTCACGTCCAAGTTCAACAGGACTAGATGGAGATTAAACAATTAATATTGAGAGCAAAATAAATATAAATATTACCTTAATGTTCATGGTCCCTACTGGACATGCACCAAGCGAAATATTGAGCTAAATTACGTGTGGTGCTGGAGGTTCATTCATTTTAAGTGATTGCATCAACCTACCTGTAGATGTTTTGTTCTTTGTAGTGTAATGTTAGAGCTTTGTGTTCTGGTTTCAGAAGAAAGATTTTGTTCCAGCAGTGGAAGGCGCTTGTGTACAACACCACCTGCCTTGACGTGGTGGGCCCATCAATCCCCAGCTTTTGGGTTCAAACAATGAAAACAAATTACATCCTTGATCGACATCTCCATCACGAATTTGACAAGGAGTCACAGCGATGTAGACCCACCACAGCATCATTACAAAACTCACCGAGGACATGAAGAAAAGACACACTAGCGCAAATATTTAGCTATCTGGAGCTCCCGAGCCGGTCCAGCACTTCTCAAATGGCCTGGCTGAAATGGTCTGTCAGCCAGCACATTCTTTCTCTCATTGAGGACCGACCGGAGCCATGTTTTTGTTGGTATGACCCCACGCCTCCGTCCTCCCCGCAACCCCTCCGTCCCCCAGTGACGTCGATTTGACAGAGTAAAACCCGCTGCTCCAGACGCTGATACCAGGTCAGATTTGCGTCGCTGAATAAAAAAACCCAGCGACTGAAGTTCAGCTGTTTTGTCAATCTGATCTGGGAACAGCATTTGTGCTGGATGACAGACAGAGAGCAGACAGAGAAGGGTCGCCACAGGCCACAGACTGATCCCTAGGCACAGAGGTGGTATCTGCAGGGCTGGACTCCACTTGACCCTCCAGGACCAAAGACTTATTTATAGGACCACGTCCCTGTGTGTGTGTTTGTTCGCCTGCGAGTGCACGTGTGTCATATGCGTGTGCGTACGTCTTATCAGCACCGCGGAGCATTCATCAGGAGTGACATTTTCTGCCATTCGGCGTTCAAACCAAACACAAGGCTGCATGTGCTATCTCCACTCCGGGGGATGTTGAGAGGCCTGACTTATGCGCCCTGTCAGTAAGAAATTATGCTATCGTCACGCCGACCCATTGATTCGGTACGTCGCCTTTTTTATTATTTTTCCTGTGATAGGTAATTCCGTCGGACAAACCTTTCTTTCTTCCTTGCCCGATTCCCAAAGCTGAATCAACAAAGGGGCACCAACAGCTACATGGTCCTGCTTGCTTTTAACACCCTAGGGACCCTCAGTGGGTCATGATCAAATGTTGTTCTAGGGTTCTGGAAGGGGCTACATGTGTGTTTTTAGTTGTCTTTTTTCCTATCTCTCTCTGCTTTGCGTGTGGGTGTATTAACCCTATCACACCTTTCCAGGCTCGGTGGGTTTGAAAAGTGTCGTGATTGAGGGTAACAGGATGAAACAAAGCTCATGCTGTTGACTCAGCTAACAGGTTAGGGAACTTTGGAAAACTATTGACTTTATGCATTGGTTATGGCAATACAGTGCCCTGGAGGTCGCCTGGTGTGCCCTGGATGCTCTACAGAGAGGGCCAGGGAATGAATCATGAGAGAAACAAAATTTAAACATAACACACTGATTGTAGTACAAGTTCAAGTATAGATACAGGACTGTAGATTATGCCAAATGTAGATATTCCGTATCTGGGCTATGATTCGTCACTCCTACCATGGAACTGGCTAGGCTCAGCCTAGTGGGAGTGGGGGATGATAATATTTAAACATCCCGACAGCTGGCAACTGGGACGGAGATGAGGCTTATGAAACACTATACATGCGAAGATGAGCCAAAAGATAATGACAACCCCCTCTACAGCAACTACAACAGGCCAGTGCTAGAATCAGACCGACCGTCACACTGTCACTGTACAATGACGAGTAGGAACCATAGTTACCCGCACACATGAATAAAGTGATCATTTTGATAATTAAACTGATGATGAAATAGATATATAATATCCCATCCTGCAAAGTCTGAATAGTCAAGTCTGATAATATAGTACAACTTAATATTCAGCATAAATATGTATTGTTAAACTGCCGAAGTTGCTCATGTTTTCTTCACACATGCCCTTTCTTCTACACAGACCATGTTGACAGCAAGACTCAGCTGTTCTCCTACCATCTTATATATCCCAGACTTTGACATGTGCCACTGTTGATAAGGAAGAGCAGTCCCAGTGGCAGCCTGGCTGCATGGATGGCATTAAGAGAATAAGTATGGCACTGCCACTGCACTGCTATTATTATCAAAAAAGTGTACAGAACACTGCATGTTGCACCTTGAGGTGTCCATCAGATTGTGGTGACTGACTGGATTTGAGCTCCCGAACTAGACCGCAGGTTTTGCTTTATTATAGGTGACTGTTAGTGTGACTTCTGCCCATACTGACTGTGAAGAATACTTTGTTACACTGGGTAGGGTTAGTTAGTCTTACTGGATGGGGTTTTGAAGTCGATGCATTTGTTCATTTGATCTAAAGCCTTAGCAGACTGATCTAGCCAAATTGCTTTGATATTTTCCAAAGTGAACAGCGTTTTTTATCACACTGTTTGCTTGGGTTACTTGAATCTCGCCAAACAAGTTCTTCTTATTTTTAAGTTTCAAAGAACAAGCAAAGAGTAATTCCCTTTTCTTGAAAGTGCTCTAGGAATTTACGTCAGTTTAACTCAGTTTGCCTGATATGGTGTTAACTCATTTTACATCTGCTTGCTTTTTTTGGCAGTTTTGACGCTACAGGGCGTGTTACTGACCTCCACTAGGTAAAATTATTCACAACAACAGTACTTCCAATTCTGCTGGCTTTCAACGTTACTGCTGTTTTGATGTCAATGATCCTAACTCTGTCATCTGACCATTACAAGTTGTAAACATTTGGCCCAAAGAAACCAACTGACATTGGACACCTTTTTAAAGTTTGAGCTGAGCTCCAAAAATGCACATTTTGCCCAAAATGAGGAGCATCGCTCGAATAATGTTCACACTAGGCAATGTTTAACAGCCCAAATGAAAGTATTACCACTAACTCTTGCATAAAGACAAACTTCAAAAAACGAGCTGAACCTACTCTCATTTATTGGCATCAGTAAACGGGAAATGCACAAGAGGAAAGCCAGAACTGACCCTCCAATCGTCACGTGCACTTCTTCTGCTGAATTTATGACATCCCTGTTTTAGTTTGACCTACTAAACCAGTTGAGCCTTATTTCACTGCAGCATGGACAGCTTTTTAGACACTAAACGCTCCCAAATCCTATGATAATAACACTGTGTACGGTCACGGTGTTCACAGTGTTTGCACACAACGCTCTCTATGGATTTACTATGCTGAAATGACAGCGGTTTTGTTACAAATTATTTGAAATGTCAAACAGGATCGTTTGCTATTTTTGTCTACACACAAAATACACACTCTGATAATGAATGAAAAGCTTCAAAAAGTTAGCAGTCTTGCAGGAATTCTGCATTAAGACAGATGTTTTGCTTCTGAGTGGTAGGTGTAGCTTTTAAGTATCATAAAAAGTACCATTGTAATAGTTAACTTTCTTCGTGCTCAGTGAGTCCAGTATTCAAAAATGATCGTAACAAAGCGGAAAGAAGTAAAGGTCTTGCAGTCCCAGGGTTCAGATCTTTGGATTATCACTACAACACACACTCATAACCACAATTAGATCTGACTCAGAGCATGAACTTGGCGGCTGAGACAGATAGTGTGTCACACTGACCAGAGGTGTCACTTTCTAACACGCCCCCCGACCACCACCACTGACACACGTGTGCGCGCGCACACACACACACGCACACACACATATCTATGGTGAAGGATGATGTCATTGGCTCCGATGAGTTGTAGACCGGAGACATGATCGCAGGCTGAACGACTCACAGGCTCCACACGAGCCGGGAGGACTAGAGGGAGATGAGGGGGAGAGGAGGAGAACACGGCAGGAAAAGAAGGGGAGAGAGAGTGTCCACAGTGTCCTAGACCTCGGAGAGGAGATGCTAGAAGCAGAGAGACTGCCAGAGATTCCTCTTTAACACACATCAGATCCTGTGGTAAACATTCATCTTCTGTGTGACCTTTTACATTTAAACTGTGATACGACACCTTTCAGCGCAACTTCATGCGTGTTTTCAGTCATTTTATTTCCTCTGTACATTACGGATAACCTTTAAATCAAAGTAGATGCTGCAGTTTAGTGTTGAGGTTACAACATTACACATTAGTGCATACAGTGAGGTCCGAATATCTGAGACCACATCGAAAACCGGTTATATTTCCATGTAAACCTGGAAATTATTCAAATATTTGAGGATATAGAAACATTTAAGACCCCAATATGTGAAAGGGAGGATGCATGAAGTCTAGTATTAAGACCCAGGCAAGGACCAGAGTCTGTAAAAAGAGAGGATCAACAAAAGGCTCAAACTTTTGTATGTCAGCTTTTGAACAGAAGCCTCACTTCCTCACTTGCAGCGATCACATAAAATATTAATGCATCGTCTTATCCTGAATCCACTCTTCGGATTATGGCTCTTCTGTATATGTTCAGACTTTTGTCACGTTCGATATAAACGACACAATAACTACACAAACTCTCAACTGTCACAAACAGAGAGAGAGAGAGCAGACAACGGTCGCCTGATAACACCACTGTAGGTGACAGGTGTCTGCAGAGCATCTGTTCGCTGGAAACAGACAACTAGATTAAACTTTCAGATGGACCTCCACATATGCTCGCACACACACACACACACACACACACACAAGCGCACATCCGCTGTCAGCCGGGCTCTGCGTTTTGCATGTGATGGGAGACACCTCTCTGCCGCGCTGACAAGGAGGACTTTCACCGCGCATACTTCACACAAGCCTGCAAACTGTCCACTTCTCAAGCCTCAACTCCTCATCGGCGGCTTGACTGGCGGCTCGGAAATGTTTTGGCTTCCCGGCATGTCCGAGGGCGCAGTTCGTTAGATAAACAGCTGCCGGGAGCGGGCAGCAACAGGCTTGTCGGGGGAAAGGGCGGAACACAGCAAATTGGAGAAAGTGTGTAGAATAGACAGGTCACTGTTATCTCTGTCAGTGTGTCCTTTTCACTAATCAGGCCATTAGTGAAACAGATAACAAGACTCTCACTATACTTCTGTCTGGCGAGTATTTTAACCTCACTTGCGGGGGAAGATTTACTTTTTTATAATAATAATAAAGATATGTAGTAATTTCGCTATGTCTTAAAAGCCTCACAATTAACCTGCACTGAGGGATGTCTATGTGATGTGAAGAGCTCGACTGGGAAAAACTGAAAAGACTAAGAACAGACTAAATACAACAAGGGAGACTCTTTTTGAGCGTGACCTTGTATTGTTCTGCGGGATTTGGCTCCACAGTGATTGGGAACGCGCTCACCCGGCGACTCTTATCATTCCTGTCTGTCAGAGACGGGAACACTCATGGCCTGTGGGGATGGCTGCCTAAAATTCTCTGGAGAGGTCTGCTGTTGGCTCAGACTCAGGTCAGAGATCATACCAGCCACTGGCCAGGAGACATGACGGAAGATGTGTTGGATGTACTGCTTTGCTACCACTGATTGCATAAAGAGTAAACAATACCTGAGAGGTGAAGAGATGAATGAATATTTAGGGTAAATGGATAGGTTGTGAGGTTAAAAAGTCCTCCAACCCGTCCAAGAATGAGCTTGGGTGGTCTGTGACTGTCACTGATGTAGACCGCTTGTGTTCCTCTGAATATACATCGATCAGTGCAGACACGCTGTCACATTGGTAATGATTAGTTTGTAAAGTTGTGTAAAAAATACTTTTCTTCAGAAGTCATTCCTGAACTTGTAAAAACTCTGTCATTAATAATCACGTCAGGCTGAATATTGTAAAGTGTTGTTCTACTCCCCTTCATTTCTCATTGGCTGATTTGGGTTGTGAAATGTTTTGTATGAGACTACAGATTGCTGGGAGATGCTAAACACCTATAAGCTGAATGTATTTTCATTACTAGCCTGGATCCAAGATGTGGCAGAAAGGCGATAAAGGGAGGAGGTTGGGGTGGATGGAAGAGTCAACCAAAACATTATTCTTGACCCTGAAGCTGACCGAAATTAATAGGAAGTCGCTGGAGTACTTTTTTATCAAAAAGAAAATGAAGATGTGACTCATTGTAATAACGCATAGCAATCCTCCTTCAAGTTTTGTCAAATAACAAAAGTGGGCCTTAAAAGGATTTTAATTCAAACACAATACCTGTAGACTTTATTATCAAACATTTTCTCATTTACTGAGTTTTATTTAGCAAGACTTGATTTACTTGATTTACAGGCATCAGGCATAACATTATGACCACCTTCCTAATATTGTGTAGGTCTCCCTTGTGCCTCCAAAACAGTTGTGACTCATCAGAGAATGGACATGGGCCTTCTGAGGGTGTCCTGTGGTGTCTGGCAACAGAATGTTGTTAGTGGGGGCCTTTGGGTCCTATGGGTTGAGGGGAGGGGCCTCTGTGGATCATCCCACAGATACTTGATCAGTTTGGGATCTAGTGAATTTGGAGGCCAGGTCAACACCTTGTGCTGTTCTTCATGTTTTTTTAGTTGTTCCTAAAGCTTTTTTGTGTGTGTGCCTGTGTCAGGCTGCATCCTGCTGGGGATGGCTGCTGCCATCAAGGAGTGTCATTGCTATGGGGTGGGGGTGCCTGGTCTGGTCTAGGTGGGTGACAGTGTTTAGCCTGCTGCCATTAGCCATCAAAGCGACATTGCCCAACATAGCCAGCATTGCCCTCCCTGAGAGATTTGGCAGTAGCTGCAACTGTGAGTTAGTGTCCCTCCTGGCATCAGAATAGAATTAAAAAGATCAGGGTTTTAATTAAAGGACAGGACCTTTGATGGCATGGTTATAATAATTAACGAGTTATGGAAAGGTTCATGTTATTAGCGTTCATTGTTAATAATGTCAGCTAGTAATTGGGGCTATAAACCAAACCAATACTGTAAGGGACATAATAATGTGCTTGAGAGAGACGGACAGAGAGTCCTCTTTAACACTATGTGACACATCAGATCCCGTGTTAAACACTAATCTTCTATCTGACCTTTGACATTTACTAAGGTCAGTCACCATTGTTGAAAGTGAGGAAGAAGTAGAGGAAGTAGACAAAAAAATGAACCTGACTGGAAAAAAGACACAGTGCTGACCAGGGTTTGGGTGGCATGTTACAGAGACAGCCAGACTGATGAGCGCACAAGTATAAATGGTTCACACCGGCATAGGCTATGTGCGTTACAGCATCTATGTCCCACAGTGCTCTAAATGAGCCTTTAGGGTTAGGGTTACAACGTTACACAGTGTAGAGTGGTGTGCCAGATATCTGATACCACATCAAAAACGTGTTATATTTCAGTGTAAACACATTGACTGTTATTCCCTACCAGTATCAACACAGTATCTCTACTTAATATGTTCATATAAGATAATTCACTGCATCACAGTTTACGTCTAGTGCCAACACTGCCAGCGTCCGAAACACTAAACCTTTCCGACCTTAGCTTTAGGAGGACTGCATCCAACAATTTTTGCAACCTCATGTAAGAATATAGTCTACACTTGTAGTAATACTATAGTATTAATGGTATAAATCATAAAAATGGGGATAAGGGGTGGACATATTCTACCATAAAGGCTTTTATGGTAGATGACGGTGAGCTATGTCAATTTGTTTGTCACGTAAACTTAAGTGTAACAAAATACTTACGTAGGGACTACCTTACACACATATTTAGTCTTTAGACAGGTCGGTTTAAAATATTTTTTATAATTGCCAGAAACTGATCATCCAACAATCCTGTAATTGTTCATTATGAAGCGATTGGACGGGTGACGGGTGATTATGAAGTGTGTTTCGGCTGTTCAACATTTGATCAGTTGCAATCTGAGCGCTGGTGTTGGATCAGTTATCGGCATTGACAGCTTTCAAGAAGTATAGCCCTCAGACAAGAAAAACATGCAGGGAACCTTCTGCTGAAAGACAAGGGGTATTACATTTACCCCCATAGAGCCCATAAAAAGACAGCAGATAGTATCTATTTATTTTCGTATATTAACATAATAAGAAAAAATGGACTTATTTCATCCCACTCTTTCCTTATTAGTTGCGGTCTGTTTTAGCTCAGTTCACCATTTCACAGAAAAGCCAACTAGCGCAATGCTTAGTATCGCTGAATAACGGCCTAAATCAAACCAAAGCAAACAGAGGATCAAAAGACAGATACCTGTTCTAGATCTTCTTCTTTTTAATGAAATTTCCAAGGTGTAGTGAAAACGAAGCGCAAGGTACATAAACACAGAACGAATCAAATTAGATTGCCATCCTGAGCATTAATTGAAGAACATCCGTAATGAACACATACCTGACTCTGATAGGATCTCTATATGTCTGGCTTGAGTGTGATTTGGAAATAAAAGTTGGTATTCTGTTGTTCTTTCTGAAGCCCATTTCTATATCTTCTGGTATGTCAGCCGAAACCTTTGAAAATATGACCTTCGGTGCCCTGTTGTACTTGGCCTTTGGGTTAGGCAGAATTTAGGAGATGTTTAGCGGCAACATTTGATGGATTCTCTGCTTCGTGTTTTAATGAAGAACATATCTAGAACAGGGCAAAGGGCAGAAACTGAGCATTAGGTAGTTAGTCTTATCAATCCCAACATTCAGCCTCACTTCAACTGTGAATAAAGTACACAATTAAAGTTAAAGTCAAAATAACCTTTTGGTACATTGGACCAATATGTTTTAACTCTACGATTGATTGATTGATTGATTACACACAGTGTTAAGCACCAACAAAGACACATATATATATATATACATGCAACATATATTGTGAAATGTGTTGTTCACAAAACACCAGAACTTTTTACACTAATTTAACTTATTGTTTTTCATTCTAACATTTACAGTTTGATTCATTTTCAAGACTCTAATAGCAGGAACTGTACTCCAGATGCCCAGCACCAGCTGGCATACAGACAAACTTAAGTAGCTGATGGAGACAGTAGGCGAGTTAGCAGCTAACAGTTATATATTGCAAAAATTTTTCTCATAAGCTAAAAATAAAGTTAAATTTGGACTTCAATTTCTAAACAACAACAAATGAATGTCAGCATTAGTAGGCATTATATAGGTAAGAACACCTAATGAGCTATTAATATGTCAGGGGTTGTGTTTGTCCACCTGTTTTTGAGGTTCACTGCCCCCATGTGGCCAAAAAATTAATTAGTAAAGCTTTAAAAGGGCTGGTCAATTTTCTGACGTTAAAACAATGAACTCATCTTGAGGAACTTGCGAAATGACTGTGCAGCCAGTAACTAGCTCACAAATGAGGAAACCAGGACGAGTGTCCCTTCTAAACATAATTGTAAAAGCCCTGAAAACATCTTTTCGTATTTAGCTTGTCACTGAGAGTGATGGAATCTGACATCAGTGGTTGGGAAATAGCGGCCCTTGGGTCAAATATTTGGCCCCCCTGACATTTCACATTCTTGTCACATGATTTTTTTTTCTTTTTTAACAAACACTGCAGACTAAGATGTTATCCCGCTCAAATTCAATCCTTAAATACAGCTTTCTGAAACGATTTCGTCATTAAATTAATTCAAAGGAAGAAATAAAGAAGTGCCTGTGTCTCCTCTGTCCATGGAAAAACTTTCCGATTTACACAGATACATCCCAAAGCAAGTCTAAATAACAAGGAATAATATAGTCATCCTTGGTGCCAGGTTGATGGATACTCCAAGCTTCACTAGCTGTATTGTTTAGGTAATAAAGTCATTCCACTGAACAACTCGCTCCGCAAACAGGATAACTCAGTGATGAGCTCTGCCACCCAACAAATTCCTGCTGCATTAGCATCAGTATCTTCACCATAATAGAGTCGGTGCCCTGCAGAGCACTTGTGCTGGTGCTGGCGGAGCAGCAGTCTCCGTCCGTGGTTCCATTACACCAAAGGGATTTTCCTATATGACCAGATGTTTGTTTCCTGAAATGGGGTCACAGGTCACACTCGGGTTTCTGATGATGTTTTCCAACACTGTTATACTTTCATTCATTGCAGTTAGTTTGATGGCTTGCGGATGACTGTGCTGTCTATGTTGTGATTACATACCAAGCCACATCCAAAAACATGCGGCACACTTGATTAACTATTTCTGGAAACAAAATGGCTTGGTCTCTTGTCAACCTTAATTTTACCACTTTCTTTTGGCAGCGGTGCTCTGCAAATTTGTGCACTGTCTAGCTCCCCAAAACAACAGGCATAACTGAAAGCTGTGTTACAAAAGAAAAAGAAAAAAAGCAACAACTGTGTTTTCTTCATTATTTATTTCTCACACCTGTTAAAGGTTTGGCTCCAGCAGAGATGTAAAATTTAAGAATAACGCCTCGAAAACAGTGCGGCATGAGTTCTTGCGAGGCCTCAGAAGAAAACAAGTGTTCAAATGAGCCCACATACTGAGTGGGAAGTAGTTAAGTAAATTACATTGTAATTTATGGAAAATGAGCTTTTTATATGGAGATTCGGTGCTGTCCATCATCACACAGCTCTACTCATAAACATGGCACATGTGTCCTCGGGAAGCCTGTCAGTCAGCCTGTTCATTAAGAGGAATCTTTCAGATCTTGTAAATGTTTTTACTCTGATTTGAGTCAGTGCTGCACCATCCATTGTGTTCTCCCCGCAATAAAGGCCAGTGTGTGTTTCTATCGTCCGCAGCGTGGCCCTAATCGCAACCAGGTGCCTCCCATTCAAATTAACATATGGTTCTAACTTTCCCCCTATTTTGACAAATGCATACCTGGGTTGCTCACTAGTAAAACCATAAAATGAATTCTTCTTTTTTATTATTCACAACACACGAGGACGGAGGGAGAGCAAGGTGGAATGGGGCTCAGAATGATTTCACCTTGCATGCAACCCTCCTCTGCTGGTATTGTGTGCCTTGATACATGGCTGCGACCACAGTTATTAGAAGCACGGCCTATTGTACTTGGCTGGTTGAGATCCTTTGAGATAATTTGTTCATCATCTCTGTTATTGGTTGCATTTGCAGAGGGTAGTAACACACAAGCAGCAGGGCGTTCTTTTCGTGATGAGCTCCGATGCTGAACAAAAACAAACCTGCAGTCCGCATTTTTTGCACTTCAGCATCTGCAAATATCACGAGGAGGTGAAAGGTTTGCAAGTCAACACAGAAATGTGCACATAGTGTGTTCCTATTCGTTTGTGTTGCACGCTAGGGACGGAACAAGATTGAATTAAGTTACAAGCAAGCCTCCAGTGTTTGATACAAGGTCTGAGTCACACAGTAAAGACCCCAGTAAAGAGTCAAGTTCCAGGACAAGTCAAAAAACTTGTCAAGTTTAAAGTGATTATCTTGGCCAAGACACTTCATGACAGTTAAGTTCTCAGTCAAGTCAAATGCCTTTTAGGTCATTATGCACCCTGCACCAGTTTTAGCACTGTACAGAGCACTTAGTATGATAAATTTACACAACTTTGGTGATGACATGTGTACACTTTTAAAGAGATCTACTAGAAGAAACTGAGTAAAGCTTTTATAATTGTGTTTTCATTCATTATGTGAACTATGAATCATCATATTTTCTTTCCTAAACATGTGACATCTACTCAGGGAGCACGTTATTTTCCATCACGTCAACCATATTGCAGAGTCATGTTTCTACAGTAGCCTAGAACGGACAAATCACACACTGGCTCTATAAAGGGACTCCCTGTTGACCACATAGACTGTATATAAATATGGATGATGCGTCCCCACTTCCTTGATTTGCCAAACTGACACTGACACATTTTCCTGGGGATACATGCGGCACCATATTGCGAGTTTGGAGCCGGAGTCAGTGCAGTACGAGTGTGGAGCCACGTAGAACCGTGTTATTGATGACTTACTCACACTTTCGCCAGACTCACTTGCGTTTTTTTTCCAACTATCATGGTCCTACAGTACTGCTTAATGGAGCGGTTGGTATGGCAACTTGTAGTCATCACGATGTCACATCCTGTTTTTATAGTGACAAATAACTAACTAAAACGAAACTCATCAGATAAACGGACACTTGAGCATCCAGAGGACATGCAGTTAGAGAAAATAAATGAATGAATGAATGAGTTTGGCCCAAGTCCCATCCACTAACATGGAGGGGGTGGAGCTTATGACCTATACTGCACACAGTCACCAGGGGGAGCTCTACTTGCTTTGGCTTCACTGTTGAGGAGCTGTTCCGCTGTCTATCTTTATGGCTGACCACCATAGGATCTCGTATCCACTTGTCCTTTAAGTCTGGAGTCAAGACAGTTAAGATGACTGGCTCATGTCAAGTCCTAAACTTTGTGTTTTGAGTTCAGTTCTCTTGAGGTCTGTATGTTTTGTTGGTTGACAAAAGAAACATAATACATACTTAAACAGTATATATATCTACTTCAGCTTTCATTTCAAGGCCATTTAACTGATGAGCTTGAATAAATATAATATATTCACTAAATAATGTGTGTGAAGAAAAGTTTACCTGAGAGGTTCCAACTGTCAGCTTTCCGACTGATCCAATTTAGATACTTTAAGAGTTGAAGCAAGCTTGTATAATATAATTGGGGCATTGTGTGCATGCAAAACATTTCCACTCCTTCCAAGTGAAAGGGCTACAGTCAAGTTAAAGTCAGATTTTGTCTCCAGCCTGAAGGAAACTTGGGAGAGACTCCAGTCAAGGCTTAATCCTAAAGAGTCCTGGCTGCTTGCAGCTGTAAACGTTGATTTGTTTGTGTTTCAATCTTGTAATAATTAGTCTCATTTATCGTATGCCAATGAGACAAATCAATCAGTAGGGTTTAGTTTTTTCTTCACGCGGCAGAGACCGTTAGGCTGAGAGTCATTTTACATTAAAATCAAAAACTTATGTGGCAGGTGTAAGCAGTGCCAATGAAAGCAATTAAAAATGACTAACAGCCCAGGGAGGTGCTGATGAGGACAGGCCAATGTGTAGAAAATTATAGGATGGACTAAGATGTCTCTTTTATTGATATTTATGTCAGGGTGTCAGACAGTGTTATTAAAAGGGTTGCGAAACCCATTCATGCTGTTCCCTGATGTCAAACAGGTCCCATGGGAATGAATATATGGCACTGACTCCTGAAAACGTGGTACATGTGATCAATATCTGAGAATGATCCTGACCTGCCTTCCCCTGCTTCCTTTCTCCCAGCTCTGGAATGCGCTCCCGTTCCCGCATCTAAGCCGTGAGCCGGATCAGAGCTGTATATTGTGTTACTGTTTTCATTTCTACCGTGAGGATTTCTCCCCTTGGTAAAAATTCACCGCTCAAAGCTCTTGTATCCACAATACAACACCTGGAAAAAGAAACTCTTCATTAATCTCCGCAGCCCTTAAGAATCTGTGGTTTTAGGCACTCCTCTTTCCAAACCACATGTGAGGCGGCACAGCGGCTGGTCGGCAGAGCCTTTGTTTTAGAATAACTCTGGGTTATTTTCAGGTCAGTGTGGCTGAGTGGTTTCTTAATTGAATTTCTAAGCGTTTTGTTTAATATGCCACCGTTAAAGAGCTCTAAAAATAGCCTAGTGGATGCAATGACCTAATCTTTTCCGGAGTTTTGGAGAGATAGATAATCCTAGATGGTCTTTATCACTCCAATTTACGGCTGATGAATAAATAATTACAGGGGACAAGAGATTAGATCAGCGTCAGTGTTGTTCTTAATTTAAGAGTGCTAGATCTGGTTGTACTGCACTGACTACTGATACCTCTGAGAATGTATAGCCCATACGGTAAAGTATATAGACTTTTTTTTCTCTCTTCCTCCATGTTGTGTCACCATATCCACTAATTCAAGCAAAGCTTTGACAGCTTTCATGGAGCAACAAATACGGCTGGTACACGTGCTGAGTGGTGATAGCGGGCACTTCTTTAATTGCCTGCCTCCGTGAAGACTTGCACAAATAATGAAAACTCCCAAAGTAAGCTCTTTAATTCCAATTATATTACATTTGTCCTCGCTCATATCCACAGCGCATATTAGCGACAATCACGGAAAGTTTAATAGACGCCCGGCCAGAGTTTTTATTTCCAGTGGACAGTAGCTTCAAATCTGAAAATCCTTTTCATAATAATAGGAGCCATGAAATCATAATAACATCTATCCTCCCCCTCGAAAACTGTCCAAATGTGAGTCAGCCCATTATACAATGTCATTCCTCCTGCTGACTAAATATGGATCCACCCTCTGTTTAACACTGAATAAACAATCACATTGATAGACTGTGTGCAACAGACGAATGAACTAATTGTGAAATCATTCAGGAATGTTTTAAATCTCATTTGCGACCAGGCTAAGCATGCCACCTAACTAGCCGCGCTAGATTGATACCGAGCGTCAAACTGAAAGTTAGTTAGCTGCCACAGAGTCCACACATAAAGTCTGTTTGTCTTTATAGCATTGCATGCTTTGAATGAACTGTTCAAGGTGACTTTGAATTAATAAAGTTGAATGTTTTTAAAAAGCTTTAAAATTTTTCTAAATATCAGCAGCTTCTTAGAAAAGCTGTTGCTCATGCTGACTGGACCGTATTGATTTAATCTGGAGACGGTTAATGAGTCCCTTCCTGAGAATTGCGATTACTGCGTGTTTTCTTTTTTATGCAGCAGCAGCTATGAACACAACACAGTGCCGACATATGACCATCTAAGAAGATGAAACGATAAACCTTTCGCCAAACCTATTTATGCGTCCACCAAATAGTGCGCAGCACTCATTTGGAACCGTGTTTCTGGTCACATGGCAAGCAAAAGTCCACATTGTACTTTGTAGCTAAATTTTGGTCACCTCCGACTGGGAGAAATCCCTGACTCTTCTGTTTGGTGCTTTATAGCTTTATATTTCTTTCTTTCTTTCTTTCTTTCATTCATTCTTATTTTTTTTTTCTTATTTTCTTTCTGTCTTTCTTCTTTCTTTATGTTTTTTTCCAAAATCAGTTTCCAGCTGGAACTGAATGAACCAAAACCATAAATCTTAATTAAAAGTTACCATAAACTTCATTTCTACGGGTGACCCGTTTCAAGTAGTCATATAATCCAGTGTCACAATGATAAGAGCAGCTGAGGCAGAGGGACTGTGACTGTAAGCAAGACAACTGAAATGAAATAAATGAAATGAAACAATAATTAAATTAATTTAATTATTGGTAAAACTGTCCACCATGACTCACTTTTGAAAAATGACATTTGAAACAAAAAAAATCTCATAATGCTCTGTTATGTAAATTTGAACATTTAGAGTTTTTAGACAACTTTTTTTTATAATATTCTCTAACTTGTTGGCTATATTTACACATTTTACAGTTTATTCATGCGATTATTAATGTCCTTTAGATTTGAGCCCTCTGGGGCTACATATCTAACTACACAAATGGTGGCGTGCAGTAAAACGCTCCCTGAGGTGTCCGAGGATCAGTCGCTGTGTCATCGAGGATCACAGACGCGCAGTGATGTGTTCCTAATACTGACGTCACCTCCCTAATTACTTGTCAGTGCTCGAGGACGGCGGCGGAACACACACGCACTCACTCACGGATTAATCAACATAAAAGCTAACACGACCACCTTTTACATCTCTGGAAGAGCCCGTGACTAAGAGCTGCTCGTACTCCACACAAGGGCCTGCCATCTCTCTGCACTACAACAGCCGTGGCCTGTATTTATATTAGCTGCAAAGCAATTTTAACTGTACATTCCAGATAGGTGAACAGCACTTGGCCCAAGTACACGAATATTTCAAAGCTTACAAAAAAACCCCAACAATCAATGTCCAGTCAGAACACTTGGCATGGGGAGGTGCGCAGCATTTTTGCAACAAAGGTAACTAAGATTTATTTGTGTGTGTGAGCTCACAGAGAACTGGTATACCTTTCAATAAGTTTTACTGTAGTATAACTAAATATGAAACCAATTACAAACTTGGGTCGGCACTACAAAAGCAGTCCCTGGGTTTGGATTTTCTTCTTCTCCTTCTGCTGGAATACAAGCATTTATTTCATGCTCCCCCATTTGGTTTTTCATCACAGCACACAAGCTGGTTTGATAAATAATAAAGCTGTTTACTGCCCATGCGGACTGAGGTAATATTTGCCTTCAGAAATGTTCTATCCATCAATTGATTCTCGTCTCGGGGCCTGCGCTCGGCTTCGCTCGGATGATGAATGAACATCTGAGTAATTTCACGGATGAATTAGGAGCTAAAAACAACAGCGGGAAAAATGCACCGACACACATTCCACCTGTTGCCTAATACAAAAAAAAAAAATGTAAAAAATAAAAAAAGATTTTTTTTGTTATGGTGTTGATGTTTCATGCTGATGGAGGTTCAGATAGAATACCTGGCAGCTCTGCAGAAAACGCTTTTGATAATGACGATAGCAAGGTAAACATTTTTTGTCTTTCTCCAACCAGAGGACTATTTACAGAACATGAAGTTCTTATCATGTCTGGACTAATATCTGATCGTTACATTCATTTAAACTCTTTTTCTTTTTTTTTTTCTACTGAACTAAAAGTTATTATAACATGGACGTGATGTTAAGGCTGCAGCACATGATTGTCCGTAATAAGAAAGCTAAGTTAATTTCCTCTGATGATAATGAATCAGTCGGTTCAGGGGCGCAGTGCTACAAAAACAAGCGAGCTGCACTGCCCGTGTTAAGCTGCATGAAATGATGAAGTGTCGGGGCGACCATGTCCATCAGCATCACCGACTAATCTCCTCCAGATGAGAGTAATCTCAGTAACACCGGCCACCATCAAATTTAGAAATCTTTTAGGAAAAAGGCGCTGCGCGAAAAGCTATACTGGAGCAATGAGGGTTGTTTTTACTGCAGGTGTTAGAGACCTCTGAGCTGCCAAACAAACTTCTTACCCACTCAGACTTACCATCCACTCTTACTTCACTAAATGAAAAGGGCATTGCCCGGATTTGTGTCAGACAAATCTGTGTTTTCATGTTAAAGCCAGACAAGTATTGGGCCAGCATCAAATGAGTAACCGGAACGTGACCCATTCAGCATCTCTGATTTGAAGTCAGTGGTTCCTGATTGCACAGCATTAAATGAAGAAGTTTTAGACCAAAAGCTGATTGCTGTTCCACTTATGAAGGCCTTTAGCAGGGACAAATATCCATCGAATATCCATAATCTATGACTGTTTAACCTGTAGAGGGTCACGGAGGAGCTGGGGCCTAGTCATTAGCCAAGAGGCTAACACACAACGATAAACGGCCATCCACACTCACATGCACACGTAGAGCCAAATCAGAACCAACCAAATAACCTAACAAGCACGCCTTTGGAATGTCTGAGTCACTAAAATCAGCTAAACCTAAATTTAATTTCTGAAATGAATTCTCAAATGTGGAGGAAAAGTGGTGAGAGACTTTGAGGACTCACCAGGAGCAAGCCTCCGGCGTGTGAGTGGGTAACAGTACACTGGTAACACCTCTGATGGCAAAATTGTGTTAATGATGCCATCATGTGGAGCCTAGCTCTGCTTCACACATCTCACAGAGAGGAGATGTCTTGTTAGCACGTATGCCAGCAAAACAAACCGAAATGGCCCGGGGCAAAGTCCAGTCTTTTCCCAGGGGACAGGTAATGTCAGAGTTACTGCTTCATCTGAAAACACCCCAGAGTTAAAGGACAGCACGGTGAGACACCAGCTCTCAGTCTTTATTCTGACAAAGAGCCAAACCTCAATCTCCTCTTGTTTCCTCAGTGTTTAATCTAAATACTTTTTCCTTCAGTCACATTCCACTCTCAGACACACGTGAAGTTTGTGCTGCTTACTTGCAGAGTGCGTACAATGGTTTTTAAGTATCTAAGGATGGCAGGGGGTGGCAGAATATCCAATAACATCTGATTATTTCAGTTTAGTGCTAATATATCACACTGATGCATAACATGTCCAAAAAGCAAGATGGTACAGGAATGACAACGGTGTGTTTTAAAAGCTTTATCATTGTCTGTTCACATAAAAGTAGCAAATTCTGTAAGCTTGCTCTGCTCACTACTCTGCTCACTGCATAAACCCCACCCCCAACCCCACATCCAGCAGAGTCTGTACATTATAGTCGCTCTGTTAGTAATGATGGAAGCTTGCTTTAAAGATGAAACAGAGGTAAAAGATTCAATGCCCTAGCATGGTACCGCGTTGATGCTAGATAGCGCTTTTTAGATGCATGCTTGTTGCTGCCTCCTGGTACTGACACGCCAAATCGACAGCAAAGAACGTCTGACAGCGAAGGCCGGCTGCGACATCGCCTCGCAAAGCCTTTGCCTGGACCAAAAGCGTGCACCTGAACACAACGCAAAGACTACTCTGGGGTTTAGTGACTTGCTCAAGGATGTCGCCCAAGTATCACATTCACAGACAGCTCAATATTGGAAAACGGCGTCCCTTGGCTTGGTGTGTCACAGTTAGTAGACTACTCTTGTTTGTGCGTCTATCGACAAAGACTGGACTGAACTGTAGACAGAGTTGAACAGAGTCACATCTTTCCTTTCACCGTTCCGCAAAATTGTCCAGTGCAACCACTGTCTTTTTTAACTTTTTGATTCTTAGGAGTTGTGGCATCTCCTGTGGTGACCTATGGACATTCCCAATCTGGAATCCTTTCAACCAATCAGCATTTGACCTATTTATAGTGTCATCACACATAGGCATTGGTTGACTTCCCATAATCCTTCACTCTGTGTAGACAGAGACTTACACAAATGGACACCAATGCTAAACCTGCCTTTAGTGTGGCTGACAGAATCACACAGTCCCTTTCATACATTGATCAGCCACAATATTATGACCATCTTGTGACAATTCAATGTTCTGTTGGGAAACTTTTGGACCTGGCATTCATGTGGATGTTACTTAGACATGTAGCACCCACCTAGACCAGACCAGACACCCCCCACCCCATAGCAATGACACTCCTTGATGGCAGCAGCCATCCCCAGCAGGATGCAGCCTGACACAGACACACACACAAAAACGCTTTAGAAACAATTAAAAAAAACATGAAAAATAGCTCAAGGTGTTGACCTGGCCTTCAAATTCACTAGATCCCAAACTGATCAAGTATCTGTGGGATGATCCACAGAGGCCCCTCCCCTCAACCCGTATAACCCAAAGGCCCCCACTAACAACATTCTGTTGCCAGACACCACAGCACACCCTCAGAAGACCCATGTCCATTCTCTGAGGCCTACACAATACTAGGGAGGTGGTGTAAATTATTTCAGTGATCCGGCTCAGGCTCAACACTTATTTGAGCTGGTCATAAAGTTTAAACGGGATACTATTTTTCTACTGTACTCATAACCGGTAAATGAAGAAGGGGTCACCGAGTTGGGGACAGTCTAATCGTTAGTTTGTGTTAGTGTCATCTAGAAGGAACACGGTGAGCCGCAGTTACGGCTCCTCGGTTATTTTGTTCCTCTTGTTAGTGTCGTCAGCCGGCTGACTTGAAGTATAAAGGGATCAAATAAACGACCGAATGTGAGGAGATTCCAGTTTATGTTCACCTCCCTCTTCAATTGCTCTCACTCCCGCGCCGCACATGACATCATGGAAAACTTTGCAGGACCTAGCGGTGCAGAGGGAAACGCTACGCCGCTCTCGCTTTTTTTTTTTTTTTTTTTTTGTTGAGCGTCCGAGGGGATGCATCGGTCTAAAAATAACGATTTAAATCACAGGATTCCTTGGATGCTTTCACCTTTAGCCCTGTGATGCGAGCGGCGTATAAGCCAGGTTGATTTGGGCTGTGAAGCTGAAAAGCAGAGACGTTTCAGCACGGATTAAATCATCAGATAGATTTTAAATCATTCCTATGGAAACTTTTGGCCAAAACATGTGCGTTGGACGCTCACCTGTTTACCTTCTGTATGAATATTGGCAAAAAAATAATTTTAAAAATATCTAAAGTACAATCAGTGTGTTGCTAAATCCTGATACGGCGTCACAGTCATGGCTGTGGCTCATGGGTTAGCGGTTCGATCCTCAGCACATGGACCACATGTCCTTGAGCAAGACACTGAACCCCCGAGTTGCTCCCAGTGCGTGTCACTGGTGTGAATATGAGTATATTAAAGCATTTTCTAAAAGTCAAAAACCTCAAATAAATTTCTCAACGGGAAACAGAGGCTTTGAAAACCTGATCTGACAAGCCATGTGCTAAAACAGGATTCAAATGAACTGCTGTGCAGCTGCTGTGAAAATGTAACTTTCTAAAGACACGCCACGACGGCAGCTAATCATGAGTGCAGTCATATGATCCACACTCAGCCAATCACATCACTGCTAGTCACGGTCTTTTTCATTTAAGAAAAAAAAAGTACATAACGTCTTTAGAGATCAACAAATCAAGCCTTCAGGCGGTTTGAAAAGCCAAGTTAGCTGGATGAGCTTTACCAGGATAACATCAATTCTAAAGGCATGTTAGCCTGGATTAGAAAAGATGAACGGGGGCTGTTAGATTGGATTACAAATGAAAAGAAAACGAACAGAATCAGGACTCACTGTTCTTGCTTTCTGTTGATTGTGGCTGTTGCTTCAGTACGTGGTTTGTCCTCTGCTGTCTGGTGTCTCCATGAGGCTGTGTGGCCCTCTGCAGGTGTCCAGGACGCTGCCCCTCCTCTGGACCATCGTTGCAGACCTCAGACCATTTCTCTGCATTCATGGCTCACACTTCACTCCCCAGTGGATGGCATCTCTTCTCGGGTCGCCTCCCTTGAGAAGAGAAAAAAGACACAGTGACACAATGAGAACACTTGACTCTGACTACCGTCTCAGACAGCTGCAGCAGTTAAAGAGCCGGAGTTAATTGAGTCCGAATGAGAGCAACAGACACAGCAAACAGCCATTTGGATGTTTGCATTTGAAAAATCCTCCGTGGAGCTGGAGCCGAGCCATGTTAGTGTTCGCCGAATACAACACGAGTTCCAGATTTCGCATTGTTTCTTTTCAGAGGTCCAGCTCGGCTCAGGCAGACAGCAGAGCGCGTGCCTGCTTGTTTACAGAGCTTTAAGCCCGCTTTCAACCTCACGGACGCATCCCACCATCAGCCGCCACTCTCCTGCTGCCAACTTATCAATTTACACAATTTACAAAGAGCAGACTTTCCTACCTCCTGAACAAATATTAAACACGTCTCCGCCGTGGATTCAGTAGCTTAGAGAGCCCCCACAAGGTGTCGATGTGAAAAATGAGCCTCTTACTCGGGTCTCAGGCGAGCCAAGTCCTCCATACACTACATCATCTCCTGAGGCCTGCACCTTAGGGCACCACAAACATACATTTCTGTTTTCTTTAATAAGCTCTGTTTAGAGAACCTCTCATATTGTGTGTTTACTGGACAATAATACCCTCATAAATGTATGCGTGCCCTGTATAAACAGCAGGTTTTCATAAACGCTCCTTCGGTAGGTTAGGAAACTGCAAAGGCTAAAGCTTTACTTCAGAATCTTTAGAATAATAAAGTTTGGAATATAGAGAAGACACAGATGGCAGTTCAGGTTAATGAAGTTGTAATTAATGCTAGCAGGCTCTTTTAAAAGCAGATCATGTACACAATAAAAACATGCACATTCTGCGGAGTAGGAAATATTAGTGGGACGTACAACTCTTCTCCTTGTGCACTTGATTCCACAGTTATCGTTTCAGTTTTATTACCGTGGTGAGTTGCAGCAGCAGACCCCAGCTCGGGCACTCTCCAAAACAACTACAGAACGAATCTCCTTCCTCATAAAACACCTACGAAGACAGATTTAACCAGTAACTAAAAGTGCACACAAGTATACTTGCATCCATTAAGAAAAAAAAAAAAAGCTAAACCCTTGTTATTGCAGTCCAATAAGAAATAGTGGTGATGGGAGTTTTTTTTGAAAGCTGACAACGTGATATAGTAAGATTCAAACTGACTCTGAATTGTTTGCATGTGGCTAAATCAGCCCCTCATCATCAATCATGGACGTTAAAACCCTAAGCCAGTCCATCGGATAGGTCTGTGGAGCGGCGGCCAAATTCTGATTAGCAGGTGTCAGGACGCGTTTGGCTATCGGAGCGTCTGTTGCCATATATCCACTACAGAGATCCCTGAAAACACGGCATGGACAATGTCCTGAGCATATTTTTAACAATGAATGATGACGGTATAAGATCTTCCTGTCATTCATGCGAGGGAACACAGCTGCGTATGAAAGACAGGCATGAAAGTTGGAAGATAAATCTTTTTTCTTTTTTTTCTTTTTTTTTTCCAGAATGCATGAATGCACCGAGGGCAAAGCTTTCACTGAAACGAATCGGCCACCACGTGCACCTCCCCCGGTGTTGTGTAAATATAAATGGAAAGTATCTTAAGATGCTTAAGGACACTGGACATGCTCCAATAAATCACCATAGTAACCACTTGCAGATTGCAAAAATATCTGTCTTGCATGTGTTTTCTGGTTTATTCAGGTCTAAAGTGGAAGTGGACATTTCTGTCATTGAGGTACAGTTTCCTTTTGTTTCTCTTTTACCAGTAAGAAGTAAAGGAATTCTTTTCAAGCTAGTGCACACCTGAAAGTATCTCAGCCCATAAACCTCAGCGCCTTAAAGCCATAGTGACTTTGCTTCATCTCGTCTCTACTTGCGCCCCAGGTAGCCAAAAAGTTACGGCCCAACAGCAGCCTAAATCTGATAGGCCTAATTACTAGAATCATGATGAATGATACACCAGAATCTGCCAAACTGAGCTGTTGCCTTCTGCCAAAAACTAGCGTTGTTGACTTGAGGTGATTCTCAGTTCACCAAAGCAACCAAGGCTAATCTGGCGCGCACATGTAGGCCTAAGGTGGCTCAGGTTTAGCACACGACCTGGTAATCTGCCCGTGTTCGCAATGTCTGGGTACAGGAGCTGCCAGGATGGTGGTTAACCTAAAACCCACATCTAGGATTTATAACTTCCTGTCAGAAAGCTGTGGCATGGGTGAGATTTAGTACAGCTATAGAGATGTTACAACTGTGCAAAGGTAATGTGAGGACACATTACTATCTTCTGTAGAGCTGCACCAAGATTTCTTGGCAGGAACGTTGCGGGTAGGAGAGAAGATGCCACGGTTTATCAATGAAATCAGTCCGTCTCAGTCTCTTCATACCGATAATGTGATGCTGAGATCAGGGCATTGGCTCCAAGTCTCTTTGTTCCTCTTGCCACTGAAGACGGTTCTTTTATGTTTGGGACCAATGAGACGCTTCACTGAAGGTGTTGATGGATGATGGATGCGTATCCAACGCTACACCGTGCCAAACGCTTTTGCACAGTGCTGTACGCCTGATCGACTGTGTCCATGCAGCCAGATGTTCACAGTCTAAGTTGCCAATACTTTTCAATACGGCTGCCTCACCTAACCCTGAACCGGACAGTGCATGAGTTTGGAGGAATCTGAGCACATTCTACAGTACATGGCATGGACTCTTGTAAAAAGTAAAAAAGAAAAGAAAAAAAGACGTCTTTTCTGGGATGTGACTCCCCGACCCTCTTCTCGGAAACAGTATTAAAGACACTGCATCCACTCAGACGATATCTTGACACACAGATTACATGTAGTGTGGTTGAACGAACAAAGAAGGGTTGCACGGCATACTGTACATAAACATCAGCCGGGGCAAACAATAACAAACCCATGCATTTACATCTGAAACAAGACAACAGTCAGAGTAAATCATGGTCTGTTAAAAGGCTAGAGGAGACTGGGACTCCTCCGT
Organism: Chelon labrosus; assembly: GCF_963514085.1. Lineage (NCBI taxonomy): Eukaryota > Metazoa > Chordata > Actinopteri > Mugiliformes > Mugilidae > Chelon > Chelon labrosus. The sequence continues at coordinate 22,048,161 of NC_140352.1, forward strand.
GCAGCATCAGGAGGAACCTCTTTAATGAAGCCTTAACTGATGGGCCTGGCTTTAAAGCCCACCCAGAGACTGATAGGGTCCACTCTGGAAATTTATACCACGATGACAACCCTCGCTGGGAATGGACAGAGATAGTCAGAGGAAAACACAGCCTCAAAGACAAAGAGTGGACAACAATGACACCAGAGTTCAACGTCATGCTTCATATTAGCTCACGCCACGATAAGTTATCTGTGGATCTGCTTTTTACGACACAAGACTGACTGAAGAAAAATGGCAGTTCACTGTGAAGCTTGAAAGAAAAAGTGTGGATGAAAAAGAAAGGAAAACTTTAAAAGAACCAGGTCTGATGCTATCTGCTAAATGGTGGCCTGTATCTCTGTGTCAACACAATGAGAGCCGGGACACGTGGCACTTTGAGCTCCATCAAGATGAGCCGATAGCAGGTCCCACTTACTAGATGTCTTCTTATCGATTCATTCAGCAGGGGCTGAACGCTCACTGTATTATCTGCCCCTCTCGCTAATGACTCCCAGAGTAAGGAGGCACTGGAGGGGTGGGCAGTCACTCGCACGCCGACTTTTATCACCCGTCCTATATCATCTGTGGGGTGGGATGTTGATCTTTATTACCATGTGTTTAAGTTACTGGACACAGAACTTGTGTGATGTCACAGTTAAAGACGCTATGGTGTAGATTTTGTCAGTGATGTAGTAGTGTGACATGAAAGTATGTGTGAGGACACATTAGTTGGGGGTTCCTTCTAAACACACACACACACATACACGGATTTTAAAAGAATTTTCACCAACTTTACCAAAGTCTGCAAAGAAGATTAGAATTTTCTTAGAAGTTAGTGGGACTGATTATCCTGTCGGCAGCAGCAAGCCATGCAAGAGCAACAAGAGCAAAAGCTGAGGGAGAAGAAAACTTGATCGAAAGCATGGGGCAGACATTAAGCATACACCGATCAGCCACAACATTAAAACTACTGACAGGAGAAGTAAATAACATTGACCATCTTGTGACAATTTAATGTTCTGCTGGGAAACGTTTGGCATTCATGTGGATGTTACTTAGACATGTACCACCCACATAGACCAGACCAGGCACCCCCACCCCATAGCAATGACACTCCTTGGTGGCAGCAGCCATCCCCAGCAGGATGCAGCCTGACACACACACACACACACACACACACACACACACAAACACTTTAGGAACAACTAAAAAAAACATGAAGAACAGCACAAGGTGTTGACCTGGCCTCCAAATTCACTAGATCCCAAACTGATCAAGTATCTGTGGGATGATCCACAGAGGCCCCTCCCCTCAACCCATAGGACCCAAAGGCCCCCACCACAGGACACCATCAGAAGACCCATGTCCGTTCTCTGATTTGTCACAACTATTTTGGAGCCAGACAGGAAGGTGGTAATGTTATGCCTGATCGGTGTGCTGTATATAAAAAGGGACAAATTCTTTGTGATGTTTTGAAGCTCAGTGGGGTGGCTCCAGCCGTCGCCATCTTGACAGCGCCCAACTCCACCCAACTCCTGATTCATTCAAAAATGGCCAAAGAGAAGTGAGCATGAGTAGCGATGACTTGGGCCGGCAACAGCCCACAAATATTCACTACTGTACAGTTCAGTAGGACTGTACATTGCCTGGTTTAATTATAGAATAAGACCAAAAGTGTTCTTGAGGCCATAAATCACTGGCGTTATCTCGTCTCATTCAGCTGACAGTGATATACTCGGGGAAAATATGCAGGAACTGCTTTTAAGTTACGGCGAACCAAATGTGGCCTGTTGCTTATTAGTAGTTTACTTCCTATTATAGAATACTTGCCCATTAACAATACCAATATGTCTCGTGGTACTCATGACCAGATTTACTGCAATATAACGTTTGTTTTATTTAACTTAGACTACAACTACAGATTGTAGTGTCTGAGGCTGAATTATAACGCACTGTCCGTTTTTAGGTTCTTACATTTCGAGCCAAAGGTTCACGCTTTTTAGCCTTTACCAAATCTCTCCATCAGTCTCGGGCTCCTTCATTGATGAATTATTCTTTCGAGTGGTCACATCTGGTATGTTTTCTTTCCTTTTGTGCCTTTCCCGCTTCTCTCGCACTCTCCGGGGCTCGCAGGCGACCACCAGCCGAGCTGAAGCCGAGCCAAATGTACGAGAGGCTTTCAGGGCCTGTAATATTTACGTTGGGGTTAGTCCAGGATTTCCAACTGATGATTGTGAATTTATGTTGCAATCAATATGGGGGGATCCTCCAGCTGAGCTCATTATGATAATTCCTCCCTGTGTTCTGCTTAATAACATTTGTTTCGCACGTTTTGATGGGAGCACCATAACTGGCTGTTTCCAGCTCAGCTAAAGTGCCGTTATAGTACGTGGCCGCTTGTTTATGACTTCCATGAAAAGGTTCCACCGACCAACACTCTTTACTGGAATGCTTTTATCTTAAAGGCTTTCCTCCAAGACTGAACTCTTCCTCACACCGCTATCTGGCCAAATTGTAATCTCCAGTAATTTCGGCATCCAATGCTGCCCAGTGCATCCTCCTGTCTCATGCCGCTTTAATCCTGCAGAATGATAATACTTAGCAGGGTGGAATGCGAGGCTGTATCTGTGACGGGTGACATGCTGCATTCAAGCGAGACAACGCATATGCTTTTATCCCCCTGCGACTGCAGCGAAACCACGGCGGCCGGTGTTTTGTGCAATGCGCCGATCAAACCTGAGCCTTTACTCACACTGCTGTTGAAACAGGTGGTGTCTCTGGATTTGTTTGAAAGTAAATAGACCTGCGACATGAACGGGAATCGGCTCTATGTACATGGCGCTTTGCTTTAGACAAGTTGTTATTAAATGATTTTTTAACAGAGGATTTGGCAAGATTTAGAACTTTTGCCATTCTATAATAAACAATAGCATGGCCATAATGAAAATATTTACTTAATTCTCTAAAGTGACTTATGGCAACTTTGGCCACTAAACAGAGTGTCAGGAGTGTTATGGCGTCAGGTGCCACAGTCTGTATAAATACTCCCTGTACACTTGTTTATAGGAAAACCCCCATCTGGCTTCGGCGAAACGCAGTCAGACACGCTGGTGACCCCTGAGATTTTTTTCAAATGGAAAATATAACAGAGCTGTTTGCTAAGCGGGGGGATAGCTGCGCGGCAGTCAACTGTCAAGTGACAGACAAGACAACGTTGTAAAAGACTGCAGGCTCCACATCCCCGAGCCCAGCCCTTTCACAACCTGTAAACACAGAGCCCGGCTTTTGAAGAACTATCCAAAAAAGCTCAGTGGCCTTTATGTCATCCCCTATTTACGGGATTTCTAAACGATGACAGTGTTATAGTGCCGTGTTAACTTAAAAGTTCAAGCAAGGTATGTGACAAATGACCGAAAATAAAAAGATACCTTTGGGGAAAAAAAATAAAATAAAAAAATCAGCTGCTCAGCAGTCCCTAAGCATGTAAACAAACCAATAAGACATGAAGATAAACTGGATCATAGGACGTTACTGTACCTTTCAGCCTCAGCTCATTCTCAGATTTATGATATGACACGGGATTATTAAGCGTATTCATTTGAAACAGCGTTAAACAAGCCTAGCATTTTTTGTTACTTTTACCTATTTTATGACCAATGTGGTTTAGTCTAGAAGGCCCCTAAAAGCAGCGGGTGACAGTTGATGCATACACAGAGCTGCAGTAACTTATGGCAGAGGGAGCGTCAGAGAAAGTTGAAAGGTCAGATGTTTCAAATAAACAACGAGAGGCTACAATAACTGTTTTTGCTGCACATTGTGAAAGTACGCGAAAGATTATTGGGAGATAAAAGGTTTGTTTTCATGTGCTATTAACTAAAGTTGTAATTCATCGATAGAAGGGTTTATGTACGGAAGCACAACAGTGCCAATATTGTGCAGTATGCAAGGGCATGAACAGGACTATATTTTCCTTATAGAAAATTTAAAAATTTCACTATTATTAACACTGATGAATACTATCATTATTTGTAGGAACATTAACTTTGGATGCATAAAGTTATAACGTAGTATTATTCAGGAAACCAACCCTTTGACTGGTTTGTTTGAGTTTGAGTCCTGAGTGCTGACATTAATGAGAGAGTACATCTGCAATCTGAGTCATTGTCAAAATTCGTTGTAAACTGATTCACACCAACGTTGACATTAATTTTATATTAAACAGAGCGACAGCGCAACAATGAATACAGTAAAACTAGATGATTGCAGGCGATCATAAAGGGGTACATGCCGTGGCGAACTCGTCCCCGAGCAGGACATAGAGGCATGAGTCACCAGTAGCGCCCCCTATAGACCGTATTGCACCAAACTTGGTGGGCTAGTAAGGAGTCACCCACAGATTATTATTGTCAGATTTCAAGCAGTTTACTGTGGTGGTTCGTGAGATATAAACATGTAGTGGTTGTAGCGCCCCCTACTTGGCATGATTGTACGCAATTATCAATGATATGAAGTTTGATTAAGTTTGGGTATATACTTCACAAAATATTAGCTTCGGGGTTATACTGCGCCACGCCGTAAAAATGAATTAGCTGTTAACTTTTTAACTACTGACTCTGCTAAAGTTTTTTTGAGAACTTTTCATTATCTTTGTCCATAAATGATACATGCCAAGTTTGGTGAGAATTGGATGAACGTGCTAGGAGGAGTTGATTTTGGCAGGCGGAAATGGGCATGGCTAGTCCATTAGAACAAGGGCTATGTAAGGAATCAGAGGGAGAAAGAATTTTGTTTCTAGGGCACACAGTTCTCGAGATATAAGCCAAAATGTAAATTAGCTTATTATAGCACCACCAAGCTGCAGGCATGTGTATTGACACCTTGGCAAAGTGAAATCGCAGGACTTCTACCAAGTTACCAGGTTTGATGCCTTTCGCCCTTGCAGTTTGTCCTGGGCAGACACTTCAGCTAAGCAGAAAATTAAGGTTAAGGCAAAGAATAAAAATCACAACAAAATTTATCCTTTAACTACAGACACTGTATAATTTAAATGATGCTGAGAAGCAGAGAGGGCCCCTTTTATTATTAGTATTCGCTTACAGCAGCTCTGTAAAGCTTTGAACTTTAGCCCCAAAACACAGTGAACGCCGTAATAGTTTAACGCACTACTTGTACAGGATGAGCGTTACCTGGGGATATGATGTGATTTAGAAGTTACACCACAACATCTTTGTTGTATGAGGCACAACATTGGCACCAGATACTCCACTACAGCTGGATATGATGTCAAGGCTCTTCTACTTACTACTATACACAACACTTTTGATAGCGTTGATGATGTGACGTATTGACTCCAGGATAGAATTCACAAATTACCAGACAGTATCTAAGTCTGCTCCACCTTTACCAATTGGATAAACACATTCATTCATTAAGAAACTAAAACAAAATGCTTAAAAATGGTGCGGTGGTGAGCACCGACGCCTCACAGCAAAAATGTTCTGGGGCTTTCTGTGCAGAGCTTGCATGTGATTCCATTCCAAAGACATGCTTGTTAAGCTAACTGGTGTGCTAACTAATTCTAAATTGGCGGTAGGTGTGCATGTGGGTGTGAATGGTTGCTTGTCTCTCTGTGTTAGCCCTGTGATAGAGAGGCGGCCTGTCCAGGATGCACCCTGCCACTAACCCAGTGTCAGCTGGGATGGGCTCCAGCCTTACCTCTAGAGCAGGGCTGTCAAACTCATTTCCGCTCAGGGGCGACATACAGCTCAATCTGATCTCAAGCGGGCCGAACCAGCAGCTCAAATAAGGTAAGTGCAAATGTCTGCAACTCCTAATAAAACAGTGTGAACCCTAGTGGACAAATTAGGAATAGCAGGTTATTTTATTGTCTTCAAAGCAAATTTGTGCACTTTGCAAATTCATCACACGTCCAGACCGGACCTTCTGGCGTGGCCGGTGTTGCCCCCTGGGCCGTTTGCTTGACACGCCTGCTCTAGAGGACAAGTGGTAATAGATAATAAATGAATGAATGAATGAGCTTCAGAATGTGCTGCCGCTACGCATGTCATCCATCTCATCGTCCTTCATACGATTTCACTCTTCTGCTGAGCTTAATCTGGGTTTACCCATTCTGTGAAAGGGTTTCCATGGTGTGCAGGGACATCCTCCTGACTTTGTATCCTAACAGCTGTCCAGGCTTTCATTTATAACTGCCGACACAGACTTCATAATTCTCAGGCAAGAAGAGGTAGAAAAAAAAAAGACATGCACCAAACCAAATCACAGAGATATCAGTTTGCACTGGATTATTTATCACAGGACACCCTGTGATTGGAGAAATATAGTAGGAGTCATTTTTGCTTCAAACATTACGGACATTGCCAGTTCTCACAATCCACTTTGGGATTAATATCACAGATGACCTCCGAAGAGTTCCTCAAGTGATACTATTCCCATGTGAGTAGGGGTTCAGTAACATTAGGTACACTGCACAACTCTGAATAAATAACTATTTAGTGATATCAACCGTAAATTGTTGTGTACTGTTTGTATTTGGCTCTAATGTTTCAATTATTTTGGTCTCTTCTGCAGAGAACTGTCCACCTCAGACACTAGAAACACATTTATACAAACACAGCACATCTGCAAAATTTCAGTTTTCTGATATATACTTTTATATTGCGGCGCTATGACTATGAGATTTTATCAGCGCGTGTTTATTTTTACATTAGAAAATAAATCTTCTTCCAGGCCTCTGTCAGGCGGCTGGAGTGAGTGTGTGAATTTTGTGATCAGTATGAGCGGGTAAGTGAGGAGCTGCAGTCAGCCCAACATGTTTCTGCTCTTGTCACTGCAGCTGGGCTTCTAGTATTCCCCTCCTTCAAACTGTTTAGCTTGACGGCCTTCGTCCACATCCATCACGTGAGGATTCGAGCCATGGGCGTTTCATCAACACTTTTCCCAGTGAAAACAGTGGAAGATGTCCCAGACCCACTTACGCACACTTTCAACAGAAATTAACTGGAATGGTGAGCGGTAGCAGCAGGGGCTTGCGTTGTGTCTTGTCTGGCCGCACATGCCAAGAGACATTAAGATATTCCAGAGGAGAGGATCCGTGTTAATATTTTACAGTTCACCAGATGTGTCCGGAGTGTTATGAAAAACACGCTTTCTATGAATTCATCATCTTCCAAACCCCTGCCCGGCCCTCAGAAACTCACTAGATACTTCAAAGGCAGTGGCACGTGGTAGATGAGGAACTATGACTTCAACATTAAGAGCTTTAAGTAGATTCCCGCCCACGCCGATGCCCGAAGATGTTACAGCACCCGGCTGAGCAGCAGTGGAAGGCAACCTGACGGGGTCGAAGGTCTAAACATACTAAATACCAAATACCCCTGCACACACACAAAACCAGACATCCAGAGTTAAATGGTCTGTGTTTGAAATGAGTTGTCACAGCTAGAGCGCAATGCGATGTGCATGATTTGCGCAGCCCCAAGAGCATCAGGCCTCGTCCTGTACGTCATCCGCTGCACACGTCGAAGGAGGATTTACGACCGAACTAAATGCAGCGTTAAATATTTTATTGCCACCGTAAATAACGGCGCTGAAAGAAATGATGGTTGAATTCATCACGTTTTTTTTTCTTTGGTCCGAACCAAACGCTGGGAACAGATAAGAAGTACAAGGATGAGGAGTGGCCGTGACTTCTCCTGAACTGGGCTCAAACGGATCCAACTCACAGGAACACCGAGGACCAATTTAAAGAGCTTTGGGTCTTTTTTAGGAAATAAACACATGAAAGAATTAAGGTTTCTTGGCCACACAGTGCTAACATTCAAGGTAACAGAGTTATCAACCGGAAACTGGAACTTGTCATGAATAAAATATACTGACCAACTAATAAAATGCCGTCTGGACCTTGCCAAATTTGGATGAATTGTTATGTCATGTTGTGCATAGTATACTATTTCATTAGCAATGGTAAACTACTGTAGCTGGCAGTTATAGTACCTCCTTTATATTTCCTATACAATCTACTGAGTACCATCTTCACTCACTAAGCAGCTAACAGGATATTAAGTTATTTTCATGGGATGGATATGTTCTTTTAACTCCTCTAACAACACAGTGCTCTTTTATTGGAGCACTCTACACTGATCAGGCATAACATTAAGACCACTGACAGGTGAAGTGAATAACATTGACCATCTTGTTACAATACAATGTTCTGCTGGGAAACTTTTGGACCTGGCATTCATGTGATGTTACTTAGGGCTCATTTAAAGTACTGTAGGACTAGATGGCGTATCCTACGCTGGTGTGAGCCATTTATACTTGTGCGCTCGTCAGTCTGGCTCGCTCTGTAAAAACACCACCCAAAAGATAGTCAGCGCTTTTTCCAGTCGGGTTACGTTTTGATTCTACTTCCTGCTTCACTTTAAACAACGGCAACTGAAACTTTTGCTGAAAGACAAGTCATCCGAATGTTTGTATCTCCGAACCTACTCAGTTAACTTTTCCTCAATGTGTTCCATTTTTATTGATCCAAAACAATGAATTCGAAAGGTGCGCCTCGGGTAACAGCATTAGGGTCTGCGTAAGTTCTGGGCTGTCGTCGTAGCTACGCCGTCAAACTGACGCAGAAGCCTAAACCGCCTATTAGACATGTACCACCCACATAGACCAGACACCCCCACCCCATAGCAATGACACTCCTTGATGGCAGCAGCCATCCCCAGCAGGATGCAGCCTGACACAGACGCACACACAAAAATGGTTTAGCAACAAGTCAAAAAACATGAAGAACAGCACAAGGTGTTGACCTGGCCTCCAAATTCACTAGATCCCAAACTGATCAAGTATCTGTGGGATGATCCACAGAGGCCCTCCCCTCAACCCATAGGACCCAAAGGCCCCCACTAACAACATTGTGTTGCCAGACACCACAGGACACCCTCAGAAGGCCCATGTCCATTCTCTGATGAGTCACAACTGGAGACCTACACAGTATTAGGAAGGTGGTCATAATGTTATGCCTGTATGTAGAACAAGCAAATTGCTAAGTTCTGAAAGAAAACATCAATAAATTTCCAATCATTTATTAATTGTATTATTTATAATACTAATACATGCCGGTGCAGGGAGTGTTAGTAAGTTAGTGGTGTTCCCTGATAAGTCTGCCCCTACTTTACCTGTCCTGCAATAACCCTTCTGACATCACAGGTCCTCTGCCCAGCAGTGCTGCTTAACAGGCTCCCTGCTGGCAAGATGAATAATGACCTGTGTGTTTAACTTGCTCAATACAAAGAAGCCATGTAATCTAAATACATAAGGTAGTATAAATACAAAGGAACCGTATAATCTCACACATCGTGGTCGCGGACCCAGAGTGTGTGCGGACTGTGACATCTTGGCTGTGCCTCCTGCTCCGTCTCTGGTCGGGTAGGCTGGCACTCTCTGTGTTTAAAAAGCTCCCGGAAAGTTTACAGAGAGTGTACTTCTGCCGGGCTTTGTGTGACAAGCTTTAACGCACCATACCCATCAGCAGCAAAACAGCCGCAGACCTCCCTGGAATCCACTCTGCCACTTTCCATTCATGCATTTCCATGCATTCCCCAGCTTCCTTTGGCGTCCAGTCTTAGCAAACCTGTGTTGACAATTAATACTGGCTTTGTTTGTCAGGCTGCAAGCTAGGAGGCTACTGTGTGTTTACCACGCGTTTGTCCTGCCGTGTGTCACAGCGCAGAATAGGCCCGATCCAAGTTGGAAAAGAAGACACAATTTCCGATGAAAGAGTCGTGTCATGCCCCTGGTCCCTCCATGACCATTCAGCACAGCTATGTACACACACGCATTTATCTCAGTGCTGTAGGTGTTTCATTACAGATGTAGGTCTGTAATGAATACACGGTGACTGATGTAAAGAAATGAAAGAAACATGGTGACAGGTCACTTCAGAAACAGGTCAATATTAAGGTGAAGATGGAAAGTTATAGAATTTCATATTAATAAGATGCAGACATGCAGTGGTTTCCCAGTGGTTTCCCAGGAATTTAATTTTAAGGGAAATCACCACCTCAAATTAGATTAGGTTTGTCAGAATATATAAATAATAATAATTTATAGTGTATTGATCCCACATGGGGAAATTATTCTTCTGTATTTAACCCATCCATTCACAACATCCTAAACCACAAGAGGATGCGAACCTGGACACTTCGGTCCCAAGCAGTTTCTCGAACCACTACACCACATCTCCCCCAACGCTAACTCAACCTTAAACCTCAACCTTAACCCAAACTTAAACTAAATTGATCTGAAATAACATTCAGTTCAATTTGTCATTTGAGTTTTAAGGAATATTTTTATTTCCCTCCCTCAAAGTAACCAGTGGCTTTATTGTAGTGTATTAAAGGATCAGTTAGTCCAACTAAGATTCTTAAAGATATACTTTGTGGTATTCAAACAATTAGATGGCTTAGGTTTATTTGTCCTGGTTTTAAGTTGCCTTTGAGCTTTCAGCTTTCAAACCAGAAAAAGAAAAAAAACAAGGGGTGGGACTTTAATGCTTTAAAAAAAATCAACGCATTTAATCGCAGTTTGTATACAAAGCGGAACTTTTGTCAGTGTATGATTTCCTGGTACACCAATTACACTGGAAGGCAAATTTTATAAAAAAAACAAAAAAAAAAACAACCAAATACCTGATAACAAGCCTTGATAAAAGCGGGGTTTTGCGCAAATTGTGCAAAAAAAATAAAAAAAGTGCATACCAACAAAGCACTTCAGCCCTACGAAAACCAGAAACCAACGGAGTGCTAGCAGTCCTGGTCCGAGTACGGACAAGACGTGTCGGAAGGCCAAACTTTTTTTTTTTCACCATTTAAAGTCAATACTGTTCTGAAAAAGTACTTAAAGTACTTAAAATGGTACTTTAACTTTAGGTCTGTTCACTTTTGGTCAGGGATATTTTCTTTGTTTTTCTACTGTTTTGAATTGAAATGTAATTAAATGCATTTTTCCAGACATTAGAAGAGCTTGATGTCTGTGTCTATTATTTGATTCAGTCGTCCACTAAAATCCATTTAAATTTAAAAAATGTTGCTTTTTGGGGCAAATATTGTTATGCAATTAAAATGTGATTAATCGAGATTAATTAATTACAAAGCCTCTAATTAATTAGATTTTTTAATCAAGTCCCACTCCTAAAAAACACACATATACAAACTGAAAATACTTCACCAAAATAAAGCAACACAATTTATTTCACTTCCACTGTATGAGAGTCATCTCCTGGACATATACTACAGTATCTCCTCGGGATATATTGTTTACGTAATCCTTGAAAGTAAAATGTGTCCAAGTAAGAGTTATTTGCACCTTTCGTTGCAAGTGAATTTGATTTGATTTCACATGAATCAAAAGCAGAAGACATCTACGAATTTGTGACACATCAGCGGCTCAGGTTGCTAAGCTATTGACCTTGAGTGGTCTACCAGCGCTGTCTTTTGGGGGATCCCTCAGGGCTCAACGCTTGGCCCAATTGTATTCTCAATAGACAAGCTGCACTGCGACATCTATTTGCACCTTTATGATAGCCAAATGTATTTTTCTCTTTGGCTATTATTTTTTTTTGGTTTTTGAGATTGTTTAAGTTAGTTTTAGTTAGCGCAGATGTTTTCAACATGACCTTCACCGCAACTCATGATTCACTATTATTTGACATCAGCTCAATTTTGCAATTTTGACATTCCTATTTGCCACAATCATGGAATCTGTCATTCATACTTTCTTTTCAGCAGGTCTTTGTTATTGCACATTATATATATATATAAATATAGATAGATAGATAGATAGATAGATATATAGATAGATCTATCTAGAACACACACACACACACACACACATATAGAGGAATTTGTGTTTTTTTATGTTTGTAGTAAAATGAAAAATCTTGTGAACATAACATAAGTGAGAAAGAGTATCCTTTCAATGACCTTCATCCTTCTTTTTCATTTATGCCACTTAGGTTGGTTGATTTGGATGCCTGAATAGAGGTCTGTTTTATAAGTACTATAATTTCATATAAACATATTGTACATGCAGTATAACATAAAGTTAATTGTTGTTGAGTGACCTTTCGATCTGTACTTTGTGTCTATTTCAGCTAACAGATTAATGGACTAAACTACTAGCCATCAGCTGTCATATACAAAGACAGTGTACACTACATTTAATATCTGAACCAATGACAAAAGAATATATATAGGGATATGTTACTTCATTGGAATTGAATGTGACTGATGTTTTGTTTGGTGAAAAAGAAACCACAGAAATGCTCCACTTGCAGTGTGTGACAGGAATTGCCAGACACAGAGTGCGAGACGTGGAAAGAAAAAGATAGCACATCATTGATCTGTTATTTTAACTCATCGCAGATATTGCTAATAATAACGCGTCTCCATGATGTCAGTTCTAGGAAGCCACGTCCCTCAGAAGCAATATTTACATTACTCTAGGTGCTTGGGAGTGAAAGAAGTAGCCTGGGTAATGCTCGCGGTAGCGTTGTTGCCACACGGAAACAACCAGGGATAAACCAGAGATGAAAATATCATCTGACTGCATAGATTAGTCACACACTCCTGGAATTATCTCACTTATAGCATACACATGAGTGTATAAACACAGACCTTTACCACAAGAGGCTTAACATTCAAGTTTATTTCTCCCCTAGTTTTTAGAGGTGTTACCAGACTGATAATGGTGTGAAGCACTCCAATTTCAGCTGACTAGCTACCTATGAGCATGGAAATAAATAAAAAAAAGCTTAAATCCCAGACATAATGTAAACATCTGCTCTACTTCAGCTATAGCCTATAACACTCACCAAAAGTGCATATCTCAGTGACACCGTTATAACATCCAGAGCTGCAGCTGAGGTTTTATGAGAGCGAAGGTTTCCCCCTTTTGTGACGATCGCTGAAATTCATTAAGCCTCACTAATGTGAAATGTCGCTGCGACCCCGGGGCTTTCACTCAATCACTTCTCCAACGTGGAACGCGCGTTGCGTGGATTCCTCGAGGCAACGGGCGCTGATGTAATAATGTCCTTCTGCAATACGTTTAGCCAAGAAAACAAACTGAAGTGGTGCAGGAAATGGCAGCGGTGGGGTGACAGTAATTATGAGTGGCAGCGGACACATTCTGCCGCCCGCTCGGGTCTCCTCATGTTAAGACCCAGCTCCACTGTGAGTTCAGAAATCAGACCTGGCAACTTCACAGCAGCTCACCAGCATTACCTCACCGGCTCTCAGAAGTCCTCTCCAAGAAAATCTAATTTGTGTTTTAAGGTTGCTTTGCTCTCAAATGGCTGACCTGTATTCATTTTGGGAAGGGCTACATGATTACTCCAGGAATGTAATTTAATGTCTTATAATAGTATTAAAATGATCACTGTTGTCCTAGAACCTGCATCAGCTATTAAGTAATTCTGGACTATATTGTATTTCCTTCTGTATATTAGTATACACCTTGTGCTTCTGGGTTGATTACGAAAAATCTGAAGTGCAAATAAAGTAATATACAAATAAATGATCTTTTTCCCCAAAGTTTGTAGCTTGTATAAAAACGTGTCCTCACCGAGGCACAACTTGAGAACTACGAACACGGCAATAAAGTCGGACGTTGCCAGAAATAAGGTCAGACATCAGAGGGGTTGTAAACAGTTCAGCCAGTTTATCTAAACCGTTTTATTTGGCAGATAAGCCAAAGCCCTCATCTCACAGAATTGTGTATGTGCAAAAGTATGGTGAGTATGACAGATCAAAGTGGAACCAGGAAAGTCACTCTGTAAACTGTGATGTGAATGTTCATGACGGATCATTTGGATAGTAACTGTACAGCTCAGTTTGATTTTCTTTGTCCAAAGCCCGGTTAAACGGGTGTTTGTTCTGATTGTCCGCTACTGCTGCCAAGTTAGTTTTGAGTAATGTGTTTGAGATCCCAAATCTTAGCAACAAAATGACAAACTAAGTAAGGCTTAGAGCTGTTATAAATTGAGACTGCCCTTACATTTTAAGGGTTCATTTAAATACTGTTGGTGTAAAGGCCAAGAACAGTAGTATTACAGAAAGAGGAACAGAAAAGCCTTTATTGCCATCGTATGCATGATACAATGAAATTGCCAAACACCTACCACAGCGGTGCTTTTAAGAAGAATGAAATACAAACATACATAACACTCTACAACAGTGGTTCCCAAACTTTTTTGGCCGCGCACCCCTTCTACGTCTCAATCAGGCTGATGCACCCGCAGCCCCCGCAACAAGCTTTTTTATAGCCATATTAAAGGTGGCATGTTTAATCATGCTCAAATGACCAGAACACACATAAAATAATCAACAATGCGCTGTTGCATCTGAATTAAACTGAAATGCTAACATTTTCAATATAATGCAACAAAGTTACGCACAAGCTTCCACTTTTAAGAGCAAAGAGGCGGGATAACAGGCTCAGGCTCAGAGGCAGAAAGCAGATAAGTTGGGGGGAATGTCATAATATTTTCAACAGCGTTAAACAAAAATTGCAGCAACTTTAAATGACCATGGAGCTAACACAACCCGTCATCATAGCACAGCGGGCATGGCCACAAGCTAGGAGCGCATATAGAGCTCCGGTAGCGGACGTCACCCTGCTTTTGTGCCCCAGGATGCCAGAATAGTCGGGGACAAGGAAAGGGGAAATCGTTTTGTAGGATTCCCAAAGATCCTGCAAGACAGCACATTACTGTGATTACTGCAATAAAACGCTCAAGAAGCAGGCACGAGAAAACAGAGCGGTAGGATCCCTTAAGAAACGGATTTTGCTTGTGTAGCGATCACTTTATATCAAGTACAGAATCCAGCGTTTTCCAAGTCTAATGTCTTGTTTATTTAGCGTGTTTTTAACACACTGTCCAAAAGATTTCATAAAGGCAAGTTAGACTAATATTTATAACGTGGTTTACAAAGGGGTGTTGCTCATTCAGCATTAAATCTACTCACAATGAGAAAGAAATTCAGGATTAAACAGTTACTTGTTATTATAGTTGCGTTACTGTCATGAAATGCCTCCGAAAAATTCTTCATTGTATGCTTTCAGTGACTCTGAAAGTTACTCTGAAGTTCAGTGACTCTGAAAGAAAGTTAATGATCTAGTTATATATATCTGGATACTGCAGGTCAAGCACATTGTCTGCGCCGGCTGTTTCAATGCTGGAAATAGGCCCACCTGGGGCATGATAAGGGTCTGTGATATATAATCTGTTGAGTTTTGCCTTGTACCGGTCAATTTCTGTTTGTTTAAAGTGCGCAGTAAACTCTGACTTGTTGATGGTTATTATAGCATTTGCGTCATAACGATCTCATTAAGAGGTGTTTTGAATAAGGTTGAAGGGCATTGAAGGCCTAGGTAGAAAATGCACACCACACCACTGCCCACTATCTAGCTATCACTAGTTACATTACTTACTGTAATGTTTGCTTTCTCTTGTTAATGCCGTTGCCATGGCAACGCACGTCCCAGAATTTTTCCCGGATGCCAGCTTCTGGAGGAGCACAGAGGGGACAGCATGTTTGGTTGCTGACTCCAAAAATCAACAGTCTCGCTCAAGAATGGCTCGCTTGTGTTTAAATTGCAAGATCTGGTTGAAAGCTGTTTGTTGCAACCACACGTAATGTTGTAAGCACTTGTTGCACACTGGGAAGAAGGGTCAAAAGCTCAAGGGCTCGAGTGTAACAGATATTTAAATGAGAACAGTGGTGCACGCTCTCATAAAGTCATCCCAAAAGTCTACAGAATTTTTAGGTAGGCAACTTTTCATTGAACTAAAGGCTGTTTTGGCCTTGTGTTATCGGTGTCCACCATGGTCTACAATACAGATTAGGGAGTGCTTCAACAGGTGTTGGCTGTCTTTCTATGCCATTTTTTGCTCTCTATAGTGCAGACTAATAAGGACCTTTAAATGTAGTTTATGTGTTTATTGCAGCTTGCAGTTGCATTGTTGTTTGCCCGCCTATCACTGTGTCATTTGGAGCAAGAAGCCCCACCCTAAAAGTTTCCACCCAACCCACTATCCAACCGCCAAGTGACGAGCAGCTTCACAGGTCTGCTTTTTTACCGAAGTGCACATGGCCAATCTTTGTTTGGAATGACAGTAAGAAAAGCTAAAACACAGTCCTACACATTCTAGGTACAGAACCCAAATGCATTACAGGCACACAAAAAAAACAAAACAAGGGTGAAATAGTTTTTAGTTGTTGTATATTTTCTCAAACAGGAATCTTGAACTGATTATGACAAATGTCCAAGACAGGCTACCAAATACGTGTACCATAAAGCCATTTTTCAGCACATCAAGATGTCCAGTGACACATTCATGTGCACAACTATTAAGAGCCCTGTCCCCCGGAGTGGTACAGTACCGTAACATGTGCTACGACACCGCATTTTATGACAAAGTGTCCTTCATAAGTAGAGAAGCGGAGAAACACACCAGGACATTCCTCCACCCAAACATTAGACCGTGACATGCTACAGTCGCCCTGATGCGACTCCATGTAGCCACTTGACGAGGGCCATGTGTGGAAATTTTTCTTTTGGGACTAAATGTCTTCTTTTTTTTCCACGAGGTTATGAATAGATGTATATCTGGTAAAGGTTAAAAAAACAGAATTGATGGGTCTGCTTGTTTCCACAGAGGAGCGTTGTCTCTGAGATCTGAGCCTGTGCCGGCTTCATCAGACACACAAAGCGGAGCGGAGACTTGCAAGATACCGTTCTTGTTTAATAGGTGTCACATCATCTTCAAAACACTAGAAACAGACAGCCAAGTGTTTTTTTTTTTCTTTTTTTTTTTTTTCCAATCCCGAGGCTCCAGATCGATGTGTTCTGTGTACTTTCACCGTTTTGTAAAAGCAGCCAAAGTCTTTTGTTAAAGATGTGGCCTCAGAGTGTGGATGAGTCCCTGGCTGCTCGGTGTTTAGTGCATGCCTTCGCATATCCAGAAAGTTCAAGCTCATAGACTGCATCACTTACTTTGTTATATTTATTCAAGAGGAAATAATTCTGCATCTCCGAGTGTTTAGAGCGATCTAATGCAGATAAGTGCAGGAATTTCAAATGAATGATGTCATCTAAATTGAAGCCTGCTGTTTCAGTTGTATGTTGCTAATATAATAAATAGTTGTGCTTCGGACAGAGTTTGAAAAATATCTATTTGTGATGAGCGCAGATACGTGAGGACTAATATGGTGATTGTGTTTTGTCTAATTGGCAAGGCTCAAAGATTCGCAAACTGTAAAATATGTGCTTCTTTCACTCTGTTGTTTTACACTACTAAGCTTCAAAAATGTCCCTAGGCCTTGACAGAAACACCGCAGCGATAGGACAAAGACAAATGAGACTTATTTCTGGGCACTGAAGATTTGGGGTGTAAGAAAATTCCATGATTTCATGAAAGAAACTCATAAAAACAGAGTGCCTGACGTGCTGTCTCAAATGTTTAATGAGCTCTCGCTGTTCGGAAAATAAAAGAAGGGTTCTGACGCGTGTTACATCTTATCTCCCTCGCTTTTTTCCCTTTGTGATTTCTGTTGTATTTCCAAGACAAGCAAAGGCAGCGCCAGCGGTATTTGATGCAGCCTGGATGGACCCTCTTGGGAAGCAGCGCCCAAATTAAGCCCTCCGAGCCCCGAGGTGGCAGGAGTTTGGCCCGGGATGGAAAGGGAGGCAGACAAGGGAGGAGATGAGGAGGGAGAGAACAGAAGACAGGGAGGGAAGGAAAGACGAGACAAGAGCGATCAGATGAAGTGCTGAAATTAAGGGAGCGCTGTAATCTGGCCTTACGGAGTTGTGATAAAGTGTGGTGATGATATTTAGGATGTGAGAAAGAAATTCCCCTGTTGTATTTTATTAGTTTGAATGAATACATGCAAATGAAAGGAACCAGAGTTCTATGTTGTATCATTACAGTCATCATTTACATAAAAAAGGACCTCTTGAGATTACTTTATTGCTCTGAGAACCCCTTCAAGATTCTTTTGGAATGAGGTAAATATTAAAATATACTGAAAGATCCTAATGTGTTTTTTACTATTTAGTTTTTCATTATTTTTATGAGTTTGTTACGCATTGACTTGTGTCACCAATGTAGTCAGTGGTCAGTGGGCTTTAAACTGTAAAATGGAACTTTACTCAGAAAAAACACTGTTTGTTTGATAAGTCAAGTTCTATTTTAACCTTGAATATGTGAAAACATTGAACGTTGTTTATTATTGTAACCCTAGCAACAAAGGACCAATGTTCAATACCCATAAATGACTTTCATGTTTCTTATTGTGACAATGACAGCAAAGGTCTTCTGTTTTAATCCAAAACCTGATATTTCCCAAAACTTAAACAAGATGTTTTGTGCCAAAACCAGACCGGAGGTGATGAACGTATTTTATTTATCACTCTTCTATGAGTCATATTCAGACACCTGAAAGTCTATTCTGAAATAATACAACCAGAAGAGAATAGGGATATTTTATGAAGTTAAAACTCCGGATACAACGGGGAATAGCACTAGCGTATCATAACAAAATACTGGTGAAAAAATGAACAAGTTTCGCGGCAGATAATGCGTTATTTAGAGGCTGTCTTTTGGTGCCCCAGTCACTCCAGCTATATGGATATACGCAGCACTCCGCTGGAGCTAAATATCTTCCGAAGGACTAAAAATGACACCAAAGTTATATGGGTGATTAAACGATTGTATGTCAGAAATAAGGTCCAGGTTGTAAAAAACGGTAGTTCCCCTTTAAGGACACCCTAATATGGTGATTCTGTCTTTTTGGAGCAGCCACTTGGTCCATGCTAAATTGATTTTTAGCAACAAGTGAACATCCCCACATGGATTCGATTTTGTATGTAACTAAAGCACCTCTAAACTTTTCATTGAGGTCTATCAAAACATAATAAAAATATACAGTTTCTGTCTAACATATATGTAGGCATGTGTGCATGCTGATAGTAAGTAGGCACTTAATTGCTGATGCAGCCTAAAAGAACAGACCTGCAATAAATCCTCCTTCATGAAAAGTCACACTTTAGAGAGAAATTAACGTTGTCTGCAGCACAGCCTCACCGATGTGAATAGGGTGGACAAAATAATGGAAACACCCGTGAGTTGTTAAAATGGTCGCATACTTGAACTCCGTTGAAGCATTTTCAACTAAACGAAGGGTGGACGTGTTGCTGAACGGCTGTATTAGAAGTCATTCGCTTTAGTTAGGAAACTGAATGTACTGTATATAATTAGGAGATGGTGATAAAATCAACAATTAGTTAAAGCTACAAAATATAAAAATAAAACATTTAATTCTACATATCAGTAGTGAGTTCATGAGTAGTTAAGTGCATAAATCTCTTTTTTTGTGATTTAGGTGGTCTGACTCTTTAAGTGTGTCCAAGGACGATGTTCCAAATACAGTTAGATGTGACTTGAGAGTAAACATGTGGAACACTACTGACAAATATGTCAGTTCCCTCAACTGCATGTACGTTTGATAACTTAATGAAGTTGGAATATGTTACAAATGGACTGGAATAATAAAAAAAAATCTTCTTTAAAAAAGCTATGCAGATCTTTACGTAACCTTTCACTTGTTTCACTTTATAGACTTTACAGTTTTGGTCCTGAGTTTCTAAGAAAGGTCGACATGAAATGATTACAATACTGATGATAACAATAATAATAATAATTAAAACATTATACAAATCTAATTCTTGTGCTTGTTCACAGGTTTGCACATGAAACAAACAACTCATATAAAACTGAACATCAGCCAACAATCAAACAAGTAGTAGTACAGATATATATTTGTTTTTTTGTTTTTTATTATTTAGGTTTTTTTCTTTGGTGTTTTCCATTGGTACAAATGAAGGTGTTTCAATCAGTGTGCCTTACAGATCCAGATCAGTGACCCAGCCCAAGCTCTCTAAGAAGACGAGGAAAAACTCCCCCTTAACCTCAGAGTGACCCAGGGGTCAGGGGAAGAAACCTCGGGAAAGGCAATTCAAAGAGAGATCCCCTCTCCACGGACGGCTGGGTGTGTGTGTGTGGTAGAGAGTACTTGGATATTGGTGGTTCCTGTTTGCACCAGGGACGTGAGGATGTTTTGGTGTCCCTTTCCAAGTGTGATATCAAGTTTTAACCCTCAAACATCTCTCTTCAAAGAGATATTTGGGGGGGAGATGAAGAGGGAGAGGGAGAGAGTGAGAGAGAGGGGGGGGAGAGGGAGATGTGGAGGGGGGGAGAGAGAGAGAGAGAGAGAGAGGGAGGGGGAGGAGGGAGAGAGAGAGGGGGAGAGGGAGAGGTGGAGGGGGGAGGGGGAGAGAGAGAGGGAGAGAGAGAGAGGGGGAGAGGGAGAGGGGGAGGGAGAGAGAGAGAGAGAAAGAGAGGGAGGGGGAGCAGGGGAGAGAGGGAGGGAAAGAGGGAGAGGGAGAGGGAGAGAGAGAAGGGGAGAGGGAGAGGGAAAGAGAAATCATAGTTTGTAAGGTTTCCAGTTTACATCGAGGAAGTGAGAGTGTGTACGTCTCACCCTCACTTCCAAAATGTGAAATCAATTCTTGACCTCAAACATCTCTCTTCAAAGAGATGTTTGAGGATCGAGACTTGATTTCAACTGGTAAATCTCACAAATATACGAGACAGAGACAGAGAAATCATATGTTTGTGAGTTTACATCTAGGAAGTGAGAGTGTGGACGTCTCACCCTCACTTCCAAAATGGGAAATCAAGTCTTGACCCCAAACATCTCTCTTCAAAGAGATGTTTGAGGATCGAGACTTGATTTCAACTGGTAAATCTCACAAATATACGAGAGACAGAGACAGACAGAGAGAGACAGAGAGAGACAGAGACAGAGAGACAGACAGAGACAGACACAGACACAGACACAAAGACAGACAGACACAGACACAGACACAGAGACAGAGAGACAGAGACAGACACAGAGACAGACAGAGAGACAGACAGAGACAGAGAGAGAGACAGAGAAATCGTATGTTTGTGAGGTTTCCAGTTTACATCTAGGAAGTGAGAGTGTGGACGTCTCACCCTCACTTCCAAAATGGGAAATCAAGTCTTGACCCCAAACGTCTCTCTTCAAAGAGATGTTTGAGGATCGAGACTTGATTTCAACTGGTAAGTCTCACAAATATACAAGAGACAGAGACAGAGAAATCGTATGTTTGTGAGTTTACATCTCGGAAGTGAGAGTGTGGACGTCTCACCCTCACTTCCAAAATGGGAAATCAAGTCTTGACCCCAAACGTCTCTCTTCAAAGAGACGTTTGACGATTGAGACTTGATTTCAACTGGTAAATCTCACAAATATACGAGAGACAGAGACAGAGAAATCGTATGTTTGTGAGTTTACATCTCGGAAGTGAGAGTGTGGACGTCTCACCCTCACTTCCAAAATGGGAAATCAAGTCTTGACCCCAAACGTCTCTCTTCAAAGAGATGTTTGAGGATCGAGACTTGATTTCAACTGGTAAATCTCACAAATATACGAGAGACAGAGACAGAGAGAGACAGAGACAGACAGAGACAGAGACATACACAGAGATAGAGACAGAGACAGAGAGACAGAGACAGAGAGACCGACAGAGAGACAGACAGAGAGACAGAGAGAGGGAAACAGAGAAATTGTATGTTTGTGAGGTTTCCAGTTTACATCTAGGAAGTGAGAGTGTGTACGTCTCACCCTCACTTCCAAAATGTGAAATCAAGTCTTGACCCCAAACGTCTCTCTTCAAAGAGATGTTTGAGGATCGAGACTTGATTTCAACTGGTAAATCTCACAAATATACGAGACAGAGACAGACACAGAGAGAGACAGACAGAGAGAGACAGAGACAGAGCGAGACAGAGAGAGACAGAGAGAAAGACAGAGAGAGAGACAGACAGAGAGAGATTGTCTGTGAAGTAAATGGGTGAGTGTCTATCTGGGCTCTAGTTCTAGTTAAAGGTATAGAACATCAAAGCCACTTAGATCAAAGCCACGTATGACATCACTTGTGATGTCATGAGGTAACTCCATTCTATCACATGATCTTGTTGTTTCTATGGATACCAGTTTGTTTATGTTTGAATATACTGACAACTACATGATTAGTAATTTTACTCACGAATACAAATATAATGTCCAATAAAATCCCCTTTAATCTGTCTAAAATATGATGACGATTAGGCTGACATGGCCATCACTGCAGAAACCCTGCCTGAATAATTTGATTGACTCGGCATATCTTTGCTGGAGCATATTCAGTTCCCAACAGAGAATGCCAAGCACCTCAGTTCTTAGTGCTTTACTCTAATTCATATCAGAAAACGCCCAATAGTAAGGGCAGTGGCCTTGTATACTACAACAAACCACTGCAATTTGGTGACATTATGTAGAAATGAAAGAGAATAAGACACTTACAAGCAGCTAAAAGAAAATAAGTCTTACTTAACTGTACTGAATGTAGTCCAGTTAATAAAAATATTTATTTATGAGTATGAGCAGTGGTGTCACCTGTCCAGAAAAGTTCAGAGCATGGCACATAATCAGTGCAATTAATGCTGTAGGTGCAGAATAATTTTTTTTTCTGAAAAAATGGATGCCAAACAAGCAACTGTCTGTTTCTAGGCAAGCTATTTCAGCCTCAGCAAGAGACCAGGACCCAAACTACAAACATGGATGAGCCCATGGAGCCATCAGCCTTTCAGGGGTGCAGACAGATATTCCACAGGACACCCACAACATATCGTAGACTTCCACGTACATATTTTAGTTTTGTTTAATTCAAGTATATGAATAAATGGAACAAAAACTCAAAATCGTATCAATCATCTTCATTTTATCTATCCGATTCATCAAGATCATGCACCTGAGATAATCTGAGTCAGACTGGGAGCCATTGAAGGACTGATATGATCCCTTTACCTGGTTCTGGTTAAAAGCCTGGCAGCTGAATTGTATACAGTCTGAGGTTGAGAGACTGATTTATTGCTCAGACAAGTAGTCAGACAGGTCTGACAAAATAAAAGCCTCTAAAATAGTCGCTGTGCCATTAAAGGATAAAATGGGACGGATCTTGGAAAGGTTTCTGAGATGGTAAAAGGAAAAAAGAAAGAAAATGGATTGGACTATCTCAGTTATGTGGGACTCAAACCGTACCTTGGTGTCAAACCAGACACCCATTTCTTTGGTAGAAAGTAGCTCTAATTCTGTGCTATTGTTAGCAGGATTTACTGAACACTTAAAGGTGAACTACCGTTTTTTTACAACCTGGACCTTATTTCTGGCATACAATAAGATCGTTTACTCACCCATATAACTTTGGTGTCATTTTTAGTCCTTCGGAAGTTACTTAGCTCCTGCGGAGTGCCGCGTATATCCATATAGTGGGAGTGATTGGGGCACCGAAACGCAGCCTCTAAATAACACATTATCTGCCGTGAAACTTGTTCATTTCACCAATATTTTGTTATGATATGCTAGTGCTATTCCCCGTTGAGTCCGGATTTGTTCCCCATTGTGGGACAAATAAAGGTTTTCTTATTCTTATTCTTATTATTCTTATCTACTCGCGGACGTGCAGCGGCTTGTTGTTCTTTGGCCAGCTGTTCCTCTCTCTGCCTCCGCATCCTCCTTTCAACGAGCTCCTCACCCGTATACTCTGGCTCAAAACGGTAAGGATGTCCATCATGAACAAAGTCGTTGTCCACAACCTCAGAATCAGAAAAATATTCAGCCATGTTGCAAAAAAACTAGCAGTAGCAAATTACAGGTAAACAAGTCGACCGTCGTGGGTGCGTACGGCGCTCAGAGATGACATCATCCAGGTCAGAAGTTCTACAAACCCTGGATGATGATAACAGGTAACTCCGGACTCAACGGGAAATAGCACTAGCGTATCAAAACAAAATATTGGTGAAATGAACGAGTTTCGCGGCAGATGATGCGTTAGTTAGAGGATGCGTTTCAGTGCCCCAGTCACTCCCACTATATGGATATACACGGCGCTCCACTGGAGCTAATATCTTCCGAAGGAAGTTATATGGATGAGTAAACGATCGTATTATATGCCAGAAATAAGGTCCAGGTTGTAAAAAATGGTAGTTCCCCTTTAAAGCAATAAAACATACACTCCGGCAGTTCCTATTACATTTCAGTCAAGCTATATCGGCTGAGAAGAATACGGCAAAATCACCGTACAACAGCTGCAACCAAAATTATGTTGCTATACAATATTATAAACATGAATTCTCATGAAGCGGAGAGATGCAGAATTAGAGAAACTTACTGTAAAGCCACTAAACCCAATTAAATATGTGTTCTAATATGTACATAAAAACTGGGGTCGAAATGGTAAAGTGTTCTTTCTTCTTTTACAAACAAGTATTTGCTACTAACTGCATTCCACTATCATAAATATCTTATCCTGTGCAATAATAAATGTGAAGCTTCAAGTCTGAGCTAACTGGCTTTATGTATAGAGAAAAGACACCTAAAACAGTATTTGCACTTTAATATTTTGATTTTGCTTTACTTGTTACCTCTGAAAAAATCTATGTTCAGGAGAGAAATGTTGTACGTCAAACATGATAAATGATGAGTCCAGTCTTTTTGGCTCACCTAGTTGTGTCTCTTTGTTTTAAGTATTTTTGTACCCTCTGAACTTCCAAGAAAGTGTTATTAAATGGCTTTTTTGAGGCCAAATGAGGTAAAACAAAAAGTTAAAGACTCTAACCCTAACCCTTGTAAAAATCCCAAAAACTTGGAAACAAATGTGTACTTTTTTTTTTCTTTAATTTCCTTTCAGTAGTCTCACAATCATTGATATATATCTTGTTTGGAGGCGCCCAACCTCATAGGTTGGGAACAACTGGCCTAAACAAGCTCCACAGTGACCAGATCCAACACAACATATTGGCACATCAGTATTAACAATTAAATGAATTAAATCAGTCTATACATATATGTGGACTTTAAAATAAGGACTTTTACTTGTATAGTTGTAATTTTAGTACTCGTAGTTCTGCTTTAGTATGAATACTTTTTTCCACCACCGATTACTTTAAGCAGCCACATCTTTTCCCCTAGTATACACTATTGTACCACACCATGACAGATGCAAATAAGTAACAACAGGTTGAGTTTATTTGGGAGATCACTGATTACTCTCAGCAGGCTTTCATTCTTTCCAAGGCAGATATCAGATGTGCTGCTGAATAGGAACAGTGATGATCTCAGTGTGAACAGCGCTCCTGAAGAAATCATCACCATGTATCATTTTTCACCAGCTGAACGTCACTGGTATAAACTAGTAAATATTTACAGTGCTGCACTCTTTCTGTTCCAGTTGAGAGGTTTAAAAGCTAGGTTGAATAAAGGTTACTATTTTTGAAGATTTTATTATAATTTGATTATGTTCTAATCAGTGTTACTTACAAATATGACACAAGAACAACACAGGAAAATAGACAAATTATTATTGCCTGGAAAAAAGTCATATTACAACAGCCTTACTGGAAGAAGTTAAATCTAAGCTTTCCTGTTGGATTTATCCCATTTGAAGCCGGTGGGCATATTAAGCCACACTAAGCACTTCTCCTCTGTGTGTGTGTGTGTGTGTCATGTGAAGGCCCTCTGTGTTTACAGGGCCAGTGAGCAGCGATCCACAGCATAACCATGGACACTGGTGCGGGGTCACATCGGTGCTGCACCATCCCCAGCAGGAAACAAACACTGGGGTGTCACGCTGAAACCTCAGCTTTCTAATTGGCTGCTAATTAGCAAACGAGTCTGACCTGCAGGTTTTTCTTCAGCAGCAACAACCCTGAGCCTTTCAATTGTGTCTAATCACCAAAGTCCATGAGCAGTTTGGTAAATTTAGGAGACTCAGGGGAAATATCAGACTACTAAAAATAAAAACTACAGGTTTACAGCAACATAACATAAAGTATGTGTTCCTGTTGACCAGTATTTGCCTGTGTTATATTTGGGATGCAGCTTTTCAACAACTGTGTTACTGGATGTACTGTCCCCTGTCTGAGGCCAAACTTAGAAGTAGCAACGTGCACAAAATTCCATGTGGAAGAACGTTGTGTATAGCAATCTAGCGCTGAGATTCCTCCGAGCCGAGCCAGTGATAGAAAGAGGAAAACGGTGTTATGTGTGTTCACATAAAAGACAGCAAAATCTGTCTACAGCACGTTCAAATCAAAGGAGATATTTGTGCCTGTAAGGTGTGAGGGCCGACGAGAGAGTGTTGGACGATATGCTCATCCATCTTTGCTGTGCTCCACACAAAAAAAGACAAATCACCTGTTGTCACCTTATATTTCACTTTCCCCCAAAGAAAAACTCTGGATGTCCGCGGTGCAGAGCACTACACATACAGAAATGGGGCTGCGTAACGTGCTGAGCGTGTTGCCTGTCTGGCCCGGACTGCATCTCTGCACCACTTCTCATGTTCAGATTGTCATCCAAAGGCTGTCAGAGCACTTGTTTACTTTAGCGTGAACCGGTTTGATTTCTGCATTTTTGAAAGTTCAACTTCTAAATACATTCTGCTTTGTGGCATTACAGCAGTGGGAAGAGGAGAAAGGAATTGTTGTTGTTGTACACTTGTGTCATTTGGCGTAGATAAGAATCTGTATTAATCAGGACGTCTAAACATAAATGATGATCCTTTAAAGGAAGAAAATGAAGCTGTACGAAGCTCGGCTCCGCCCTGATTACTTAGAATTTGTAGCTGAGATTAATGACAAAGTCATGAGGTCCTCAGCTGGCTTTGCAATGCCACCAAAGCCATCAAAATGGGGTTTTCCACAATGGATAACCTGTGAATTTCATGTCATTATCAGCTCTAATAACTAACTTTCAGACTAATTACAGGATGTGTCATTATACACTGTTCAGCCACAACATTAAAACCACTGACAGGAGAAGTAAATAACATTGATCATCTTGTAACAGTTCAATGTTCTGCTGGGAAACTTTTGGACCTGGTATTCATGTGGATATTATTTAGATCCTTTTAAGGCCCACTTTTGTTATTTGACAAAACTTGAAGGAGGATTGCTATGTGTTATTCTGTTACAACGATGAGTCAGATCTTCGTTTTCTTTTTGATAAAAAAAAACGTGCTCCAACGACGTCCTCTTAATTTTGGTCAAAAAACTGGTGGTAGGAAACAAGAAACAAACACACAGCTTGTGGGTTACGAATAATGTTTTTGTTGACACCTCCATCCACCCCAACCTCCTCCCTTGATAACAATGTTCTTGCCATAATAAATAAACTAAATTCAGTGCAGGGTTACCACAGAGTTAACTTTGAGATTTTTAACTTCACAATCCTACCAGCTTGTCTCAAAAAATAGTAATACTTTACAACTATAACTCTTAATGGTAATCAGTTACATTAAGATCAATTACTTTTCTGCCACATCTTGGATCCAGGCTAGTAATGAAAACACATTTAGCTTATAGGTGTTTAGCATCTCCCAGCAATGTGTAGTCACATACAGCCTATGAGAAACGAAGGGGAGTAGAGCAACACTTTACAATATTCACCCTGAAGTAATTATTAATGACAGAGTTTTTACAAGTTCAGGAATGACTTATGAAGAAAAGTATTTGAATTCTTTTTTACACAACTTTACGAACTAATCATTACCAATGTGACAGGGTGTCTGCTAATGTATTGCCAAAAAACACAGACGGAGAATTGCATTTAAATTTGTCCAAACAGAATGGCTAAAATGCTTAATGCAGTTAACTGTATTCCATCATGCACTGTCAGGCTTTCATGAAACAAGAATTCAAAATGCAGGTTTCAAACAAAACTCCACATACTGTAACTAATTTGAAAGCTCTTAAGTTTGGTCATGCACCAATGCAATTTCTCTAAGCATAATCTAAGAGTCCAAAGCCTTTCATATTAGAAAAATGATAGATTTTCTGAGCATGAAATTTATTTAAGGTGTTGAGACTTTTTAAGGATATGCAGGTGCTTTGTTTGGATAAGACAGCAAAAGTTGTAATGATGAGATGATCAGCGTTGACACTGCTGGATTATTGCCAAAACATATTCACACAGTACATTTACAAAACAGTCCCTGACTGTATATGTTACTTGGTTTCCACATAATATCTACTCCAATCAGGCATAACATTATGACATTTTGGACCTGGCATTCATGTGGATGTTACTTAGACATGTAGCACCCACCTAGACCAGACCAGGCACCCCCACCCCACAGCAATGACACTCCTTGGTGGCAGCAGCCATCCCCAGCAGGATGCAGCCTGACACAGACATACACACAAAAACACTTTAAGAACAACTCAGAAAAACATGAAGAAACTGATCAAGTATCTGTGGGATGATCCACAGAGGCCCCTCCCCTCAACCCATAGGACCCAAAGGCCCCCACTAACAACATTCTGTTGCCAGACACCACAGGACACCCTCAGAAGGCCCATGTCCATTCTCTGATGAGTCACAACTGTTTTGGAGGCACAAGGGAGACCTACACTATATTAGGAAGGTGGTCATAATGTTATGCCTGATTGGTGTATTATTACCAACGAAAACCGTGTTAACATTTTCTCACGTGCTCAGATTATTTAAAAAGTCAAAAGTGACTTGAAGCCTGGGATGCAACACATTTACATTTAGCATTATAACACTTATTTAAAACCAGAATCTTTCCCTAATTTCCAACAACGTGCCTTTGAGACTGACAGGTTGAGATAACAACCTAACCACGAGCAGGCCGCATGTTGTGAATCCCAGCCTGACCCTCCACCCTATAAAGAAGAACACTATTCCCTTCAAAATGTATTTGGCAAAACAAAATTAGCAACATAGTGTATGAATGTAAGCTTGGGGAAGCAGGAGACAAAACACACCAGAAACATTCAAAGTTTTGACAGTTCAAAATTTCTGGGCCAACTCGGACAATTAAATAAAGTTTGTAACTTTAAAACTTTGTCCGGTATTCCAATATTTCCGTTTCAACAGCGTGTGAGAATAGTCTTGTAGTTCACTGTACTGTATGTTCACAGCTGATCAAAACATGACAACTATTGTAATAACATAAAGCTCCATCCAGAGCCGCCATGTCTTGCTCCATGTTCTGGGACAGTGGAAGCGAAAAGCAACAGTCGTGTCTTTGAT
The DNA here is from genome assembly GCF_963514085.1 of Chelon labrosus. NCBI lineage: Eukaryota > Metazoa > Chordata > Actinopteri > Mugiliformes > Mugilidae > Chelon > Chelon labrosus. Next base: position 22,077,452 of record NC_140352.1, read on the forward strand.
TAATGCGCCGTTACAGTGTTTATTTTCTCGATTTCTGCATCACCCCACTTCATGTGAGGCTCTTTTTTTTTTTTTTCAACCAAGTGTGCAATCATAACGTTGATGCTGGATTCAATGTGTAGCTCGGACACAACTGAATCACTCTTTATCAGTTCACAGATCAGCAGCAAATTAAAGCTGCTGCCTGATGGAGCACCCTCAACATCTGTAAATGGCTCAGTAATTGCTCCATCCTGCTGCTACGACTCCTGTCCCGTGACTGCTCTCGCACCTGTCAATCAACCTTTATCTTGGCGCTAGCTAGCATTAAAAATATTGTTTTAGAAAAGAATTACAAAAACAAATGCTGGTAAATAAAGTGATCGAACTGATACAAACGATAATGACTTGGAAATGTTAATGATTATTGAGGTTTGTTGCTCAGTCCCGGAGCATTCACGATTAAATTCGAGATTAAAAGTTGTTTTGAAAGAAAACTGTATAGTGCTGAACAAATGTATATTTATTGTGACAAACAACTTTTTGCAATGTGTTTATTTGAGATGCGGTTAAATAAAACTGATCCAGCTGTTCAGAAAACAAAGAGTCATTCTGCAATCGGACGACTCAACTCGACTCTAGAGCGCTTTTTATGTGCAACTGAGCTAATGCGACCAAGCAATTTCCCTTGTGGATCGATAAAGTCGAAGCGCAGAGGGCAATGCTAGCTTGTATTAAAAAGACTACTTTGTTAAAGTCACTGAACTGCTGTGGTAACAGAAAACAACGGAAATGATTGGAGTCTGGTCGACTGTTGGTAGGAAACAAGAAACAAATGGCCGGCTTCTGGGTTAAAAAAAAATTGGCAACCCATCCATCCACCCCAACCTCCTCCCTTTATAAGAGTGTTCCCGCCGTTTCTCACCGAACTCATTACTTGTTCTTGTTACCAGAAAATATTTCAGACTTTGTGAGATAGATTTAGGGCTTCCTAATATATACTGACAGTATATTTGAGGAAACAAATGAATATTTGTTAACAGTCTTTGATAGCCTGAATATACTCTGCAGTAACGCTGTTATTTGAAGGCTTCAGCTGAGCATTTGGGGTTAATTGATTAAAAAAATCAACTTGCCATTGCTTGGTAATATTCATTTACTGATTTTAGATATAAACACAACCGCTAACGTACAAAAGCAGGAGGGCAAAATGACGAGAGAAAAGGGAGCTCATGCACAGCATACACAGGGTAAATGATGTGTGTTTATTACCATTATGCAAGCCGTAGTGCACGACTGCTGTCCCCTTTATTGCGGCTCATCGTGTGACATTTGTGTTTTGCCTGCTGCCTGTGTAATCCCAGATTTCCTATGGCACAGCTCTCAGCTTAGCAGAGGGCTTGACTAATAGCTTTCTTTTCAAATGATCGCTTTGCTACGCGACTTCAGAAGAAGGCAGGGAGCGTGAAATTCAATTATGGCGCACACGCTCCGCAGCCCCATCCAGAGCTGTCCGCTTTAATCCCTCCTTTGGCCTCAAGGATTCTCAGCCTCTTTTAGATGGACCTCTTCTACATATTCTTTCTTTGTGTTGGCCCTCTGTGTGCCCGTACAGCTTGTATTTTCCGTCTTGCTTTGGTCTTACTGCGGCCTGTCTCAGACCATGGGTTCCACCTTCCCTGACCCTTTGGTTAGTACATCGTTCTTGCTGACCTTCCCTCTTCCCTACTAATCCCTCTTTTATTGTTGCATTGTTAAATAAAAACGAGAATGAATCAGTGATCTCTGCAAATGACAAAATTTAACCTAGTCCCTGTTCTTTTAAGGGCTATGAAAATGATTACTTGTCTGTTACAAGCAAAAAAAAAAAAGCAGGCCTGACCTTATACACCCTCAAAACATTGTAAGATGGAGGTCAGGGTGGACGGATGTGTCAACAAACACTGGACTTTGACATGGGAGACTGCTTTGTTTGTTTCCTGTGGTCAAAATTGCATCCCTGTTCATTCGCCTCTTATCCAAGAAGTTATTCTTTCACCCATGACGTCTAAACTTCCCCAATCTAAATGATTTGGTTGTTTTTAACTCAAACTGCAATCTTTCCCAAAACCTCAGTTTTAGGAGCACCTTGGGCTTAGGTCTTAGCAAGCTTAATGTGATATGACCAACAGAAAAAAAAAAAAACGTAGGTTCGATGGAAATAGTTTTGAAATATTTGGCTCAGTTTGAAACAATGCCTTTAGATAAAAGAAATGATTAAGAACTGTCTTATCTGAGACTGATATCTAGGGTCAGGGGTCTTATTTGACTGGGTGTGTGGTGTCATGTGAATGTTAGAAAATATCTCCAAACTAATTTAAATAAAACATTCCAGTGTAAGGAAATTCTACATCTACAAATAGCATCTACAAATGACATCTACAAATAGCATCTCCCTAAATTCTAAAACTTCAAATAGCATCTACAAATAGCATCCAGAAATGACGACTTCTAGATGCTATTTATCAACTGACATTTTATCCTTTAAAACAAATACAGCTCAGGGGAAGACGGTGTCATGACCTGGCTCGTAAGCCATGACAAAAAATGGAGAGACACAAGTTAAACGTAAAGGTTAACAAATTTATTTACATAAAGTTAGCAACCAACCCATGAGAACGAAATGTGGTTTGAGTGGGAGTATCAGCATGTCTGTCAATAGGTGCATGATAGTGTATGTGTATGTGTTGGAAGGTGCGAAAATAAAGTAACTAGGCCAAAGCCAACAAAACAAAAACGCGACGCCGGAGGGATCAAGGTCGAGAGGCCAGCCCGTGAGAGGCCAGCCCGTGAGAGGCCAGCCCGTGTGACTGCCAGATCTTAAAGGATCAGGGAGACCGGACAGGTGCTCCCAGTTACCCAAACTGAGACCTGCCCGCTAAGGTACCTGCAGAAAACAGACAAGCAACAAAACAAGGGAGGAAAACACAGAACAGGCCCTACAGCAACAGACGGCCGTAACAACAGCTCGATGAACAAAGAGAATCTGAATGACATCTAGAGTCAGAAAGAACCTGCATGGGAGGCATGCCAAGAAAAAGACTGTTCAAGGCTGTTCAAAAAGTACATTAGAGTAGGACTACAGTTTGCCATTGAACATACAGTAGCAAAAAACGGACCTTTTGAAACAATTCCCTCTGGAGAAATGAACCAAACCTAGAGCTGTTTGGCCAAAGTGACAGTTAACTGGTTTGCTGACTAACCAACTGTGAAAGATTATGGTGCAAATGTAATGGTTTGGGGCTGTTTGCTACCTCAGGGACTGGACAGCTTAACTTTATGGATTCAGCTATAAATTCTGCATTATATCAAAAACTGCTTGATAATAGCTTAGACAAACTAATCATGGAGTCAGGTGGAGAATTATACATAACACCTGCAAGAAGCTATTTCTGCTAAAGGCAGCAAAGAAGATCATACCTTGTTCAAGTATGTGAGAAAAAAAAAAGGCCAACTCTGTCAATGGAATGCACTTAATTTTTCATATGACTATCTATTGGCTGACAGAGATGACTCGGGCTCTGAAGCTACAGTGGAAGCCTTACAAAACACACCATTTGTGTTTAGTGTGTGTTTTGGTTCCGGCCTTTACTCTAGACAGATTTTCACTGGAAACATTACTAATGAATCTATGGATGAATTTGTCCATCCTACATAAGAACCTCTCAGAATTTGTTAACCAAATTCAATTCTAGGTATGTTCTTGATGTATATAAAGTCGGAGTCTTGACAGTGAGAAAGAGATTAAACTGCAGCAAAGGACAACAAGGGAATTCACACCTAAAAGGCTTTGACAGGAGCGATGATCTATTCAAATTATGCAACACTCGATCAATATTTTATTAGTGTACAACAGACTGAATGGCACCATGTCCTGTAATCAGGACTATGCACTGGCTACGCTCATGGCCTTCTTTTATCAACATGTAGAAAGAACGATGTTCTTGACTTTGGATAGTTGTGTCATTCGTGTAGTCAAAACAAGAATCATGTGAACAAAAATGAAAGGAATGTTTTGACAGTGTGTTCGACTCATCTATTGTGAACTACAAATGTTAGCATGCTTGGCTAGCAGAGTTCCTTTTTTCTCTGAAACGACTAATAATTTAGTTCAGCCTTTTCCATTAACGTGGCAATAGACGAGAAAAGATTTTGATAAAGTGTCTTTAGTTTTTTTTTTTTTTCAGTAAAATGGATAGAATTTGACAAAATCTGATCCAATTCATGTTTAAGAATGCTAAAACTTAATCAATATCAGTTGCCAAAATTAACACTGCGTGCCAGTCATCTGTAGCAGTGAAATTCCAAATGCAACATTCACATCTAATCGTCTCATTTTTCTCGCCCTCCTCTTGGCCTAATAATCATTCCGTTTCTGGAGTAAAACCATGCGTCAAGGTCAGCCCCAAACAACCACGACAAAACTTGCGTCTGTGGGGTGGGCCAATTCCAGACACACTTAGCAGTGGGGATCGCCAAGAAATGCAGGGGAGGTTTCCTGCCCCGGATCCTGGGCTGGGAACACAGTATCCCATATCCCTCTCCCATCCCCAGACCCCCTAGAGGACGAAAGACAGAGGGGGTGAATCACGTTGTGTTCCTGTGCTCAAAATACCTCTACTTAGCTCTGCTGGCTCCACTCCTGAACCTCTTCTTCTTCTTCTGTCGCTATGTGACCTTCTGGCTCCGTCTCTTGGTCAATGCCTTGGACTTTCACTTCCTTCTCACTTCGCTTTTTATTTCTGCCTCATCCTCACTCCCTCCTGCGAGTCCACATCTTGTCCTTATTTCAGCGTGTGGTTTGTGTGCATGAGTCTCAGATGTCGACTAGAAGCAGAGCTGTGGCCTGGCCTGTGGTCAGGCATAGATTCAATGATTTGCATAGCATAATGACATAATACTGCAAATTTTTCAATGGTAATAATGCTCCCTAGACTGATTTTAATTTTGATATATGTCACAGTCTGGTGCCGTTAGACTGCAACATTCAGCAAAGCCAAGGAACAGAAACAGCATGAGGCAGGCTCTTGACACTTAGTCTGTTTTGTTATTCTTTCATTGAAATAGCATGACAAACAACATACATCATAGATTACGAGCTTCACTGAGCCACTTCACACAAATATGAAAGGGCATAAAAAGTATTGCATTGCTCTATGGCTGATGACTATTCCCTTATCAGATTCATAAAAGTATGGGAAATCCCATGCTTTTTTCCTCAAAAATGCGCGATCGTGTCATGAGGGCCAAGAGGCTAGGGACCCACAAATTACTTCTGTAAGCATCAGACTTGTAAATCCAACATGATGTCCAGCGGCTCCTCGTGAACTTTCACACTGTCTGTTTACTTGGCTGTAGCAGCCTCGGGCCCATCCAATTATCTCGCTTAAGACTATGTGACAGCTAGTAATCACTTTTTAAAAGCTGCGCAAAATGCTTCTGGGCTGATGCCAAACTGAGGGGGCTCCCAGGAGCTGCTGGTGTGGGGGCGGAAGACAGCAGATGGAAATAGTGGCCCAGACCGCGGGGAAAGCCCCTGTAAATTCTGGGACAGTGACCGCAGGCCTGCCTGATGGACAAACATCTGTAGTAGCGGCGGTTGTTTGTAGGAGTGACGTTCAGTGATGGGCCTTTTGGCAGCACAGTGCGACGTATTTTGTTTGGTACTGTTTGTGGCCCAGCAGATGGGAAACAAGCTGAATCCATGTTCTCGAGAGGTCCTAGGGGAGCGGAGGACCACAGGGAGGAGATTCAGCCAAAATGCCATGTCGGCTTGGCATGACTGCGCCGACAACAATCCACACAATACTACTCCTGCTCAGGGGAATGACTTTGCCTCCAGCAAAGGTCAATGAAAGGCAAAATGTTGACATCAGTGCCATAGCTCACATAGTTACATAAGGTCACAGTAGCACATGCTGACCAACAGTACAAATAAACAACAGTAAACACAGAGTGTCCATCACACGGATGGACTATTTTAACTGCAATTTTTTACATTTCGCACGCACATTTGTTGATATTCATCAGCAACTTTGACAAATTGAAATGCTTCATTAACAAATGAATCTCATATCATCACCCAGATAATGCAACTATATGACACAATAACCTTACTAAACTGTAACATTAGTCTGGTTTACCTCTAATGGGTCATTAGAGCACCATTCACTGGAGAAAGAAGACAGGTTCCTCTAACTACAGGTAAGTTCCTGATGGGTTAACCCAGGGGTGTCAAACTCATTTTACTTCAGGGGCCACATACAGCCCAATCTGAACTCAAATGGGCTGGACCAGTAACACAATAAATAACCAACATATAACGACAACTGCATTTGTTTTAGTGCAAAGAAGAATGAGTAAATCTACGTTTCATAAACTTTCCTTTAAAAATAATCGAATTTCTTAAGGAAATAAGTGCAATTTGGGCACATGGCTGTCTTCTGTTTAGTCCTGGGTCTCAGTGTTCTGTCCACTTCTCTTACTAAAACAGTGGACAAATTAGGAATAGCAGTTGCACACTTAGCAAATTCATGATACGGGGCAGATTAGACCTTCTAGTGGTCTGCTTTTGGCCCGCAGGCCATATGTTTGACTACTGCAAGTTAACCCCAAAGATGTTCCTATTTAATCCCCAATTCCCCACTAGTGATTTAGAACTGAAGGAGCTACTTGGCTGAGTGGTGAACCGTCTTCAAGAAACTCTACAAGTACAGTTTTCCTTGTTTCAGCTTTGTTGTTTGGATATGCCATGACCTGGATGACTGAGAACCTTTACAGACTTGTGAGACTCATGTTTTGTCCAGAATGTGGTCACACTGTACAAACTGCCGTGCAAAACCTGCAAATGTTGTCTGTGTCTAGTGCACGGACTGAGCTACCTCTTCTTGGTATCACCGCTCAACAATGGGTTCACCCAGTTTGGACCAATTTCCTCTAGACAAATAAACAAACCTAGAGCTGTTTGGCCAAAGTGACAGTTAACTGGTTTGCTGAAGAACCAACTGTGAAACATTATGGTGCAAATGTAATGGTTTGGGGCTGTTTGCTACCTCAAGGACTGGATAGCTTAACTTTATGGATTCAACTATGAATTCTGCATTATATCAGAAACTTCTTGATGATAACTTAAACAAACTAACCATGGAATCAGGTGGAGAATTATGCACAACACCTACAAGAAGCTATTTCTGCTAAAGGCAGCAAAGAAGATCATACCTTGTTCAAGTATGTGAGGGAAAAATAGGCCAACTATGTCAATGGAATGCATTTAATTTTTCATATGACTATCTATTGGCTGACAGAGATGAGTAGGGCTCTGAAGCTACAGTGGAAGCCTTACAAAACACACCATTTGTGTTTAGTGTGTGTTTTTGTTCTGTCTTTAACTCTAGACAGATTTCACTGGAAACATTACAGATGAAAACTGTCTCTTGCCGCCATATCGCTGCTAGTCGCTTCCTGTGTGTGCGCAACCTCTCAAAGCAGCTGGAAGGCAACGAGTCCTTAGTCACCCATATGACTATGTTTTTTAGACATGTGAAAAGGAAGTGTGCAATTACTTTAAGTGAACAGTGGAACAGTGGACCATCAGCTGGAAATCATGTGAGTTAAATTAAGTTCAGTATGATAACAAGAAAACAAACAAACAGGATGATTTAACGCATGATTGCATTCATTATTTTCGTGTAGCATGGGCTACAAACTCCACATGCATGCCAGGAACACCTGTTCCCATGGCAATAGCATCTAGTATAGGTAATTTTTCATAATATGAGAACATGTTATCTGATAATTCCCACAGTCCCTCGTGCTCTTTCTGCAGACAACATATAGAGCATACTCCTAAGTGCAATAAACAGTAAAATGCACGATGGACCAAATGATGGAAAGCATATCTATGACCCTAAAATATAGAGAATAGAATGAAAAATTAAATGTCTTTATCGTGCTGAGAATGTCAAAACAAATACCAGCATGAGCTCTTCGAAGTTCTGTGACTTTGGGTAAAAGGATCGAGTGACAGATATATTTTGAGCTTTCTTGTACAGAAAACTATGCTGCGTAGTGATGCCATGTGCAGCTGGCAGTACCATAAGCAAACATGGTGCCCTTCACGGAGCTATGAATCATAAGTAGGGGGAAGTTTGCAGACAGAGGCCCTCGTGAATGTGAATGTGAATGTGATGGTGTGGATATAGCTCCGGTCATGTCAGACTGTGTGGGAAACACAAAGAGGGGCAGCCCGAGTCACATGGGTCGTCCCGCTCCCAAAGACAGGACTCTCTCTCCTTCTTTCTCCGTCCGTTCAATCTCTCACTCATTACTTCTCTTATACTGGCAGGCCCACCCTTCTCTCTCTCTCTCGCTCACACACACACACACACATGCACATATACACTCGTCCATTCCTCTCTCTATTTCTGCTTGCTTGCCTTTCATACTTGTTCCCCTGAACATACACACTGATGGTCTGTTTGTATGAGTATGCATGTGTTTATGCAATAAAGCATACGCGTTCATGGGAATTTTCACCTTTATACACATATCTTTACTTTTCTGTAAATTGCAGGAGTGCATTAAAACCTACTGGACATACATTATTTACGTTATGTTCCAATCCAAGTTAGACCTTCGTGGTTACAATAGGCTATATACTGAATATACAGAACATGCAGTCAGTCATTTGTAAGATCAGCAATACTCTATTGTACATTTACAGTGACTGTGGGGGGTTGACATACAAAAATAGAACAGAGTCTACATAATAGAGATGTTCTGGTGACATCTTTTCTCCCAAATAGCCATTCCAGTGCCGTAATTTCGTGTACTGTCTGATACTAGCATGACTCTAATAGCAGTGGTTTGAATAAATGGAGTCAACAGCATAGGACTTTCTCAAGTTTTGTGCAAAATAACAAACAGACCTATAAATAAATAAAAGTTCCTATTTTAAAATGTTGCAGTGTGTCTCAATGAAGCAAAATAAAAGAGATTTCAAATTGGTCCAGGTCAACCCTTCAACTCTTCACCCTCAAATGCTTTGTCAGACTGCTGCTGTTGAAATTGGCAATCAAGTGGCAGCCCCACAAATGACAGCCTTGCACACCGCTGTTTTACTGTTCTTGTTTTTTTTTTTATGTAAAACATAGCCAAATTGCAACTGGTGTCTTAGAGTAGTAATGACAAACTTGTCAAAACCCATATTGCGGGCAGTTTTGGGGTCATATCCGATACTGGTATTGGAACAACCCTAGTAAATAATACTGCATGTTCTCCCTGTGTCTGCATGGGTTCTCTCCGGGTACTCCAGCTTCCTCCCACTGTCCAAAGACATACTCATTAGGTTCACTGGTAATTCTAAGTTGGCGTAGGTGTGAGTGTGAATGGTTGTCTGTTTCTCTCTCTCACCCCTTGCGACCCTCTGGAGGACAAGGAGTTACAGAAAATGAATGAATCAATGTTCAGGTATTGTTTATGAAGGTTCTCAGTCATCCAGGTCATGGTATAGTTAAAATTCAAGCTGAATTAAGGACAACTTGCACGGAGGAAACTATTTCCTTCAAGTATTTACAGAGTTTCCGATGAGCAACACCAACAGATGTTCAACACCCACAGATGTTCAACACCCACAGATGTTCCAGTCTTTTAGAACCGAAGAAGCTACTTTGATGAGTAGCAAAACGTATTCAAGAAACTCTTCAAGTCCTGGCACTGTTCATTGTTCAAGTCAACATATAGGTATTGAAAAGGACTACCATCTCTGCCATTCTGCAATAATAAGCAAAACTTCATTTCTGATAAGGTACTTCTTTGTCTTCTGACCATTGGCAACTGACTATTATGGAACACTTTAACTTCTCTAAGCTTCTAAAATAAGACGTTGCCTCACTTTGACAGATAAATGCAGAAAGTTATTCTATGTGACACATGTTTATTATTCATCTTAGATTATTACAGTACAATATATTCAACTACTGTTCAGGAAAAGAATTGTAGAATGCCTTTACAACGTGTTACTGCTTTCTTTATAGCCATCAAGCCAATTAGCTAATGGAAACGTTGCGGTAAATCTGTTGATGTTGTTCAGCTCTTTTCCAGAAGCTACAGCTACAGCTTTTTATAAATACGCTTTATGAGAAAATGTTATTGTGCAGCTGATAAAATGGAAAGAGTAGGACGATGAAGATGTAAATATGACGATGTTTGTACTGCAGCAGTAAGTCCCCTGGCATACATTAAAGCTACACATGATTAATTGTTCCACAGAGTAAACTAAGCAACCCCCCATACTCTCTCCACACTCAGAAACCAAACCCAAACAAACAAACTCTTATGTTAGGCTGTTGGGTAAAAACAAAGCTATTTTAAAAATGCTTCTGGTCACATTGCACCTGTTAACAAACCACTGGCACTGTTTTCTGAAGCCAACAGGAAAAGGTCTCGAAATAGCTTTCCCATGAGCCTCTGGTCCAAAATAAAATAAAGGGGGCTGACAGGAGCCGCCCACCGCACTGGTGCAGCCCTGTCATGGGAACCATGCTAAACTGTCTGTGGAGATTTGAGCTGAATAAATGAAACCGTCGTCCCAGAGTATCTCTATTTACATCGCTAATGCAAATGCTCATTAATCTTAATAAATCTACAGGCGAACGGGGGCTGCTTCTATGAGTGCGTTTGTGTGCCGGCGCTTACACGTAGGCTGTATACATGCTGGTTCTTGTGTAGATGCCTTGTTGACTCCAAGACACGATGAGTGAGAAGAGGAATAAGCAAGTCGCATTAGAAGTCCGCGAGTGAAGAGCCAATAAGACCCGTAAACAGAAAAGGGCACGCTAGCCATTACCGCCAAAGTAAACACACGCGCGCGCAGTGCGCTTCAACAAAAACATTTACATTAAACACCACACAAAAGACCATTTATTAAAAGAAAACAATAATGCTTCGCGACTTACAAAGCTGAAGCATCTCTGAAAACTCAAACGGGCTGTATCCACCAAAGAAAAGTGAGGATTCCACTGAAATGAAACAGGTTTTTTGGGGGCGCTGAAGCAGAATCGGCTTAACCGAAGCACACCAACCAGCGGCATTCACCTTTCTCTGCTACATTCTCAGACTGCACTGCTATTTTAGGGACCTCTGATGACTCCGTCTTGGCCACATCTCCCTTTTTCCACTGTAGAAAAAAAAGTTATTCATAATCCTCCCAATAACTCAACACTGTTTGTCCAGCGTGATAAAGCAAAGGGAGTCTTGCAATCTAAATTTGCATTCTTCAGAAGTGAATGGCTTTGTCAGCTGGAGTAATACAGTTTGCTGCATCGGCCTCCTCCTGCTGCAGGGAGGCTGTTTACATGGGGGACATCTCAGAGATCCAGAGAGGAGACAACGCTCCTGGCTTTCTCCCCGCAAGAATGGCCTCCGTGGGTGGGCAGCGTTTCACCCGCTGATGCACTAAGATCATCACAGAGACGCGCAAGATGAATCAAACCCTCAAAGGATTTGACAGATTTTGTGCCAAATAGTCCATTTTATGACACAGCTCTCCTCTTACTGCACCATCTAGACGGTAAAGCCTGTCACTTTAAATGGGAATGCAGGAAAAAATGAATGAGATCCATCCTTACAATAGTAATAAAATAGAAACAGAAGATTGTTGATGGAAACAATCCCCTTTAATCTTGTCTGTGCTGTTTCGGGGGAGCCTAAGGGTGCAGGTCAAGGCCAGAGGTCAGAGGTCAGAGGTGAGGCACTAAACCGACTGAGGGGGTCACGGGACAGCATCTCAGATCTTGTACTGCTCTCAGCTATTGTGGCTTAAAGTAATCAAAAACACAAGCTGGAGTAATTCCCAGAGTAGATAAGTGAGAAAGCTTTGGCAGGGAGGAAACAGTCGCGGGTCGGCCTTCTCTGTGTGACGCACACCTCGGTTTGTGTTGTGCTCACAGGGCCGACAAACAGTTTGTTATAAATCTAGGGTGTTACAATGTTCTAATTTTGGGCCAAGTGCAAGCAGTTTTCACTACAACTTGGGTGGCCATAGATAACTGCACCTGAGAAGCCTTGAAATGCTGTCTGTACAGAGTGAGAAAGTAATCTCTCTCCGCCACAAGGAGCAGCCCCATAATGCAAGGATTTATGGGTACAAAGAGGCAGTTGTTGACACACGATAGCCAGCGGTTAGTGCTGAAAAAGTCGAGCGTTCAAAATGAACCCAGCGTAAACCACAGTCACACACGCAGCTAATGCCTCTACTCAGCCATTTCCTCCTGTTGCTGCAACTGTGAAATATGACAGAAGAAAAAGTTAAAAGTCGTAAAAGATCACAGCACATAACACAATTAGTTAGATACTCTAAATGGATTGTCAAAGAAATATAAAGCTTTTCCTTTAAACTCCAGTCAGCTGATAAAATGAATGAAAGCTAGATAAACACACTGAGCATGCACTGTTCAGCTAGCTACGTAGCAATAGCTAGCACCAGTCAGGGTATTATTTATACTGCAGTGTGTTACCACATCAACTCTACAAAATAAGAAAGGAGATAAAATGTCACAATCTTTTTTTTATATATAGTTTTATAGTGTAATTTCAATTCCAATGCAAAACATTAATGCAAAACCAACACTAACAGCTGATAATGTGTCTTCCTTATTGGCTTACAGAAAGAATGAGTGTACAGTACACAAGTCATTACGGTTAGCTGCTCGCTAAGCCTGTTAGCAGTGGCTTACTATAAAAATGAGTTGTGTTAAAGGTACAAATATAAAGAATTTATCACTTATCACTACTAACCAACATCACAGAAGTTAAAAGTTCACATTCACTCTACATTTATTGATAATATACTGTTGGTATAGTTTTGTCGCTTTTGGAGTTCCATATGAATGAACACAGACAGAGCAAATAATGGTAGCCAAGACTCAAGTTTAGCTCAGGTTATATAACTTTAAATTAGATATATTTTCTGACGCCACCGTCCGAGTTAAATACATGAAAAGAGAAAAACAAAACATTAGTGCTTTCCTTGCATGCTGAGAATAATGTGGAGCTGTTTGAGGATCACCTGCCAGTACAGTGTCTTATCTCGTCGCTCCGGCTAAGCTGAACTTCTGCAGGACTTTTTCTTTCAGCTGGGAATTTACGGGCATCAAACTGAAACACTTTGTTCTACACTCAGCCTCCTGTCTCTGTTTTCCCCCACAGCCTAGAGGCGGTACAGGGAGCGGGGCTTTATCCTACCACCTGAACTTCATTACTCCGCTCGTTTATGACTAGGTACATCTTGTGTCTTGTCTTTTCTTTCGAAATAATTCATGGGTCACAGAGTCAGGCTTGAACCTGTGATTCACCCAAGATTTTGACTGGCACTGAGTCTAGTTCTGTTTTATTTTATCATACACAATGTAAAAAGAATTACTTCCATCTGAGCATTCCTGTAACTTATCATACTTACATTTTTCTCGAACAAAAATTTTCCAGAGATCCATTTAGGAATGGAAACTTATTAGCCCCTACAGCTTGCATGTTATTTTCTTAAGGGGCAAAAATCTCTTCTATTTAACAGCTTCTTTTTCAATAGATTGGCTCAAATATAGTATGATATTTTTCTGTTATTTGTATTTATGTTTTTCTGTGCAGTAGTAGGAAACACACAGTTATTTTCTGTAAAGAGTTAACTTTTTCAAATCTAATTAACGGTAAAGAAAAGTTCTTATACTCAGGCCTATTCACATGGCTTTAAACCTTTTGCACACGCTCAGTGAGTCTGAAAACAAGGGTTGTTTTCAGGATTAATGAATGAGATTGGGCAAACAAATGTTTCTGATGTATATAATTTCATCTGTGAAGGGCAGAAGCAGTTTAATCCCCCATACATGGAGCCACGCAGGCAAACTATAACCAGTCATACCCCCAAAACCCACAGCCTACATCTCAGTAATTTCTCTGATCCCTTTAACCCATTCCATGATGACAGAAAGGGCAGTGGGCATTACTGACAGCCCTCCCCTCCATCAGAGGTCAAGAAATTCACTATGAGCAGAGGAATTAAAGAAAGCAGAGTTGTCTTCAGATCATAATCCCCTCTAGGAATCAGAAATGCTGTGATCTCATGCTGTCCGCTGGCCATTTCTCGAAAATTTGTTACCGAAAAGATTCTCTCACGGTGTAGCTCTATGTCTTGCTATGCAACTCTGGGAGCACAAGCGTGGCCTGTGTTTGACCTGTGGCTTAACCTCTGACTCAGAGGAAGTTATAAGTAAGTAATGTGCGGTAATGTGCAGTCAGTAAATCTTCTTTGGTCATAAAAATGACGCTCCAAACTGGTCATCACAGTCAACATCGAGGTGTCATGAGATGAGGTATGTTTCGGTGGTCGTACAGGACGTATACTGTGGGTATGTGTCGAGGGTTAAGGCCAATAAGCTTGTGGCCCAAGATGAAAGCAGATGAGTTACACAGCTCTTTCTACACGCATGTGAAGTTCAACTCTAAGTAATTATGCAGACTGGAATTAATAACATTTCTGCAGTTTCAGTTTATTGCAAGTGTAAGGTTAAGACTGCCTTAACTAACTTATTGTTTACTGACTGAAAGCAGTATCGGGTCGTGGGTCGTACAGTTAAGAACACATAAAGAAAAACTTGAATCTTTTCTTTCTCACTAATTACCATAGACTGTATATAAATATGGACAACGCATCCCCACTTCCTTCCATTGGCCAAACTGACCTAACTTTCCCAGGGATATGGGTGGCGACACCTTGCGAGTTTCGAGACGGAGTCTGCGCAATACGGTCTGAGAGTGGAACCACGTGGAGCCCCATTATCGATGACCCGCCACACTTGCCAGACTCACGGCATGGCAGCTTGTAGTCATCATGATCACATCCTGTTTCTATAGCGGCAAATAACTAACTAAAATGAAGCCTGTCAGAATGGACACTTGAGTATGCATCAGTATTATATTATCTACCTAAAATGACTGAAACCATCCTTGAAAAAAAATATTTGACGTGTATTTTAGTGTTTTAGTTTGGCCCAAGTACCACCCACTAACATAGAGGGGGTGGAGCTTATGACCTATACTGCAGCCAGCCACCAGGGGGAGCTCTACTTGCTTTGGCTTCACTTTTGAGGAGCTGTTCTGTCGTCCATCTTTATACAGTCTATGCTCACTCCTGGACAGTACGACTGCCTGTCCTTTTTCTGGTGATACATCAGTTTTGGATCCTTCTGCTAAACTAACTAAAACTCATATTACAGGCAAAGTCTGGGTATTTGTCTTATGCAGTTTTAAAGTTAAACAAAATAAAATATAATTTTAACAAAAATATATCTCTTAAATATCCTACACAAGTAACATAAGCAATGCCTGAGTAAATGGCCAACACAGGACTTTGTGCAGTCATCCACTACCTTAGTCTCAAGGACTTATAATCATGGAGGTCCACAGGGACGTCATGGCAACAAATGGTAAAGAAGTGAGTTTATTGGTCACCATTTAGACAGTAATGAGCATGTCATCACTTCTGTAGACCGTTTTCCTCCAAGCCGCTGACTTGTACGGAGCAATCTGTGTGCTCCACAGCATCTGAACTAAGAGGAAAATTAAATCTGCTGGGTTTTCTAAAACAGACTCCTCCCATCTTAAGCCCCGAACTTATCAATCACCCCTTGTGCTGCTTATCTGTAGGGATTCTTTCCAGGAAAATAAACTGAAAAAAAAAAAACATAAAATACCTGTACAGAAACCAGAGGGATGTTTGAGTGAAGCTGGTTTGATCTCGCAGGTCCCCTGACACGCGCGGCCGTTTAGAACGAAGTCATTTCGCTGCTGAGGCATGACAGTAAAAAGGCCCCACGAGCCTCGCTGTGACAGGTTGTAATAAATGTCACAACTGGGAACTCTTTTTCGCGCAGACAAAAGGCACACCATCGAGCAGGTAACGCACACAGCAGGCCTGCAAAACCGCTACCGAGAGTCAAACTAAACTAAACAGCTCCTGCTGATTGATATGTACTACGGTATCCTTGGAAGGTGCAACGTTTATGGGGTGAAAAAAAAAAAAAAAAACTTTTCGTGGAGGCCAGTTATGTTTAAATCCCGACAGACTAGCCCTTCAAATTATCATTCTGAGACATTATATGAGTAATAGATGGATCTCGAAGAAGGTAAATGTGGTAGTTACAGTGGTAATTATGATTGGGACAACAAGATAATATGCGGATGATTGTTTCCACTAAGAGCGTTTTAATGGAGTATAAAATAAAAATATTAGAGAACAGTGAATACTAAAGGATCCAGATGTAGTACCACACTGACGACAGTATGTTTAACAAGCTCAACAAAAAAAAAAACTGACCAGACTTTTAAAACCTCATATAATATCAGAGTGAAGAGGAGAACTGTCAAACATCTGCAATAGGGTGTATTTGAAATCACATCTGTCCAGGCTAATCCTCTCCCCTGACAATGAGCAGGGCAAAATACACTCAAGGGCATCACTTGCGAATGCCTTTCATTTACAGGAGCAGGGCATTGCAGGGTTATTCCTGCGTGATTTGCTTCTAATTCGATCAGAGCAGACACAGTTAAAGCGCGTCTGTCTGCACCTAGGTCTGCGACGTGATTGAATAACGTACGGAGCGCTGATGTCATGAACTAAGCCAATCTTTACGTGGAATCTTGCATAAAAATGATGTATCGTCGCAAGGCTGCACTAAGCCCTGCATTTAACAAAAAAAAAAAAAAAAAGGCTGCGGTGATGTGGGTGCGTTTCTTTAAGTAACATATGATCCAGAACGTCCAGTCCGTGTACAGTAGAACACATACAATTTTCAGGCTTATAAGATGTCAGGGGATCTATTGAACCCAAGTTGACTTAGCTCAAACCTACTGTAAGTAAAAACATATACGTATATATATGACTTTATTAAAGCTATTATGAGAACAAGGACGTACTAAGCGGCTCCTGTATTAAACAAATGTGAGTCTGAATGAACAAAGATCCTACCTGTTCACTGGCGCTCACTTATCATTCTCGTTTCAAGGCTCAGCCTGGCGTCCTCCACCTGTAAAATAAATGGATAAGGATAACGGTCAACAGTGTGCAGTCCAGTACAACTCCATATTTAAAAATGAAATAAACTAGATAGATAGATAGATAGATAGATAGATCCATCTATAGATAGATAGATAGAACTAAATTCAATAGATTGCACACTGATATATGATATAGTGATCATGGAATGTATTTTCTAATAAACACTATGAATGATAAATGTTTATGTTCCAAATTGTGTTTTCCCTAGAGCCACCTGTGCCAGCACCAACAACTTCATCTTCAAATTCATCTTCCATTATCAGTATCATTATTCTCAATAAGAAGGGGTGCACAGGGATTTGAGGAAGGCCTCCATCTGTTTCGTTTCTGGCTTTGACTGACAGCGCATCAAAGCGATGAAGCACAACCGCCGAAAAGCTCCGGCGATCCCTGCGGATCACGATGCTTGGACGCGTTCTCCCCTCTCTCTCTCTCTCTTTCTCTCCTTCTCTCCTTCTATCTTTCTCTGGCGGGGCAACAAACTGCCAAGTAAACACGCATGTTATCAAGCGGCCAATAAATACACCAGAATACCACGGCAAGAATGTTCACACAGTTAACGTCGATCCCACAGAGCGCCAACGGCTCTGCCAGTCCCGGTGGGGATCTGGGAGAGGGTGCAACGAGGAAGTGGCCACGTTCCAGTTAACCGAAGAAGTCTTCATTTCTGCACCCTTCATTCCTAACGTGTAAGCGTATTACGCAACCATGTGGATCCGGGGTCCTGAAAGTGCTGGGGCGTGATATCAGACAGTTGAAGAGAGGAAACACAGGAGGGCCCCGTCAGCTTGGGCCCAGCAGAGGCGTGAACTTAATTGCCTGAGGGCTTTGCGAGGCATCTGATTTTACTATCTTGCACAAGCAAACATAAAAAGGCACAGAGACTCAAGACACACACTCAATGTGCATGTTCTTTTATGTGTCTTGGAAGAATGAACAAGATGCCAGATATCAATCTTTCAATAAGCTAAAGAGAAATAGCTGAATTAGGGCACTGAGGAAAGAGTCCAAGCTCTAGCCTTTATGTTTTAATAGATCCAGTAAACATAATTCTTTCCCATGTGATAAGAGGACTACAAAACCTTTCCAAGGAAATGACGCTGACATGGAGTCACGCCGTTTCTCTCAACTACTCTAATGACAGCATCAAGAATTTTGGTAAGAGGGACAGCCAACAACAACAGAAGCAATGACCTTGAATTTTTTAATTTTATTCATTATCTCCTCAGGCTCTTTAGACTCTCCCGAGTTTTTTTTTAACCTATTTCAGTCGTTCTGGAATCATCCTTCATCCCCTGAATGAAGAATTCAGAGAAACATCTGTTTCAGGATACAAACAACAAGGCCGTGACCTGGTGGAAGAATTCGCAGCCATGACTCGGTCCATTCATCCAGACCAGTGCCCACTCTTGACAGTTTTACTTTGGTCTTTTTCAGCCCTGTTATTTTGATCTATGAACGCATGCTGCTTAAAGCAGAATTAGACTGAGAGGGTTCAAACCACCAGAAGCCAAAACTCCTTCCCACTTACATTATTACAAGCACATCATGTACCCAAACATCACAAATGTCCCATTACAACAGAGCAATCTTATTCTGTTGCTTGGCACAGGGGGAATTAATTCCTCTGTTCATCATCTACACAGACTGCTGTGTGTTTTGTGGATACTCTAGTCATATTATTTCTCTTCCATTCCATGTAGTGCATGTATTATCTATCTACAAACCATTTATTTGACTTGTGTGCTTATCACTTCCTTGGTACAAGACTAATGTAAAAAGAACGCACCAGTAATGCATTACATTACCAAACGTGTCGCCACATAAACATCGCTCTGCTAATGCTCCAGCCTCAAGTGGGAGAAACTGCAGCTTATAAACTCTTCCGTGGTGCGTTCACATGAGCAACGAGAGAGCAACAAGCTTCAATGCACGTCCAATGGAAGCTGGTGTCTGACTCTGTGATGCGTCAATCAATTATATGTGTTTGCTTCACTCATTGCCATGTTATAAATACAGTCAATGCTCATTCCAAACAGTGACATCAATGGCATTACCGAGTTGCTGCTTTGGTCGGTAGTAGTGTATGCACCACAACACACCTAACAGCTGACACCTGACAGCAGTACTCTGTCAAAATGGAGCCAAAGCTTTATTTGTTCATTTTACTATTCTGTATTTCACATAAAAGACGGAGAACATTCAGGATTATTCAGTTTTTGAAACTGCACAACATTTGTTTTGACCAGTATCTGGGATTATAAAATGACAGTTGAGTGAGTTTTACACCTCTGCGCCGGATGTACACCACAGGTAAGCCTTAGCCTACGTCTTGGCCTCATGTGCACCTCCTTAAAAATGTAACCACATGTCACAGCACAACTTCAGACTACTACATTACTGCAATTGGTCTGAAATACATTTCCTTGTCCACGTCTTTCAGTGTCTGACCCAGCAAAGAAAATTCACCATCGCCACTAATGGCGACCGATCATGATCCACACAGCTCCAGTTTCCATTGTTTAAAACACACGAGAAAACTGGCGTAAAGAGTGGCACAGAAATTACACCGCTCACTAGAGTTTGGCAGAGCAGTTACAGAATGGGCACTCACAAGCTTTTTCTTGCATTTTAAATGCATTTCATCAATAGATGGAGTTTCCAGTATTTCTTGCAGTATTTAAACTGTCAATTTAAACTGCCTCAACCACAGTCACGGGCTAAGTCTTCTTTTTCTATTTAATGAAGAGTGGCAACCAATGCTGACAGGTCAAGTGCACCCAGTTCATATGTTCAGGTTTTCTCCTTACTATGTCTCTTTCTGCAGTTTTTAACTGATTGATACAGATGGTCCAACAACCCTGATGCTTGTCAGTTGCCTGGTAAAAGCTTACCAGGCAACTAGCAGTGGATGAGTTTCATTCTTCTTCCTCAGTTCTGATGAAGGTACTTGGACGAATGGCAAACAAGTCCTGTCACCTTTCTCTTAGCTTTATTTTAGATACAAAATTACCTGGATTACTGACAATACTGACTACTCTATTACATAAAGATGTCCAATGGGCGCCACGCAGTAAGTTGGCTTAGGGGCAAGATATGGTGAGAGATCAAGTGTAAGATAATCTGACGTGTTTGGTGGGAAAGACTGGAAATTTGACTGAAAATATAAAACTTGCCGCGATGCGAATATCTGATTCACATCAGTGGTTAACATAAAAAAGACAATCCCTCACTGTCATACTCTCCAGTGACAATTTGAGGAAACACATAATTTCCTCATCACGGTTCAGAGGCAGTGTCACACAAGTGCAGCTCAATTACCAGTCTTAAGAGCAGCACAAGCTCCCAACCATGGAGGCGACCACAAAAGAACCAGGTAGCATTCAACAGGAAACATCACCTCAGCCAATTACCCATGAGCTCATATGTTGCCAAAACAGCCATTAATCCGAGTGGCGAGCACACAGAGGGCCAGCGCAGCTTCCAAGACCTCCGCCAACACCAACAGACAAAAGAGGTATGTGATACAGCAAACAGATGAATAGATCATTTATCACTGACTGCCCGCGACACAAGTCTGTCTTAAAAGAGACAAAACAGAGGAGAAAAGCATTCTTACGTTTCCAGATTTACGGCCTCACCAGGACGTGGAATTGATGAAATTCACTTTCTATACTTTAAACAGACTTTCCAGAACGTTCTCGTGTCATTCCCTGGACTGTTGTCATATTAAAACCCAAATAATACAAAACAGTTCCTAGAGGGGAGCATGACATCTCACACGGCCCACTCCTCGCAATCCTTCTAAAGGTATGTGCACGATGACAAATGACGAAGGCTTAAACATAAAAATGACCAGTATACACAAGTGAAACCAGACTTCTGGGAGACTCATACCACTCCTCGGTGCATGCAGCACGGGGATCACGGTAAAAACACTAGTTGTGTAACAAATCTCCTGGGAGGAGTCAGCTGGAGAAGAAATGTGTACGTACATTAACAACCACATAAATAAATGACTTGTGCTATGGAATGCCAGAGTGGCTTGTTTTTATGCATGGTATCTTAGCATGACATTTTTCTTTAAAGTTCAATCTCTGATTGTAGGTGACAGGTGGAAACGTTCAATAAATAAATATATAAATAAAAATAGTTGAATAAATGGTTTTGGGCGGCACAGTGTTGTGGTGGTTAGCACTGATGCCTCACAGCAAAAAGGTTCTGGGTTTTAGGTTTATACTAAAACAGTCCTGCACTACTTAGGCCAAGGTCCTATTTAAGTGTGCAGTAGCATTAAATTATTAATGCGAGAAAAGAAGAACATTACTGTTATATATACTAAAAGTCAGACGCCATTTGAGCTGTAAAGATAAAAATGACAAAAATAAAACGTACAAAAAAAATTCTTGTTGCTTTAACATGGTGTGAGAATAAATTATAGCAAATTTTAAGTAATATGTACAGTATGTGCACAAGTTTTGTGCACAAATATAAGTTTGAACTCTCATTGTCCAACAGTCCACTGTTTTTTCTCATTAAATTGCATTTGAAAAGATGAGCTGGCTAGCACGTAGCCCTGGTTGCTAACTAAAAATATTTAGTTCAGTTCAATTTCATTTATACTGCGTGAAATACAATTCAAGTTGTCAAAAGATGCATTATAGAACCCAAAAAAGTGTATTTGTATTTGAGCCTGAGGAAACCAGGTGAATGCACTAGCCAAAACATTAGGTACACTAGCTAAAATGAATGCATTCTAATATAACAGTCTTGGACTGAATCCTCCTTCATGGCTGTTCTAATGTTCAGTTGAAGTTGAAACAGCATCAGAAAGGTGGTAATACTGGATGTTAAACTGGACTGAATTACACATTAAAGGATTTCTGGTACGGGGTTGTGTCGGTACAACACAATACAATTCCATAGTACTACAAACCACAGCCTACAAAAGGAAAACACAGTTGAATCAACAGCTCTCTGTTATTAGAACCTAATGTTTAATACCGTAACCTTGATGAAGATAAGATTTAGTGCAGGACAGAGATGTGTGATATTAGAATGTATTTGTTTTCACTCGTGTGCTTAATGAACTGGCAAGTGAGTGTATGTTCAGTACCGACTCTGCTTGTAAATCTTGCTTGGTCCGTGACTTTCAGAGAGATAGGTCCGACTCTTTGGCTTGCTACGTTTGCTAAGCCTTACTAGAAGCTCTCTCCTGAAAGCCTGCCAGTAAACATGCACTCGCCTCGAGCTTGTTCGCTGGAAATGTTTACGTTGTTTGAATACTTCGTCTCATATACAGATACGTCTTTTTTCTTCGAGACTCCCGTACAGTTTGTGTGCGAGCTGAAATAAGTTAAATATAGCCGAAAGAGCTAGAGCGCCGCAAAGGTGCGTGCCGTTTCTCCTCGTCACTCCGAGTGACCCTTTTCATGAGCTGGAAGTGCAATTATTAGAAGTGGATACTTCTTCAGATACTGCAGCGTGCTTGGGAACTGTAGTTGCTGAAAGCACTTGCTTTGTGCAGAAAGACAGCGAAACAAGCAGCAGACGTGCTGACTTGCACAGGTGTAACCAATAACATGAATGATGGCTCTCTTCCACTTATGTGTCCCAGGACGACATGTCAAAGAAACAGCATGCACAAACTCTGGGCCCTGGAGCCGGCGCACCTGAGTGGAATGTAGCAATCGCTTATTCATCTTATAAGTTGCACCTGGGCTTTTCCTGCTAAGACATGTTAAAAAGTCCACTGTGGAAAAGGCCTGAGCTTTTGAACCTCACCATCTGAGGTTCAGAAATAAACTCAGTCAGATTTATCTAATCGGTTGATTTATTTTTAATATTCTGAAGAAGCTCAGCAGCCAGCTACAGCTACAAGTTCCTGAGAAATTCATGAGTTTTTTTGAGTTAACGTAACCGCAGTTCACATAAACCTCTGACTCGTGTGCCGCCTTCGAATGGAACTTGTGAGCTCGTAAATAGAACACAGGAAGTTGTGTACACACAATATGTGATGTTCAAGTGGTGACATCAGTTCTTAGGAAAACTGCTAGTGTTGTTGTCCCGATTTGATTCAACATTTTTTCAGTATTGTAACAACTGTGCTTAAAACTAAAATCAGTGTTCCAAAGATTTGTCACTTCTACAATGTTTTACATGTAGTTTCACATCATTAATTGTATTTTCTGTCATGTTTTAGATTTTTCTCACACATGTACTAATCTTGTTGAGATCTGCAATGCGAAACCACTCTAACCTGTATTTTAAAAATCGATCCCAGGGTCTTATGAATCAATATTGCACTTCTAAAACCTTTTAAACCCAGCCCTGGCTGATCTTGTGACAACCAGCCAAACCACAGCGGTTCAGATGTTCTAAACTGCGACTATCGAGGCTTCGGGGGGGAAAAAAATCCTCTTAACATGTCCAAATTATACCTCTCATTAAACAAAGTTCAATAGCTTGTTTACATCTGGCCGGGGTGTCCACCAAACAAACAGCACCACTGCACTGTTGGTTTGCCAGAGACGCAGATAAATGTTTGTTTACTCCGAACAAATCATTGGTGGGGAATGCAAGATGTTTAGGGCGGGATGCTGCCGATATTTATGCGTGTGTGGCCATGAATACAGTATTTGATTGGCTGTATATGTACGTGTCCGTGTTGTTGCTCGGGCCCGAACAGTGCTTACTCCAAACATGTGAAGCACTCAAGGGCCACTGTATGTAAACTCTGTATGAAAACAAATTTAGCATGGCAAATGTGAAATGGTGAAATGTTAATGCAAATGTAATTAGCTAACTAATAGGCTTTCACGTCAACAAATATTGATTGAGAACATCTGGCTGACGTGTGAGATCATTACATTCTTCAGGAAAGGTTGCATTACAACACCCAACGTCTAATCAGACACAGTAAGCGATGTTCTGCCAAGCCAGAAACAAAATAACAAAACGTCATAAAATAAAAAAAAGATAGCTTGTCGCTGCCTTTTTAGAGAAACTCTAAATTTGATCAGTGAGATCAGTGTCTGTTCTCAGGTTGGCTCTCTATCCAATTAAAAGCCATTCTGTAAACACTGAATCCCATTGTAATCAGCAGTATATGTATTTGCAGCATATGTGATAGTCAACCTTGTAGATTTAACTGTGGCCAGATGGCTGGGCACGTTCCCACGACGGCAAATTTCAAACACTTATAATTACAAGTGCATTAGAGTGGAAAGTCAATATCATCACATTCATCTACTCTTAAGCAAAGAAAGAAATGTAAAGTTGTAGCCATTTAATCATTATGCCAAATATGCTTTTAGCCACAGTTAAAAGATCTTCAATTCAGTGTGGCTGCAAAGAATAACCGGCACAATTTATAGAAGGATACATTGTTAGATTTAAAGGATAAATCCATTCTGGGAGATTTAGGACAGTCTGAACGCTTCACAACTTAATAGCATTTTGGTGCGTGCATTTTTCTCTTCAGAAATTCTTTCTGTTTTTTTCCATTTCCTGGTTGGTTTGGCAACACCTGCGTAATGATACAGCTCTAGGAATTACATTAAGTATGTCGTGCAAGAAAATGGCCATCAGGTGCAGTTGAAAGACTTAAAAAAAAAAAGAGTCAAACCACCTTAATATAATTTCCCCCTTATATTTAATACTCAGTAGCAAAGTATTTAGCGTGGCATACAGAAACATGTTCTGTCTAATCTTTAAATAACAGTTGTACCTTTAGTAAAACACTGCCTCTAATTAGCATCGCTTGCTAACATTTGCACTTATTCCCACTAGATGTTACTGTTTGTTCATACCCAACACCTGTGCTGTTGTAGAGCTCATGTAGACTTATGGTGCCTTCAAATGGAACTCTTGTTATGAAATGGGAAGTCGTACACAGAATGCTTGGCGTTCAAGTGGTAACACCAGCCTATGTTAGAAAACACTGCTGCTGCACAACTGTTGCCGTCTGGGAGCCACAGAGGCAGTTTAGCAGGCTTGCAACCAGCTAAATGAATGTGCAAAGACAGAATGCATGGATATGACTGTTGGAAAAAAAATCTGCAGGTTACAAAGGCAACTCTATGTGTCTCTACTCTGTAGGTCTAAATTGCAATATAAATTTAATCATCTTCCTCCAATATTTCTGAAATCATCATAAACATGTTACAACTCTTGAACTCTGACCTAAACGTAAACACCACAACAGTGGTCCAATCATAGATGGACAGCGGAAGTGAAGCCAAAGCAAGTAGAGCTCCCCCTGGTGTCTGGCTGCAGTATAGGTCATAAGCTCCACCCCCTCCATGTTAGTGGGTGGGACTTGCGCCAAACTAAAACACTAAAATAGAAACAGGATGTGACATAATGGCAACCACCAGCTGCCATGTCAACCGCTCCATTAAGCGCTCCCGTGGGACCGTGAGAGTTGTAAAAACAACTTTTAAAAATAAGTACAGTGTATAATCCAACATTTCCTTGTAACTGGTGGAGGTAGAGCAGAGTGTAGTATTAATTAAACAAAAACGAGAGTGAGGCTGGAGGAAGCGTGCTCGGGTCATCAATATCGCGGCTACAGTCTAATTTTGGCCAATGCAAGGAAGTGGGGATACATCGTCCATATTTACAGCAGGTAAAATAAGTATAAGTACATTTTTCTCAGTAAATATATTTCTAAAGGTGCTACTGACATGAAATTTTCACCAAATGTCGGTAACAACCCATGTAACACACATGCAAAGAAATCAAACCTTAGATGTCCATAAATTAAGTTACGTGTTAAAAAATGGAATGAAACAGGGAAAAAGTATTGAACACATGAAGAAACGGAGGCACAAAAAGGCACGGAAAGCCAAGACACCAGCTGAAATCTATCAGTAGTCGGAAAGCAATCCTGCCCCTGGTCAGTGCACATTAATATCAGCTGGTTCAGTTCCAACTGATGGCCAAGAAAAAGGTGTCTCATTGCCAAGGTGTCACACAAGAAACATGTCATGATGGGTAAAACCAAAGAGCTCTCTCAAGACCTTCGCAACTTTATTGTTGCAAAATATACTGATGGTATTGGTTACAGAAGGGTTTCTAAACTTCTGAATGTTCCAGTGAGCACTGTTGGGGCCATAATCCGGAAGTGGAAACAACATCATTTCACCATAAACCGGCCACAACCGGGTGCTCCTCGCAAGATTTCTGACAGGGGAGTTAAAAGAATTATCAGAGGAGTTGTCCAGGAGCCAAGGACCACTGGTGGAGAGCTTCAGAAAGACCTGGAATTAGCAGGTACAATTGTTTCAAAGAAAACAGTAAGTAACACGCTCAACAGCCATGCCTGCTGCACAACATTTAGACAAGCCTGTGAAATACTGGGAGAATATAGTCTGGTCAGATGAGACCAAACCTGAACTCTTTGGATAATACACAACGTGTTTGGAGGTCAAATGGCACTCCACATCACACGAAAAACAACATACCGACAGGATTGTGAAGTTTGGAGGTGGGAACATCATGGTGTGGGGCTGTTTTTCATCATACGGCACTGGCAAACTTCACATAATTGACGGAAGGATGAATGGAAAAATGTACCGAGACATTCGGTGCCATCTAACAGGATGATGAAGACGAAACGAGGGTGGACATTTCAGCAAGACAATGATCCCAAACACAAATCCCAAAGCCAAGGAAACTCTCACTTGGTTTCAGAGAAAGAAAATAAAGGTGCTAGAAGAGGCCAGTGACCCGTAACAGTCTGGACCCCCCTGTGGCCCCCCCTCCGAACGAAGATTATACAGTAATTATTAAAATTGTGATATTGCGCCGACGCAAAAAGCAGAACTAATGCATGTGGCTCAACATTCTAGTCGGATCCTTTAGTGCGTTGTACCACTGAAAACCGCGGTCAGTTTTGATGCCACCCACCCAACGAGAGGCAGTGAAACGATTACCACGAACAATATTGTATTGTTACAAGGTAAGACTTCTGATCAAGAAATGTTGTTGCCTAACTTTATGAATTATAATAGCAGCCTGCCAGATCAGGCGTTAATGTTAGCTTGAGTTGATTGCATGCTTCTAGCTAACGTTAGTTAACCTTACCACAACAGAACGAGATAAAGACAGGTTTCGTACAAACCTTTTCTAGCCTGTCATTGATATAATGCTCTGTGAGCTTGAAAGATGATTTTCTAGGAGAAACTGTTACATAATGAATAGCATCCAGGCTCTAAATCCCCAAAAAGATGCATTCCAGAAAGAGACAGCTCAGTTTTCATTTGCTCGATGGTATGATTCAAATATCAATGACCTGGGGCATGACCTACATCAGTTCAGAAGGATCTTAGACAGGAAAATACAGACTGGGATGCAGAGACCCTCCAGTACAGTAGAGCTAGTACACTCCATTGAGCCATATAAAGAAGTGTTTTTTGAGCTCCACAGACGATCCCAGTGAGTACCGCTTCTTGTGAACGGAGTTTTTCTACGTTAAAGCTCATGAAAACATACCTCAGATCCACCATGAACGACGAGAGATTAAGCAATCTGGGTGTACTGAGCATCTGGTCTTGGAGGGCAAAGGCATTGAATCTTGACTCATTTGTCGATCGGTTTTCCAGAAATCACCAAAACCGCAGAATACAGTTGCTGTAACAGTAGGGCAGCCAATGTATGTATATCATTTTTATCTGTTGTTTTGATAATTGTATATAATTGATCAGAATTAACTGACAAACTGAACCAAGGCTGCACCTAACAGTTATTTTCATTATCAATTCATCTGCTGATTATTTTCTCCAATCAGTCAATACATTCTATGAAATGTTATCATTTTTTTTATACTTCTGTCTCAAATGCGATGTTTTGAACCATTCCCTTTGGTAACAATGGTTAATCACTAGTTTCATAAAAATAAAAATAAATCAAATAAGATTCCGAGTCTTTGTCTTTTTTGCCCTGGGTTGAATGTGCCCCTCTGACAAAACCCCTGGCCCCAGCCAGGCCCCCTCAGTAAAACTGGTCGAGAACCGCCACTGGACAGTATGTGTGGAAGAATGGGCCAAAATCACACCTGAGCAATGCATGCTACTAGTTTCTCCATACAGGAGGCGTCTTAAAGCTATTATTACCAAAAAGGCTTTTGTACCAAGTATTATTTAAGTAAGTGTGTTCAATACTTTTTCCCTGTGTCATTCCATTTTTTAACAACTTAATTTATGGACATCTAAGGTTTGATTTCTTAGCATGTGTGTGTTACATGGCACGTTGTTGCCGACATCTGGTAAAAATTTCATGCCAGCAGCACCTTTAGAAATATATTTACTGAGAAAAATGGTGGACGTGTTCAATACTACCCGCTATAGACGATCCATCGACCATTTTACATCACCGTTATCAAAATCTTGCTGTGTTGTAGGATGCAAAAATCGGAGGACTACGGTTAATAAGTCCAAACTGAAATTGTATTGCATACAAGCTGCCAAAAAAATAATAAATAAATAAATCACAGAAACGTGTGGTTTAACATGGACGGAGGCGATCATCAAAAATGCTTGTGTCTGCCTTCATGAAATAGCATTTGCTAGCGCCCACTAGAAAGTTAGCTAACGTTAGAATATGGAGCTAGCCTCCGTTGGCATATTCATTAGCCTATTTAACTATCGCATATATAACACGTAATTAGTTAGATTTATGGTTGACAAATGCAATCAGTAGGTTACTTACCCAGCCATGTTAGTGCAGTTAGCTGTCAAGATGTAGCCGTTGGTTCTG
Organism: Chelon labrosus; assembly: GCF_963514085.1. Classification (NCBI taxonomy): domain Eukaryota; kingdom Metazoa; phylum Chordata; class Actinopteri; order Mugiliformes; family Mugilidae; genus Chelon; species Chelon labrosus. Next base: position 22,106,337 of record NC_140352.1, read on the forward strand.
TTCACAATAACCCAGCAGGTTTGTTTTCCAGCCATGCCGCTAGCTAAGCAGAACTTCGGCTCACACAACACAAAACTCAGTCAAGTCTTGTTCATGACCACTCAGGACATAATTATAGGTATCGACGGATTTATATTTGTGGCTGAAATTCTTTTATTGAATTAACTGAGTGTCTTGGGTGACCTGGCCAGAACAAACTTTATTCTCGTTCTTGAACACGAACCAATTTCCCTCGCGTTTTGCGTGGAGTACAACAAGCTTTGGCCCCGCCCACTAGAAAACGTCATCGTGTTTTAACCAATGGTTTTAACACAAAAGGGGAGACAGGTGTCTACGGTATCTACCGAGCATCAGCTCTGTCTATGTGGACTTTACCACCAATACATTTCAGCCACCCCGCTGGTAGATTAGCTCTGGGTACATCTGCTCAGGCAGCAGTAGGAGCATTTAGCTAATGCAACCCGAGCCAGCCGCTGCTAAATAATCTGAATGTTTAATGAAATGAAACAGTAACAGAAACTGTGTTTTTATCACTCGCTTGATTGGACAAAACCACTGCGGTAGAACAGCTAAGAGTAAGAAAAGATGGTAAAGATAAGTTTGCATAGCATTTGAGATTATGAATTGGTCCAGTCAGTGAAGAAACTGCTAAATACTCAGGTAGCTAGAAGTGCTAGAACTCAAAACTTATGTTGGTCCCAAGAATAGGCTGGACTGCGGAACAAGCCAAAGCAAGTAGAGCTCCCCGTGGTGACTGGTTGCAGTATAGGTCATTAGGTAGTTAATATCATACTGATACACATTCAAGCTAGAATTTTTCTGAGAAGGTTCGTTTTAAGTAGTTATTTGAAGCTATAAAAACAGGATGTGACATTATGATCACTACAAGTCACTGCAAGTTTCCTACTCTTACATTATGGGACCGTGAGAGATGGAAAAAATATTTATATATTTAAGTACAGTGTATAACATTTGGGCAGCTCCACATGGCACCACTCCAAGAACATACTGCGTGGACTCTGGCTCCAAAGTTACAAGATAGAAAGTAGCATCAGTTAGGCCAGTGTAAGGAAGTGGGGAGGCATTGTCCATATTTATATACAGTCTATGGTCCCAAGCAACATACCCACCCACAGCTCGAGGCTCATGGGTATTGTAGTGTTTAGACCTGTATACCAGGTCAAAATGTCAGGAAAGATATGACGTTAGATACATCAAGTTGAAATATTTTAAACTGGTGGCTGAAATATGAACGTAATCCTCTAGGAAAGGCCCATGTTTCTGTGTTGCATAACACAAAGCCTATTGTACCTATTGTTCACACTAAGAGTAACAACAATTACATGGTCAATTTATATAAAAAAAATCACAAACAAGAATTTCTGTGTTTGGTAATCAAATAATATGGCTTATTTTACTTTGTACAAGTAAAGTAAAAGTACTTGCATTTACAAGTGTTCATGACGACTTTGATGTAGAGGAGCAATCGGTCTTCTACATCATTATCATACAAGTGATAATGATGGAATGGCTGCATATGTGCAAAGCAAACCTCAGTAGAAAGAACATGTTGTGTGGAGAAGCAATTACAGAGTACATAAATAGTCTCAAGAACAGAGTCTGATAATGAACACATTAATAATCATAACTCCAGGATGAAAACAGTCCTGCCTATTTTGAGGATATATCAATCTAACAAGGCTGAAATATTCCAAGTAGCTAAAAGGAAGTGTACTAACGGCATGGAGTGTTGACTGAGCTTTCATCAAAAACCATTTTCCCATCCCCAGCTTGCCAGCTGCTTTTCAGAATGTCAACTTTAAATGTTGTGTCTTGTGATGATCAGTGGCTGGACCTTGATAACAAAAATACAGTTACATTTATTCACAAACACATGAAGTCGTTAAGACAAATGGCGCCTGGTCTTTGTTACCCTGATTGATTAGAGAGCGCTTGGAGCTAACTGTATTGATCTTTTCATGTAAACTCCGCAGGCTCACCCAGTCTGTTTCCTAAACTAAACAGGATCCTGTTGTCTGAGCCTTTGAAGTCAAATGCAGGAGCAAACACAACGCCAGGTATGAATGCAAAGGCCACAGAATGCCGAGTACTCAGCGAAAAGGCTAAAAATCTAGAAATCATCTCGGACTGAACGTGGATTATATCTCATGAAGTCAATCCCTTTAAGCCATGTCACAAACCCACCAAGGTATTAGACAGATTCCGCTGCAAGAATTCATAATGACATCTTAAAACGATTTTGTGCACAGCAGCAGAATAAACTCATTAAAGTTTGCAGAAGTGTTGCTCAACCTGTCAGATTTGTCTGTGACTGTATGTCTGGGTCTTTTTGATGCTCCGTTCCAGTCTTTATACATCAAAATCTGACCTCTACAATGAAAGGTCAGAGACCGCATTAGGCACCACAATGCTACTGCTCATTCTCTGACTAATTCTGATATAAAGAGCTTTAATTAGGTGTACTGTCATAGCGATGGTTAGAAACTAAAACAGCTCAGTTAGCCGAGAAAGCCTTTCTATGTTACAGAAGACATACCTGTATGGTTCCAGAGGCTGTTCCCTGGTCAGGTGCTGGTCTGTGCAGATTATCCCTCATTTGATATCATTACTCTCCCTCACTTTCCTACTGCAGAATTCCTAAACGTCCTTCCAGACCGCAGTCCTCTTGTTTCCTTGCCGTAGTCTCTCTGCTGTTAATCATGAGAGTCATTCTTTGATGTTTTTACTTGACTGGACAGGTGGCATCCTCTCGCCTATACGCTCCATGTGTCAGACATGTAAAGCGAAAAATTTCCTTGATAGCGTTTTAAATTCCATGGAAGCGATCTGTAGGCTTCATCTCTCCTAACAGCCTCGTGGCTATTATGAATAAGGCTACTGTGTGACGCCATCCTGCCAGCATGTCAAAAGCCCTCTCTGATTTACATGTGACAATGCAATTCATTTCACTTTGAATTTACAATACGTGTGGAAGGCGGAGGAGAGATGTGGTTGCTAGCGCATGCATATGCTCTTACAGCCCAAAATTTCCATAAGAGATATGAACGAACTTGACAGCAGCTCTCAAAATACCATGTAAAGTAACAAAAGCTGCGGGATCAAAACACATGTTTTACATCTGGACCGACTTCTGCATAATCTAAACACATTACTTATTATTGCAATTACTCGTATCTTACAATGTAATTAGACATCATAGGAAAGCCATAGGCCGCTTTTCAGCAACCCAAATTATGTAGGATGCGAGTGCCAACTCAGTTTACTGGAAGTGTAATTGGACACATGTGGTAAGAAGTACTAATTCATGAAGCAGTAACCTGCTGCCTCTATACGTGGAAGAATGAACTGTCAGTGAGAGGTGAAATAAAGGGCGTGAAACTCAACAATGCCCAGCCTAGCCGCCCTTTATGACTAACTGTGGTTTACACTGAAAGAATCTTTAACGCTCTGTTTTCTGCTGCCACAGTGTATACATTGGAGGTGAATGGAATTTAGTTTGTGGTGCTTGAAGTTCCAAAAACAGATTTCCCCATTACACTGCATAACAAACTCGACCGCGACCAGCTGTCATTTGGACTAATTTGTGCTTGCAACAGTCCCTATAAAGGCCCCTTTGCTGCTTTTAAATATTTGGGGACGTAAATTTCTCCACGTCCCAAAAATGGCATCCTCCGATTTCTGGCAGTACTATTACGCATTCCAAAGTAACATCACCCAAATGGAGCGTTTTGTGTTAACGCCAAGCGTTGTTATCAAGCAGTTTCTTGGTTGAGATCAACACAACAGCAGGAGCAGCTATGCTGGACGGACAATGGGGAGCTGATTAAACACATGCCGAAGAGGTAAGGTAGCTGCTGAGGAGGAAGAATGCACCATATTAATGCAGCATTTTTGCGCATTTCATATAGCTGTTCACAATAGTATCCATTGTCACATCAAATCACATCACATAAGACAGGTGACCCAGAATATTCAATCTGAATGGTTTATCTCAGGGGGCTCCAGCTTCCTCCCACTGTCCAAAGACATGCTTGTTTGGTTAACTGGTGATTCTAAATTGGCCGTAGGTGTGCATTTGAGTGTGAATGGTTGTTAGCTCTTTGTGTGTTAGCTTTGTGTTAGATTAGCGACCTGGTGTACCCCACCGCTAACAGTAAAACACACCACTGCAGCTACCTACACTGAGGTTAGCAGCTAGCAAAACTCCTTGTTCAGAGTTAGTTAAAAAAAAAAATGTTATGCCACTCTCTTGTTTGTCTGTTAAATATGAAGTTACAACCTGTAACTAGTTAGCTTATCACAAAGACGGTAAACAGCTAGCCTTGGTAACAAAGTCCGACACGTCTAAGTGTAAAAGCTAATCCTGAGGATTCCAGGAAGTAACTGTGCCTGGTCAAAAAACATTCTTACACATAACCCCATAATTTAACTACATTTACATGTAGTTAACAGTTAACTTGCTGCTGGCACGCTTTGTCATCTGACTCGCCACCGGAAAGCTAAGTATACTGCAAAAAATGTTCTTTATAATAATTTGAGAGTGAAGACAAAATGGACAAATAAAACCAAAAATAGCTGCAAACCTAGATTTTTTATGGGTGTAAGTAAAGAAATATTATGCATTTATAATCATTTACTACACTTTTTTTCTTCAAACTTTACAATGCAAAAAAATAACAAAAAATCTAATGTCCTTTAACATTTTGCTCACATTTTATGGTAGAAATAGTTCTTTGTCAAAACTGTTTTTTTTTTTCATTGAGCATTCTGTATTTTGTTTTCTGTGTATTAACAGACATCATCCTCTTTATGGACAGCTACAAGTATCACAATCAAAAATATCATTTAATGTCGCATTTCATTAAAAAATGTTTTTATTAAAATCATTTAATGGTATTAATTACACATTCATTCATTTATTTATTTATCTGTCCTCCATACCTCATAACCCAGACATCACTGACTGCATTTAAACTAACCCTACCCATCATCCATACATCATTACCATGTTGTTTGCATGCCTAGCAGGTCGGACTATGCTTATCTATACCTCAGCACACTATACAGCCTGCTACCAGCCGAATGCATCGGCCTTAGAGGAAAAAGAGAGGAAACCTCAACACATGTGAGTGTTAAGTGAATATGAGTGTGTCTTGAGGGAAACCAAAGAGAGTGTTATCAGAGGCAGATAGCAGGACACGCTATGGGGCTTTTTGGTGCATAGCGACTGACCCATTACACCAGCAGGTCAGACTACCACACTACAAGTAAATAAACTTCATAATGTAAGAGATCCTTTGAGCTAAACAAGGCCCTGGAATCAGTAGGTTAGTTAGCAGGTTAAGGTGACCAACAGGCCACGTACATACTCATTATATGAGCTCTTTGAAATATGAGCGCAGCACTCAGCCTAAGCCCCAACAACTCGCAATATACCTCGACCTATTTAAATGATTTGTCTCCTGCCATTTCAATGATGCCTCCTAGTGAAACTCGACACTGTGACTGCTGCAGGCTTTTATCTGCAGTTCTTCACGACACAGAGGAAAGAGGAACGGAGACAGCAGCCTTTTCTCAAGACGATCCTCAGCGAACAACAACGAGGGCGCCTCCGAGGTCTCCTCTGGATTTGATACGAGAAAGACGAAGAGCAACAATACAGCCACTTCAGCTAAGAGGACTTCTCTGTCACCTTTCTTACCTGAGCACAGCCACATTTTAACTTTAAGAAGCAGGACTGATGTTGATGTTGCATTTACTGACACCAAGATGGATTATTCTCCTTCATAGGCAAGCCTCACTTAGGCAGTAGGCAGATGTTTCAGAACGGAAAAAGTTTTCCACAGTGGAAAGCAGATCGAGTTGTAATAGTATATATAGCAAGAATGGGAGAGAGTGGGCAGCTCTGTAAAAACACTCAGTTTGGGAATGAAAGCTTAGGGTTACAGCATTTTAAATGGAATGTTTCTTTTGCTTTTGTTGACTAATACACTAGTCGGAGGGTTTAAAATGGGACTTGAAGCAATGTGCGTTTTCACCAAATGAATACAGGTCTAAAACTATCATCTGGAGGAGAAAAACATTTCAGAGCATTCATTGCACCTCAGCCTTCCACGCTCAGTGTCTATAAATAGCACCCTCTGCTCTGTTGTGCTTTATCTATAGAGCGACAGCAAGCGGCCTTACGTTTCCTCAGTGTACACTACTTTAGTTATCAGCCACACAAAAGCTTTTCTGGTTTCCTTGCCCTCACGTCGACTGCACTGACATGCAGAAGGCCGGAGCAAGTGAGAACTCTTCCATTCTGTGAGAGTCACACGGGTTATGTTTGTTTTTCAGTCGGGGGAACCGCGGCCCGTGGAAGCGGGGACACTTCCTCGCAGAGATCTTTTAAAACTCCAGAACGTAAACTGTGTCATTACTCTAAATTGGGTTTTGCCCCATGCCCATAATAGTAAGCAAACAAGGCACCCAAATCCACGGAAATGCACGAAAACGCCGCGGCCTTAGCTCACACTGCCATGCCGCAATCATGTTATTAATGGAAGAAACCAGAATGTTTGGATATCATATCCCCATGATAATTAAATCCAAATGTTTTGAAACGAAAGCTTATCCAGAACATGACTGTTGGCTGTATCACAGATGAATTGATTCAGTGTAGGTAAATAAACACGCGGATAAGAGGGTTTGTACGCGACCGAAAGCAAACACTAACCTTGTTTTTCTGTACATCCATAGAGGCGAGTTATCATGGTGTTATGACATCAGAATACGCTCATGGAGCGCCACTTAAAAAAAAAAAAAAAAAAGAAAAAAAGAAAAAAGAAAGACGACAGACTTCAACTTTTCAGATGTAAGCCTGTAAGTGTGCAATTTCAACCAAACACAACACATGGCATGAGGTTTTTCAAACATCTCTTGGCTTGTCAGCGTGTGTACAAATGAAGGACTCAAATAGCTGTCGTGTTATACAGAGAAGCAGAGCTCCTAACCTCAACATTAGTCTCATAGTTTCACTCACCAACATGTGCTGCTCGGGCAGCTGCTTTCCATAAACAGTAATTGGATTCACTTGTTTTAATTTACTTCACTACTGTAGGCTCCGTCCATAACTCACTTCGGGGTACGTGATTATTCAAACATTTTACGTCCAATTTCCTGTACAGTAATTACCCAGAGGAGAGAAGTGAGTGTCCTCACACCCGCTGCTGCCTGCTCCCATATCCAACAACTGGGGAGCATGCAAAGCGCACGGCACGGCCACCACAGGGGTTTGCATAAGGCCGATCTGACAGTGACTTCCTTCCTGCTGCTAACATCACTGTCAGTGGGAAAAGCCGGTTGCCTCCTGGGCCATTGATAAGGACACGCCCATCAAGGGAGAAAAGACACAGAAACACCACATACAAACAAATAGGAGAACGTTCTCTTAATCCTTCTAATATGAGATGACAGGCAGCAACTGAAGAACTGAGGAGGCTGAACTGCAGTGCCCTTATTTCAGTCCTCTGCTTTATAACTTTCATTTCATCTTCTCTCTACTGTGCAAATAAATAAATTAAAATAGTATGTTCAGTTTTTAACTTTACCCATGCGCTTGTATAAGCACTTAAGTGTGCACAAAAGCCTTGACTAGCAAACAATCTGAATCATGTCTCACCATACATGCTGACCCGCACTTGAACAGTGAAGGGACCACTTAATTAAAGTCAAGAAACCACACACACACACAGAGTGACTTCAGGTCTTTGAAACGAAGTGAGTCAAATCACACAAATCAACAGTTATTACGAATTTCAATGTTACTTGGTGTTCTGATCATTTGCAGTCTTGGGGTTGCCAAGTGTCTGGAAACAATCTGGGGGGGGGGGAAATCTGGTTTACTGACAATGACTCTGTTCAGGCTGCTTTAGATAAGAGTTCATGTGTTGCCCAAAGCTGTCTGTTTCTTGACACTATCAAAGGGCGCCCATTTGCAATCGATTTTTGGGTATATTAAGTAAAAATAACTTAAGTAATGAAGCCAGGAAACATGGCTGATGAAGCAACAACGTCTAGCTGGTCAGCACAGTTTTTTCTGCACCGTAAGATGCACGAACCTTTTCGAGAAATCCAACAGACACACCACAATATTATACTGTTAAACACCAGCAAACACTCCCGTAAGCATGCAGTCTCACCACTGCTGGCAGCTGACCAATAACTCAATTGAAACCTCAGGGGCCCTATCAATAACTACTCCAAAATTTGATTCCATCCCCGCTGTTCTGTTTCTTTCCATCTGTTATTTCTCCAAAGATAAGTATGCTAGCAGTCAATAAGCTGACTAAATAACTTCGGTTTGGTCCTTTACAGAATTTTAACTCTATACAGTATGTGTTTGCACCATCATTTCATGTCTTTCAACTGTCTGCATTTACATGGATGAAGAGGGTGCAATTGTAGCTCATTGTAGCCATGTTTTCAAATAGCGCCTTTCTACCTATTGGCACTCAGGGCGCTTCACAGTCCCAAACACATCTACCCACTGGGGGGTCAGTGTCTTGCTCAATGACCCTTAAGTATGTGGCATGTTAGGGGATTGAACTGCTAACCCTCTGGTTCACGGACAACCCGTTTTTGGGGACCAGTGGCCAAGCGGTTAGTGGAGTGATGAGGGTCACTGGTTCGAATTCCCTCTACATCCGTGGCTGAAATACCCCAGTGCCGAACTCCTTAAACTGTTTCTTGTGCGCCTTGCACAGCAGCCCACTGCTCCAAGTCTTCACTAATCTCTGTGTGCACAAAAGGATTGGTTTAAATATAAGGAACAAATCCCATGTATGTACTCTCACTTGCCAGTTCATTAGGTACACTAGTCAAAATGCTAATTTGTGACTGCTAAATCACAGCCTCCAAATTGAAAACACAGTAGAATCAACTGCCATCTCTGGTATTTTAAATAAAATGTGAAATACCAAAACTTTCATGAAGATAAGATTTAGTGCAGGACTGCTATATTAGAATGCATTCGTTTCATTAGTGTACCTTATGAACTGGCCAGTCACTATATACTTGGCCAATAAAGGTGGTTTATATGAATCCAGTGTGGATTCAATAACTTCCGGCCCCTCTATCAGCTCTGTTACAGCAACATTTCATCATTTTAAATCCTGGTGTGTTTAAACATTTAATCCATTGCATTTCAGTTTTATGGCTAAAGATCGAAGCAGGTCCTGATTTAGCCCCAAAGATGGTGGTCCTGCATTTCAGCATTTAGCGGACACTGGAGCACCCCTTGACCTTCATTGTTGCACTGATGTTAACAAACCCTGCTATGAAATGATAGCTATAAAACTATTTCAGACAATGTGGGTGGCTCATCTTGTGACTATAAATAGTCATTTCAGTTGCTGTTGTTGACACAAAAGGCAAATGGTTTCATCGGAAAAGGCATAATACCGCTGGAATGAGAGCAATACACGCTGCCTTTGAATGTCACCAGAAACACTGTAATTTTTCAAAGAGGCACTAATGCTGTTTGTGTTATATGAGCTAAGAAATACAAATAAGTTGTGGTTTTTGATCTGTGAGACATAGCGAACAGAAGGAAAACTTCAGAAATGTTGACTTTAAAAGATGCATTTCATTACAATCAGTAATTTTCTGGCAACAAAAATCTAATAAATGTTATGTTTCAGCTGTCAAGCACAAGCTGACCTCAGGTAAAACTTATATTAATGGGTAATATTCCCTATAGAAAAATATCATAGAGTGCACAGTATGTTCTAAAATGATTTATGATTTGTGTGTGTGTGTGTGTGTGTGTGTGTGTGTGTAAAATTAACTGTAGCAGCCAACAAAAAGTAAAAATACATTTTCTTTCTTTTAAACCTGAAGTAGCGGTATGAAGTCACACATTACTAAAGTAAACTAACTCAACTATGATCTAATAACTTATACACAACGTAATATGGGCTTCTGCCACTGCTTTATTCGTGTTATTCATGTTGCTAGCTCCATTTTTTAGGGGTTTTAAAGTGATTTTTGTGTGTTCCATGACTCAACTTCTTAGGTCCTAGCAAAAGCTCTTAACCCTCATTGAGTCAGTCATATTTTTACTGTTAGGAAGAGGTACAATTATTGTATGTTAATCTTAAGTCTGACCAGTTAATCAACTCAAAATGATGTTTGGACATACCTTATGTCTTACTGAGCATGATTAAATAAGCAGATTGTTCAGACTTAAAGGGAAATATAATGACTGGGTTTTGCTTGGAAACCATGTGACCAAATCAATAAAGTCTTAAACATGTTTGGAGTGTAAAATCATTCAAATGTATTGGAATTATACAGTATATAGGTGAGTATAACTTGTACCATAAGTGATAAATTCACGTGTGTTTGATTACACTTGATTACACTGATCAGGCATAACATTATGACCACCTTCCTAATATTGTCTAGTCTCCCTTGTGCCTCCAAAACAGTGACTCATCAGAGAATGGACATGGGCCTTCTGAGGGTGTCCTGTGGTGTCTGGCAACAGAATGTTGTTAGTGGGGGCCTTTGGGTCCTATGGGTTGAGGGAAGGGGCCTCTGTGGATCATCCCACAACACCTTGTGCTGTTCTTCATGTTTTTTTGAGTTGTTCCTAAAGCGTTTTTGTGTGTGTACCTGTGTCAGTCTGCATCCTGCTGGGGATGGCTGCTGCCATCAAGGAGTGTCATTGCTATGGGGTGGGGGTGCCTGGTCTGGTCTAGGTGGGTGCTACATGTCTAAGTAACATCCACATGAATGTCAGGTCCAAAAGTTTCCCAGCAGAACATTGGATTGTCACAAGATGGTTTTAATGTTATTCAGTCGTTCTGATGTCGTGGCTGATCAGTGTATGTCTCTTCATATGGAAGTTCTGACAGGATCTGAATTTCCCAGTCAGCTTATTTGATGTACAGGCTGTTGAGATTTGTGATATTAGTCTATGCAAGCTCATTAACTCCCTTATTTACTCACTATGTATTCACTGTCATTTGTGCCAACAAAGAGATCATAATAGCCAACACACAAGTTGGATTTCATTGAGGTGCATGTTTCAACCGATACAAAGAACAAAAATAACCGTGCATGCAATTGGATAGGTCTACAATCAATCATAGCCAATTGGTTGTAAACAAATTCAACTCCACAGAGCTCAGATGCCATGTATGACTATGTCACTTAATATTCTGTCCATTATCACATCAAGCTTGCCCACACGGTTTGGTTGAACCAGCAGATCTTTGCTGGCGCATGATCAGTTCCCAAAGGAGTTACTCCAGACCACCTATGCTCAAAAATGGTGTGGGAAATTGGACTGGCTTCCAGGCTAAGACCATTCTTAATGTCCAGACAGTTCTTGTACCATTTGCAACAAAGATATAGGTTGGATCTCTTCTGAAAAGACTGTATCCTGAGCAGTCACAATTATTCTAACTGCTTCTGCTTCTGGCGTTGAGTAACAGAAATTTGAACAAACTGAACTGCTTGTCTGATCAAAGGCTTTTCCCTGTAGCTGTAGAAGACGCTGACTCTGACATAAGCAATGACTCCTTTGTGTCTCTTTGAAGCAACAAGATTGCTGAGAGCAAGGCTTGTGCACACCGGCCCAGATCTATCTTTAGCGCTTCACTTTTCCTTCTAGACATTCAGGAACGTTGATGACGTACACGTGGGTGAACAGTGGAGCACCCATAGCACTTTTATCCACTGATATACAATGGAGTGCACTTCTCTACACAGCCAAGTCACCTGTCCACTGATGTTCGCATACTCTCAGACAACAAAATCATTGAATTATTCATCACAACTCATACTAGCTCTTGAAACAGAGAACTGTTGTCCAGTGACAATTTCTGTCTCATGTCCATTGCTTTCTCAAATGGCTATGGACAGAATCTCGATGTGGGGGCGAGAAGCAGGCGACTAGCTTCGGCCTTTTTTAGTCTTTTTTGTCTCTCATTACTATAATTGGTAAATTATTTTGTTGTTGTTGAACCATGCCAAGTGGTTTCGTGGGAAAACACATGACACTGGAATTTAAGATTAAACCCCCTCCTTTCAAGTGTCATTACAAATGTTCGATATAACAAAACAACAGCTATCTACGTGATGTACTGTATATTTACATTATTATTTCAAAAATCAAGTGTTTTGATGCTTAAAACAACATTGATATTGCCTTTTAAGCTGAGAGCAAACATACTAGCTAAATGTTTCAGATGTACCAATTAACAACCCAAACTCCCCTAGTCTTTTACAACCAAATAAGTCAATTAGCCTCAAAACCAGCCTGAATTTTCCACACAATATTTTTGTGGGGGAAATATTGGAGCCTATCCCAGCTGTCATTGGGCGAGAGGCGGGGTACACCCTGGACAGGTCTCCAGTCTATCGCAGGGCTAACACAGAGAGACAGACAACCATTCACACTCACATGCACACCTACATCCAATTCAGAATCACCAATTAATCTAATGAATATGTCTTTGGACGGTGGGAGGAAGCTGGAGTACCCAGAGAGAACCCACGCAAACACAGGGAGAACATGCAATCTCCACACAGAAAGGTCCAAGTCGGCCCATGGATTCGAACCCGGAACCACGCCACTGTGCGTCCCACAACAAAATATTACTCCAGTTTTAGCTTCTCTTCATTGGCTACCTTTAAAATCTAGAAAAGAATTCAAAATCCTATTACTTACATACAAGACCCTTAAAGGCCTAGCTCCATTGGATCTTAAAGACTTTGTTGGACCATATCATCCCGAAAGATCACTTCCATCTCAAAGTGCAGGCCTACTTGTGGCTCCTAGAATTTCAAAAAGGTAGAACCTTCAACTATCAGGCCTCTCTCCTGTGGAACCAGCTCCTAGAATGGGTTTGGGAGGCACATACTCTCTCTACTTTTAAGGTTAGGCTTTTCTTTTTGATAGACCTTATCGTTAGGGCTGGACTGAACCACCTCTTAGTAATGCTCCTATAGGTTTAGGCAGCTGGGAGTCCTGTCCCCTACTCTCTTTTCTGTCACACTGAGCTCCTGTCCTCTAATTTCTTATCTAATCTATTCTCTATTACTACTCATACAATTGTGTGCTATTAGTGTATAGCATGTTAACTGCTGCTAATAAGAATTGAGTGTGGCTACATAAGGCTAGTCTCCACTAGTCACACTCAAAGTCCAGTTCCTCTGTCTGTGAAGGTTCTCAGTCGCCCACTTCATAGTATATCCAAAAAAAGAAGCTCAAACAAGGGCAACTGAACTTGTGGGGTTTCACCACTCATCCAAGTAGTTTCTTCAGTTCTAAAAGACTGTTGGGGTTGTAATAGGAGAAATCTCTGATTACAGGCGTGAGGGTCAGAGAAATCTCTGATTGCAACCACTCTCTTAACGGGGTAGGTGAACTGCGATATAATCTGCCATCAATTTACAACAGTCTTAACCTTTGAACCCAAAAATGACACCCCCATTCACACATTGAAACGAAGTCTCTCCAATTACAGATAAGTATCTGGTCATTAACGGAAGCAAGAGGCAAATCCAGTTGCCCTAGGTTCAGCTTGTTTGTTGCATATACTGTGCGTCCAGTTGCCTTATATATACTATACCCTGGATAACCTGACAACCTGGAACTGAGAATCTTCACAGACGCGGAGGCTTTTGGTGTGAGTGCAAGTGGACATTGGAGGAACTTAATTTCGTCATCCTCAAGGTTGCCACTTGGCTGATCTTAACCAATGTTCCCTTATTTGTCAGAAGGTTTCCTATTTATTATAAATGTTTAAAAAGCATGAGGTGAACATTTCATGTTTCGACACTCACTAGATTGAAACTGTTTTAAAGATTGATGATCAGATGTTTGATTATTAGACCTAACCAATATTACACGTAATTACAAAGTTTTAGTGGTTGATGTGGAAAGTATGACTACTAAGAGTTGTCAGTAGAAGCCTGATTATTTCCTGGATAGGTACTTGGATACTTCATTTCACACAGAGCAAACACAGAGGTGACACCAAAGGAGACGCCAAAAGTACTGTTCTATTAACAGTATATAGAGGAAACCCCTGTTAGTACTTCATCCATCCATGAGATCATATCGCGTGGCAACCGAGATGGATGGGTGGATGGATGGATGGATGAATGGATGGGTAACTTAAGGGGATGAGCATGTTCAAAAGTTTTCAATAATTATACTGATACTAATTATTACGCCCAAACCCCCTGCCCATATTTTTCACCCATGCCTTATTAAACCCAAACTTCAAATTCAGGAGGGTGTTACATACTTTTTCACAGAAGTACAGAACGAAATGTTAGCTCCCACTGCTCAGAGCCCGATACACACACCCACGAAACAGGAGAAAAGAGACTTTAATAATACACTTTGAATCATGTTTACAGAGCTGTTACACCACATGTGTTGACAGCTGGATGGATTAACATCGGATCACATCTGTTTCATCTTAGTTTCGTGCGCTAGCGGGGCAAAATTAGCTAATTAGCGCTGAAACGCAAAGTATGGCCGAGGCTAATGGGAACATTGGTAGTTTTAGTCATAAACAGGTATTTGAAGGATTAGGATTTTGACTTGATGGTGGCAATTCGACCTGAGGGAAACATGAATGTCAGAACCAAACAGGATGAGATTTCACCCAATGGCTGTTGAGATATGTGAAGGGAACCTCATGGTGGCTTTAGCGGACACTTCAGATGATTATGAAAGTGGTTAGGATTCATCCACTTGGGATTATGAGTGTCTGGACCACGTTTAAATGATTAGATATGAAAGCCAAACCAAAATGGGTGGACTGAGATGCGGACTAGCGTTGCCATCCATAGAGCCATGATGCTGCTGGATGTACGTAATTCTTTTCACTTTCCTTTGTCTTCCTGAAACCTGCAGACACTGCTGCCAGAGGAACTTCAAGTAGGAAATTCAGCCAGAGTTTACAGCCACCTCACCTCACAGCCAACACATTTTATAGTCTTGCCTTGAACTGTAATATCTTTTATATTCCATATGTTTTGTAAACAGCTTGATCTCCCTGCAATGCAACCTTTTTTTTTATCCACCTTTCATTATTTGAACTGTTTTACGATTTCCTCTGTTTTCTAAACCTGGAATTTAGAGACGTGCCACATGAATAAAATCCCCTATTAAACGAACAAGTTCTCAATCCTTTCGGTCGTCCTGTTGTTTATTAGCAATGCCTCGTGGTGATCACCGTCCGAGGTCCTGGAGATTACCCACCACTTCGCTTCAGACTACATCACCGGTTGGAAGAAACGGCGAGGTGAGTAAGAAATTGGATGCATGTGTTTCATTGTGCTTCGGCCTGGCAGACAAACGGCGGCGTTATCCTGTTACATGTTTGAGCTGCATTTCATTCACATGCTGCAAACAAACGCTATGATGTGCTGTCAAAGGCAAAGGCAAGGGGGGGGGGGGGGGGGGGGGGGGTCGAACTCATGGAGCTGGTCCATGATGTGCAAACACAGAACAATTCAATATGAACTAAGCGTATTAAGCACCCTGATCAGACTGCCTATTCTTACCTATATGATGACAACATCAAACCATCTGTTTAAACTAGAAGCAAGATCTTTGGAGGTACGACGAGTTCCACCTTTGATTGAATCAGGTCAATGAGCTGAATATCAAATGTTTTGATCAGGGCACGGGGCTGGATAGTTTGGGGTAACGTCATCACATACTTTGCGGTGAGTCATAGATCTGGAGGCTAGAGGTCTGAAAAAGGGGTGTGGGGGGGGGGTGAGGTGGGGTGTATGCAGTGACCTTATGATGTTGTAATGTAACGTAGAGCATGTCACTTTTTCTAAAAATAACAGCCAGTTCAGACTGAAATAGCAGATCTATTTCTGTTTGGTGTTTCTGTTGGACGGCTTCGGTAGGCTCTCTCCAGGGGTGTGCATGCTAGCGAGGCCGAGTGGGAGGAAGGGAGAGAATGTGTTGTTTTGTTTTTCATTCTTTCCCCCTTTAAAAGAGGAGAGGGAAGGAGCAAGGGGGGGAGCGGGGGGACGAAAGGGAGCAGCCGGAACCTTTTCAATCATGCCTGCAAACTACCCGCAGTTGTCTAAACCGTTAAACTCCCAGTGCGCATTGAGTCGACTCTTCCAGTGGCAGAGACCGAGAACATTCTTTAGTGGGAAAGCTGGTCATTTGATTTAAGACTGGGGTCTCAGCTAGCTTGGCTCTACAGTATGTCATCCCAGTCAACAATGTGCTTTAATGACTGGAAGCAAATTGATACCATTTGTTTCGGAAAGCTCCCCTCGGCCTGGAACACTGGGTCTAGGCTTACATCTAAGCCCCTCAAAGTGTTACATGATTACGATGAAGGTCAGGAATTATATCATTTTTCTTTGTGATTCCTTTTGTACAGTCCACTTAGAGATGGAGGGCTATGAATCATCGCAACGTGAATATATTACTCATTCTCCTCAAACTGACGGGTGTAGCCTCTTCAGCCTCCCCCCAACACACACCATCTACGCTACACACGCTCCTTCCCTGGTCTACACACAGCTGATGTACCGTACTTTGAAGAAGCCGTGTTTAGGTTGACTTGCCTTTAAAAGCTCTACGGCTACAACAACTTCCTAGAGCCTTTTTTTTCTGTCCCAAACACAGACAGAGGAATGTGTGTTTTACAAAAACAGACCGTGCAGGATATTAGCCTACAACATAGGCTGACAGAGACGTATGTTTGGGGGGGGCAGAACAACAAGAGCATGCACTGTGACAAACTAGAGCTGCCATTTGCAGCACGCCAGCAGGGCAGCTTGAAAACACTTCTCAATCCGGTCTCCTTCACATATATTCACACTGAGTGTAGATAACATAATGCTGACCAGGTTGAGAATCTGAAAATGTTTCATAGCCAAAAAAATTAAAAATAAAAAGTATCTTCATGGTCATGGTATTTCATTTGACTTCCTACAATATCTGTCAAATAAAATAAAAAGTTATTCATATCTTAATGTTCTGTGTCAGTGGCTCAAATATCTCAGTTAATGATGCGGAAAGATTGTGGTGGAAAATTTAAATTCATGAGGTTTTATTATATTTGTCACATAACCGATTACAGTTCAAACTTTCTATTGTAATGTTGTTGCGTGGAACTCCCAGACAGAGCACAATGCTGGTACAATACATTTATGAAAATTTACTGCATTATGCGATACAATACAAATATGCAAAATAGAAAACCAGATCAAAAGCTGCAGGCCCAGTTCTTTTTCCTCAAATTAAAGCTGCACTAATTGAGTTTTTGTCCACTTGGGGGCAGCATAACAAATTAGGCACTCAAGTAGCATACCGATCAACCACAATATTAAAACCACCAACAGGAAAAGCAAATAACATTGACCATCTTGTGACAGTTCAATGTTCTGCTGGGAAACTTTTGGACCTGGCATATATGTGGATGTTACTTAGACATGTAGCACCCACCTAGACCAGGCCAGGCACCCCCACCCCATAACAATGACACTCCTTGATGGCAGCAGCCATCCCCAGCAGGATGCAGCCTGACACCGGCATGCACACAAAAAATCTTTAGGAACAACTCAAACAACATGACCTGACAACCATGACAAACCTGGCCTTTTGGAGGCACAAGGAAGACCTAGACAATATTAGGAAGGTGGTCATAATGTTATGCCTGGTTTGTGTATTTTCATCTTGTCAGGGAACTTAATAACAATTTTTTAATAATTATTGTTTTATATTACTATTTCATAATTATGTACTGTATTTAGATCATTTAATCCTTTTGGTTTACATCTGTTTTTATTTAACTACATTCATTTTTATTTGTGTGCGTGGGCGTTCAAGTTGTGTGCGGATGTGAGAATATCTGTCAGCTTGAGAACGGCGAAAAATATCTTTTGCATTTGCTAAGTTACACATCAGTACCCAGATAAACGAACAAAGCAAAAATTGCTACATGGCTAACACCGGCACATTCACGCAAATGCCAACCTTATCACCTTGTAAAGTTGTTGTTGCTAACATGTTGGCAAACGAATGCGGATTTATAAAGACAGCACTCGATTTGACTCAAGGCTTTTGCTTCCTGGAAAACACAAGTCGAATACTCAGTCCACTCTGCTTTGCTTCCATCTTTACCAGTTCTTCAGAAAGTCTCTTTAGTGGTTTAATGGATCACTGTTTCTACTTGCTAACTTTGCTAACGACGCTTTGTCCTGGGCAGGTACAACTTAGTCGGTTTGTCCAAACACTTTTATGGGAATGTGAGCCAAAAACAAACAAAAACAATAACCCAATCATTTGTGAGGAGCTAAAAGGTTCGGGAAAGCTGTTGAATTGGGGGACATTATCAGAAAGATCATCACTACTAACAGCATCTTTAGGGAATTTAAATTTCAGCTAATGCAGCCTTCACTTACACATCCTTAGCAACTCATTTTAACAATTCTTCACTATTTGATGATTAAACCTGCTATGTTTTCCCGCTCTTTTCTTGTATATGTCTCAGCAGCAGATCTTTCAGCTTGTTCTTGTACCTTTGTCCACATTAAAGCACTATAATTCTCCTTCTCCTCCTCCTCCTGTTTTAAACTACCCTAACTCTGTTGTCAGCTGTACGTACGTAAACTGATAACTGTTGAATTTGCGTACTGTGTGATCAGCAGCTGTTTGGCCCTCTGCGTGAATGTGACAGCCTCTCACTGTCGTGTGTGTGTGTGGTTGCTCAGACCAACTCGCTACATCCACATGCTCACTGTGTACTGGTTCGTCATTCGACACATGATCCGTCACCGCAAACGCGTGCGAAGGTTTCTGAATGACGTTTTAAATTTACACACAGTCATAGTCATGGTGTAATAGTGGTTTCTGTGCCTAGCCCTTGTGCTTCTGACTGTCACACTTGTATTGGAGTGGACACAATGCTTCCTGTAAAGGTACTCCACCGATATTTCTTCCCATATGAATGTATTTTGTACAAAACAGGAATGGAATCCCATGTAAATTCCTTGGACTATGGTTACAACAATGTCCAAGTAGTTCAGTAGTCAATACTGAAGAGTTTATTTTATGCTGAGGCTTGATTTGTTTTCCTTCATGAGTCAAATAACCAGCGGGTGTCTGGTTTGAGGATCTCCACAGGCCTACAGAGTTATATGCTGTATATGTATCTTATGCAATCTCATCCTTCTCGGTACATCTCCACCTCACAACAGCCCTTTCTCAAATTCTCTCCTTCTCTCTATCAACATATTTCTACAGATGTCTCCCTATTTAAAAAGGCTTCTCAGGTGTAGAAAATACAGCTCAGTTTTTAGCAGTAACACCATCGGCGTCAAATTTGTGGCAAAAGAGCAACAATAAGTCAGCTCGGTGATTATTTAGTCTATATTATGAGGAAATATTGACGTGAAACTCCATCACCTGTTTCAAATATGAGCGTCTGCTTCTGCCAGTGCTTGTCTGAAAAGGCGATGTTCGGATGCCAGTTGAATGAGGAACTCCCTGTTGAGATGGTCTGATGACAGGATAAGACTGACTTGAAGGCTTGGAGGGGTTCACGTCTGGGTCCCTTTGTGCCAGAACGCGTTATTGCCAGACGTGTAATCACCGAACGGGCCGTGGCGGAGTCTGCGCCGCTCACCGGGTCAGCGCTGCACAGTTGGATTTGATCGACTCGGCGGTGGCACTTCTTTCTCTTAAGCGTGATCCCTCAGTGATCTCATCGCTAATGATAACTGACTCAACTCTAAACACAAGAGGGGTGAGAGATTAAAACGCCATGAGGCACCTTCAGTGCAGCTACAGTAAACCAGGTCCATGATGTAATGTTTCTCAAAAGCAACAGGGCGAGGTCTAAACACATGAAAGTCCGGGGCCAATTGGAAACAGATTTGACCTGACATGTGTGATTGTAGCCTGTTGTTTCAAGACAAGGCCTGAGTATGTGCAAATAAGTGTGTGTGTGTGTTTTTGGGAGTGTGTCTGTGTGTGTGTGTGTGGAGAGATAACGCTGGGGAGTTAGGTGGCGGGCCTCAAATTTCTTTTTACCATCCATGAAATCCACAAACAGAGCGCAGCCAGGGGAGACTTAAGAGATGGAGATGAGCCTCGAGGTGCAGCTGATGAACGCACAGGTCCAGCCAAGCAACATAAAAAGAGAGATCTGTGTAGCCATTGAAGTGAATTTTCAACCAGTTGTTTCTAATTAGGTCCGGCTCCCGGGATCAGCCCAGGAGATACGTTCCTCCTGAACGTCTCTGCTTCTATAAACAACACTCCTCTGATTTTTCGAGCTCACTGGGGCCTCAGACCTCGTCCCCCCTGACGCTTGCCAAGATATCTACACCGTTTGATGCACTTTTGACTAACAATAATGATTTTTGGAATGCAGACAAAATACTCACGGTTAGGACCTTTTTACCTCTGTGCATCAGCATTCAGTTGCCTCCTGATTTATATGTCTATGCATAGGAGAGGTGGAGTGTTTAGTGTTTTTCAATCCCCAGCAACAATTACACTGAAAGTTACTCGTTCTGGTGTTCCGATGACATTAAAAGAGTTTGGAATGATTACCAGTTCCTGTTTGTGATGTTACTTATAAATGTCTGCACAGTCATCCAGGTCATGGTATGTGCGTGTATACTATAAATGTGTGCGTGTTCATATCTCAAGGCGTGAACTCTAGGTAGATAGATATGATTGTTTTGTAAACTGAAGACAGATTATAAGGGTTTTCTGGCTTTCCAGGTGTCCGCCTACACCTGAAGAACAAAGGACACGCCTTGGAGGACAACGATGCACATGTTTTAGCTGGAAAAAACAAATGGTTTGAAAGAAGAGTAAAAGAAGCCATCTATGACAAATTAAAAGCATCTTCACATCCTTCCACACAAGGTTCCACCCATGTCTGTTCACACCTGAAATGGTCCAAACTGGAGTCTCTGACTGACAGTGGGTCATTAAGGTATCAGCCATTGGGGAAGGCAACAGGATCAAAACAGATTACTCCAATTTCAAGCAAGTTATCTGGTCGCCAGACCCCAGTCATGTGAGTTTCAGGTGGATAATATCCATATATGTTCCTATCTAAATCCCAGCTCCCTAGCAGTCTTCAAGAAACCCTACAAGCCCAGTTGCCCTTGTTTGAGATTGCATTTTGGATAAAACTTAAAAATTGTGTTGTTTCTTTCGGGATTCCTAAGCCGATTTATTGGAATTTAATCACATGAATGTCCATGTCTCTTACAGAGCAGCAGCAAAGTATCAGGGAGCATTTTAACTCATACGTTGTTTCAATAATGGTGACACGTTCTGAACTGTGATTAATTCTTATTCGTGTCAGTCACATTTAAATCTCATTGGCTGACACCAGTTTGATGATCGGCAGGGCATTTGGTGAGCTTCTGTGGCCCTAGTTTTTTGTTGCCAGTAGTTCTTTGAGGTTGGTTTCACGAGTCCAGGCCTTCAATCGACACAAACTAAAGGAATTTCAGTCAAGTTTGGTAGTCCATTTTAAGGGTAGTCCTGATTTTAGGCGCAAACAGCTAATGTGTTTACCAGCGTTGTTCTATTGTCAGGTTGCCAGTCGTATGTATGATTGTAAAGGTGCCCACATCCCTGTACTCTGCAGTATTAAAATAAAGTCAAAGATGACAAAACTTGCTGTAGCATTGCGGAAGCCACTTAATAAAGGTGAAGGTATATTAGACGATATTAATCTCTAAAATTCTCCCCACTTATAGCAAAATATAGCGAAGAGAAGACGTAACATTGCTGTCTTCCTGAATGATTTCCAGTTAATTATAGTTTCATTTAGTTCCTAATCTCTGTCAAAGAGGCTATATTGTTAGCTAACATTGCCAGCAGACAGCAAGTTACGGAAACAAGATGCTGCTTGTTCCTGTAACACAACAGGACCACTAGCTAGCTAGTCTTGCTAGCTTTTAGTTAACTAGCTAAAGCTTTCAGTTACTTTTTAGTTTTGCTGTGACAAAAAATAATAAAAGGCAAAACATTTTCTTTTTTTTTATCATGGCATGATTTTCATTTTTGTTCATGTTTTACTCAGCCCGACAGTTGTGTTTTGTCCCTCTTGCCCTACCTTGACGCGTGTCATTCTCCTCTTTTGCACCCACCATTTCCTCGCCACTACTCTACAAGAGCTAATTACCACCTCCCTCCCGCTGAGATAAAAACGAGTTCACTTTTGCATTATCACCCCCAAAAACGTCTGCTCAGGCTATTATCATCTTCTTAGGTTACCTATCTAAAGCCGGCAGTTATGAATCTTAATACTGCGTGCCTTTGAAGCCACTCTCACAATGCATACTTCTGTGAAATATCTTCATCCTCTCCTACCACACTTTGATCATGAAGTAGGAGTGAAGCACAGAAACTGTTAGAAGAACTCAAAATTGGACAAGTCAAGCAGAGGACAGGCAAACCTCGCAATCCTTTATGAATGACACGGCACAATATTATTTCACTGTTATTTATGTTTCGGCTTTGTTATTCCAGATTGGTCCACTTTATAAAGCTTGAGAGTTGTGAATAAAAAAGAAGTCAGGTGCATTCGGCATTCTGATGCTGTACTAAATTAGCCTCGGCGCGCGCCCGGCGAGGAAGATGAGAGAAGATATATTGCTTAACTCACGCTGACTCGTCGGCGGAGGCTTGATACAGCGGCGGGGTAATCCTGATCCAGCAAAAGGGGGTGTCCTCACCCAGCCCTGCTGCTGCGCCGCATGTACTCCAACTGTGTGTTTGTGTGTGTAAAGCAACGTGTTCACTCCTCCCAGCCGCCTGAAGCACTCTTTGGGGCTATTTATAATCAGGGCTTTTGTTTGCAGACTGGGTTGCTACCTCCACTCGCTTATCTCTGAGTTATTTGATAGAGTAGTAGTGAGGTCATTGGATAAGCGTGATTTTTTTGAAAAAAAGAGCACGCAGTGACCGGGAATTGATGAGTTCCAGTGGCTTAATGGCTCAGTCATTTAGACAGATTTAACTACTCCTTCATTTTATCTGCCTTGATCTTAGACTGCTCACGCTGTAATTCAGGTTCAAATATGGAGAAGCTGAACCTACCAATGATGAATGTAGCGCTTCTTTCATCCTGATGTGTTTTTTTTTTTTTAGTTTCGTCAAGCCATGGAAATTATTGTGTAGGTTAAACGTGACATTTTCAATCAAAGAAACAACCTTACAAAGCGTTTCTTTTGACGTAGTAACCCTGAAGCATCTGCTACTGACATAATTGGCTTTTTTTTTTTGCTACATATGAAATAGAGGATCTTTCTCAGAGCTAAAAGAGAATGAACATCTGACTAACTGCATTAAGACACACTAGACCCCAATTAGCAGCCAAACGCCTGGCCCGTGTTTTATCATCATATGTGAAATAATGATGCGTGCGTATAATAAAATGCGCACTGCTTTGGCCTCGACCCAAGGCGTACACTCGACCTGCTGGCGTTGTAATACGTGGCGTACTACAGCTGTACATGCTCCTTAACTGGCTTAGCATCCTGTCTGCTAATCAATATCCAATACGGTCTGCTCGAAAAAACACGCAAAGTCAACCAGGAAAACCTCAACTTCAAGTCTGACTGGACTGATCAGTTCTGTTTTATTTTACCACACCAAAGCTTAGCGTAACACAACAAATTGAACGGGTATCTTTCTGTAACATATCTTAAATATCTCACTATGTACTGTAAACACGATAGCTATACATCTATAGTACCACATATCTTCATATCCTCATATCTATATTTTATACATACTTTTTAAACACTCTGCTTTTTGACCCTTTTTGCTGACTGTAGTTCCTCATGTCTCTGTGTTATGATGCTACTGGACTGGATAAATAAAGTATCTATCTATCTATCTATCTATCTATCTATCTATCTATCTATCTATCTATCTAAGCCAACTTGCTTGATATGCATGCAGACCGTAGCAGTGTGTTGAAAGCGCCACTTCCACTTCAGCACTGTGCATGCTACCAGTCTTAATGCCAGCTACTTCAGAAGGGTTGCCTCAACAGATCGCTGCCATTCTCTCACTGAGTGGTGAGTGAAAGTCCATTTTATTTTGGACCATTTGGAAGTTTTATTGTGGTGGAATGGTAATTATAACAATACTAAGAATTTCATTTGTATTTAACACAGTTTATTTACATATTTACTTCAAATGCTACCGAGCTTAACTTAAAAGAAAGAACAGATGCAAAGACAGAATGGCAGAGACAGTGGAAAAGACAGTACTAAACTTTAAATAATAATAAAGAGATTAAAATAATACGAAAATAAAAGCAAATTATGCTGTTTGCCACAAAATGATTAATATTGTGTTGCATTATTGAGATTTTCAACCTCATCTTTCAAAACTGACAAACTGAAAATTCCTTTCTAACTGTCTCTGTCTTCCTGCCTCTGTCACACATTGGCATTACATCATGAAAACAGTTGTTTTGAACCTTGTTTTAAGAGTGCATTCTTTTTTTTATTTTTAATTTTTTGGTTTGATGCTCAGTATTTGGACCTTGGGCAAATTATTTTGGGGACCCTGCACTAAGAAATCCCCTGTAAACGTAAACTAAAACTTAAAAAAATATATATATATAGTGTAGAGAGAAACTGTGGAGTTGTGTAGTGAGTTTTTTTTTTTTTTTTTTTTTTTTTTTTTGTATGTTTGCCAGTATAAGCAACACCTTTCACTACACACATAAAAGTTTGACCCTAACTATTCATTGGTGCACCTTTAAAAATGTGAAGTAATGATCAAAACAATTGTAGCTGAACACTGAGTGTTGTAAGTGTTGTATTAGTTGTCAGGTTAGTATCAGTTCTTACATTTTTTACTCTATTCTAGCAAAAAAAAAATATATATATATCTTTGAAGTTTTATAATTATTGGATTTTCCATTCACTCGTAGCACACTTTATTTTAAATTGTGTGGCTGAAAATCTAAAAAAAAAAAACTAATACACTCTCACCGCTAACTCCTGTTTCCACTTTAGTTGCACCTAGATTTCTCTAAGTTCTCTTCAGGAAACTTCCTAGACAATTATAAGAACTCATAAAAAGGCTTGAAGGTCTAAATGCCCTCTTCACACTGCCAGGAGTACTATTTTGCTGTAGGACTTCTGGTGGAAAAAGAGAGTGTATAACGACTGGAACTGGTTTATAATACATGTGTAAAACCGTAGAAAGACTATGCCAGTATTTCTAAAAACCCAGAAATGCCTTCAAGGACATGACCTCAGTCCCCTCAAAAAGTAGCTCAAGTGTCCTCGGCTAATTTGCTTAGAAATTTCTGAGACTTGGTCGATGTGTCTCTCCGTGTATAGCGTGTAACTTACTTTGAGCGAATGCTTAATAACAGACACGGAGCAGCCAAGTTTCTTCCATGTCAGTGTTTTTCGTTTTTTCTCTCTCTTCAGTTTGACAGACAGTCCAGCTCCTGGGAAAAGTGGCATTGCAGCGGGGTGGAAAGCATTAAGAGCTTTCAGTGACGCCCCGAGGCAGACTCATGTGATACCCCGTAAGAGAAGGGCTAATATTTTACAGTCAGCTTGGTATTTACCAGAAGCTTGTATCGTTCACTGAAGATCAAGACCAAAGTATCAAAACATTCAGAGGATGAGCAATGAACCTGCTTCTCATCTCTCTTCTGAGGATAAGGGTCTATTACTTACCGGCGAGGGGGTTCAGCTCTTGGTCATGTAGGGAGAATACGGAGAGAAAAATGCCCCCTGTCAGAATTTGGGGGGTAAGACTCGTGTGCCAAACATGACGTCCAAGTTAGGCATCTAAAATGTGACACCGCAGAACTCATAGGCTATGAGTGCAGCCGTGACGTAATCCATGATACATGGCAATAAAATGTAGAAAATCCTCTTTTGTAAAACACGAGAGGGAGAAGTCAGCCAGTTTGATTGATGGAATTGTTACAGAGTCTACTTAACAATCCTCTAAATTTAGACCTGATTTCGTATCCATGTTCTGAGCACGGCGTTCTGGCCTGCGACCCAGGCATTACCTCAGCCACTGAGCCCTGAGTGAGTGCGGTGTACTTGAAGATCAGGCAGAGAGGTTGCTGTCAACCACTCGTAACAGCAAGTATTGGTATGCTGAACTGAGCCCAGCCTGGAGTGTAATGGCAAAACAAGCGCAATTGTTCACATCCAGACGTATCATTCCCACTGCTGCAAACTGAAAACATGCTCGTGTTTGTGGCGGCCTGTTTCGCGCAGGGAGGTACGGAGGGCCAGAGGAGCCAGGTGGTCTGGGTTTCCTCAAAGCTTTCACTCGTATACCTTAATTTGCATTTTGACAAATGTTCCTGTTGTGAATAATCACAGTGCATCAAGTCCACCTCATGAGCTGTGGGCTGATGTAAGCGAGGAAAGAAAGACGAGATGATGACATGCACCTTTACTGAGCTCTGGACTTCATTCCAATTAAAGGAGTATTTCATTCACATTACAAACACATACACATACGTCAAGAGCGTTGATTTGTATTCTATCATGAGCACACTCAATGAGCTTGGGGTGGATAAAGACACAAAATGTCCATTTGTCACACAATAACCTTTAAGAGAAATGTTCTGCTAAGGCATTGGTGAAAATCTAATATATCAGGGGTCTTAAAGGTGCAGCAGACCAAACGTCTTCAAATCTACGGAAAGAGTGGCTTACAGTAACAAACCTAAAGAAGAGGATCAGCTAATACTTTAGGGCTCAATGGACTCTAAAAGCATTTTAACCTCTTTCAGCGTGTTGTTTTGGCATCACGGCTTGTAGCTTTAATGTCTTGGTTCACTCTTAATACTCTCATCAACCTCTTTTCTGAGGTCAAAAAGCAAAAACTGGAAATAACCCGCCCATCAACAGATGGCGAAACAACAACATTTGTAGCTAGCTGTTGAACATAGTGGAGAATTTGTCAGTTTGAGAAAACAAATGTGTTTCTTCTGATTTGGTGGAGATCAAAACAGAGTTTGAAGGAGTTTGAATGTTGGTGTTACCTTGTTACACCTGGCTGCACATTCACATAATTCCAAATCAGAACTGTTCATTCTTTCATTAGCTGTTACCAGATCACATTGACATTTCAGACAAACGCACTCGAATTTGGCTTGGTTAAAGTTAAATGGTAAGACTTTGGTTTCCTTCTTGGTCCAATACTCCCACTCAGTACCCCCTTCTTTAGTCGCTATAAGGTGGGAGGTTAACTACTTAGCTAGCTAGAGCTTTGCAGGAGATCTCAGGCTGGTAGCCCTTCAATCCGTCATTGCATTGTACGTCAACCAAGTGTCAAATGCCATGGTGAGGATAGATGATGAATGGCACTTGATCTACTCACACTACCATTGCGGTCTACCGGTCGATCGCATTCGACTTACCGGGCACCCCGTTATAGAGGGTCGCAAGGAGCCTGTCCCAGATGATTATTGGGTAAGAGGTGGGGTACAAACTCTGGACTGGTCGCCAGTCTATCACAGCTCTAACACTGAAAGACAAACCATCCACACGGTCAATTTAGAATCACCAGTTGGACTGTGGGAGGAAGCCAGAGGAAACTCGCGCAGGCACAGGGAGAACCAGACGGCTGATGGGTTTGAACCCAAAGCCCCCTTGCTATGAGGTGTCAATGCTAACCACTACCCCCACATGTCCCAGTGTAAACTATAACAGGCGGTTTATGCTTTGCTAGAGCAGTGATTGGTCCGCTTGGCAGTTGCATATTTCCGCTTTAGCATTTCTGGTTGCTTCTCCATCTCTGCAATTATCGAACTGATTATTTTGGATCAACTAAAATGGAACACACCAAAGAAGGATTGGCTGACTCAATTTCAGCAATATTTTCAGTCGCCATTGTTGAATGTGAAGCAGAAAGTAGAGAGTTAAGCATGAAGTAGAAACAAAAACGAACCCGACTGGCAAAAAATACACAGCGTCGGCTAGCGCTTGGGTGGCGTTTTTACAGAGCAAGCCAGACGAGCGCACAAGAATAAATGGCTTGGACTGGCGTAGGCTATGTGTGTAGGTTACGCTGTCTAGTCCCACGGTACT
Source organism: Chelon labrosus (assembly GCF_963514085.1). Taxonomy (NCBI): domain Eukaryota; kingdom Metazoa; phylum Chordata; class Actinopteri; order Mugiliformes; family Mugilidae; genus Chelon; species Chelon labrosus. The sequence continues at coordinate 22,134,477 of NC_140352.1, forward strand.
TTAAATGAGCTTTAGGTGCTTTAGGAGGTAAACATTTTTCTTTCACAGCTCATTGCGCTGCTCCCATAAAGTTACTGCATTCTTTACACAAAACTAAAGTGCATCCCAACATTTTAGCACTTTCTAAAAATGTTTCCTATGATAACCTTGTACTCACCATGTTATTTAGGGTCTTGCAGTAAGGTACTGTCAGATGTTACACAGACCTAGGTTAGCTTAATCTGAAGATGAGACAAAGTCAAGAGTGAAATGATTGCTCCAGCTGCCTGACATAAATATCCATCACAGGTTTAGCTCTGAGCCACTATGCTTACCTTGTTTGTGCGCACACAGTGTAGTAAATAAGGTGGTTTGGATACTTTTAAGCAAATAACTCTCTTGCCCTGACAGACTGCGTGATAGCTTGGTAACTGCATTCCCGGATCTCGGTGGTTTCTTTCATGAGTGCAGTGTTATAATAACTGTTGGAAGTGAAGGCCAGAACTATGTAAATAAGACTAAAGTTGTAATAAATTACAATTTTAACTGTGTGGATTTGGACCCCTGATGTTCCCCCCTAAGACTGACTGTACCATGCCGCTTCCCACAAACCCAGCCACTAACTGAACACACATGCCAGACTCCCTCCACACTGTGCATTAATGTCTTTAGCAGAGACTGTGAGCAGCGCTTGTGGTCGAGGACAGCTTAAATGACACTGGCACAAGACGCATGGACATTGGTGGGAAGCCCAGCTCTTTCTTTATCAAACTAATGTAGCATGTATGAATGATAGCACGCGTAATTATCACAGTTTTATGCTGTTCTCTGTTTTTTAATTAGATCCACCCCTCCTCTGAAGGAAACAGATTCCAAATGCTGACTTGTTTTTGTTGAAATTTCACGAATGCTGCATCAACGTCGCTCTTTAAAATCCACTTAAACCTCAAAGTGTGTGCCTATAATGAGACGAGCAGCCCACGTAATAATGATGTTCAGGCAAGCATATCTCCAGCTCATAGTACGTGTCAGACAATTTTTCTCTCTATCCGTGATATTCCACATATGACGTCTTGTCCTGCAAAACATGACACCTTTACGGTTTCACACTTTAAATAGCATGAAAGAATCCACTGTTAACACGTACACTGACATCATGTTTAGGTTAGGAGTATTTCTTTCTACAACCTCTGTAATGTACACACCTCAAGCTGTTTCGTTTCAAGCTCTCGCCGGTGGATTTCAGCAAAACAAAGTGCGAAACCTTTTATTTTTAGAGGAACGGCGAGCGCGGCCCGCTCGCACGTTCCGCAAATGACATGAATATTTCATGGCATAACTTGCATAATGAGCGCTCAAAGCGGATCTCATCGCACTCCGCGGCTCTGAGTCGCACACGAAACGGGAGAAGAACGGTGTGCTGCTCGCATCAGACATGGCCTTCAAAATAACCATGCTCTCATTTCCCATGAAACGGAGGTTCGGGGGGCTTGAACTGCTCAAATGCAGACCAGTGAAAGGATTTCTTCTGAGTTATCTATCAGCACCGCCGGCTGCCAAAAGATTACTCACTTGAATATCCCTGATAGTATGACAAAGCCTGAAAAATGATCGAGTTGCCAATAAATTAAACCGTGTTTTTGCTGCGAATTTCAAAGATATGGCCTGTTTAAGCTGCTCTGTTTTATAACATTCTCTCGTCATTTCGTTTCATTTCATTGAGTAGTTGCAAAGCTCCATGGGAAATCAAAGGACAAAATGTTATGAATTTTTTCACATGCTAGTGGACATTTCGCACCCGCTGAAGTATCCAAAACATGTAATGCAAATACGCTAGAGCACATAATGATTCCACAACCCCCCTCCCCCCAATCAGATCTTGATTTGAGACTTATTTTCGCCGCCTTTCGAAGCGCTGACATCAAACAGGGAGAAAATAGAATTTCGTCCGTAGAGCTTTCACCTGCGTGTGTAAACAACGTCCCGCCGTGTCTTTAATACATCAAATGAGGTCTGATGCATGTTCTTCTTCAGCCAACATAAACTTTGCACTGTAGCTTTTTAAATTTAGGAGGACACCTTGGGACAGCCGGTCGGGGCGTAGAGATTACAGGGGGAAACTAATTTATGATTCCTTTCCCAGTGCTGCAAAGCCCCTGATGTTTTAGCCAGCAGGTAGTGACACTTACTATTCATTTATGCTTAACAACATAGTGAATTACAGATGAACTTATTTCTATGTATTTCATTATAATGATGCATAAATATATGCTATTACCCTTGCTGAAAACTGGCTTGATTTACATTTCTCTAATCCTGCACCTGCGATACAGCAGCAGGTTTACATTAGAATCATCTGAGCAGCTCTTGCAAGTGCTGAGCCGAAAAGTATGAGAGTGAGGCTGTATTAAATCAGTGGACAAAGTATGTGCTGTGTCATCCAAATGTCAGTTTCTGGAAGGACATACCACACTTAAGGTGGGTTATTCTACTTCTGACTGTATTCTTTGTAGTGATGGGAAGTACGGCTCTTTCCAAAGGCTTCCAAAGGCTCTTTTGGTTCGGCTCCCCCAAATAGCTCTTCATTTAGTTTCACCGGGAGCCCAACCACAACGAACAAATCAAGTAAATAAAGTCTTGACATTATGACGCTTAAAAAAGTCTTTGGTGCAGGTTGACATTCAGAAATACCAGACGCCTCAGCTTGGATGTCCAGTTTTCGCTCATTTCGTAACTTTTGACAAATGTCGCTCTGTGTGTACCCGGCCCGTAGCACTGCACTCGCTGCTACGATCCCAGTCTCTCCTCGCATGTGACTGGCCGCATGGGGCGCCTGTCAAAATAAACATGCATGGATTCCCAGGAGCGGTTGAAGCTTTGGCTCTCCCTGACGGGAATCAGCTCTTCTCGTTCGCTAAAAAGAATCGGCTCGTTCGCGAACCTCACGGATTCTTTGCTTGTTTTTGGCTTATTTTGGTCAAATATGAGCAACCTTAGGTGAAGCTAATGTTAGGTGAACAGTAATTGGTTTGGGAGAGCATGTCAGTGAAGGAACATGCAGCTGTATTAATTGAAAAGTGCTAGCCGGCTTGCTGCCACGTGTATCACTGTAGCAAACAACTTGGTTAATTTCAAAAGCTGGCTTTCCATCCACTTGAAGAACTGCTATCCTTTAAGGTGTGGTTTGTCCTTCAAACATGAAAAGGTTGGACTTAATTGCTATTTGTTGTTAGCCAGTTATCATGCAGCCTGCAACCCAAGGTGTGTTCTTTATTTTTTATGTGGGCTGACATATTCTTTCCCACCGTGATAGTGACAATTCAACAATAGCTAACATAGCTTACTAATTTATTCTGTATTCAATTGTCCAACCTGCCTCCTCAGAGAACAGCTTCCCACAGTATGGTTGTGGGTCGTCGGGATGCAGCGACAAATGATCTGAAATTGGATGTTGTTTGTCTTCAGGGGCGACTCCTCTTGATTGCAAAATGAAGCCTGAACCCATCTATGTCAAACTGGAAAACCCTTTACTGAGCACAGGAAGGTGGGCCGAGATGTAATCTGCCATCTATTTAAAGCACAGTCTTAACATCTGTTCCCTGTTCACACTATGAAACTATAGTCTCTGGCCAATAATGTATCAGTAGAGTACCATTCATTAGAGGAAGAAAACGGGATCAAAACAGTTTTCTCCGATTACAGGTGAGTATCTGGTTGTTAATGGACCCCAGGGCATGTGAGTTTCTGATGAGCTGCACCCACAGATGTTCCTGTTTAAACCCCAGCTACTTGGACAGCTATTTGGATGAAATGTCCTCTAGAAAACGTACCTGTTCAGTCGCCCTTGTTTCAGCTTGTTTTTTTTTGTTGTTGTTGTTTTTTTTAATCCATAACCTGGATTAGTTTCAAGTCTTCTTTAGCACAACATGATGTTCATTTATTAATTCATGGTCACATTTAGAGTTAATTAGACAATAAAGCAGGGTATAATTTACAGCGTGGTCACCGTATGATTGACTTTGGCCTTCTCAGTATGAGTGTCCCACCCCTCACTCCATTAGAGCTCCTCCCTCTCGTCCAAATATGGTCACTAGTGGCAAAAAACATAACACGTAAAATGTTACTTGTTAACATGTTCAATATGGTTATTAAGTACTGTAGTGATCAGTAAACTATTTTTAAGTGTTAAGAAGGACTTTAATTCTTGTCATAATAGATTATCCCCTGTAGATTTATGTTGTAAGAAAATTTGTGTGATGAATTGAACTTTTACAGAGGATTGGTAAAAAAACAGAAAAGGAAAAACAGAAACCTGTAGGCATGGCACCCTTGCTTCTGTTGTGGAGATGATAAGAGTAGAACACTGGAACCGTAAAACCAAAACAATATGCTGAAAGAGGCTAAAGATCTGGGGGGAACTCCAGATATTGGTGTTCATCTTCCATGATATTTGTTACTTAGACCAACTATTTACACATTACATATGTTCATTTCATCTATTGTTTATATGAGGATACTTTTTTTGGATACCCACTATAATGAACATTACGCAGTTGTAGCACACTTAGCTAGTTGGCTAATTTTCATCTACGACCCCTACAATGTAAAAAACAACAAGGTGAATGGTCTTTAAAGTTGTTGGGATTTCGTCCCCATTTGTGCACAAAATGACACAAATTTTATGATAGAACGCTGATCTGGAGTTGCTACGCTGGGAACTGATCACGCCCCGGCAAATATCAAACCCCAGCCAATCAAACCTTATTACAAATGTCATTACATCTGGCACAAATACCCACCAAGGATGGCGTGATTAAAACTTGTTGGTCAAAGGTCAAGCTCAATGCGACATCATAAAACACATGTTTGGCTCAAACTCAAAAAATCTAATTATGGTTTTCCAATTTTTTTTTACAATAATGTGTTTAACATTTTCACTTCCTCTCCCTGGATGACAACCAGGACAATAGGCCTCCTCCTCCTCCCTACACTGGGAAAAACGACAAGGCAAATGGTCTTTAAAGTTAAAGTTGTTGGGTTTTCTTGTTCTTTCTTGTACAAAATGGCATTAGGAGGAAACTACAATAGTAAAAGGTCGCACGCAAATTGTCTAATTAGAATCTTTTAGTTAGAATCTTATTAGAATCTTTATCGGAGTGAATACTTGAGAGCCAGATGAGTTGCTGATTACATAGGTGTTGTCTCCGGTGTAATGAAATGAGACATCTGTCATGCTCTCTGGGTGCCATTATCTGCCCGCACATACACAGATTCTGCACCTTAAGGACAAGCGTGCGCCATCCAGCAGGTTTTTAGCGAGTGGGGAGAGGGTGAAGGAAATGATCCATCACTCAGGGTAAACTCTAAACAGCCTAATGACACGTGGCAATATAAAATGGAAAATTCAAATAAACACCAGCGGGCCTGTTTGGAGGCACTCCTGGTACAATAGCCCAAACACTGGGCATTTGAGTAATCATTACTAGTCATAACTCAGCACGCTGGAGATGTTAAATAAACAGTATACTTCTGTAAGGCATATACAACAAGGTCCAAATTTACTTTAGCCGTATCACAGGAATCTGTGAGGTAAAGGACACTCACCAGCCATGCCAGACAGTATCTTTTAATGTCATGTCATGTCTTTTCATCAACAGCAGAGACTTTCTGTTAGAAAAACCTACTACTGTATGCCTTGGTGGCCTCTGGGCTGATTTGTGGCTGTTGCATGACATAAGAAGAAACCCATACTGTTTCTGGACCTTCCAAACTCAGTCTATACTTAGCCTGTGTGATTTAAAACACTGCTGTGTCTCAAAGAGGGATGTAGGACGTATATATATTACCGTTTTCCACCGCTTTTATTTTGCCAACAATACCTCTGTAACTGAGGAAGAGAAAAAAAAACTGTTTCGCTATTACTCAAGCGCTTGTTATAAGTTCAGAAATGATTTATAAAAGCATAAGCTGGGGAGCATCTAGGAACGATGTGGACGCTGACCTCATAGGTGAAACCTTCCCTCTAATTGGATCCTAATTGGGCTTGATTACATGGCTATTAGGACGAGTTCTCCAAACCCAGCCAGGCCGAGCCCCGTGGTGGGGGTTAACACCACTGCCAGACACTATTATGAAGCCCAGGTAAGGTGTCACCACAGGGCTAAAGCCCAGCCGGCCCTATGTTGGAGTTGAAATTGCGGCTATTATGTTATTGCTATTCCAGAACATAATTTTATGCAATTTAAAAGCAGACAAAAAAATAAAGATACTTAATAAATAATGTTCTTAAAGTACTACAGAGTGGTTATTAGAAATGATATCATGTATCATGAGGCCGAACAGTAGTCTGTAACGCTGGAAATTTTTAGTGAAAGGCACGGCCTGGGCCATTATGATTTCTGATTGTCTGTCCGTGTGTGTGTACATACAGTATGTCCCATTGTTGTGATCACAAAATCTCAGGAACACCTTGGGAGAATTTCTTCAGATTTGGCACAAACATTCACTTGGGCTCAATGAGGAACTGATTAGAATTTGGTGGACAAAGGTCGGAGTTCAAGGTCACTTTTGTCCTTTATTGTCTAACAAACTGGCCAATGACATTGCCTACAGTGAAACATTGCAGCGGTGTACTGTGCTGTTTTACAGAACTAAACAAAAGCCTGGAAGCCAGCCCCATATCTGTTGAGACTTGATCATGCAAAGACCTGCCTGGCTGGCCATTCCAATCTCATTACAAATTTCATTACATCTGACACAAAAGCCCATTGAGGATGACGTGATTAAGGGGGCTTTCACACCTGGGACGTTGTTCCAAAACTGCACGTTCGTTCCCCAGGTCGCTTTGTTTGGTCTGCTGTGAACACAGCAATCTCACTCCATTCCGGAACTAATGAACTAAGCTGTGCCTGGTTAGAGAAGGTGGTCTCAGCCCATTTGCAATCGCTCCCTGGAGCGGCTTGTTTTCAGTGTGAACACGTGCTATCCACGGACCAATACGACTACCTTACACCCAACAGTGGTGTGTGGCAGCAGCATTTCACCTTCTCATCATATGTTCACCCATCAGGCATAACATTATGACCACCTTCCTAATATAGTGTAGGTCTCCCTTGAGCCTCCAAAACAGTTGTAACTCATCAAAAAATGGACATGGGCCTTCTGGGGACATGTCCTTTGGGTCCTATGGGCTGAGGGGACGGGCCTCTGTGGATCATCCCACAGATACTTGATCAGTTTGGGATCTAGTGAATTTGGAGGCCTAAGTAACATCCACATGAATGCCAGGTCCAAAAGTTTCCCAGCAGAACATTGAATTATCACAAGATGGTCATTGTTATTTACTTCTCCTGTTGGTGGTTTTAATATTGTGGCTGATCTGTGTCTGTAAATGTTATTTTCTACAAATAGCCTAGATGCTTGATCAATCTGAATGTGTTGTTCACGTACAGAGCACTGGTACATGAACCACAGAACAGAGATAAATGCCGGTGGCCACATTTGCTGCTGATGCTCCACATTAGATTTGGAGTGTCAGAAATAGTTTTGTCTTATTGCCCTGTGAACACGAAACATGTACAGGTGTGAAAGCACCCTAACACCTTGTGGTCAAAGGTCAAGCTCACTGTTACATCGCAAAACACGTTTCTGGCTATAACTAAACCATCTCCCCTTACCCTCCTTGGGTGACAGCCAGGCCTCCTCTTCCTCTACCAACTAAATTTAGTCACCATCTGACAAAGCTCTCTGTCCTATACTCTGTCCTCTCTACTTTTCCGTAACTGAAAATCATTGACTAGAATATTTCATTCAGTCATCTTCTGTAATCGCTTGTCCCGTGAAGGGTCGCGGGGGGAGGCTGGAGCCTATCTTTTTTTTATTATTTCTACCTACAGCAACCTTTTTTGTTTTGCCCAGTGGCTATGTCTACTAAAATTTAATCTTTATTGAGGAGAAAAAAGGTGTTTTAGGGTTGTTAAGGCTTAAATCTAAAGGTGACCGAGCTTTTTCTGTTATTGCACCTCGGCTTTGGAACGACCTACCTGAGGAGATAAGGCTTGCAGAATCAGTAACCTCTTTTAATTCACTTCTTAAAACTCAATTTTATAGACTCGCCTTTTTGTGATGTCGTCTTCGTTTTACTCTTTAATTTTTAAGTTTTGAGTTTTAATTTAACTGTGTTCCTTTTATTTGTTCTGCTTTGTTTGTCAAAGCACTTTGTAAACCCTGTTTTTAAAAGTGCTATATAAATAAAGTTATTATTATTATTATTATTATATTCTGTACATGTTATGCAAAGTTAAGTGTGACCTAAACCTTGAGACATTTTCCCAAGATCAGTCCAACATGTGTGTGACCCTCCTGTTTAATATTAGTTTCATACATGTAAAGACCTCTATTAGCTCTCAGTAATATGTGTGAAAAAAAACCCTTACATTTATGTCATTCTGCTGGTCCCCTGACGGCCATTACCAACCCAATATCCTGTTTCAGAGAGAGTGAGCCTCCAGCATGTTGCTTTTGGCCTCAAACCAAATCGCCAAAGTATGAAAATTACCCGTCCAGTCATGGCCCGCAGCTCTTTAAAACCCGCGACCGTTCGTTTTGACAAACCTCCACGTGGATCTGAGGCCAGACCTGACTGGCGGAGCTCGACTCTGCCCACCGCCACCGCTGACCACAAAGCGTCTCACCTCTTCCCCAAAGGAACAAAGTAGCCAGGGTCGTTTGGAGCTATTTGAATGACCGCATAATTCAATGACCGCGCGGCCTGGCGGTTAGAGCTGTGTAAGAGAGTCCAGATAAACAGCATCAGCTTCCTCTCAGCTTGTTATCAGCTTTCTCATACACTCGCTGGCCTGCGCTTTACCCCTGCCTCGCTCAATGTGTCACATCCCTTCGGAGTGTCGGGGCCCAGAAATAGCTTGACATGTTGTTGCTGGGTGTGCTCTCCTTCTTTTTTTTTGTGTGAGGAAGTGACACCAGAGCCCAGTAGTGTGCGTTACTCTCGCTGCAGTGGCTTCCAAATGTGTGAACTGAAGACAGTCCTGGGAGGGCCACTTGTAGTTTGAGTGCTGCTCAATAATATGTTGTCACTGAAGTTTGACGAGGCTTTCAGAAAAGCGGCTTTGCCTCATTACTGACAAATGCGGGAAAACGCTGCCAGAGGTTGAGTAAAACAGCCAAAGATAAGAATAGTTCTTCCTCAGATTTTGCAAAATAAAAAAGTTCGCTTTCAGTCAAGCCGAGTCAAGTATGATTAATGCCGCTGCTGTTGACGTGAAGTGAACAAATGAATCAAGCGCCCGTCCGAACCGAGAAGGGAAAGCATCATTCAGGAGCATGCGGGATTACTGGCATTCTCGGGGGGTTGAGGTATTCGCCAGATTCCTCGAACACATTCATGCACAAACAGCATCAGGTGTCAGGTGCTGCTTTGAGTCCCGCCAGTGTCAGGTTATGATGATCAGGAACGTCGGCCTTGGCGGCGCAGGGACCGTGCTTTTGCTGAAACAGATGCTTGCCCTTATGAATTGTGGCGTATCCTCAGGACTAGACTTTGCGTCACATTTCTCGGTTAGCCAGCTTTGCCAGGAATGCCTTGGACGCGGTGTATAATAGCTATCCTGCTACACAACTCATGCAAATGTGAAGTGTTTGTCTGTGAGCATAAACTGCAGATGAATAGGAAAACCGGATGCAAAATTAATCACATGTTCTATGTCCACTTGCGGCCTCTGCGTGATTGTGGTGTTTGAATGGCTGGTCATGGAAATTGCTTCCTTTGAAATCAAATAGTCCCGGTTGCGTTGCGCCTTGTCGAACTATCGTCGCTGAGGGAACAGGTTTTGCTTGGCATTTCACCACCGCATGCATGAGATGAGGTCACTGCCAGGCGCACAGGCATTAAACGTCAGTTTGTCTCGCAGGCTTGTGTGAGGTTTTGCGAGGGCATGTGTGTGTTAAAAGGAGCTGTCGGTGTGTTGTACTGCAGCCCCCTCCTGTGGTAACTCACAGCGCTATTGATGTGGTTTACACGTCATGTTAACAAGCCACATGTTCATACCCTGGTACAGACCCTACACACGGCTGCATATGAGTGTGTTACAGGTCCTATTTTATACAAGTCAACGTGAATTTTACATATACCCAGAATGTGTCTTTAAAGTTTCAGCAGAAAATACACCTCACTTTACTCATTCTAATATGTCTGTATACCCTAACTTTTAGTCCTGTTGCAACTAGGCTGTTTCAGTGTCTGTAGCTGCTGCCCATACCTCTTTCCCATCGGTGCCATGGATACAGGAGTTCAATCTTACATGTCTGACCCGGAATCAGACTCACAACATGCAACATGCCTGCAGAAGCTGAAGCATTGCGACTGTGCAGCAGAATGTTTCTGAATGTCTAGTGTTAGGACAATGAGGTACTTTTGTACTTATAAGTACAGCAAGTAAGATATTGATATACAAAAAGCACAATGGGATGAATAAGCGCAGCTTTTCGGTGGTAAAGCTGGGTATGTCTACGGACTTCCTGATTCGATTCACTCCAAGTCATTGTCATCATTTAGAGATATTTTCAGTTTTTAAACCATTTCCACAATATTTTACCTCTAGTGGACAAATCTTGCATATGGCTTTGTGTTTGTCCAGTTCTCCTCTGTCGTCATACTTTTTAAATCCAGTCAGCTCTCAGACGGTGGTGTTTTGGATCTCCCTCAAGTGTGGACTAATCTCGTTACATGGTCTAGTGCGATTTGTTGCAAAACCAGTCTCGCGAGGCCGCAGCAAGATTTCTGACACGAGGATGCTGAAAATGTCCTGTCTTTAAAAAAAATGATATAAGCATTTTATGAATCAATGTCGATTTGATTTGATTTGGAAAACCGCCTTTTTTTAAAACCCAGCCGTACAAGGTAGGCGAGTGCTCGGGTCTGCAGGCCAGAGGTGGGACCCCCAAGGGCTGACAAACTTTAAACTACAGCAGTGGCAATGAGCTAAGTTTTCAATAATAGCAGACAGTAGACCTCTCTATGGGGTCCCCTTCTCACACAACTTTGCACATGCTACATGTTGTGTGCATGACTCTTTAAAATAATTAAGTATAGCAACGGCGCCCAATTCAAACTGAAAAGGATCTCTCTGGGAGTAAAAAAAGAGAGCAAAGAAGAAGAGGAGAAAAGAAAGCAAGACATTGGTGAGTAAAGCACATAATGACTGATGAATGATTAATATTGATAATAATACTGAATAGGTAACTGAAAATGCCACGTGTCTGGACATATGTGAATAAGCTACTGGGAATGTTGGCCATGAGCTCCAATAGATTCTAGAGTCACCTCTGCCTGCACAGCATGAATAATGTGAATGAAACAGTGTTTAGTCTATTAAAATGTAAGAAAAACTAAAGGCATGCAGACCTAAATAAAAACCGAGCCGCTTATATGCTGTGTTTTGTCACGTCAAGCGTTCAAGGAGCTGCTTTCTGCATTAATCAGGGTTAGTAGTTTGATAGAAGGGGTGGGATAGTGTGTTTGGTAACGTCAGACCCTGGTGGAACTGGCAACGGACGGGTCAAGAAGCTGACAAACTTAAATCGTGTCCTCTGCTGAGAATCTCTCATGCACATCTTCAGGGTGAGCTAAAGGGTTTAGAATTGATTAGATAGGAAAGCTTTCATATCTGTTAGGTGTTCAGCATGTTGCTGTGGAACTGGGTGTTTTAAATGGAAAGATAAATATTGTGCCCACCCCTCCCCTTAATGGATGGGACTTGGTCCAGCTAAAACACTAAAACACATGTAAAATTATTATTTATTTATTTTTCAGGATGGTTTTTGTCATTTTAGGTAGTTAATATAATACTAATGCATACTCAAGTGTCCATCTAAGTTTCGTTTTAGTTAGTTATTTGACGCTATGGAAACAGGATGTGGCTCCAAATTCGCAAGATGGCGCCGCTCGTATGCCCGGGAAAATAGCGTCGGTTTGGCCAATGCGAGGGAGTGGGGACGGGGTGTCCATATTTATTTACAAACTATGATAGCTACAGAGGGCAGTCGTGATGCTAACGGATGTTAACAGTATCTGTTTAATGTTTTCTACAGGTAAGCTGACTGTAATCAACAGTAGAAACTGCAACATTAAGACATTGAATGTGATTGTGGTTAAGTGTGTAAATGTTGCCCCACGGTAAGTTAGATGGCGGGCTATGATAGAAATACTTTAGGTAATTACCTAATAACTATGGCATAAGGCATAAACTAGCGTTTAAACGCTAGTTTATGCCTTTATGAATTAGCATGAGTTACATAAGTTTTCAGATATATATTTGTTGAGGCATACGGGCTGAAACATACTCTGGAAGATATGATGAAAAGGGTAAATGGTTTAACAACATGACGTAGCCTAGTGTATCGCTGAGTTAGCTTAACTTACTATGTGCAGAAATGACCATGGTAATTTCACTAGTAGGCCTATGCTAATACCACTGTTGAAACTATTCTCTCTGCCATTTATATTTAAGTATCTTACGATGTACTATAATATTAACGTTGGTTTCAAGCTTTTTAATATATAATTTGTATGATAATATGATGAGATAACTATGACATATGGTTTGGGTTAGGGAAGTGAGTTCATAAGCGTATTTCGTGGAGTTGTAAGAACCGGTTCAAAACAGTAATTAAAAAATTAAAAAGATGAGTTCACATGATTGTCATAAGCTAATCCTTTATTTATCACGCAGTGTTGGGAATATACTGAGTTGTTTTTTTCACGATTGTCATGTACATGGAGTTTATGCATTATCCACCGGTCTATAGGTTAAAGGAAAGTGTTTTCACATCTGATGTTACTTGACATATTTACCTAAGATGTTTGACGGTGATTAAGCATTGTTAGTGAATGATTACTGGGACAAGAGGATTGGATATGGTATGAAAAGTAACGTGGCTAACATTACCATGGCGATGTACACTGGTTAGAAGTGAACTACCATTATAACCCTGAAAAACCAGGGATTAAATCTTGCCCCCTATTGCTTTTCTGTCCATGGTGTAAAACCCCAAATTCTTACACAAGTTATGTGTCAGATGCTTTGGTGTCATAAATCCATATATGTTTTGCATAGCTTGTTAATTTACTGAGGTCAAAGGTCAACGTACAATGTATAAAACACAGCTTTCTGCAGTTGTACACTGTTTATTCTGAATTTAGTTGGACAAATTTGACTGCTCCAGTGTGTCATAACCACTGTGCTACAAAAGTAACCTCTGTGGTAACTAAACTCCTCATTAGGTTTTAATTTCCTTGTAATGTAAGGCACACGGGCCTCCATGTTTGTGACTCAGCTAAGACTGTGGAAAACACTTTCTCGAATCAGCCAACATAAAGAGTGACGGGAAGAGTGGTTCGCACACAGGTGTATCTGGAGTCCAAACCAGACATCCTGGACATGGATCAAGAACAAGTCATTTGGAAACTCAGGATAGAAAACAGGAATGTCTGCAATGTCCTACATTGTTGATATTGTGTGAGTAAGCTAACATGAGTGACTCACAATTTTGTACATGGTTGCTCTTCTGACACTTGGCCCCATTCCAGCCTGTGAACTCAGTTTAGCTTTATTTTTGAGGATTGAGGATGTGTTGATGGATAGTTTAGGACAAATACCAACGCTGTTATTTCTCCTGAACGTGGTCCAACTGGGCCCTCTCATACTGGTGCTGATACACATCTGAAAGCAATAAAACGGGGAAGAGAGAGGGACCGGCAAATTGTAGATGGAGAAAGAAGAATTTTAACAAGTTAATAAATGCCTTTTTATACTGTACCTGTTTACAAGGTTTTATTTGAAGCTGAAACAGGGTAGAGTTTACAAAGTGAACTGATGCCAAAGCAGCAAAAGAAAAGCTTCATTATCATAAGTCTGCAATGCCTCCAGGGGCATTTATTCGGCGGATGCTTAATATTCCAATGCCATACTCTGTTTTAATCCATATTCATGCCTTGGGTTTGAGCTCAACGTGGACACAGATGTTATGAAAGTGTGCCAGAGAACCTGAGGACAAGATGACTGCATTCGCCTTATCAGATAGTCGTGTTTGACGCTCGTGGTCAGATGGTTCTGTGGAACTCCTTTGCAAAGGACATTCGAAAACATACCAAAGTAAAAACTGCTTTTCACTTATACACATGTCTTTAATGAGACTTTCTTACTACAACGTCTGTAGTTTAACTATAGACGTCTTTTGTTTTAGTAAATGTGATGTCGTTTTTGGTGGGAGGGGCTTAGTTGGAGTCAAAACTCCTCAGTACATTTGCAGTAAACTGGCTGATAACAAACTGATTAAACAGGACCAGCATCAGTATGGAAGTTTTCATTTTTAGGCCGTAGTATGAATCAAGCTCCAAAAATGTTCCCAAATCGCAACCAAAACCATTGTTTTTTTTGGTCCTGCCTGAGTTCGAGATGACCTCGTTCAAATTCCATGCATGCTGAATGTATTTGCTCGTGCAGTTTGCGCTGATGATTTTGCCATATACACAAATGCCGTGTCATAATAATAAATCTACAAGCGAGGCCTTTCAAATACCTGAGGCAAGCTGAGGGTTGGCCCGTGTAGTGATAGCAACAGATTATCTATGGTACCCTTTAAAGAAATAATTCTTGTTCGTTTAACATGGAAATACTCTGTTTTTTCTCTCCTTACTGGAAACAAATCAACAAGGCTGTCAGCGAGTGGTTTCTTAAACCCCTTGCCAGAGTCTCTCCAGCTGTGGGATACTGATTATGATGCCTCAGCTCACGGTATCTGTCAATCCAAAGCTTCTTCCAAAGTCTGTGTATCTCACTTCATGCAAAGGATTGTTTATGTGAGGTATAATGAAACCAAGGGTTGCTTTGGCAGGTGTCAGTAGATATACCACAGATAAACTGCTAAAATAAAAAAATGATTCAAATATGACAACGCTATCGTTAGATTTAGGCACAAAACCTCTTGGAAATATCATAATCTGGTCTGAAATAAGTACTTTAAGTTAGAGTTAGAGGACATTAAGCCACCAATCAATGCTAATAAATGACAGCAGTCTCTCATTTTAAAGCTCAGTGCTTTGTTGATCCATTCATCAACCCAGACCTCCTCCCAATGCCTTTGCAATTTCTATTCGACTGATGTGTTCATTTCTAAAAGTAAAATACTTCTTTTTTTAATTTGTGTTTCATTATCTATTTCAATTTCAAAACTATCGACTACTATCAAATAAAGGATTTTTTATTTAATTGTAAAAGTTAAAAGTAGAAAAGAGTCACCAAATGGACTAAGGGAGAGATGGAATATAATGAAGGATATGAAAAGATTCTCACGTTTGCTGTCATTACAGTGTTTTTCATTCTGTTTGTGTTTTATGTATTTTATGTCACGTTATTTGTTATTTGGTTATTTAATGATTTCCCGATTTTGTCTTGTGTTGCAAAAATTAAAGCAAGAGGAAAGAATAGGCGGTGTTTAAAAAGTCCTGGTCATATTCATCTAGCTCTGAACTAAACTCTGTGACTCTCCAAAGAGTGGAATCTGATATGAATGATGCTAAAGCCTGTCACTTCGTCCTGATCCGTTAATTGTAACCAGGACCAAATATCACCAATCAACCACATAAACAAAGTCAAAGGCTGCTGTTTTATGCTGTAGCCGTCTAACTTTAATGCTTCTGGCTGATCTGAAGATCTCGGCGAGGTAAACATTACTGCTTTATGTATTCCAGTGTCCTGTCACCCGGCTGGATGTAGCCGGCAGATCCTTCACATCAGTGACTGGGCGGCTCGTTTGATTCTGAAATAGAAACTCTGGCCGCGATGATTCTTTTTGGTCTGTCATCTTAATCTTCAAAGTCCCTACGAGGAACCGAACCTGCTTTAGCTGCAGCTCCTGGAGAAACTGAACTGCCTTGTTGGCGTCCCTCAGTAACTTTGTGAGACAAAAGACGTCAAAGAAAGCATTTGATGTTATGTAGCTGATAATCCTGGAACACTCATTTTGAATCCTATCAAAGCGCTGGCTCCATGCAGACTGTGTTGATCATTTCTCACAGAGTAAAAAGCCCAAACATTCATAGTTGACTTCAGTGAAGTTTCAGATCTGATCTGAGGCCTGTGCCAAGAGATTCTGCATTCACTTGCCAGTTCATTAGGTACACTAGTGAAAAGTAATGCATTTTAATTTGGACACTCCTGCACTAAATCTTAGCTTCATGAAGGTTATAGTGTCTGACATTTGTTTCTAATAACCGAGAGCCGATGAATCAATTTTCTCATGCTGTTTCAACAAACTGAACATTAGAAAGATCATGAGAGGGGATTTAGTGCAGGACTGTTGTGTCATCTTTTCATTAGTGGACCTTATGTTTTGGCAAGCGAGTACAGGTCACCCCACTGACCAAACCTGGAGCTTCCACTGAAGTTAAAAGAACCTAAAGTGTACCTGCTTCTTGGAATAGGGCTGTGATGTGTACCAAGTGCAGTGTTGCCACCTTGTGGTCAACTGTGAGAATCACATGTTTCTGATAAGAACAATAGTCCCTTAAAACCACTGACTGTTGCATTAATACAGTGATTTGTCTTATCATATCATGCACACTGTGCTTATAAAGAAAATGATAATGTTTTTAAAATACATCCTTTATCCTGCGATAAATGGAGAGAAACCTTACCGTGAAAAGTAATAGTTCTCATCTATAGTTTAACCCAACAGGGTTCAGCTGGAAGATATAGAAAATGTATCTGCATTGATGGATGGATTTACAAATGATCAAATATGTTTTATTTT
The DNA here is from genome assembly GCF_963514085.1 of Chelon labrosus. Taxonomy (NCBI): domain Eukaryota; kingdom Metazoa; phylum Chordata; class Actinopteri; order Mugiliformes; family Mugilidae; genus Chelon; species Chelon labrosus. The sequence continues at coordinate 22,151,286 of NC_140352.1, forward strand.
AAACACAAGATGTCTCCTACGTCACTGACTCGCTCCTCTTTTTTTCTTTCACAGCATCAAACAGATGGGTCCCCACATATGATCCGGGTTGTGCGCAAGGTAGCTTCCTGTTAAAGTGGAGTTTTTTTCCCTGCCATCATCGCCTTAGTTCTTGTTCTGGGGGTTTCAGGCACTGGGTTCTGTAAAGAGTCTTGATAAAATTTGGATTGTCATGTGCATCATACAAAACATTTAACTGAACTGGCTCCAACTCTATGTGTCAGTTTATGTGCTTTGCAAATGTCTGTCTTTAACGCACACATCTCATTTGGACTTGCGCTCTTCCATAATTGGGTCAAAATCTTTGAATGAAATTAAAATATAATGAGATATTTTCATTATTTTGCACAATTTCTTTTTGAATCTGGCTCAAGGATCATGGAAGTTGTATTTTTTATTAACAACTAAGCACTAAACAAAAAACTATTGGATTTCAGATAAACTCCTTGTTCCTGGCTGTCATAACTGCACTCTGCTGCACACTGCTGCACTCTGGTCAAATCTAATAAGCTGACTTTAAAATATGCAAACTCATTGCCTCTGAAAAACTAAGTAAAGTGAGACGGTTAGTTAGACCTACTGCTACTGCTACTTGGCCCTACTTAAATACATCCCTACTTCCCATTTAATTCACTCAATTATTCAGGTTCACTTTTTTTTTTAATTTTATACAATCTTCTAAAATCAATAAACTGAGAATCACGGCGGATCTGACATCCTTTTCAATTTACCCTGTCTGGTTGTCAGTGCAGTTGCTGGGCTCAGTGAATTGTTGTTCGTGACGTGATCGGCTCCTTGGTGACAGTCTGGGTCATCTCTGAGTCTGAGTCCACCACTGATTGGTCATCATCCAAAACCATGCAGCGGACGAAGATCCGCTTCTCAAAGATGTCAGGTCTGAAAGCACCAGAGCTGATCAGTGTGGGAGATGGGATGTATTTGTATTATGAATGTCCATTTGTGTCAGTACAGAAAACTGTAACAATCACAGGTTTTTCAACAGTAAAAATCGCAAAAATGACAATGAGTGGAAATGATAACAATATGTAAGAGGAATACCTAGGATATAAAATAATTTCAGGGTCGGTTTGTACCAACATGGGTGAAATAATGCATGTACATGATATATTTTGATTATTGTAGCATCACTTTGTGCTTTGTTTGCGCTTCACTGCAGAATTATGTCTATACAGAGATTTCATCTACTGAACACGTGTACACTGGCTGGATTTGTGACAAAACCAATTGTGTAGAAGACTTTCATGGGCCTCGACGTAATGTACAAGTGTGCACAAATCCACCAGTGCACATAAACTAACAACAGACTTAATGATTTAAAAGACATCTTGTGTCCAGTAGTTTATTATGTCTTCTTACATGTAAGCTTTCAGTCACGGAGTGTGTTTATGTGTACACTATTATCTCAATTTGGAGTTAAAATAAAAATATCCACTTAGCTGCTCTAAAAATAATCCTTTCCACTATCTTACATGTACCACGCATCACCTATAAGTATCCTGAGTTAAGGTTTGTGTCATTGTATGTCCTTGCTTCTGATTCTTTCGTCCTTTCCTCTCTTCCCATCTCTCCCTTTCCTTCATTTCACGCAGTTAATTTGCAATAAGCCCGCTGACAAGAAACTGATTAAAAAGAAAACACACCAACATCAGTGTGGAAATCTGGATTTTTAAGCCCAAAGTATAAATTGAAGTTTAAATTGACCTCTTTCAAACTCCATGCACGTTGAGAATATTTGCTTATGCAGTGTTGTGCTGATGACTTTACCATCAGCACAATAATAAATCTACCACCTGGGGCCTATCAAATACCAATAGCAAGCTGTGACTTGGCCTGTGTAATGATAGAAATATCCTTCAAAGAAATAGTTGTTGTTTGTTTCATGTGATAATGTTTATTTCATTGTATCTGTTTGCTTCTGATTCTCTCCTTCCTGCTTTTCTGTCCCACCTCCCTCTTCTTTTTCCCTGAGCAGATGGGTCCCTCCATATGATCTGAGTTCTGCTCAAGGTTTCTTCTTATTAAAAGATTTCTTTCCTTGCTGCCGTCGCCTTAGTGCTAGCTCTGGGGGTTTCTGCAGAGTCTGTATAAAAACTTTTTAAAAATAAAAAAAAAAAGTGTTGAATTATTGCTGGATCAGTATCCAGGTTTCTGATCATTTCGGTGTATTTATGTCCTGATTTCTCAGATGTCTCAGCCACTATATTTTGTATCAACTCAAAATGATCAGAAAACTGTATACGGTGCTAACATGCCATAATACTATGTTGTCTGTTGCAGCACTGGCAGCATATCCACGCTGTTTGAAACTGTGGTAAGGTAATAGAACCATAGAACCTACAATTCTATGTGGATGTTACTTAGACATGTAGCACCCGCCTAGACCAGACCAGGCACCCCCACCCCATAGCAATGACACTCCTTGATGACAGCAGCCATCCCCAGCAGGATGCAGCCTGACACAGGCTCACACACAAAAACACTTTAGGAACAACTCAAAAAACATGAAGAACAGCACAAGGTGTTGACCTGGCCTCCAAATTCACTAGATCCCAAACTGATTGAGTATCTGTGGGATGATCCACAGAGGCCCCTCCCCTCAACCCATAGGACCCAAAGACCCTGACTAACAACATTCTATTGCCAGACACCACAGGACACCCTCAGAAGACCCATGTCCATTCTCTGATGAGTCACAGCTGTTTTGGAGGCACAAGGGAGACCTACACAATATTAGGAAGGTGGTCATAATGTTATGCCTGATCAGTGTATATGAAAGCAGCAAATACAGTATTGTATTTAAAGTTGCACATTAAGAGGCAACTATTTAAAGCCACAATAAGCAAATCCCTTCACTGAGTGGAGGTGCCTTTAAATTTCAGTGACACCTCACATTAGTTTGAACATAATAGTCCCTCAGCACCTTAATTGTATTGTTTGTCATGGCCACACTTTAACAATAACTCCCCCCTGGAACTCAAACAGAAGTCTGTTGGGGAACAATAGGTGTCAGTCAGCGGCTGAGCGGACAGAGGAAGATGCGCTGGTCCTGGGTCAGCTCCGGGTCGCTCCCCCGAGCAACGGCCTGATTAATGCAAACACTGCTGCGTTACTATGGAGGCCGAGACACAATCACTTCACACACTCACCGGGACCGACCCGGGACAGAGAGGACATGGAGGAGTCACCTGCCGCCCAGGACAAACGAATAGACTTCATAGCGGACTACGTGCTGAGGACTCTCAAACTGAAACAGGATAAATGGCAAAAGTGCGTGTCCAGCGAGGACAACAGACAGGTGCTGCAGGAGTTTCTGGACAAAGCCGAGCGGAGGACTCTGGTGGTGGCAGTGACCGCGGCCGGGCTCCTGCAGCCCTCCGAATCCTTCGCTGGCGGCTCCAAAAGCAAGGCGGTGTACTTCATGAAACGGAGCAAAGCGGCGCTGAGTCCAGAATCCATGAAAGAGAGCCTTCTCTGCGGGGACTTGTCTTACGCTCCACTGGACCAGTTTTCTGCTCTAGTTGAGGAGGTGAGCAGCAGAGCAGAATATGTTAATTATTGTTAGGTGCACGGAGCACTGACTCAACACGACCAAAATAAGTTCTCTCAGCTGTGAGCGTGAAGGTTTAAAATTAGATAAACGACTTTCACGTTGCCAATAACACAATTAACACACATCCAGTGGTCCAGTAATAATGCACAAGTGTTCAAATGTTGAACTTAGTACTTCACTGTTGCAATGGCTCCAAAATGAGGAAAAACAAACTAAATAGGCCTTACAATGTAAATAGCTCAAATCAAAGCTAAAACTGTAAAATAAAATTGCCAATTAGTTCAACTGTTTGCCAGGAGTAATGGCTATTGGCTGAAAGAGCTAAATGCGACCATTAAATGACTGAAATTGCTAGCAACGAGTAATGGTCACTGTTTCAAAGAGCTAAAAGCAATGGTTAAATAGTTAAAATTGTTAGTTACATGGCTAATACATGAAGGTGTTAGCCAATGGCATTGGCTATTGCCTAGAGCTAAAAGAAATTGTGAAGTAGTTGAAACTGGTAGATACATGGCTAATGATTGAAATTGCTAACAACGAGTAATGGTCACTGTTTCAAAGAGCTAAAAGCAATGGTTAAATAGTTAAAATTGTTAGGTACATGATTGAAACAGGTAGAATTAACGGCCATATGTTTCTGAAAAAAGCAGTTGTTAAATTGTTAGCTAATAGCTAAATTGTTAAAATTGTTAGCTGTACAGTGTGGCCCAAGGAGCTAAAAGCAATGGCTAAATATTTCAGTGAATCGCTATAGCTAAACAGTTAGCGTTATTATAAGTGTGAACTACTAATATTGGCTAATGGTTTAATGTCTTGTAAAATAATTACCATTTAAAGTATGATTGAAATAGTTCAAATTAAACATGGAATGACTAACAGCTGAAACAGATCAAACTGATGAAAATGGTAGAAAAATTGCTAGCATTTAGCAAAAATGTTAAAATTGAGAGCTACATGCAGTGGCAATGGATGAAGGAGTTAAAAGCAATGACCAAATGGTTAAAATTGCACTTTTAGATACACTATTCAAAGTATTGTCTGCCAGTAATGGCTAATGGTTGAAATAGGTTGTAAAATAATTCCTAATTAACTAATAATTGAAATACTTTAAATTAACATTTAAAACAGATTTAAAACTAATGGCTGAATGGTTGAAATAGTTGTCCACAAGTAATCGCTATTGGATAAAAGAGGTAAAGGCAATGGCTAAATGTTTGAAACTGCTAGCTAAAGCTAGATTATTGAAAGTGTTCCATGCTAGTTATGGCTAATGATTGAAATGGCAGAAATTGTTATCTACAAGTAATGGTTAATGGTTTAAAGAGCCAAAAGCTATGGCCAAATAGTTGAAATTAGCTAAGCATGGAAACAGCTTATGAATTTCCAAAAATGGGGCTTCAAGATTGTGTTGAAATGAGTTTTTATTTCATTATTGTATGTTTTATTGATGCAAAATAGTGTAATATAAACAGATGTGCTATTGGTTAAGTTATTATTAACATTTCAGGGTATCTGTGTGCAAGTTTGAATTAAAAAATATATTGAGTAAATATTGTTTCACTCTTGGTCCATGTTGCTAATAATACTGCTGATTCTTTTACTCAAACAGGAGTTCTGAAAGTTTCTTCCACCACTTTAAACATAAAAAGTTTACTTCAAAGCAAACATTTGTCGATGCTGAACAAGGACCTTTTTCTTACACTCCTCTAGGTTGTAGTCCCACTGCTCTCCAACAGTAGGAACCAGACGCAATGGCCACAGGTCGTGTCTCAAGACATCAGGCGCCACATACACTCCCTCAAGACCAGTGTGTTTGTGGTGTCTGGCCAAGTTCAAGGCAAGACACTTCTGCCTCTTCCTGCAGGCTCCGAGAGAATGGAGCAAGCTGCCCTCGAGATCGACAAAAGGTCAGCGTACCACTATGATATAAGGAATCATGTCAATGCATCATTAGTCTTACATTACATTTTAAAATGGTTTACATGTGAAACATCACAGGGGGGAAATAGTGGATAAGAGCATTATTCACTCCTTGGAGTCGGCAGTGATTGAGTGGAGCCATCAGATTCGTAACATCCTCAAGAAAGATTCCTCCGAGGCTCTTCTGGAAGGCAGGAACCCCACACCGTATACGGAGCTGCTCTTCTGGAAGAACAGGTCAGCACCCCCTGACGTTCAATCACAAAGTAGCCACTGGCAGCTTCTGAGATGCACTTCTTTCAGTGTCGTTACTGAGAAAACAGCATGTCTCCACAAGTCTAAAAGTTGAATTGTTTTTTTAAGTTTTTGCTGGTGTAACTAATTATTCAAATTTCTGAACACCTGTTCTATCAAGTGAAAAATGTAATTTGAAGCCCAGTGCTCTCTTTATTGATTTATTTTTTAAAAAAAGAAGAAAAAACTCTGCATTCGTAGCAAAATTATGAGTCCAACATCATCTACTTTTACTACTGAAGAGATGAGACAAAAACTTGTTTCAAACTTCATTCAAACTTCATTTGTTTATTGCAAAAACAAATTAAATGCAGGTTTAGATTACTGAATTAACCCTTTCCACTCTTGACATCGGTTCACTGAGTCCAGAATGTATTAGTTATTAAGACATCTTATTTTGGAGTTTGCAGAGCTTGGTACATTCAGTGAAGATGCCTCCTAGCACTACTGTGATTAAAATGAATTAAATTTGTTATGCTTCGTTTCAGTTGTATCAAATATGATAGAGTTGCTGTTGAGACTGGAGACTGTATTTCTGAATTCTTCTGAGTTTCTTTTATCCACAGGGCCAGTTGTGTAGCTGTTAATGACTGAATTTGGGGAAGGTTTCTCAAGTTGTAATTTCAAAAATGAATGAATGGATCCCATTTGCACCATGTAGCTTAACCACTGGCACATTCTCGTTTATAAGTGTGTTATACTTGTCACTAAACTAATTTTAAAATGTGTTGATTAGTAATTATGTAAACTGGTAAGATATTAAGTAACATTTCACAAACAATTTCTCAGGTATAAGAATACCTTCAACTACAGAATGTATTGCTACATTACTAAGCTAAATGAATAAATAATGTTTACTAAGTTAGCCAATTGTCATTGTAAACTACACTCATTCAGTTAAATAATTCAAGTGATTAATTATTTGATTTAAATATGCTTCTTGTTTTCTTCTATGGAAGCTTAATAATAGTACAAGTCATACATAAAAAATAAAACAATTCAGCAATTTTAAATGAATTTTTGAAGTGTTAAATTATTTATCAGCTTTTACTTACTTCCTGTTTGCATAGTACAATGAACAATGGTTTTAATAACAATTTTATATGTGACTAATGTCTTTACAGGTAAGAGATCGTTTATGTTTTAATGGTGCGACTTGATTTAGTAAAACATTATTTTGAAGCCAAGTGGTAGTCTTTTTTAAATTTAACCTCTTTGTTCGGTCTTCTACGAATGTGACAAACTTAATTGTTCTCCTTCTTTTTCCCCTTTGAAGATATGCAGATTTGGAGTGCGTCCACTCCCAGTTAAAATCCTCTAAAGTGAATAAGATGGCCATGTTGCTTGAGGCTGTTGAGAGCAGCTACTCTCCTGCTTTTACGAACATGCAGGAGGACGTGCTTGCAGGTAATCTGTTCATTTGACAGTAGGAAAAAGACGTAATGAAACTTGTGTTCTGAAATGCAGCCTGTTTTAGAAGGGCTAAAGTGTATATGCTGATATATCATCATCTACTTTTTCATATATGGTATCTTTTGGTTAAATTAACTTTGATCACATCTTCACATGCCAGCTCTGGAGGAGGCAAAGGACATCTGCACCTACCTGAGGCCACTACAGCGTCTCTTTGAGGACATGGAGAACGTGGAGTTTCCTGATGTCAAGGTTCAAATTGGCCCTTTGATGCACACGGTATGCCTAGTGTGGGCCAACTCCAGATACTACAACAACCCAGCACGCCTCATCGTCCTGCTGCAGGAGACCTGTAACCTCCTCATCCAGCAGGTCAACTTCCATGTCTTCTCTTTGTCTTTCTGATTTGTTTAAGAATCTTTGTTACAAGTAGTCATACTGCAGTGTTTTGAAATTGCACTTATTAGAGATCACCTGTTTCCACTTTGTGGGTGGGTGGAACAGTGGTTTTCTTTTTGGATTTTCTGAAGTTTTCCTGTGTCTTGGTGAAATACTTTTCTTTGTCTACTCAATCATTAATGCTTTCACTTTTCATGCTATCAAAATTCTTTTGTCCAGGTCATTTGTTTTGAGTGTATTGGACGCAAGCTTCTGTTTTGTACCAGAATCCCCTTCCCAGGAACGACCTGTCATGTCCAAACTGACTTGTTACTGCCTTCTAACACCAGGCCCGGCTGTATCTAGTTCCAGAGGAGCTTCTGAGAGGAGAGGTTTCAGAGAGTCTCCTCAAGGTGCAGACAAGCCTGGATGTCCTGCAGCTCTTCAGGAGCACCTACGAGGACCGTAGGGCCAATCTGAGACAGTACCAGAAGAATGGGAGCTTAGTCAGGCCTTGGGATTTCTCCCCACTCTTGGTTTTCTCTGGGCTCGATCGATTTATTAACAGAGTAAAAAGCATCAAGGTAAGCATGGAATCATTTTTCATCAGTCATGCATTCTTGATATGAGAACTGGAACTGGTTTTAAGAATCAGACATTTCTTTGCAATTATGCTCCAGTTTAACTTGATTGCCCCTTGACTCAAATTCCTTTGTTCCTACAGGACATCTTGTCAACAGCTGTGGACCTGTTGAAGCTTGAGAAATTAGAAATTGGAGGTGTCCGAGGCCGAGCCCTCAGCCAGCAGATCCAGCTGCTTTACCAAGAGTTTGTGGACACTTACAAATCCTTCACAGAGAAGCCCTACGATTGCTTAGACATCAACAACATGGTACAGATTATTATGATTACAGGGTGCATGGGGGTTCTGTTCACTTGCCTGCAGGGGAAAATAGGCTGTCATTTTACTGAGCAACTTTAAGGTCACTTCATTTTCGCAGTGGTTTTATGAAATACAGGCTACAAGCCCAGTGCATTTTTTTTCTGAATGCTTCTCAGCTTGGCGAACGCCACAAGAGCCTGGTCACTCCAGCGTTTGAGAAGTAAATAGTTTTTCTGCCAAAACAGACACATTTTTTTCTGTGCCGTCTAGCTGCTTAACCAAGATGTTCCTGATTTATAGCAAGAAAAGCCATTTACTTTGCTTGTAAGAAACAGTCAGTGCCCCCTGCTGAATGGCTTTGAGTCAGTGAAATGTGAAAGGGAATATGCTGTGCTGGCTTTGCCCTAGCCCCTACTGCTGTGCAGTGTTTTGGCTGTCGGTATAGCTGAGGTATCTTCTCTGCAGGAGTTTGAAGAAGATGTGAGGGAGTTCAAACTGAAGGTGGATGACACAGACCGACGATTAGGAGCCGTCTTCTGTCAGGCCTTTGATGACGCCTCCGGACTGGAGCACGCCTTCAAGGTCTGGGAACTTTCTCACACACACTCACACAAACACAAATACACAGACACACACAGTGTAAAGCCCTTTTCGTTTATCTGATGTCTGCAGGTCCTGGATATGTTTGGCAGTCTGCTGGAGCGCCCGTTAGTGGCTGCAGATGCTCTGGACAGATACCCTTTCCTCTTGTCCATGTTTGATAAAGAGCTGGACAGCTGTAAACTCCTCTACAATAAACACGTTGAAGCTGCAGAGGAGCTGGGTGAGATTCATGACAATGCCCACAATGTGGTACACACAACATGTCCAATTTCACAACCCATTCAAATGGGGATTATTTCTTTTTAAAAAATTATGTGGCAACACATCTTTGCTGATGCCCCTGTTACTTGGATTTACATACAAATAAAGACATGCTGCGCTGTAAAGGGTGGTTCAAAACACATAACACTATTTACTATTAATTAGAGGTGGGGCCAAGTCTTTTAATTCAAGTACTGAGTCAAGTCTTAAGTCTGCCCATGTATTTTTGAGTATTTTATGCTATATTCTCTACAGTATAGTCAAAAATTTTCCACAGGCCAGTAAAGTAGTGTCTGCCCTTTCTGCACTCTGGATTTTGTAGATATGGAAGTCAAACCATAATGTTTAAGAAGTGCCATGATGGTGATAGGAGGCACTCTTTGTAATACATGTCTGAAAGCTCAAAGTAAGTAGTGAATGGGTGTGGGAAATGGAAGAGAAATTTCTGACACAGCCACAGACTAGACAGCAGCAGAAAGTATTTCCAAAGTAGGGAGGTATAGTGGGGCATGGTGCCGTTAAAATGTTTTGAATTACCTTTTTCAGCCTTTTTCCTTTCGCCTTTGTCACATTGATTCATACATCTCACAGACAGCTATTGTATCTCTTGTTGGTAGACAAGAGTAAATATGTTTCAGTAATTTAGGTGAACCAAGCCTTTAAGTTTGAGTGATACGGGGACATTTGATGGATCTTTTCCTCTTGAAAAATGTCCTCTAATTGTTTGAGGAAAAAGTTTAAGATCAGTGAAGTGTATGATTAGAAAACCTGAAAGACACTGGGAAAGCTATAGGCAGTTCATAGATACTTACGTGATCAACATTAATTTTCCAAAATGATAAATGCATGAATGACAAACTAAACGTGGAAATACTGTCACAAAGACATTATGTCCCCAGAATTTATATTCTCTATGAAGGTTAGAAACATAGACTGTATAAAGCTGGACAGTGGAACAGCTCCCCCTGGCAGAGCTCCCCCTGGTGGCTGGTTGCAGTATACACTCATTGACTGCATGGCTCCACTCTCGGACCATACTGCGCAGACTCTGGCTCTAAACTCGCACGATGACGCAACCTGCATTCCCAGGAAAATAGTGTCACTTAGGCCAATGCAAGAAAGTGGGGACAAGTTGTCCATATTTATGCAATCTATGGTTACAAATGGTTGCCATACTATATTAAACCTTTGAGCACAGCTTCTTGTAGAGTAGTGGACTTTCTCCAATGACAAATAGTGTAAGATCTTTAGTCCACAGCTTTAAAGTTGGAGGCTTTTTTCCCTTTCCAGTTACACAATATAAGTCGTCTTGCTAAAGGCTATCATATTTCATATTTTTTTGCCTGGTGACTCAGGAAGTGGCAGCAATTTTAAAGGTAATTTTTATTTGTGACTATGAATCAGACTCTATTCTAGTAAGTGCTGGTTGGGCAAAAGACACTGCAACAACAGAAACTATAGAGGCGATTCAAGCCTGTAGATATATTGCTGCTGATCAAGATTTACTGCTTTGCTTTGCTGTTGAGTCACTACAGCAAAATAGACTAGCAAGAGCAGCAAATTCAAAAAAGAATTACTTTTGTTGTTAAATACAAAGGAACAGCGCACTGACTTTAGAGGAAATGTTACATGTTTGCTGGAGTCGTTGTATTTATTTAGTTCAAAAATTAACAAAAGGTGTCATTTATCTAGCAGTGGCCAAACTTCCGTTCCACTGTGCGTCTGTGTAATTCTGTGTAATGATGATTGACCTCCTCAGGCTCGGCTCCAGTCAATAAGAATATGCCAGCAGTGGCGGGGGGGCTGAGATGGGCTCAGGAGCTACAGCAGCGCATCCAGGCGCCCTTCTCCAAATTCAGACACCTCTCCCACCCGTGAGTTTCCTCTCCTGCCTCCACTAAAGCAGAATGAAAAATTTAATTTCACATAGTCATGCATTTCACGTGAATTAATGACTGTATGAGCTGTTCTAAGGGCCTCGTAAATATCAGGCTTTGGAATATGGGCCACTGGAAAGATATTGAATGTAACCTTTGCATGGGCTGTAAAATCTCATCTTTCCGCAGGTGCCTGGAGTCTGCAGGAGGAGCCAGGGTCATCCAGAAGTATGAGGAGATGATGCAACTGCTAGACAGGTGTGAGCCGATCTTATGCTGGTGTATTGCACCATATGTCATCATACGTAAATGTATGTATTACTGAATAAAAGAACAGAAAAGAAGACTTAACGGAACAGAAGGTAATGGAATAGGACATGACTTTATAGGACTGTAAAAATAAAACCCCCAACATTAATCAGACATTACCTCCATCTTTGACATATTTTTTCCCTGTAGTTTTACACCCACGCTGGTTTTAAACGGAGCGCTTGTGATTTTGTTAGTTGAGTGTATAACATTTATGAAGCATCCCCTTGTGGAATAGCATGTAGACATGCAACTCTGGGCATGATTTATGTTCTCATTACTGCGGCGCTGCTCTGCAGATTATTTCACAGGACTCCCATAATCCCATATGCTCTGTCGCTGCTCACTGATGCCAAGTGAGAAATGGCCTTATATAGCAAATCCAACATCAGAACCTCACAAGATAAAGCATCCCTTTGAGGAGGAAATGCTGTTTGTACCCGAATCAAACTGAGCCACATCTGAGCCAGAGAGAGGTTTACTATTTCTTTACTTTTGTAGAAATGCCTATTTTACCTTTGCCGCACTTTCCAGGTTGTTTAATAGCTATAATGTGCACCTAGCTAAACTGAATGCAGATCAAGTTTAAAGTGAAATGTTCCTATTGTCTACCCCCAAGCAGAAAAAAAACTCTCTCTCGTGTGAAATAGTTAAACTGCCACCCAAACCTTCCCCAAAATGACATACAGCTGAATTAACACCTCTTAAACAGGTCAGCAAACACCGAACGTTCTAATCTTCATGAAAAGAGGAGTTATTTCAGGACTGCCGCGCTGCATTGATTTGCAATAAACTGGCAAACGACTGTATATCCCACAATACTGTATAGTTAACAGGGTGAGATTTCAGCAGCTCCAGGTGTGACAAGTGAACAAGTGAGAGCTAATGAGCCACAGTAATTGAACATGTATGTGAAACTACTCCAGACCTGTAATCATAGACCTTTTCCACAACAGACATATTGATATGGGGTAGCGGTGGATGTAATTGATGTCAAAGAATGATGCATTCATGTGTGTTAGTTTGAGGGGCTTGGTATTTCACATGCCAGCTTACTGTTTTGTTTTGTAGCACATTGGGGTACAGCAAGCTACACAGATTAGCATGTTATGAAACTAATATGGCTAACAGGTTAGCAAGCTATATTTCCAGCAAATGTGATCCACCGATTCCTTGTCACTTTCCTGTGATGTATAAAACTGTGATGGTTATGCAGTGCCGAGACACCAAGGTTAAAGAATATTGAATTAATATAGTCAGTCTAAGTCCGCACACAGATGCAAAGGAGTGTGTGTGTGTACATGCAGCGTGCTCAGATGTATGTGAATGAGACACACACGACGTATGCGCACACAAATCGACTTACACACTCCCTGACACATGCCCATTCTTTATGCTTCACAGGCTTAATATCACTCCTTCACTTTATGTTCCCCAGCCGGAGTAATGGGATGATGAACAACACCAGTTCCTTGCCCTCAATTTACTCCCATCAGAAATTAGAGCTCTTGTTATGGCGTAATAATCATCATTGCCTCCGATGAACGCCGCCATTATTATACATATTCCAGTCAGGAGCAGGACGAGCATCCTCACTCATTACCCCCGCAGACAAAATGCAGCGTGATTTATGGCCATGACCAAGGCATTTGATTGCCTCTGCGTCTGCGGTGCCACTATCAGGAAATGAAGCTCACAGCAGAAATCCAATAAGGAGCGCACAGTGCACACCGAAGTTCTCATCATAATTGTGGCTATTTACAGATTGATATAGCTGTACAGAGCCCTGACATATTGTCTGTTCCCAGCTCCTCACAGATGAATCAGCGTTTATCCTCATATTACCCCCTCCCCACCACCACCCCCCACGCCTGGATCTAACCCTCCTCCTCCTCCTCTCCTCTCCCTCTGCCCTTATTGTCTCCTTGATATGGACGAGCGAATCACGCCTCTCATTGTGTTTACAACCTCAGAGGATAGGGAAAATGGCTCAATCATACGCCTTTTAGCTGCTTGTTTTCTTGCTTATCTTAATTTCCATGATGTGAGCTGTTTTCACGCCTGTGGCCTTGTGAAATAAAAACCCCGGCAATTTTAATGGGAATATGAAACAATGCTATACCCTGGCGGTAAAGGTACAAATGGTTTTTCTGAGATAATAACTTTTGCTTGATTGTGATTGCAGATTGCGTGCTTTGTGTTTTGCCGTTCTAGATACTCCACCGGCTTGTATAAGACGTGGACAGAGACCGTGGGCGAGAGTTCTCAGTACAACCTCAGCTTGCCATTAATCAGCAGAGACCCGGCCACTCAGCTGATCTCTGTCAACTTCAACCCGCAGGTTTTTACTTTAAGCCCACATCCTAGAAAACCTGATCCAACGCAGGCTGCTGGATGTGTCACATCTTTTGCTTCTTTTCTTCAGAATACCAGTGGACATGATCTGAAAGATTTATTAGTTTGTTGATATATCACATTAATCTGTTTTTATTAAATATCACTCAGTAAGTGTCATTCACTTGCCTGCAGCTAATGTTGGTTATTACCCTATAAAGGGTATTACTTCTTAAATGAAGTTGTATTTCTCACATTCATCGTCTTAATTAGTCTAGTCAGTATTTCAATTTTTAATTTAAAGTATGTAATAATCGGTCATGTTGCCCTAAGGAGCTGCAAACCTGCATACATGTCATTAATATTAATGCTAATATATTCAATATGGATGGGAAAATGGATACTGTTAAAAAGATGTTCAACTGGCTACCTTGAAGATTTACATTTCAGCTGAAGTCTGTTCAGTTTCATTTTGTTCTTAAATGTGAGAACCAGATGATGACTGAGCCCATGGCGCACTGATGAAATTATATGAAAGTCGCTGCATTTACAGTATGTACATGCTTTTATATTCCGCCAGAGACAGCATGTGAGTGGGTGTTTGGATCTCTGTAAAGTGAGGTTAAAAAAACCTATTTCCGTAGTTGCCTTCTGATAAAACAAAGGGTGATATTCAAGATTGCCACTTTAAACATTAGAAAGTAATCATTATCTTCAAACCGAGCAAACCCTAATTTGGTAAATTAGTCTAAATGTCTTGATATGTCTTTTATTGATTGTAATGCACCTTTCAACCTCTTCATAGTTGGCGTCTGTGCTCAGGGAAGTGAAGTACTTGGAGGCCAGACAGACCGAGGCTATCCCTGAAACTGCAGTGCAGATTTATACCAGCAGGGGGCAGCTGTGGCAGTACGTGGCCAACCTGGAGCTCACTGTGGGCAGATACAACAAGGTTGGTTTAGATTAAGTTTCAAAGGTTTTCAGACTGTTACGTGGGCCTTCATGCTAGTGTGAAACGTTATAAAGCAGTGAATGTCAACTGGCAGCCCGCGGGCCACATCCGGCCCACCAGAGCTTTCCATCCAGCCCCAAGAATATTACTGGATTCAAGTGTATGTTCCTATATTTTATTTTTTAAATCTAATGAGACAAACACCATCTGAAAAGTAGAAAGTAGGTTGTGCCTCAAAGGTGACGATAAACTCGTTGTTCTCAGGTAACATTGCTTTTATTGTTTCACATGCTCATTTTATCTATAGTCGTTTTTCACAAATCTCCTTGCTTGGGCTTTTTCCCCACACAATAGCGCACATTTGTGCGTCTCAATAACAGCCGCCAATATAACAGAAAAGAGCACGGTAAGCGCAAGTGTGGCACATCTGCAAATAGATACAATTGACAAATAAAAATGACAGGCCTTAGTTATTAGAAATGATGCTCTTTACATCAAATTAAAGTAGCCTGTGATCCAACAATACAAATAAAGTAAAACCAAGATTTTTACCATTGGGCTGGACAGCTGTCAGGCTTAATGCACAAGCAGTCCTCCAAAGACTGGTTCAACAGTCAGTTCCTTTCATGTGTTTTTAAAGAGTTCATTTTTGAGAAAGCAACTTTACAGTTGTATGTTGATCCAAGCACGGTGAGCACATACATGGCCAGTGTCAGGAAAAAATGCAACGTTGCACATGATGGACCGATTGACAGCCTCACAAATATGAAGCCTAAAATATTGAAATTGCCCTCTAGTGGCATTACAGGTAATAGGAGTCTGTTAACACTGACAAAGGCTAAAAAATAACATGAATTTAGAAGGAATAGTAATATATCAAATAATAATATATTACTTAGGATACACTATGTATTTTATCTTATTTTACGAAAGCATCTGGCCCTCACAGTGTCTGCCGAGAAAGATTCTAGCCCTTGGACAAAAGTAGTTGATGATCCCTGTTATAAAGAGATCAAATCTGAGTCATGCCATTTACAGGGAATGTGACTCATTCTGCCTTCAAATTGGGTCGTGTTTACGGAAAAAAAGCTCCGAGTTCCCGAGTTGAGACGTGTCGGTTGTGTTTGTCAGAAAGCTAATGTAATGTAATTTAGTGTTACAGAGTTTTCTTTGTAATTTTATAATATCACTGTGGAAAATGTTGATGTATTCTATTTGAAGGCAACGTCACACTGCCATTCATTTTGCCTGGTGTCCATTAAACATCCATAAAGCTGCTTAGAAAAGTCCTTACACTCACACTCACATTTTTACATCTCATTTTTCAGTCAGTGTAACCCTGTGATAGTTGTCATAGATGTGAACACAAATAGAATTAGTTAATAACTAATTCAGCGCACTTTCAGTGGTGCCCTTTTGAAAATAAAAAATGTCAACACTTGTATGTTTAGGAAGTTGTTGGCCGTAGACTCCGTGGTAACAATGCCCTTCCTGCTAATTTCATGCAAATCCCCCAGTTTATGAGGATTGTAGTTCTAAAAGTTAGCATAATAATTAGCAAAACAACGGAATAGTTTCTGCGTCTATTGAATATATAAACCTTTATAGCTTCTGTGAGCTCAAAGCACTAAGCACATTCAGCTTTGAGGATGACATTTTGACAATACACTGATATATTCCAAAACAATTATGAGGCCACAAAAATGTTGATTATTAACAAGCTCTTGTCTATAGGTAAGTGAGGTTCTCTGTGTGGTGTTGGGACGGCTGCTTCCTTGATATGTTGTATTCTCTGTAGTAGCAGTGCCACCCTCTAGTCACATCTTTTCACTTTGATATCTCAGCATAGGCAGCTCAGTATTTTTTATTTGATCTAAGATGTTTGAAAGTATACAGAGGAGCCAGAGCATTATGACCACTCACTGATAAAGTGAATAACTTTGATTTTCAAAACAAGGGTGCATGTCGGATTTGGAAATAATGAGCAGACCATGGCCATCGTAAATTTCCTGCTGACTGCATCAGAGAAGGAACAAAAGTGAACCTTAAAAGCACCACCCTCTAAATATATTTTTCCCCTACTGCTGGTAACAAGCTAACAAAAGTGTCACTTTTGTTGCTGGACTAGCAGCACTTATTATTTTTCTGATTCACTCACTGTGTGACTGCTGTTTAACTATTACTGTGCATCCTTATTGCATGTATTTAGTGACTGAATTAGAACATAAAGTGTCCCCAAGACGCCACCACTTTTTATTTCGTTATTCTTAATGTGAACTGAGACTGGGGGCTAAGTAGTAGTTTCAGTAATGTAGCATAAAACAGTATGTTAGCTATCAGTGATGTAATTAAGTCTGCCACACAGAGGACAGCTCCCTCACAGCTCAACCGCACATGTCACAGCTTCCTCAATTAGATGATTATATTTAAGAAAAACAAAACAGCAATTCACTGCTTCAGGTAGCTAAGAGTCCAATTAAGGCATGGCAATGTGGAATGATGCTGAAATAGATATCTTAATGAGGACCCTGTCTTGATGCTCTGGGCTTTCTGGGTGGCCGCTCAGTGGCAGCGATATTAAAATGATACTCTGGTAAAAGCTGAGAATCACATGTGTCTCTGTGTCTTTTTGTCTCTCTCCCCCGTTGTTTGGCTGCAGGTGATGCACTCTGTGCTCGACGTGGAACATCCTCTGGTTCAGGGCCAGCTCAGGGACATCGACGCTCAGCTCAGAAAGGCAGAGGAGAGTCTGAACTGGAACAGCCAAGGTCTGGACACTAACTGACAAGTAACACCACCTGAGGAACAACATGTTTATAGACCATATTTTGTACGGCACAGTTCTTTTTTTTCTCAGTCATCCAGGTCACAGTATATTCAGAAACACTAAAGACAGGCAATTGAACTTGTAGAGACTCTTGAAGATGTTTCACCACTCATCCAAGTAGCTTCTTCAGTTCTAAGAGACTGGCGGGAAGTTTGGGTTTAGATAGTATCATTGCCTGTTTAAACACAACCTCCAGTCCAGTTTAGCATTTTGGGATATACTGTCAGTTCAGCTACATCATAACATACTAACATACTTTAATAGTGTTTAGTCATGCAGAGAGTGTGATGTGTCTTGGTAATGAGATATACAGTATTCTTCTTACAACACAATACACTGGAGATGAATATAATTTGCTTGTAGTGCTCACAGGATAATCCCCAGACCTCAGTTTGTTTAAGATATAATCAAAAGAAACTAATTCTGGATATATAGTTACCATGCAGACTGTTCTTAAATATATTTTTTAAACTGATAGATCTGAAAGTCATTCCTGATGGAGGCCAATTTTAGGATATACTGTATGATTCAGTTCATGGTTGATTTCACCTCTGCAACATTAGCTGGGTGTTTTGTACGTGATCGGACTGTGTTTACCTTCTTTTATTCACACTGCGCTGTAGTGCAACAACGGTAAGCTTTGCCTTGTCTCATTACTGAAGAGGAAGCTGCTGCCCTGCCGTGGCTGTGTTTATTTTCTTTGATTCACTGTGACAGAAAGCAGCAATTGCAACTTACGGAAAGTTTGCAGGGTGGTGGATTTTTTTTTTTTGTGTTTTAATATAAAGCAGCAGAGTTTTCGCCTAACTTCCTTAATGTTGTGTTCACTGACATTAGAAACTTGTCAAAAATGAGCAGCCTACGCTATCTTCATAACTACTGTATTTGGTGGCTAAAGTCTGCCTAAATACACCATAGGCCAGTTGGACAATATCAACTACAGTTTTGTTCAGCACCGACCAAATCCATCTTAAAGCTGCAGTGTCTCCCCCTTCTGATATGGAGAGTAATTACACAGTGTGGACAATTGCTTGACGTGTGCCTATAGGCAACAGATTTTATCAGGAGCATCAGAAACTATGGATGTTTCCTGTAGCTCCTTTTTTCCACTATAGCCTCTGCAATACTCCTCATGTTTCTCTATCTCCGTCACTAGAGTTGCTTTGGCAAACAATCATTGCTGGTTGACATAAAACTCATCTCTACCGGTTTGGTAGTGCGGGAATGTTGCCACAGGCAAAGGGATTAAAAATGAGTTCTTCCTCTTTTCTTCCTCTCGTTTGGCTAGAGCTTGAATGCATCTGTCATTTCTATGTGAAAGTATATTTCTATATGTATATCAGTCCTATAGCTTTGAAAAAGGGTAACTTTGTAGTGTTCCTTTAAAGAATAGTTTTAATATTCTTTCCTATAGTCTCCTGAGAAACTCCGCATTAGTCAAGATAGTGCTCTGTCTCTTTGTCAGCCACTGAAACTTTCTGCAGTACGTTCAAGCTTATTCAATAAAATAGATTAAAGTTTAGAACGCCAGCGCAGGCCCCAAATTTATCAAACTATGTTAAGGTGAATGCTGTGGAATTCTGTTTCTAAACTCTTGCTTGTAGAATTATATATTTACATGAATAGCTTATTTATAAAAACACAGTCTTGGGGTTGAAATAAGACCGAAGACTGGAGAAAGTGTTATTTTAAATACAAAACATATCCTTATCAAGCTGATACCACCACTATGTGAGGGACAAGATGATTTTAACAACTTTAAAGATAATACTCCACACCTTAGCATCAATAGAGGGAGCTGGGGTGGTTAGTCTACCTTTGTCCCAAATTAAAATTTAGGCCTGCCAATATACACTTCTATTCATCCACATTTGTACTTATACTGGTGGAGCTAGTTCTTGGTACACAGAGTTTTTTCCTGCATCTCGTTGTCACAGTGAGGTTGTCTGGTAGGTAACTATGCATGTACATAGACCTATAATTTACACTGTGGGTTCACATCTTGATAGCGGAGCAGCAGTAACAGGGCGGAGCGTAATGTGAGCAGAGAGGCTCTGCATTTTGAAAAACATATGAAAAAAACATAAAATAAGAATAGGGGACGCGTTCAATCATTGATAAGCTTTGATTGACGCAGAGCTGCCAGGCACATTGTTAGTTTCTTCGACTCCAGGATTCTCAGAGGAACGCCGCAGAAATGAAAAGAGTGTGTACGGTACAAGCCAATGCACTCGGCTGTCTGTGGGGACAAACTGACAGTCCCTCTGCAGAACATACAGTTGCTGCTTTATGTTTTAGTGTGTGTGTGTGTGTGTGTGCATTAGAGCTTCTTGTCTGCTGGAGATTTATTAGGTGAAAGGGCAGAGGATGGCCGTCTTTTCCTATATCTTCTGAGCTGACAAGCGTGAGATTTTTCTGTGAAAAACTCCATCTTAAGAGATTTCCCATCGAGAAAAACATAGCATTCATTCCACGTTCGGGCTGATAACATCATGTTCACGTGTGTTTGCAGGACCTCCATGTGCTCCATCTAAAAGGTGGAGGTTTGATGCCATTCTAGCCAAACTGAAACCCGTATCAGATCCACTTACAGAGTAAATTAGTTAGTAAAAATACTATGCAAAAAGTCTGAATAACATACAGTATTATGTATGTCTTGGTCAACAGGGTTTTCATTTGTAACAAAGAAAATGAAACACACAGTTTGGGTACAGTCCAAACTCCCAACTCAAATGTTACTGAGCTTGCTCCTCTTGGGGTAATTTCCAGAAAAGTTCCACACAGAAGACTTTCATAATTAGCAGGTTAAAAACCCAAGAAGTATTAAAGAAACATAGCAACCTTTTCTATTATTGTGGCTCCATAGGGATTTCGATTAAAATTGTAATGGCCTCTCTCTTCTTGTGCCTTTGGGGCGTAGAGCATGTGAAACTTACTCTGGCCACTCCACTGACTTCCTGTTAGCTCTCTGTTTATATAAATGGGTTAAAATAATTCAATCGTACGTATTTTTGAGACCTCCCTAATTTTGTTAGATATAATGGGTCAAATTGGGCGGCGTGGTGGTTAGCACTGATTCCTCACAGCAAGAAAGTTCCGCATTTGAATCCAGGCCGACTGGTGCCTTTCTGTGTGGAGTTTGCATGTTCTCCCTGTGTCTGCGTGGGTTCTCTCCGGGTACTCTGGTTTCCTCCCACCTTCCACAGACATGCTAGTTAGGTTAACTGGTGATTCTAAATTGGCCGTAGGTGTGCATGTGAGTGTGAATGGTTGTCTGTCTCTCTGTGTTAGCCCTGTGATAGACTGGAGACCTGTCCAGGGTGTACCCCACCTCTCACCTGATGACAGCTGGGATAGGCCCTGCGACCCTCCAGAGGACAAGCGGTTACAGAAAAAGGAATGAATGCAACCAGAACCGCTTTTGATAAAACAATTTACAGTTTACAAACTGCACAAAGTGCCGCCTTACAAACAAATCTTAGACAAAACACATTCTTTTATTTTTACCCCTTTGACCGCTCACATGCCGCACGTCTCCTTCAGGTGTTTGGGAGTATATCCAGGAAATGCGAGATTCTGTGTGTGACCTGGAGAGCCGACTCCAGAGAGCCAAGGACAACGTGGAGGAGATCCAGAGCTGCATGAGGTCCTGGGCCAACCCCTTGTTTGACAGGAAGGAGGGCAAAAAAGATGCGCTGCTCAGTCTGGAGGATAAGGCTGAGAGGCTCGGCAAGTTTTACAGTCTGATACGGTCCTCAGGAGAAAAGATCCACTTCCTGCTTAAGGTACTCTCCTTGTAGTTGTGTGAGGTTATTATGAAGTCAGTGATTTAGGATTTACCTTGATATCCATTTTTCCTCAATTTGTTAAGTGTGGTGAAAAATGGTGATTCAGTGTGGGTGTCATGCCTTGTTATGTCTTAGAGCAACCAGGGGCTGTTCAGAGCTGAGCCATCCTCCGAGGAGTGGAAGGCCTATGTGGAGTACATCGACGACATGATCATAGATGGCTTCTTCAACAGCATTGAGTGCTCCCTCAAGTTCTTCCTTGATAACACTGGTAGGACGTTTAAGAACAATACAGTAAAACTATTCAAACACAGGAGGAAACACTTGTATTTACTATTTTTAGTGTCTTAGTAATTTTGACAGTGTTACTACTGTTGTCTCTTAGCCAGGACGCTGCTGCCAGCCCTAAAATTAATATCAGAAAATTCAGAGCTACTGACTACTCTGATACTTCGTCGTCGTTCAGCCAGCACTGAGTTGGACAGCTTCTTAGCAACACATCCTCAGGGGTTTTGATGTCAGTTGGATTCCCGCCTATATTGGCTGTGGACATCAAGTAGTTCTGGACTTGCCTGCTGGCGTGAGTTTTGTCAGTCAGTTTAGATGAACTGGGACGTGGTTCAAGATGAGATGGATTGTTGCCAGACAGCTACCGTGTCCAATCCTTCTTCCACTTGTTCCTTCATCTATACTCCATCATCTTCTTGCTTCCCTCTCCTTGTGTGGGCTCAGAAACTCTTTCATGGTACGGATGAGGAATTAAACTTCAGCACTTTCATTCCTATGCTGTTTTTGTTTGTCCTAAGAAACGCAACAG
The DNA here is from genome assembly GCF_963514085.1 of Chelon labrosus. NCBI lineage: Eukaryota > Metazoa > Chordata > Actinopteri > Mugiliformes > Mugilidae > Chelon > Chelon labrosus. The sequence continues at coordinate 22,173,552 of NC_140352.1, forward strand.
TCAGGATAGTTTGAAAGCTGCACTAATCCAAATTTTTATACCAACAGTACATCAAATGTTTATATGCAATGTGGAGGGATAGGTCAGAGTAACAATCCCAGAAAACATTTTTACACACCTCTGCAATTTCTTTCACTACATTTTGCTCGGGTCGAGACTCCGGTTCTTATCTTCTATGATTCTGAAGTGACTAATAAGTGCCTTAAATAATAAATGGTAATAATAAACTTTATTACTACAGCACAACACAATCAATGTAAAAACAACACTTCACAAGAAAGGGTAAGATAATAAAACGTATAAATCATATGAAGCTAAAATAGAATAATATATCCTGAGTTATCCTTTGTTCTCTCTTTAATGATGTAACTCCCTCTGAAATATTTGCGATGTTTGATGTTGTTAGACATGAAGTTTTGTAGTTTTAGAAGCAGATGTCTTGTTTCACATCAAAGTTACATTTTCTTATAGTTTAGTTGGCTTCTCTGTAGTATTGTGGTGGGGTTATTGTCTTTTCAACTCGTTATGAATTAACCTGAAATATGAATTATGAATTGTTTTCTGCCAAGGTCAGAAAATGTGTTTGAGAAATGAAAAAGGATGTGATCCTTTGCATCTGACCCTTACAGCTTAAGGAACAACCTCAGATAGATTTTCTGTAGCATTATTAAAGTTTCAAAGAAAATTATTATGACATTAAATTATTAACTTTGTAACTGTGTATGGCCATGCAGTCTCAACTGTTTTAATACGATAGTCATGAACATACAAAGTATAAAAAGGAATACAAAAAATAAAAGAAAATAAGAATCTATAATGGGGTCATGAAACACAGGTTAAAAATAAAATAGATGGAACTGCAAAACTGACAGAAAGGACTAATCAAAGCAGTATTTATTCACTAAAGCACTCAGACGAAAGAATGTTTTCGGAATGAATTTGTAAGACGTAGCCAACTCTAATTATAATTTTTAATCTCTGGGAGCTCAAAACTTAGGTCATCAACTAAAATAACAAACAAGCACATCACTGGTCAGCAAGGACAAACTGTAGAACTGTAAAACCTTGCTAAGAGCTAAAGTAAGGAGGCTACCAGAGTTTTTCACCAGGTGGAATTAAGACAAAATGCAACCACAGAAAATGATAATCAAAGGGAGATATTTCTGGATTTGAAAATCTATTCTATGTCCTCTCCTTTTTGTTTTCTCCAGACCAGAGAGCTATTGTGGCCCCTCTGTTTGAGTCTCAGCTGGATCTGAAGATCCCTGACATGATCTTCACCCCCTCTCTGGAGTTTGGAGCTGGAGACAGTTTGTTTGAGCTGGTGGAAAACCTCATCAATGACATTTTCAGAATGTCCTCACTGGTGCCACGCCTCGCCCAACACAGCAACTTTCCCCACTACCAGGTACAGCTGTCTGATGCAGCCCCACACCCATATACCCCGTAATGTTGTTTCAGCCGTGGTGTATTAAATGCAGGTCACTTCTGGTTTGTGAACTTTTCCCCTCAGGCTGATATGGAGGACATGGCTGAGCTCGCAGAAATGCGTCATCTCCTCATGGGACGCGTGCAGGCCGCCATGGCAGAATGCTGCGCGTTTCGCAACTCTCTCGAACGCTACAGCTACCTGTATGTAGATGACAGGAAGGAGTTCATGCGTCAGTTCCTTATGTATGGCCACATCCTCACCAGCCAGGAGATGGAGATTTATGCCGACAGTGGAGTTCCAGAGAATCCACCGACTCTGGACAATTTTAGAGAGCAGGTGGACAGGTAGGAATAAGAGACTTTCAGTTTGAGGACATTTTTGAATACATTTCATGTTGCAGTTTCAAGATTTGGATTTGGGGTTTGTTTTTTGTTAAGACTTTACATAATACTTGGGATGTTCATGCCTTTTTCTGCTTAACTGATGTGTGTTTGTCCCTGTGCTGCAGCTATGAAAAGATCTATGAGGAGGTGCAGGGTTTGCAGCCAGTGCATGTGTTCCATGGGTGGATGAGAGTGGATGGGCGTAGCATGAAGAGTGCCTTGCTCAACATCATCAAAAAGTGGAGCTTCATGTTCAAACAGCACCTCATCGACCTCGTAACCAACAGGTGTGGAATATAGCTTCTGACAAATGAATCATCATTTCATGAATGCATCAAAAATGCTAAGTGAAGCAAAGTAAATTACTTTTACTACAAATGGAAAATTTGATTGACAAAACACAAAAAAAACTTTTCATGAGTTCCCTGCCATCACAAGTATTGCTGCTACATCCTTGCTTGGTCCTGGTCTGGTATGACTAGTAGCTAATGAAGCTCAGTATTTTAGTATTTTACATCCCCCACTGCCCACATAAGCTAGGTAGCAATCAGCTAGCCAGGGAAGCTATTCTGTTACTAGACCATAGAGTCTATGGTCAGTCTATGGAAATAGACTGTAAGATGGATGATGGAAATGCTCCTCAAATGTGAAGCCAAAGCGAGTAGAGCTCCCCCTTTTGTCTGGCTGCAGTATAGGTCATAAACTCCTTAGTTCTAAATATGGACTCCAAAAATACTACACTTTCCATAACGCCACTCTCTTCAATAGAAGATGTGAAAGACATGTGGGCAACAAAGAAGCATATCTGATGCAACACATGAATGTCTTTTGAAACCGCTTGCGGTTTTCCACACCGAAAATGAGCAATGCAAGCTTTTCACTTAAAATGATCTCTGTCTAAGCCCAACACATCATCTGACTCGTAACCTAGAGGGCATCATCTTTCTGGACTTAATAAAGCTCAACCAAACCCTCACCATAGCAGTCATCATACAACGCAGCTGATTACTTGGCTAAGTGTTACTTCAAAGAGCTAAATGTGTAAAACATGTCAATAATAACAATAATCCTGCTTTCCTGTGCCCAGTCTGTCAGATTTGGAGAAGTGCATCGTTGTGGCTGAGGCTGGCCTGAGCCAGCGGGTGGAGGAGGGAGACTACGGTGGCCTGGTGGATGTCATGGGTCACTTGCTGGCTGTTAAAGAAAGACAAAACACTACAGACACCATGTTTGAGCCTCTGCAACAAACCATCGGTCTGCTGAAGGTGTATGAGCAGGAGCTACCTGATGTGGTTTACAAACAGTTAGAGGTGAGGACTGATGTTCAGTCAGCTCATATCATTTTCCGCAGAGATTCTTTGGTCTCTTCCTTTCAGCTGAGACGGAGTCATTTCTCTTACTTTTTGTTTGTGTCTTCCAATCGCCCAATCTCTGTTCTCGCTCTTCCTACGGGCAATTCATCACCTGTCACTCCTGCCCTCCTCGCTTATCTCCCTCTCTCTGTATCTATCTGTTTATCTGTCTGTCTGTCTGCAGGAGTTACCAGAGAAATGGAACAATGTGAAAAAGCAGGCGGTGTTGGTCAAACAGCAGGTGGCACCACTGCAGGCCATCGAGGTGGCCAGCCTGCGCCGAAAGTGTGCTTCGTTCGATGTCGAGCAGCACACCTTCAGGGAACACTTCCGCAACAAAGGGCCCTTCAGGTAGAACGTCTCCTCCCGTCCCATAATTAGCATCCATAATACATAGAGAAAACTTGACAAAACATTCTTAACACAGTGTCCACTTACTACATTCTTGCGTGTTTTCTCAAATGATGTTACTACCAATGTGATTCATCAAAGACTTTGTGGTCTTTCGCTAAAGACTTTGTGCTCAGCGTACTGCATCTGCCTCCTGTCAATGTGTTCCAAGTCAACATGCCTCCAGGCTGGTGACAGCTGTGGCCAGAGACGTTAGGTTTTCAGGTTGTCCTTTCCATTTTTCCCTAAACGTTGTTTGTCAGGAACGCCTTGGCACGATGTCCACGCCTTAAGGTATTGTCTTCACATTTGGACAACAGTTCACTGGTACTCAAGGATGGAGTGATTGTGATGGTCAGAGGTCAAAGGTCACGTAATAAAACACGTTTTCTGCCTTAAGAGTTTGTGCTAACTGGGACGGCCTTTCACACAGCTGTCTGAAAGGATAAAGTAATGATGTAATGAGGTTTTACATCCAAAATTAACATCACTGACATTTTAATGGTCTGGAAAAATGCTAGGTGTTTACTACATTTATCATATGACTCTGGTCAGACATGAACACCTTGACGAGTGGGAGGTACCACCACCAGGATACATAACAAGGATAATACCACTACTACAATGTGACGCAAGCAGTCTTTTTCGGTTCTTTTTCTAACAACTTTTTCCTCTTCCTGTCAGATTTTCTTTTACACGAGCCCCAGTAGGATCTCAGAGTAGCATTACATAAGTTCAGAGAAATAAACCTTTCAAGAATCCCATTGTACCAAGCAGGGGTCAGAGTTTGCTTTTGTTGTCCAGCTGCCATGGTCATGCACTCTCTACTAAAAATAAAAGCTTTGCTTTAGTTGCTAGACCCCGCAGTGATGCTTCTGAGAGTGAAAGAAACATTTATAAATAAAATTATATCATGAAATTCATTAAATACAAGAAATATAAATCAATATATAATAATGATACACATTACTTCACATGTAGATAAGTGCAAATACATTTGGTATGCTATATTATATCTTTATATGTACCAGTTACTAGTCACTGAAGTCCTTATACTTGTTGAGTAATAAAATAAATAACTGTAAAGATAATCTCATGTCTGCCTATGTAGGATACTGTGTGTTATCATCTATTTATCAAGTCAATACTGGTTCAGAATACAAAATAAGTTGGGGTTTAAAATATAGTGTCATCTGACTTGAGCTGAGGTGAGGAAAGCGACATATTTTCCTGTTTATCTTCTCCTCAGTGAATACATACGTTGGAAGAGATACGAATGTCACCTTTCCCCGCCTTCTCACTTGATAATAGAGAAGTGTTATCTCGAGGCTCTCACATCCGACAGGGCTAATTGAATCTTAACATAATGATAATTAATTCATAGGTAGAGATGCTTCGTCATGACGTCTAATTGTCAGATTAGTTATGTGTGTAATTGGTCTCTTAATAACCTGGTGATTATTTTCCCATTAATGTCATGCAAGCCATTGTTAATCGCCACAGCGCTGCAGCCTCTGCTCCGGTTAGGCCCAGCCAAGTCGGGTTTGACAAAACTGCAGCCTTTCATTACCCAAACACAGTCTGATTCATAATGAGCTAGCTCAAATGTGTGTGTGTGTGATTTCATGGGCGCCTGTGTGTGTTCATGCGTTTGTCCAGGTTTGACAGCGAGAGACCATACCAGATGTTGGACGCGTTCCACCGGCAGATCCAGGAGCAGGAGGCAGTGATGTCCTCTCTGGTGGAGTCTGCCAGCTTGTTCGAGGTCACTGTGTCCGAGTACAAACAGCTCAGACAATGCAGGTAAAAACGGAAGTTGGAACAGAAAAAAACAAAAACGCCACAAGCCCATGCCAAATTTGGAACTAATGAGCCGTTTCAGCAGAGGTCCTCTTTTACATTCACAGTCAGTATCGGAAGTGTTGCCATTTTCATGCTGGATTAATTCACTCTGTCTACTCTCCTTAACCGCCAGGCGTGAGGTGGGCCTGCTGAAGGAGCTGTGGGACATGATCACCGTGGTGGAATCCAGCATGGCGGCGTGGAGGACGACTCCCTGGAGAGAGATCCAGGTGGAGGACATGGAACTAGAGTGCAAACGATTCTCGAAAGAAACCCGTGGGCTGGACAAAGAGGTGAGGGGAGAGAAGCATCCCATTTCATAAGAGCTAATGTTAAGTAAAATAAGCTAAACTAAATCCTGCATCCTGTGCATATCATCCAATTTTAACGTGTTAAATCATCACTATAAGTAGACATTTTTAGTTTGTGCTAATTGTGTTTTGACCGTGTAAATTCCACTCAAAGTATATTGACTTTCTTTCACTGTAAAAGACCTTTGGTTACTTTCTGATAATAACAGTTTATGAGTTTGCTAGTTCAGGGTACACAGTTCTGTTAATAACAACCATGTTTTAAACCTATAACAGATCAAGAAGTGTACACTGCAAAAATGCCTCAATGTAATCCTTTAGGGCAGCTTGTTTCTGTGTCAATCTGAAACTTGATGTTTTGTACATCACTTCTGGCATTTTTGTTATTATCCTTCCTCACTTTCATGTGTCCTGATGTCAGGTCGTGGATTTTTTTTTCTGTTTGTTTTTTTGCTCTCATTATCAGATATTGTATTTGGGCTGTATGAGAACTTAAGCTTATCAGCATGTGGCTGTAAAGAGTGGGGTTGGGACTTTTATGTAGGTAAAATTAAATGAACACCCAAGTTGGAACAACAATTTTGGCACACTACTTGCCTTCATTAACCAACAACCAGTAGAGCCATAGACTGTATAAATATGGACAACATCTCATCACTTCCTTGCATTGGCCAATGGAGGGGGTGGAGCTTATGACCTATACTGCAGCCAGTCACCAGGGGGAGCTCTACTTGCTTTGGCTTCACTTTCGAATAGCACTTCAGCACGTCCATATTTATACAGTCTATGTCTAGAACAGAAGTGATGAATTGATCAGCAAACAGACAACAATTGCAGCTTTTTCTGAAGTGTAAACATTCTACGGGCATGCTTAGACATTTGCTTCCTGGTTTTCTTTGATAGGACTCAAAATGTGGGCATTTCTCACTGTTGGTAAGACGGAAAAGACATATGCTCATTCTGGGAATAATAGTTTCCACAATAAAAAATAAATGCCTTAAAATAAAGAAAAGAACTGGGATCTATTGCTAATGAAAATAACTGGTCGCTATTAACTTCACCAATGATGGAGTCATATACTCTTGTACATCACTGGCTGAAATGTTGTTAATGTCATATGCACAGAAACCTGGTGAATGTTGTTAGTCCAACCCAAACTGGGCAAATGTTACAGTTTTGTCACTTGCAAGCACCATCACTATATCTCACAAGCAACTTACACCATACTTTTGAGCAAATTCAGGGCTCTGTTATCATTAAAATATATTAAATTAATAATAAGCGATGGCTCCTGTGATAGACAAAATACAACACATTTTCTTTATAGTATCCATGTTGTTTCCACATTCCAGTGTTAAAGTACATTAACACTCTGAACACAATGAGACCATCTGAGGAGCGTGTGAATGGAGCTAAAAGCCTTGCTCAAAGGCAATGAAGAGACAGGGGAAGGAGATCTAACTCGCCTCTGTCTTCACTCTCATCTGGCAGTTCTATGTCCTCAGGCATGACTGCTGGGAATCATTTAATGTATGTTACTGCATGAATTCCAAGGTAGTCGTTTTTACTGGAATAAGTACGACTAAAAGGACATCCTGAGGCACAGCTTCAAGCTCCTTCGTCTCTTTCAAAGGCTCACGTTCAGATTTTTTGCTTTGTGTCTGGCTGGCAGGTTAGAGCGTGGGAGGCCTTCACAGGTTTGGACAGCAGGGTAAAGAACCTCCTCATCTCCCTCCGGGCCGTGGCAGAGCTCCAGAACCCGGCCATACGGCCCCGGCACTGGCAACAGCTGATGACTGCTACCGGAGTCCGCTTCACCATGGACCAGGTTTCCATTTAATTCTAAGTGATAATCAAAAAGAACAGACTGTACACTAGTGCAGTAGCTTTTGGAGAATGGTGTAAAAGTAGTGTGTGCTTGCCGCAGGTTTTGTTTTTAATATCAGAAGCATGGTGCTAATAATGCGCCAATAATTTAAAGAAAGCTTCAAGAGGGGACTCATACACACAGGGCCGTTTTGTCCAATTATTTTCTTGTTTTCTTCCCCAGCTCTGTGTGCATCCTCACAGGGCTGCTTTGTTCTGCAAAAGGAAGATCAGATGAGAGTAGTTTGTACATACCAGATATTTAGTTTATCCAAAAATGCATTACAGAGGCTAACTGATCCACTTTGATCCTTTTTTTTAAGATATTGACTTCATAAAACCGGGCCTGTAATGTTGTCATGAACTCATTCATACTCGTTTAGCAAGCTGCAGGGTCTCCACAGTTATTAACAGAGCTGTTCTAGGAAAGTAAAATGACAGCAGCACTTTAGCACTCGCCTCCCGTTTGGGGATTATTCTCTACTAAATAATGTAACAAATGGATTATTTGATCAGATACCTTCATGATGAATTAGGACGTAACATTTTAAGCAGTGTCAAAATTTAAAGGGTTCAGTCTTATATAGGTAAACTCTATATGGAAATGATCCAAGATTCAACATGTTTATTGTCATTTGCACAGTAAAAACAGCAATTTAGACCATATGTCTAAATTGCAGTCTCAATTACTAACAGCAGTAAATAAAAAATAAATAAATAAAAAAACTTAAAAATGAAAATAATATATAAAAAAAGGTGCATGAATGTGACCATTTAATGACCTGACCTGATTAATGAATCATTATCAGAAACCACAAATCTAAAGAGTGGAATTTATTTAAAAGTTTTAATTTATTTAAAAGTGCTTGTGTTATTTAACAGGAGCAATGAATAATAAATACAATAACAATAGTACTGGACCAGATATTGCTAAAAGCTCATTTCCTTCTGCAGTCCCTGGCCAGCGGAGCCTAGTGAGGCGAAGGAGACGGACATAAAGAATAACAATCTGAGGCTTTTGGCAAAATAGACTAGGCTGATGTTTGTTTAAGATGTCACAGAGATGATACACTCCACTCTGTGTAATTGTATTTTGAAATAAAGCATCGGCTCTGTCTTTTCCCTCTTCAAAATAGATATTTCTGTATAAACAACTGTAACAGTAGCTCATAAGCCGTCAGTCTCACCAGATAAAGTTTTGATCACATCAGGTCATCATTTTAAAAGCCCTGAACTGAGGCCTTGTGAAGCACTCTGTTGTCATTAGCTCAAGCCCAGACTATGGCTGTCTGCAGTATAAGTTGATAGTTAGTATCAAGACTAAGCTAAATAATACGTATCGTCCCATTATACCATACCAGAACACTTCTCAATGTCTATATCTACATATATATATATCTATCTATATATATATGCAAACTTTTTGGCTTTTAGTGACAGCAAACTCAAAATTGTTGACAGTTGGTCATACAAAAACAACATTTGACGATGCTCATCTATCAAAATAATTGGTGTTGTTGTTGTTCAGCAGTGATGGATTAATATCATCTTGAGCAAACCTTTCCATGTGTTAATTATTTATATTGCAGAACTTGACGCCAGGTGAGCTCGGTAAGGAATAAACAAAGGTTCAGAAACGAGAGTTAAACACGTCTTCCTTCTGTAAAACCAGGCGTCGAGCTGGAGAAGAGAGGACCTGACATACTTAGTATTCTCCACCACAGACAAATGCAAATGTGATCATCTGAAAAAAAATACATTTGCGGTGATGCTTGATACAAACATTTTGTGCGACACGGCAGAGCATGCCGGGAGTTTGATTCAGAGAAAATAATGACATTTGAAAATGCAATGTTAGTGAGAAAATTAGTAATGAGATATTTTCTAGCAGCACTAGCAGCCTGAGTGTCAGTGCTGAAGCACTTGTCATTGCCTTCAGGTGACACAAGTGTTAAAACTGCAGAGTTCCTATATGCTTGGAGGTGACACATGTACAGTAACAGTAAAAGCCTGAACCCCCATGTGGCTGCAGCTCTGAAGTTTGATTTCATTATATCTGGATACAGGTGCCTCCTATTAATGACCAAGTGTATTACTGTGTCCAATCACATGTGGTACTCAGCTTCTATGGGTTGTTGGTAGAGTACTGATACGGCTGTCTGTGATCAGGAGACGACACTGGCCGACCTGCTGCAGCTCAACCTGCACTGCTTCGAAGAGGAGGTGAGAGGGATTGTAGACAAGGCTGTGAAAGAGATGGGGATGGAAAAGGTCCTCTCTGAGCTCAACTCCACCTGGACAGGTACAGGAATGGGACACTTTATTTGAACACTGCTCAGAGTTTATGACCTTATGACGGACTTTACTGCTTTACTGTCCAGGCATGCAGTTCCAGTATGAGCCCCACCACAGGACCCAGGTTCCTCTGCTCCGCACAGACGAGGAGCTGATCGAGACGCTCGAAGACAACCAGGTCCAGCTGCAGAACCTCATGTCGTCCAAGTACATTGCACACTTCCTGGATGAAGTGTCTTCATGGCAGAGCAAGCTGTCTGTGGCCGACTCAGTCATCTCCATCTGGTTTGAGGTGCAACGGACATGGACCCACCTGGAAAGCATCTTCATTGGTTCTGAGGACATCCGCTCGCAGCTGCCTGAGGTTCCCCACATTTATGCGCACTTAGTTAATTACAGCGCTGTAATTCAGGTATACATGGGTGTCAGGCTAATATAGAGCAGACCTTAACCTGCTCTTTCGTTGTTGCTATATGAACCCAGATAGCATGACTGTTACAGATGCTAATTAAGAACCCATTAATTGGCCTCACTTTAAGTTTAGGAGCTGAGATTACACACTTTTTAATTGCTCCCATGATGTTCAGGCTGCGCTTAAGCCCAGATGTTTGCTATTAAACCTCTGATTCTGCCCTCTCTAAATCCCCTGACTGGGCTCTCATGTGAAATCCTCTGCAGGACTCCAAGCGCTTCGAGGGGATTGATGCTGATTTCAAAGAGCTGGCAAACGCAGTGCATCAAACGCCCAACGTAGTGGAGGCCACCAATAAACCAGGCCTGTTTGGTAAACTGGAGGACATCCAGAGCAGGTGAGAGCTAAAAGATGAGTCACTCTCTGTTTCTGTTCTTATGACTATCACACTCGTACGCGGTTTTTACTTCTTCTTACACAAGAATGCACGTTAATACTGACTCTGCGTGTGCTGTGTATTTTTCTACAGGCTTTCTCTGTGTGAAAAAGCTCTAGCAGAGTACCTAGACACCAAGCGGCTGGCCTTCCCTAGATTTTACTTCATCTCTTCAGCGGATCTCCTGGACATCCTGTCTAATGGGACCAACCCACACCAGGTGGCTTGACTAATTTCTGCCTGAGGCGCAGCAATAAATTTTATGCTTCAGTCTGTTCACAGAGACAAGGATAAACCATGCATATGTCTCGATGCACCTCCTTCTACAAGTTACTATCTACCAGTTTTGTGAAGCTGTGCCCCGTCATCGTGCTCACTTGCTGGCTGCTGCTGACTTTTGTAGTACCTCCAGTGCCCACACAGGGGCAATGTCGCTCATAGTTTTTCAGGTTACTTCCCCCCTCCATTATCTTATGCATTTCCTCCTCAGAGAAATAAATCACTGTTAAGAACAACTTGCCACTAAATCGCTCTAAGAGGAAGTTAGCAGGTATGCAGCAGAACATGGGTCCTGCCCTTCTATTAACAGTTCAGAAAAACAGCATTGAAACGTTATTTATTTGTGCGCCGGCAAAGAAAACAGCAGTCAGACCGTGAGCAGAGTTTAAATTGAGCCCTAGCTGAGTGTGTCTGGGTGTTTCTTTCAGGTCCAGAAGCATCTGTCTAAGCTGTTTGACAACATGGCTAAGATGCGCTTTGAAGCAGATGGAGACGGGAATCCTTCTAAGACTGGTCTTGGCATGTACAGCAAAGAGGAGGAGTATGTCCCCTTTAACCAGTCCTGTGACTGCACTGGACAGGTAAAATACATGAAATTGTATTAATGACTGCAAAAAATGAGGTACCATAACTTTTGAAGTCTTCATTAGACTTACTGCTGACAGGGATACTTTAAATGTCATTAGATGAATGTCATCTGAAGATGAGAAGATTCCCTTACCTGCCCTTATCTGTGATGGAAAGAGTGGGGGGAATATATCTCTCTCTATACGTAGACAAATGAAAGCACACAAATGAAACTGAGTCTGTTGTTGCCCCTGGGGATTTGCATATCAAACCCCATAAATCCATTAATGTTCCATTACATCCCATAGTATTTGCCTGACTCCACTTCCACTCTAATGCTTATTAATGACCTCATTAATGTCCACTGATAAGAGAACCTGTCGGTGCTCATGTGACAGACATCGCAATGCTTTTTTTTTTCTACATTTGTATTCATGGGCGCTTTCGGTTTTGTGCTTTCTGTGTAAGGTGGAGATGTGGTTGAACCGGGTGCTGGACACCATGCGCTCGACGGTTCGCCACGAGATGACCGAGGCAGTGATGGCCTACGAGGACAAACCCAGAGAGCAGTGGCTGTTTGACTATCCAGCTCAGGTAAACAAGCTCAACGGCATGTATGTACAGATATAACTGATGACACTCACTGTGGGGATTTCGCCCATTAGCCGCCTAACATCTGATGGAGCGGAACCAAATTCATGTCTGTGCCTCCCATGGATATTTCCAAACACTCACTAATGCTTTACATACATAGTTTGGATCCAGATTGTGTGGAGTGTTTTGAGCAGGGAGAATGAGTGTGATAGGCCGTGAGAGCATATAATGGGTGTGTTCTTGTGATAGTGGAACACTTAGGCTTACCTGGAAATGCTAACAGTATCCTGAAAGTAAGCGTTTGATGCTCTGAATGGCAAAATATCTGCCTAAAATAGTCTGGCTACAAGTTGAACACAGCTGAAAGTTGCAGCAAGCAGAGAACAGCGATTAAATAACAACAGATTCAGGACTTCAGAGCAATGTTGAAATCAACTGCAGGATCGATAGTGTTTATTTTATAAAACTCAACATGTACAGTTCATTTCTAGGTTATATGTACAGTAAGCAACATATTCTAAATGTATCATTTTTATATATAACGGCTTGTCTTTCATACTAACTTTGCATATTGGTCAAATTAGGGAGCTCACAGGAGACAGATTTAAAAACACAAACAAAATAGGAAGCACAGCTGGAGAAATTCTCACCTAAAAACTGAGTCGTACAATCCCCATATAATCATTAGAACTTATAGAGTTTTTTTTCATCTTCCCTGTCCTTCAGTCTCCATCCCCACGTTAGTCAACAAGGTTATTTGGAAGACCTGTGAACGCTCCCTTCAGAGAACTGAACACTTCAGAGCTACAGCACACCTTATACATTATGTATTATAATGTCTTAAACTGGAGAAGTGCCCCTGTAAGAGGAAAAAGTTTCATCATTAGTGGACAGACACTGCAGTTGTTTATCTGCTGATTTATTTTACGTGTGTGTTCCCTAAGTTTATCCTGCCGTCTGTACAAATGCAGCTTCTGGGTTTCTTGAGCCAATGTGAACTACACACTTATTTCAGTCAAAAACACACACTGTTATGAAGTTTTATGAATTAAACACATTAATCAGATTTGTCCATTAATGATTGAAGTGATTTTAGTCTTTTAATAATCAGTTTTGTGTGGGTGGACAAACAACACAATTCTTTTAGTGTCACTTTGTCCTCTGGGGTATTGTGATTAGCCTTTTCACTGAATGATATAAACTATCAATGAAAACTCAAGCTGCAGTGATTATTCCTTTTATCTTATGATCGTGCAGAAGATGTGACGGATCAAGCGTCTGCAGTCTTGAAGCTGAGGCACATTTTCACTCTTTTAGACTCCCAGGCTTCATCATGTACCCCACAAACACTCAGTCAGAAACTAAATGCAGAATATTTCATAGTCAGTCATTCATTAATACTTTGTAAAAGTTAGTTTTTTTTACCTTTTAATATTAAACCCCAGTTGCGAAGGAATTAAGAGGCTTCAGCAGGAATTATTTTGAAACGCCAAGCCCATTAATGCCCAGATAACACAACACCTGTTCAGTCCATCTAGTGTTCCTTGAAGCAGACTTTCCACACTGATCAGCAAAAACACCCTTGGCTGACAAATGAAAACTTTTGCATCTCAGTCCAAATGTTCCTTTACAACTCTGGGTTATAAAGGCAAATGGGGGCCACTTTAATGCCTGGAACATATGGACACATACGGCATGAAGCCATATGCTTTGTGCCTCTTTTGTCGACTCAATTCCTAAATTAGTTTCACATTTAAATGCTGTCTTTTTCCAGAAAATGACACAAGTAAAACCACCGGAGAGAATCGGAGCAACCTTAAATGCAGGAAAACATATGCATGAATGCTGAACCTGTGTGTGACTTCTGTCATTGTCTCTGATTCCACGTTCAGGTGGCGCTGACCTGCACTCAGATCTGGTGGACGTCTGACGTCGGCATGGCTTTCTCCCGTCTGGAGGAAGGCTATGACAACGCCATGAAGGAGTATTACAGAAAACAGGTTTCCCAGCTCAACACCCTCATCTCCTTGCTGATTGGCCAGCTTACACCGGGCGATCGGCAGAAGGTCATGACCATCTGCACCATCGACGTCCACGCCAGAGATGTGGTGGCCAAGATGATCGCTCAGAAGGTGAGAAGAGCACGGTGGATAAATCTGCATCGTTGAAATTTCCGTGCAGACATAGTGATAGCTGCTGTATTTTATGAGAGGCTATTACCAGTGAGTAATGCAGTTAAGATATTCAGGCAAGGTAGGTCATTACCATAATTGGAGGGTGGAAAAGCACAGATTATTTTGGGCTTTATCTCAAGCCCTGGCACTTTCGGTTAAACTCTTTCTTTTTTAAGGTGGAGAATTCTCAGGCCTTCGTGTGGCTCTCCCAGCTGAGGCACCGTTGGGATGAAAAGGAGAAGCATTGTTTCGCCAACATCTGCGATGCCCAGTTTCTCTACTCCTACGAATACCTGGGCAACACGCCACGATTAGTCATCACTCCTCTAACAGACAGGTATGGAGGTGTCATTCTTTGTTCAGACTACAAAATACCATTACTGCTCGTCAAGTTTGGGATGGAGAAACTATTTTAATTGATCATTAGCTTACTGGTGCTACACAAAGCCTTTTGTTTATTCCCACATGTCAGGTACGCCATTAATAATGACAACATTGGTTGGTTTGCTATCAGTAATTGATATTACATTTATCTCATTTTATTCACAATTGCACTCGGTGCATAAAAACACAGGACAGCCCTGCAAATTTAAAAATAAACTCAAAATGCCATTAAAATGTTTTTACTCTTGACTGAAGAAGAAAAGCTGGCAAAGTGATGAAAGCAAATTGTAACACACTGCAATGGAAACAGGCTTAGAAATTAATGATGAAATATACGAAGCATCAGCGTCCACTCGAGTTTGATTTCCACCAGAGAGTCGAAGAACAGTGGTAGTTTTTATATTCGGTTTAAATTGGGATGGAAACCTAGCTAGTGGGTGTTTGATTTCAGACAGACTGAAGCAGTTTTTTCATTTCTAGGCAGTGTTTGCTGAAATGAAATATGTCACTGGTGGATTTTATCAGTTAACTAGATCATTTAGCTCTCGTTGACTGATGTTTTCATTTTTTCCAGGTGGTTTCTTTTACTGTAGGATTCCTAAAACTGGGGCCTGAAATATACACTTGATAGCTAATGTGTGTAGCATTAGCATCCTCACCAGCTCAGTCACATAGACATGGACGTAGAAACCAAAATAGCATTTTTCTTATGGTGTACGTTAGCTAGTTTTTGGATTACTATTATTATCATCAGGATAATCAAAATTAAGACTGTTTTTTCCTTCTGTCATCTTTGACTCATTTGTTTAAATATTAGGGGTTTCTGCTGTATTGTTCATATTTATTTTTCCCTTTTAACCTTTACATTTATGAGAGGCTGCAGTGCTGCCAGTATGATCAGTCCTGGATAACAAGTTTGCCTTGGCTTGCTGCCGTGTAAACCTCTCCCAGTTTAAAAGACAGTAGGACAGCCGCTAGAAGCATCTGGGACCAGCATCCACACAATACTGCAGTGGATTTATTGTTGGTGATCAGGCCTTTTTATTGCAAAATGCAAATGCTCCAGGCTTAAGTTACAGCCAGCCAGTTAGCCAGACATGTTAATGATTGCAGAATTCATTAGATCAGATATACACACTGTTAAACTCATTCCTTTTACTTTTGAAAGTCTATAAAAAGAAACCACCCTCATTAAGTATCATTCTCACTCCAGTTTCATGCACGTATCTTCAGACTGAGGAGAAACACTGAGGCTGAATGACTGCTAAACTAGGATTTTACAACAACTGTTAAGGGAGAGATTTAGTGAAAAACAAAACAGTCAGTTAGTGAAAGGCACACCAACCCATTCACTCCCATAAAATGTACAATTAGAAAAGTACAAAAGAGGAATGGTTCTTTATCAAATTTGCCAGTTTGCATGAAGCCCAAATACAATTTAAAAAACCCATTTGTGTAGAAGAAAATTAAGCATTTTCTCCCCTGTAGCTGAGTAAATCCAGGCTTCTCATCAGTTACAAGCATCTGACGCCTTCTAAGAATCTTCATCTGAATCATTATGCACACCCACTGCAAGCAAAACCTTTTAGAACAACGCAGCGTGGGCACTTTGCCAACGGCTTGTTTGTTCACATACACGTTTCTGCGGGATTCCTGATAAAGTTAAACTACACAGAGATGAATACCTGCCTCCCGGTGTCCTTTGGCAAACTGCACTGTTTGACTGCGTGGTTTTTCAGGCTGACCAGTATTCCCTTTGAAGCCTGAACAAAGCAGAAACAATGGGCTTTGATGGCCGGATCAGCGGCCGTGTAGCAAGACTTCACCATATGGTGCATGCCCTCACTGCGACTCATGCGGTTCGCCTCGAGCGTTCATTGCAACAATGGACCAGGGACCAGGGGGCAACGTGTCAAATCCTTTAATCCACGACTTGAGAAATCAGCTAAAAGCAGATTTTCAGCCTGATATTTTTACACAACTTTCCGCACATCTGAGCCACCAAGTCGGTAAGATGTATCACCAAACAACAGAGACTGAGAATGAAATTTATGAAGAATTTATAGATGGATAGTTGAACTGCAAAAACCTTTACCTTACCTCAAGGCAAGATGATTTAAGTATCATTTTTCAACAATATGGCAATCAAAAAGATCCAAGGGACGAGACAAGATATGAGAGAAACAATGGCAATACATGAGTCATATAAACACGGAATACTTTAGGCATCCATTAACTTGCCATCCACTTCTCCCATTAGTGAAAATGTCAGCAAACACATTCCATATCATGAACTCGTACCTTTAAAGGTCAAAGGTCGTGAATAGGGCAAGAGAGGGCTTTTCATGAGGTCCTTTTTGTAAACGTGGTAAACGCAACTCCATTTGAATGCAGTGTGTGTCCTAACTCCCTCATTATGTGTCTGAGATTAATTCCATTTAAAATTTAAAAGTAGCTTCTAAAGTCTGTGAGAAATCTTTGATGCCAGATACGATGTACTGGTACTCATGTGTAAAATCATATCCATCTAGCTAGCCTCACTCCTGCCAATCGAATATTTCATCTCAGTCTCATTGATCACTGTGGACATAGTGAGTAAGTTCATTCATGAAAATGAATCATTAAATATAAGATATTCTGTGAATAAGGCTGCAGACAAACAGTACGTCTTACAACTCAACCATTTAGTCTACAGTGAAGCACCGGTAGCGTTGAGAGAATCTATTGTTTGACAGACAGGAAGCCGATGCACAGATCTGAGAAAGGGATTTGTCTCTTTGTAAAGGAGTCCTGCAGCAATGTTGTGAATCAGCTACTGTGTGATAAACAGATGAGTAAAACATTACAGCAGTTGAGCCTAATAAATATCAAAAGCCGTGACAGCGTTTTGTTTTGGTGAGACACGGATTAAAACCTTAAATTCTTGCTTTGTTCTTGATGCGAGAGCTGTTGTTGAAATCCATGTCCATGGCTACAGTGTGAAAGTTAGCTAGGAGGGTTGTCTTTAGCTTGTGTTACAAGGTGAGCTTTGGCCAAGGTCTAGACTTTGTTCTCCATTTTCCAGGAGCAGTTTGAGTGAACCGACTATGTATTGTGCTCAAGACCATTCAAGGTTTTTTTTTTTTAATCACAGCAGTTATTTTCATCGTTTTGACTCATCAAAGCAGGAAAAGCACAAGCAAGATAACTTTATATGAGCAGCAACTCCCCACAGCGTTCAAATGACATAAGAGATATTAATACAAAATATACAAGAAACATGATGCGGTTTAAAAATAAAGACACGAAATTGGATTTGACAGACTAAATTTGCAAGTGAAAATAAAAATGAGGAGAAACAAAGAGAAAGGCTCAAGTGGAGCTCAGCTTTGTGGTAGATCGATCCAGATACGTGGAGCATAAAAACTGAATGACACAAGGTCTGGCCTTTTCAGATGGAGCAGCTAATCAGAAATGCATTTCACTGCTAAACCATGCTGGGCTTTATACAGCACCAGTTGTATTTGAAAGTTTATTCACAGACAAACAATAAGCCAGTGTAAAGATGGGAAAATTGCAGGGCGTTGGTGGGGACTGTATTAGAAACGGTATTACAGTAACTGAATGTAATGAGGCTGTTAAAATGTGGGTCTGTCACTACACCACGGTTTCTGGCTTCGTATATGTGGTCTGTTCTGAGCTCTGACGTACTGTAAAGGTTCTTCTTTAGCTCTGAAATATATTCAATAATTGATAACATCAAGGTGATGCTATGGTTAGCACTGTTTCCTCACAGCAAGCTGCGTGGCTACCCTAGTAGTTCTGTGACTCCTGGTATATAAACATAGAAGTGTTTGCTGAAATGTTAAGCTAATACATTATATGACCCGTTGGTGACCTGGATGGATGGATGGATGGATAATAACATTAATGATAGCTGCATTCCATTTATTTCAACCAGCTCCAGGGCTCGGTTAGCGCATGTTCACTCACTGTCATGGATTATTGGGTATGGAAAGGAGCCGTGGTTAACGTTATTATTTACACCAGTGCTTTTCCTAGCGTGACGAGCCAAAATGACTGCTGTGAAAAGATTCCACATCACGAGCTTCACACTAAAGCAGCTACGTAGAAATCACCTATCGATATTATCACTAGTTTTCATTTGAACTTAAAGACACAAATGCTCTTTGAAGGCAGTGCGAAGCCACCCTGTGGGCTTGTATTCAACATGAGCACTGAGTTGTATGTGCTTTTACCACAGGCTGCATATTGCCCGTGTTCCCCCTCTGCAGTAGGATAATTAGGCTAAAGGAACTCATTCTAATCTATAACGGCGGGAATGTTATCGGCACGGTGTTAGCATTCACTCAATACTTACTGCAGGATCTGGAAGGCTGCACCATTATGCAAAATGTCAGGAATATTTCACCCAGTTCACACACACACACACTGGCTAAGAGAGAGGAATGGAGGGAGAATGAATCAGACAAGTAGACTGATGTATGGCTGTTTCATTTAAAGGCGCTGTAATAAAACAAGTCACCTCCTCACAGTCCGGTTTAGTTTCACTCTCTTGTCTTGTAGCTGCTTTTAGTTCTCCTGTGCAGGACATCCTCTTCCAGCCTCCCAGACGACTGATTGTGTGTTTTTTGGCTGTATTTCAGTGAAGAGCCATAGAGCTTGTTGGCACTGGTATCCGGATGATACACTGTATACAGATGGGATCGTTTGTCTTCCCCAAGCTTCTGTCTCTCATTATGCTTTCCAACATTTCCCCCCTCTCTATACATCATCTATTAACCAGCAGTTCGTTAAACTCATTGCCGTATTGATATTCAAGGCAAACCGTTGTGTTTATTGCTGTGATCGATAAAGTCCTGAATGCCTCCATCAGTTCGCGTTCATTATGTGTCTCTCTCTCTCTTCTTTTTTTTTTTTTTTTAAACTGATAGTATATGGGCAGACTGTTTGTTAGTCCTGACAGATTCTGCTGGAGAAGCAATCACTGGTGTCACTAATCAGACGGTGTGATAATCAAAGCACAGGAGCAGATTATATTATCATATAATGAAGTTATGAGTGACGACGTCTGAGTCGGCACCAAGACATTGTCTCAGCATGTTTCGTTAACAGCCGTGTGACTTTCTTGTAATGCCGCTGCAGAAATGAAACCTTTCTTTTTTGAAACTCTATGATTTGAAAGGGAGCTTGCAGGGAAGCAAAGACCCCTGCTTCTGGCCGCTGCACCGCGGGGTGTTACAGTAATTTGAGGCACAGAAGCATTGTGCTTGACTGATTAGGTGTAATGTTACGGTGATCACTGACACTTTGTGTGCCCACTGTTGAATGCCACTCTTCACCATGATTTAGGTCTGAAGGCTTGAAAGTCTGATGAATCCACTTGTTAAACCAAGGACTTCACTTCATTTACAGTTATTGTAAAAAGTGGCTGGTTTCATGACTTAGAGAGGCAGTCTTTATTTCACTTTATTGATAGTCCTCGTTGCACAGGCTTATCCGTGCTAAAATCCTGGGCTCCTGCAGTTATTTTCTCAGAAAAAGGGAAGTTCTTCTAGAGATTTTGCAAATCTTCCCTCATTGCCTTGCATCATTTTGCTCATAAACAAAAAAACACTTCACATGACGAGTCTGAGTAAAAAGCAGCAGATAAAAGTACTTCTTGGCGAACAACAGCTGGGCCAATGACTTCCATCGTCTTATTGTCACAGCAGACTACATATTAGGTCAATGGATAAACTTTGTAACACACTCTAAACCAAGGACATCTTTTTTGTATTTGTGCGTGGATTATACAAAGATAATACACCATGTTAATTTGTGATCTTTAAGGGGCGTGAACACAGGAAGAAATTAGCAAAGATATGGTGACGAGAGACCATGAAATGTTAAGGAAATTCCACGAGTTGTTGTGACGACAGAACCTTTGGCAAGTACTAAGTTGAACTAATCACGTCTATGAAGCAATGCAGTTGAGGCAGTGACCAATGGGAGCAACTGATACAGTTGATTGAGAGTTCTCTAGAAGTTTACCCCAAGAAAACACAGTCCATTACTTTGGTTGCTACCACCAAATTCATCATACCCATGAACCCAGATGGAGGAGAGACTGGTGACGGCAGGAAGGGCTCTACACAGTAGCGATATTTGTATGTTCTACTTGTTTCACTTGGAAATATTTGGGGTGGGAAATGTGCAACCAGAGGCTGCAGCTAGCAACCGGTGGCCAGCTCAAAGAGACGGGTGACAATTTCATTGGATTATTGCATTATGCAGCATGTGGATGGGGCTGTAGAGGTGTTGTACTTAAGGGATTTTATTAAGTGTGGAATATTTACATAGTTTGGACAAGTTTAGTATAGAATTCTCCCCCTGATACCAGTGTCTATGCTAAGCTAGGCTAATAGCCCTTTGGAAAAAAGCAAATATGCAGAAATTAAGCTGTAGATTTAAAGAATAAATGCAAATCCAAATAATTGTTTGTCTTAAACTGATTGATTTTAGACTCAATAAGTCAAAGTGCAAAAAAACACTAATGGCAGGAACTCCACACACCATCCTCTGTCTTTGACGATGCTAAAATACAGCATATTTATAAATGTTAAAGTGCAAATGAAGGGAAGGAAGTTTCCTTATCTTAAGCAGTAAGTCAAATTAGTCAAAGATATTTTGTGGCCAGCTGTCAGGTTGTCTTCAATTAAATGTTCTGTATTTAGATGCTACATCACCCTGACCCAGTCCCTCCACCTGACCATGAGTGGAGCTCCGGCAGGGCCCGCTGGCACGGGGAAGACCGAGACTACCAAAGACCTGGGACGAGCCCTGGGCATCATGGTGTACGTGTTCAACTGTTCTGAGCAGATGGATTACAAGGTGAGTAAGTGCACGTGCATGCACATGTCTGCGTTTGAGCCTGTGCACGTAGCTAATGTGCATTCATCGCTGCCCATATTAAGCACGTTTCTTTTCATCTTAGCCTTTGTCAGCGGTATGGTATGCATTTGTCATTAAAGTTGTCAGCCCACCTTTACATCCTTCTCGTTTCATCTTTGTTCTTTTCATCTTCCGTTTGCCTCCCCACCCTTTAAGAGAAGAGCTGATTAATTAAACTCTGATTGTTATTTCCTCGCTGAAACAAAAAGCTCTCTGTGTATCCAGCCTCCACCTTGCATTATTATGCACCCCCGTATATTCCTACTACACACGTACTGCATATAGAGTGGTCAGGGGAGACGTGAATATAATCTTGTGATCCGGCTTGTTCCTGCTTCCTTCAGACAGGGGCATCATTACAGTATAGAGGCGTACTGCACCCCTGACTATACACTCCACATCAAGGTGTGTATAGAGAGAAGTGCTAATCTACTCCTGGAGGAACACATGCGCTAGATGCTGGCTTCAGAGTCCCACACTGTTACTCATATTCAGTTATGTACACACACACACAAGCTAAATCAATCCTCTAGTCAGCTCCGGTTTGCGTCAGAGAAGGTTTCCTTGGCCCTGTAATTGGAGAGAGAAGTCAGCTGTCTGCTTCATCGCGGTCCAGCTGCTCTCTGGAGGGCTGTTCACCTGCTCCCAAGCTGATGTTAGGGGAAGCTAAAATGTGGATGGCAGACATTTTAACTTTGTGTTTTTCGCCATCAGTGCCTGGTTTTATTAGCGTGAGGCCTTGTTTATGTATCAGCCTGTTATTATTCACCCACTCGCGGCTTGCTGTGGAGCTGCATTGTGGTAGCTGTGAAAAGCCTGGATGCTTTTCCATACATCGTGTCTAAATGTTGACGCGTCTCTGTCTGACTTCCTGTCCTGCTGAATTTAAATAACCGTCCCTCTCTCTCTCTCTCTGTCTGCCAGTCCTGCGGAAACATCTACAAAGGCCTGGCCCAGACTGGGGCATGGGGCTGCTTTGATGAGTTTAACAGGATCTCAGTGGAGGTGCTGTCTGTGGTGGCGGTGCAGGTAAGAACAAGTACAATACCTCCTCCTCAGGTACTCCAAAAATCCCATTAAGATTTTATAGTTTTATAGCATGTATGTATTTGCACCTACGGTGGGGCTGAATTAGCTTTCATCCTATTTGTGAAGTGGCCTATCCAAATCAAGTTGTGTTGAAAATAAGCTCTTAAAAACAGCCCTGCAGAAGCAAATAGCCTCTTCATCACCGCTTGCAAGTGTAAATTGCTTCAGCTATAAGACTAATCCACCACTGCTGGCACCTTTGCCCCCCAAAGCTTCTTCATAATTGGGGCCTTCTCTGATCTGATTTGAAAGTCGAGGATAGAACACAGCCTGCTTTTGCTGAGCCGCTGGTGCCGGTCATGCTGCTCTCGCCTCTCAGCACAAATAATAGCAACTCTGAACAGACAAACTCTGCAGTTATTTGGCTAAATTACTTTTAGTTCTGTGTTAGTGCTCTGAGCACGGCCTTGATTTGCAAACGACAAATGATTTTCCTTGTAATTAGGAGTAATTTTCTTTTGCATTAGTCATCAGAGCAACTTAGGCGAACGGAGGTACATCACAAAGCTGTGAGAGGAAAGAAAGGAAAACATGTTTTCATGCTCTTTAGGTTGATTGGTGATTCTAAATTGGCCGTAGGTGTGCATGTGAGTGTGAATGGCCGTCTGTCTCTCTGTGTTAGCCCTACAATAGACTGGAGACCTGTCCAGGGTGTGCCCCACCTCTCACCTGATGACAGCTGGGATAGGATCCAGCCCTCCCTCGACCCTTCACAGGACAAGCGGTTACAGAAGATGAATGAATGAATGAATGAGAATGGAAGCAGATTTGTGGGGCCTGGCTGCAGAAAATGCACAAATAGAAAAAGTAATAGTAAAACAAGACAGTAATCTACTTAGTAGTAAATCTACTTAAAATGATTTTGACCTTCACAATAAAAAGTAGCCATCCAACTTGATATCATTAGCTGGGATCAGTTCATCATTTAAGTCACTGACTGTATATAAAGATGGACAAACCATAACCTTCATGGAGCTAAGGTTCAGTGCATAACTGTTATTAGAATGCAAATTAGTTTTTCCTAGAGTGCCTAATGAACTTGCAAGTAAATGTACAGCATGTCTGCTCTGAATACTGGGAGCCATAGAGCTAGCATGTTAGCCTTGTCATAATTGTGTTTACAGTTCGTTGTTGATATTTAGCTTTAAATGTCAATGAAAGCCAGTACTGTAAGTCTGTACCTCCCTGTAGCATAAATCACCAGTATTACCCCGGTATATACTGAGACAGTCAACATTTTAACAGCATGGAGTTCTCTGGATGAACTGGACAGATAATTCTGACAGCTCCTTTACCTTTGTTCTATCCGTCAGTCTTCACTTCACATGTTGTGAAATGTAAAGTGTAAAAAAAAATAAAAAATCATCCTCCCCTTTACATCCTCCACACCCTGAATGTTGTATACTCTGGGTGACCTACAGTAGGTAGTCTTTTGATAACAGAACTCTTTTGAGAAATCAGCTGATGCTAGCTCTTCTGCTATCTTGCATTCTGTTATCCTGGATCAAACAGATCCCCTCCCTGTGCTTTCACAAGTCCCTCTAGACAGAGTATTCAAATCCTGCCCCCGACACTTCATGCATGTGCAATACTGTCAAAGAAAAATGTATAGAGTCGATAAGGACGCTGATTACAATCGTGATGATAATGGAGATAGAGTTCCTAAAAGGATCATTATTCTCTGCAACACTTAACAGTCGCGTTTCCTGCCCTTCTTTTTTTTCTTTTTTTTTTTGGAGAAATGAAAGTCAAGCACTCTTCCTCCATAAGCAGTGGAAGTCTGCAGTACTTAGAGAATTTTAAAGTGCCAAAAGAATGAATAGGTGTTACGTGGCGTATTGAATAATAAATCGCAGTGGCTTATACGTGGAGAAGTAGACCTTGAGAACAGAGGAGCGTCAAACTCCTGCTGTGACAGCTGGCAGCCCGCTCCAGTGCTCGGCCTGCCTCGGTGGAGCCAACGCAGAGCCATCCCTCACCACAGCGCACACACCTAATCCATCCTCTTAAAGTGGGAGCAGCTAGCATCGCGCGGCGATATACTCGGCTGCTGCTCGGGCCTGCTAACACAGGTGGCGGGACCAGTTCTACATTAAATAAAGCAGAGACAAACAGAAGGCTGCCAGACGTAACAACATGGAGATAAATTGGTGAGGTTCTGCCTCTGTTACAGCAAATACAGACTTGGACTGTGAATATACTGAAGCAGCTTGCTCCTGACTCTGTATTCAAAGAGACAGAAGAAAGTGGAGCTGGTCCACAGTTGATCACACCTCTCAGAGCGGTGTCTATCCTTGAACTTTCTAAAATGTGTTTCTGGTGTTTTACTTCTCTTTGTGTCCTTGTAGGACATCGCTGGCATCGCTGTCATTTCACATAAAAAATACGCTCCAGTGATGTTCTCATGAAAACTTTTGTTCTTTTTTCCTGCGTGTGTGTGCTGCAGCTGCCCTGTTTGTTTTTGCATTTTCTCCCTCCCACTCCCTGTTGTGTTAGTATGACTGAGTGATCTGTAGCCGAGTACTCATCCATGAAGAGATGTTCCTCCTCTTTCCAGCTGTCGACTTGCTACGCTCTTTTACCGCTCGCATGTTAAATTCATAAAGCTTCTTACAGGCTGGGATTCAGAGATTTAGGCCAAGACACACACATGCACACACACACACACACAGACAGAAAGTTCATTTCTGATATCTCATTCAATCATAATGTAGACAAGCAGAGCCTTGGAAGTTCACCCATCCAGTAAACCCTGGCTGATGGCATGCTCATATTATTGATGAAATTGTGTCGCTTTAAAAAAAAGGCGCACGCTGCATAACAATTTGACAGGCTGTTACAAATTGACTCCAGTATGTGCTTAGTGATATTAATGACATGCTAATAAGTGAGAGTTGCAGAAGTTGGATGCATCTGTTTGGAGCCTTAATTGACAGAAATGAAATGATTTGGCTTTGCCATCATTTGGTTTGACAGTAACATGCATGCAGCATGACTGCAGGGACGACAGTATTGATGCTGTGGTTGGTCCATGACTTTGGTTCAAACTGAAATATTTTAACATTGGGCGGACAGTCATGAAAGTCTGCACACATATTCATACCCAGAGTATAAATCCCAAAAACCTTTCTCATGGTCTGGACTACTAACAGGTCATATCTGTCACTTCTCCTGTTTGGATAGACTGGTACAATATCTGGTACAGACCATAGACTTCCTACCATTGGCCACATGATGCTAGTATCCTAGGGATACGGGTTGTGCCATCTTGTGAATTTTGAGCTTCTAGACTCACTGCCGCTTGCGTTTGATTCATACTGCACTCTGCTCTACCGCTGCCAGTTACAAAGAAATGTCAGATTATACACTGCATTTATGTATTAATTTTTTTCCTGCTCTCACGATCCTACGGGACCACTTCACAGAGCGGTTGGCGTGTCAGCTGTCAGTCATCGTGTTGTCACATCCTGTTTGTATAGCATCAAATAACTAACTAAAATTAAACTTCTCAGAAACATTGGCACTTGAATATGCATCAGCATTATATTAACTACCTAAAATGACTGAAAGCATTGTTAAATTCAGTGAAATTCATGTTTATGATGAATTGATCGTATTAAGGGACACTCACACCAGTCAGCGCTGGTTGGAATTGAAAATGAAAACTAGCCAGCTGCTCATTTCTGTTTGTGGACTCATTTAGCTGCTGCTAGCATTGTCATTGTGAGCATGTATGCATGTTGACTAGCGTAAGCACAGCCTCCCAGAGATTCTCGTATTTTTTTTATTTAACAAACATATTAATATTTAAGTGTTTTTATCAGTTCTTGGTGCTATGGACGCATTGTCGTTGGTGCCAAACAGATCTTTACAGTTCAAGGTCTAGTTTTAAAAGTGACTGTTCATTTAGCTTTCTATCGTGTTCATGTGCAGGTCAAAAGTATCCAGGATGCCATTCGCGATAAGAAGCAGAGGTTTAACTTCATGGGAGAGGAGGTGAATCTCTGTCCCTCTGTGGGCATCTTCATTACCATGAATCCAGGCTACGCTGGCAGGACCGAGCTTCCTGAAAACCTCAAGGCTCTGTTCAGGTAGGTTGAAGAACAGCCTGTGTGTAGCACTGATTCAGTACACTGGGCTTAGTTAATCACTTATCAATTAGTCATGCAACAAGAAACATGCAGCAACTATTGATATAGGTTCAGTGACATCTGGCCCTTAACAAGTGGACTCAACAACGAATAAAACATCAAATTCATTTGAATTAAAATGTTTAAAGCCCGTCACACAAAGTACTTTCAGCGTCCCAAAGAGTGTATTAACCCAAATCACAATAATAGGTGTTTATGGGTACTGGCTCTTTAGATAAGATAGGACTTTATTTATCCCTGTGGGGAAATGAAGGTGTTGCAGCAGCAGGGAACAACAGTGCAGAATAGAAAAAATAGATTAAGGTATGACAAGAGAACCTAAATATGTTAAAAATATTTACATATTGCATCTGCTTTAAGTAGCTAACCAAAAAGATGAAGAAACCAAGTAGTAAAAAGTAGGTCCTTTGTGGACAGTTGACTGTTCTGTGCTGGTTATCCAGAGAAGCAGAGATATTTATTGGAAGACATTTGATTTAGATTTTATTTTCACTTTTCACTGGTGAAAACTAAAATCCATTTAATTGCATTTTCATAGTGGTGCGGGTAGAAGAAGTCTTGATAAATCTAGGGATATATGAAAACAGAGATGTGATCTGTTTTTAAACTAACTAATTAATCTCTATTAAGTCAAATACCACCATCATTTAGCTGAATCTGATTTCATTAGTGCTGTAATCTTCAGTTTAAACCTCATCCGACTCAAGTGCTAAAAAGCTGCAGAAAGAACATGTTAGTTGAGCTGGTATGGTATCTGGAAACACTGCATGACTTATTCTGTGTGTGTGTTATTAAAATAGATTAAATCTCCAAACAAATGAATATGCATATTTAGTTTAGTGGTGCATTGGAGGTGAAGTATTTATTTATCCAGGAGTGTGATCGCCAATCAAGTGCTGTCTCTTCATATATCCACAGACCATGTGCCATGGTGGTGCCAGATTTCGAGCTGATCTGTGAAATCATGTTGGTGGCTGAGGGCTTCCTTAACGCTCGTGTCCTCGCTAGGAAGTTTATTACCCTCTACACGCTGTGCAAAGAGCTGCTGTCCAAACAGGTACTGCCTTCCGTTCTTCAATGTTAGAAATCTGATCTGGTTAGAAGAAGCCAGGTCCATTTCCACTTTAAAGCTATACATCTGGCGCTGTTCTTTTCATAACGGAGTCTTTTGATACAGGAAGGGCACAGAGGTACCACACAAGGGTCAACTTAACCATGTATTAGCACTGCAGTATTTCATATGTGAAAGAACCTGCAGGCAGTTTGGATGTATTTCTAAATTGCTCTTTAATCCCCTTTTTCCTCTTCTTGTTTTACATGTCATAGCATTATTTTAATGATTTAAACAAGTAATAAAACCACTCGTAGTGCTGACTAATACTTACAGTGGAGTACCTCAGTTTAGGTAAGTGATTTTATGAGCCCTCAGTTCTGGATGAATATCCCACGACCACGGGCCCATTTAAGTATCATAGCACCCTGCTTTCTTTAATGGCTGTTTTATGAACCTCTCTTTCTAGGACATTTTTAAATATCACTTTAATTATACTTTTTTTACCTTTCTCAAAGTTGTTTGCCTGAGTTTCATAGTGTTAAAACATCAGCAACTTAGCGGTAATGAAATCAAATGATAATGAACAGACTGCTTCTCTAAGCTATATTCACCAGGGCTGAAAGTGCAAATCAGTGGAAAAAGCAGATTCAGAGAGCAACTTTCTCAACTGGTTCATAACTGTGCATTCACGATTACAGAAGTTGCATGGGGCTGAGCAAAATGACTGAAGTACTGACACAGTTTTACGCTAAGAAAATACAGTGAAATAAGCCTCTAATAAGCCCATGGCCTCTAGGTTTGTGGCAGTACCATGTTTAATGCTGTGGTGGGCTGTGTTTATGGAACCAGGACAGTGATTTAAATTTGTCTTTAGAAACGAAACCTGAACTGAAAAAAAGAAACAATGGCAATGAAACAAAAAAAAGATATAAAGAAAAAAGTATTGGCTCTGACACATTTGCTCTAAAAACAGGTCTATGGTCTGAGCACACCACAGCGTAGAAGAGGACACTGGCAACGATAGTCTGGTAGAACATGTCCAGCAGCTTCCGGAGGACATTAAATGATCTTAGTCTCCTAAGAAAATAGAGACGGCTCTGACCTTTTTTGTATACTGAGTCCGTGTTAGCCTACCAGTCCAGTTTGTGATCCAGACGTAGACCCAGGCACTTATAGGTCTGAACCACCTCTACACACTCCCCGTTAATGGTTACAGGCTGCATGTGGGGCCTGGACCTACAGAAATCCACCTCCTTGATTTCAGCTGTTACCAAACACATAATGTTTAGTAACAGCGAAAACCCCAGACCAACTACATTCATAGCCATTATATGAGCTGGAGTGCCATCAAGCACAAATTGAACCTCTGGCAAACAAGCTTTTTTCTTGTTTGCCAGAGTGCTACATTTCTGCAGAACAGTTAGATGTGCCAGTTCAGTTTTGGCTTTGAATATCAAATTGTATTTTTGGTACCAGAACTGTCCTGGTGACTGTCCTGGTTCCACATGTGTTCCCCTCATTCAGCTTTTCTTGATTCTGATGTGTGCATACACATGTCTTTCCTGGAGATTAACTTGAGGGAACACAGTGATTATACAGACTGATGATGCCTATATATGAAGTCATTATCAGTTGATATCAGGTGAGAGAAATATCAGAAAAATCGTGAGAAGATTAATCTGTCAAAGCCCCAATGGGAAGATTTGCAGTTGATTTACCACTGAACATGAACGCTGAACTGGGATACCAGATCCTCAGCGGGGCCCAGCTAGAGCGAGTTTTGCATGTGGAATGAGGAATCCTAAATTAAATGTGCTTTTAGTTGATCTTTGTGCTTTGCCATGTAGAAAATCAGTTTTAACGTCTTCATTATTTAAGTTTATATTCTACTCACATGGTGCATATCCCTGCATGTTCACCTCAGATTGACAGCACACAAACAGGAAGGTGTGGTGCTGGAAGGTGGTGTCACTTTAGGGCTTATACCTCATTTTTGCCTCAGCACCCTTTACCGAGTTCATCCATCCATGCTGTACATGGCAGCTTCATTATTTCCCCAGACATCCAGATACCAACCAATATTCTAGAGCCAACATTAGGGTTGGGAAATTGTCTTATGTCTTCCTGTCGTCCTACAGCGTTGTCAACATCAGCAATTGATAGACAATTTTTATTTTTTTGAAGTGATGATCCCCTGCTGTCAGTGACCTGTATTTTATTAGAGAATGTAACGATCATGAAGTGATAAGTTAATCTGCAGCAACAGCTTGGCTTGGGTCGTGCGTGTCTGATGGACACACACACTCTGGCTGTATTCAAGCAGTAGTGGCAGCATATGGAGAATGGAGATATGGGGATTTGTTACATTGTACAGCAACCTTTGTCAGGGTTGTCAGGTGGAGAAAGGATTGCTTAAAGTTTATTTATTTATTTTACACAAAATGCTAAATTAGCAATGTGCCTTTTTTCCCTTTTCTCTCGTTCAGGCATTATTTATAGCTTCTTCTTTCTTTTCCTCTTTTGCTTACATATATCATCTTCCAGACTCAGTATACAGTACACCCTTACACACACCACATGCTGTATATCCTCCTCTGTTTAGTAGATGCTCTGCACCAATGTTTGCGTTCAATGAAAAAAGAAGGTTGCTTAAAGTTAAGAAGCAACCGAATTAACAGCGATCTGCAATCAAATCATGGATTGGCAGTTGCCAAGCTCAGTTAATGAACAAAGCAAACGAATTGAAACAGAAGCTCTTCTGATAATTATCTGTTTAAATATAAAATGATATAAATAATAATAATAATAAATCTCTGGTTCCAATTTTGCATATGTCAATCTATATATATTTTTTGTTCTTTTCCACTTTTGGTCTTAAGGGACATAGACGGCGTAACCTACACACAAAGCCGTCTGACACATCAGTCTGGCTCGCTCTGTAGAAATGCTAGTCGGTGCTGTGTCTTTTTTGCCAGCAGGGTTAACTTTTCTTTCTACTTCCTGCTTCACTTTCACCAATGGTGAAACTTTTGCTGAAATTTCTCAGAAGATGAGTCATACAAGTCATACATGTTTGTATATCCGAACCTCCTCAGTTAACCTTTGCTCAGTGTGTTCCATCTTTATTGATCCAAAACAATCAGTTCGAAAATTGCAGAGATGGAGAAGCAGCTGGAAATACTGAAGCGTAAATAAGTACTACCAAGCGGACCAATCACAGCTACATTTCTGGGGAGGTGTACGTCAGGCTACACCGCTAGGGTCTGCGTAGGATATGCGCCGTAGCTACGGCGTCAAATTGATGCAGAAGTCTAAACCGCCTGTCACTTGATACTTCACCTTTGTTTCTTTCACGCAACAAACACTGTGCTAGTCAGATGACAAGAACAAAACTGCATCATACACGCACATCTTGACTAAACAGTATACAGTGAACAGCACACTGTGTCTAATGAGGCCAAATTCAGGTTCAGAAGCTAATCTGAAATTTGACCTTATGTAGGTGTGCAAGAAAAATGTATCCCAAAACTTGACAAACAGCAATTGAAAGCAATGAAGTGAAGTTGAGTCAGAGTCTGTTGAAATGAGCCTAAAAATGAACCTTTTTGTTGTTGAACCTGGAATAGTTTGGGTACCCCAGGGGGTCTCAGCCCTTTCTCTGCTTTGCTCAACTGATGATAATACCTTAACTGGGAACACATCTCTCCTGTTGCAGACAAATGATCATTATTAACTTGTAGCAGTATTTTAAAAATAATATGTGGATTTAAGAAGTTAGGACACAGCAAGTGAACTTTAAAGGACGTAAAGCTCACTGGAAAAGTGCTCAAGCTTAACAAATAAGTTCTGCTTTACGTCCTGTTGTGAATATTATATGGACATTATAAAGGCGTTGAAAATAAAGTAAATGAAGCAGTGTTCCAGTCTTTTCAGATGTGTATTTGAGTGTGTGCGGTACTCTCTCCTATTTTCTGGATGGAATCTCTGTGGTATTATGCTGACGCTGCAAAGTAGAAGTTAGCTGCACAGTATATGGGTACATTTATGATGCATAAATACAGTAATGGTGACAGCTGCTGCTGTGTTGTAAGCCTGAGCTGATGAAGTAATTGAAGTTTTATTTAGGTTTGTTGCATTACAAGTTTAGTCATAAAACAAACCTAGCCATCTTGATCTTCACATTGTGATGAGAATGATTACATCACTAAGTTAAAACGTCTGTGAAGAGGTCTGTATACTTCTTCCTGCTCGCTGACCCTTCTCTGGTCTTTACTGCAGGACCACTATGACTGGGGCCTTCGAGCCATCAAGTCAGTGCTGGTGGTTGCCGGCTCTCTGAAGAGAGGAGACCCCGGGCGAGCTGAGGACCAGGTACTGATGCGAGCCCTGAGAGACTTCAACATCCCGAAGATCGTGACCGACGACATGCCCGTGTTCATGGGCCTGATAGGGGACCTGTTCCCAGCCCTGGACGTCCCCAGGAAGAGAGACCTGGACTTTGAGCAGCACGTGAAGGAGTCTATTCTAGACTTGAAGCTACAGGCCGAGGACAATTTTATACTCAAGGTAGGTTTCTACTGACAGCCTACATGCTTGTCTGCTGCGGTATATTGAATTGTATTTTGATTACAGCTGGAAAAAATTAAGGTCCCGCATGAGTGTAAGTTGGTTGCCAAGCCGCGGATGAAAGCAAACATAATCATGACTTGTCTGGGAAGAACAGTCCCCGAATGGGGTTTTCATCTTTAACAATTTAGACAGATATTACAGTTGTAGCGCCTTGATTTAGATTTATCTTAGTTCTTTCCAAAAGCTATTTACCTCACGTCATAATGTTCCGCTGGGAAATACACATTAGTGTCAAACAAGTCTGCAGCATCTGGATGAATAGTGCAAATATTGCCGAAAGCCGTCGGTTGGCGACGAAAGAGAGTTCAGGTGCCCGAGCTGATGACCTAATTCGAGTCATTATATTACATACTGATACACACACACACACATGCACAATAGAAGGCATTATATGTCAGAGACAGATGTACGCAGGACCAGGGGAAATAAGTGCAATCTGCCTCAGGTCAAATAGACACGGGAACCACATAATAACACTCCATCAATGGAGGCTGGCGCTGCACCACGCCACTTAACCCTGACATTGTGAGAGACAGCCGCAGAAATAAACAAAGAAGAGGAGGAGAGAGAGAGAGAGAGAATGGTGGAGCGGTCAATAACGACCATCCACCCCCGGAGCCTGAACTTTTACTGTCTTTGTTTGTGCGGCCAACCTTTTGATTTCAGACAATGAGGAAGGGGGTGGTGTTGGGGGGGGGGGCAATGGGGCTGGCTTGGCGAGAGAAACCGCATACCTTTAGCGTTAGCCGGTGCTAGCAGCAGTCCCCCCCACATCAAAGCAGTAATCAGCCGGGGCATTGGAGAGCGTAGTGCTGCCTGCGCTCCGGGTGAATGGATGGGGAGAAGGAGCAGCGAGGAGCCCGGTCGATGGCATTGATTGGACTCGCCATCTGTATGTTTGAGCGGAAGTGGGGAGGAAATCTCTCTTTCTCCCTTCTTACTCTTTGTTACACACTCTGTGGTGTCACCTCACAAACCTCCATTGAAAATGTTACACCGACAGTCAATGGAATTTTTTCGGAGTGTGTTAATTTGACTGGAAAGCGAGAAAAGCCTTACATTCTCAGTGCTGCTGGAACGGTGGTGAAAGGAAAAGGAACTATTTACACAGTTTACATCCATTTAGTTGTCTGCTTTCCAGTTAAAAGAAGACACTTTCAGCACACCATTGTATTTAAAGGTGGAAAATTTGGGAAGGATCCAGGAAGTAAGCTGTGACGATCAGTGCTGTATAAATTACTATAGCTGGAACAGTATGATTTATTACTATAGCTGATGTAGAAATGAGCTAATGAAGACTTGCCACAGCCCTGTCTTACCGTCTTCTGTCTCTTCATCTGTTACCTTTTTGTGGGTGAAGATAGTTCATTATGACTGCCTGTATTTGGGTTCCTTGTCCTGCATGAAGTAGGGACCAATCAGAAGCCTCCCTGATGGGAGAGTCCAAACATCGAATGTTTTATACAATACAATGAATACACTGACTAGTATTTAGTATTTAAATCTTATTTAAACACTATACAATTTGGTATTTTTTTATGGGTCTATAACTTGCATAGGATTTGATGGTCAAAGAGTTTTAACAAATCATTGTATTATGACATGCTCCGATAATTTACTACTGCACGTCTATAAGGTTTTAGTTGAAAGATAAAATGGACAAAATGCAGAAATCCTAACCTTTTGCTGTGGGTGCTGAAAGCTGCTCTTCCCACAGTACAGGCTCAAGGATGCTTCTCATAGACCCTCTCTGGCTCATAAATGCTGATTCATCAGGTTCATGGACCTCGTTCCCCTGTTGAACAGTTTCATGTCCAAGCTTTCTAGACTCTGGAAAGATGTGTAAGGTGCTTAGAGTTAAGTCATGAAATCATGAATCATATTAATAAATATCAACATACATATATCATTTAATTAATTTGTGTTTTATCATTCACTTATAATTTTGATAGAATTTCACCATTTAGTTTTCCCATTAGCTGTTAATTTCATAAAGCCACTGCGTAGTCTCAATACCGTATGCTCTCTACAGCATATAATACTATCCAGCCTGTAGTATTGTATTTTTTGTCTTTTGTCTAAGAATACGATATAAGCACTGTCAGTCCGTCTGTGACTGCCACTACTGGCTTAAATTTAAAAACAGAAAGCTTAAATACTTTCCTCATTTACGTCACCTTAGACAAGAGTACAGCATCAACATCATCCTCTCAGAATATTTCAATCAAGAGGAAGTGGGCGGAGCCAGTTATGTGACAGCTTTCTAATCAATCAGACCAAAGTGACAGCTAATCACATTACAGCTTCTGACCTGGTACAGCTGAAAAGGAGGACAAGGACTGAGTGATAACAAGCAGTATGGGAAAAAAAAAAAAAAAAAGTCACTTAATAGCATGTCATCTCATGTTGCTCAATTTAAAATATTATTGGATTATGTATTATTATACGTATTATATATATTTTTTATTATTTATTATGTGTAATTTCATAGTGATTTTTTTTTGACTCTACAGTATACAAAAAAGCTACTGACTAATACTGCCAGTGTAAAATAAATAGATGTACTTCCATTATGTCTTTTCTGTAGTTCGTCACACTACCGTCATTCTTAATCTAATTAGACACATTTGCCAGTTAATTAGAAACACTAGTAAAATGTCTAATTTAATAGTCCTGCACTAAATCTTCTTGTATGTTATGGCATTCAGCATTTATTTCACCTCACATACCTGATTCAACTGTGGTTTCATTTTGGAGGCTGTTTTTTGCATTGTATTGTGTTATACAAATACATGTTTCTATTATCTTGACGACCACAATTTAGTCAGAGAGCTAGGCTAAATAACAGAAACAGAAATCTAATTCAGTCCACTTCAACAGCACCACAATCTACATCCTTTCAAAATGATCGTCCAGTTGAATTATCACCTTTCGGATGGTGTTTCAACATGAACGGACGTTACAACAGCCATGAAGCTAAGATTTAGTGCAGGACTGTTATATTAGAATGCATTTATTTTCACTAGTGTATCTAATAAAGTGGCAAGTAAGTCACCATAAATGGATGATGCAGTAATCTGATGTGCAAAGCGTACGCACAAATTTCCATTCTCCTGTAAAAGGGTGAAACACCATGGTTTACGCCTTGTCTCTTTGATTCACCGAGCAGAATTGGACTTGTGTCACTCTGTCTGTGTGTTAGGTGGTGCAGCTGGAAGAGCTGCTGGCTGTGCGTCACTCCGTGTTCGTGATAGGGAATGCTGGCACTGGGAAGAGTCAGGTGATGAGATCACTCCAGAGGACCTATCAGAACATGAAGCGCCGGCCCGTGTGGGCAGACCTTAACCCAAAGGCTGTGACCAATGACGAGCTCTTCGGGATCATCAACCCGGCAACCAGAGAGTGGAAAGATGGTGATTACTGAGCCTTTCAGAAACTCTCCTTGATGAATACATAATAAGTGTTTAATGGCCTGTCTCAAATATCCAGAATGTGAACACTGCTTCTTCCTACAGGCCTGTTCTCCAATATAATGCGTGAACTGGCCAACGTCAGCCACAGCGGGCCCAAGTGGATTGTCCTGGATGGAGACATTGACCCGATGTGGATTGAATCACTCAACACAGTCATGGATGACAACAAGGTGTGAGGGAATCGAGAGAGTGTGTGTAAATGTGTTGTCTGAGTCTTTTATTCAGTATCAAAATGACATTTACACCGTCTGTTGTTCACTAAATGAACATGCAGATATGAAAAGGAAACGTGATTGACTCATCACTGATGCCAGAGAGTAGTAAACTATTTGTACTATCTGGATGAGAAAATAAGTGACAGAGTGTGTGTTTGCAATACTAAGAATAGTGAAAAGAGCTGAGGATAGCAGGTGACATAATCCAGGCTTAGACTGTGTAAACGGAACAGAGTCTTTTTCAGAGATATCTACGCATGCTGTGTGTAAATATACCCTCTCCGTTTCGTAGGTGCTGACTCTGGCTAGTAATGAGCGGATCCCTCTGAACCCCACCATGAGGCTGGTTTTTGAGATCAGCCACCTTCGCACTGCTACCCCCGCTACTGTATCCAGAGCAGGTCGCTTTTCATTTCCTATCTTTCCTTTCTTTGTTCCGTTCCTGGGAACATTTCATTATGTTTCTCCAAATATGCTCACAGGCTTTACTGTGTCAGTATGTTGTTCATGATTTCATGTGTTGCAAATGAATTTGTGATACTACGTTCAGTTGCATATGAAACATCCATTGGCTCGATACACCCAGAAAGACAAGCAGTTACATCTGTGTATCTTTGCATACATACCACTAGAAATAATATTAAAATTCAACTTCCACCCACAACATTTTGGCAGTGTTTGGCAGCATGCTAGCAAGATTAATCTTGAAACCTGGGCAGATACTCAGTGTCAATAGAGTTTTCTCTGTGTCCTCAGCGTTGACAGTAAAAGAGACCGTTGTCATAGTGGTGCTTTTTTAGTTCATATATAGTTCATTTTTAGTTCATTTAGTTTTATACTTGAAAATAAATTCTCTGCTGTATGAAACACAACACCAAACCGGAACTCCAAGATCAAAGTTTAAAATTGTTACTCTCTCAGTTGTAAAAAACAACAGCCCACAACTTCATTGTGTGATTTCCACTCGTAAAAAATCAGAAAAAAAAAAAAAAAAACTAACCTGCCGTTCTCTCTAATGCTAGTTACAAAGTGAACCTAGCATTTAGCAGCCATTTTTCTCAATAGTCCGTGGAGAGCAAAGCATTGGATTTATATTTGTCA
Source organism: Chelon labrosus (assembly GCF_963514085.1). NCBI lineage: Eukaryota > Metazoa > Chordata > Actinopteri > Mugiliformes > Mugilidae > Chelon > Chelon labrosus. The sequence goes on from NC_140352.1 coordinate 22,210,914, forward strand.
AGTGGCCCAGAACACATTTCAAAATGTATGTATTTGATATTGATCCATATATGCTGGATGTGTGAACAGACAACTGCAATAGATTCTGTATATTCTGTTGCTTTTGAGGATCACAGGTGGCAGGGTACAGGGTAAACTGCATGGTGGGTGGGAGGTAGCGAGGTCAATGTGGGGTCAAGAATACATTTTTTCCCCCAAAACCTGTAACAGGAACGTGTTTGGAGACTGTACAATCCATAAATGTGACAAAGTCTGATCTGGTTTGCTCCTCTCTCCAGGCATCCTGTACATAAACCCTGCAGACCTTGGTTGGAACCCACCTGTTTCCAGCTGGATCGACAAAAGGGAAGTCCAGTCAGAGAAGGCCAACCTCACCATACTGTTTGACAAATACCTTCCCTCCTGCCTGGACGTCCACAGATCAAGGTAACACGGCTCCCCCGCAGCTCTGTGCCACCGTGACAGGAGGCGCCTGCAGTCATGTTGTTGACGCAGGATGTTGGGGTGTGACATAACACGGGGAGGAACAGTGCTAAGTGGGCGTGTTGGACCGGGGCAAACAGGGACTGACTCAGAAGATCTGGATGCCGTCCTGCATTCTGTACAGGTCTTGTGCTCGCCTCCTCCAACACCTCCACCGCCACTGCTATTGGAGGAGACGACAACAACCGGAAGCAGAGGAGGGAGACAGAGAGGAGGAATGTTTTGGCCGAAAATCCTAAAAATGTACCACTGTTCCACAGCTCATACATTTGTCATCAGGTTCCTTGGAAGCAAACATAGCATGAATTAGCTTAAAGAAGCTGTGTTTGTTCTGCTAAACCTGTGTGACATGAAACTCAGAATTGCAAAAGATGCAAGCATAATTTAACATTTTATTTTCTTCTGCTAGGACAGCAGTTCTTCTTTACCGTGTGAGCAGCCTAAGCTGGCAGTAATACGTGAATCCTCTGATGTAATGTGTCTGTCTTTGCTCAGGTTTAAGAAGATCATCCCTATCCCTGAGCAGAGTCTGGTCCAGATGCTGTGCTACTTATTGGAATGTCTTCTGACTCCAGAAAACACACCGCCAGACTGTGCCAAAGAACTTTATGAGCTCTATTTTGTCTTTGCTGCCGTCTGGGCCTTTGGGGGAGCCATGTTCCAGGACCAGGTACTGCGTGGGCCTCTGGGCATGTGAGATGCTTACTAAGTGGTTGCATAAAGAGGGAAAGAATGGGACATAACTGAAACAGCTGAAAGATTTTTTTCTCTCTCTCTCCTCATAACTCCTTCCAGAAAGACTTTCTTGCACTTGCATTATGTGTATTCCTAGGAATTATTCAAGCCCTGATGGCTCTTATGTAACTCAACTTTGTGTCTCTATTTATGAAAAGTCATTTGAACGTTATTTTCAGTTGAAGAAATGGCAGGTTTTTTTAAAAGGGAGAGATCTCCATCTGAAAATGAAGTGGACTGCTTTCCCGCTCAACAACACACCGGCTGAATTTAAATCAGCCGGAGAGCCGTGGCGAGCAGTTGCTAAGCAATCCAGTTAGTGCCATACAGTAAGCGTGTCCATCTAAGTTATGGGATAAAACTGCTCTCCCCTCGGTACAAATGTACTCCACTTTATTTTCCCATCACAGATGCATTTAAATGCTAAGTGGTTTTATTGACTGGAGAGTTGGTAGAGAATAGAGGAGACAGGTACCAATAGGTGGGGAGGCAGAGAGGAAGGCGAGGAACTGCCAGCCAGCAGGTGATGAGGCTACTTCTCTGTCTGAATCACACAGACGGATAGATGGGCCTGCCATCTCTCATTTTCTACCCTTCAGCTGCTGTAGCTGTATCTTTATATCGTCGCCATTTATTTATCCTCTGTGTAAATCAAACGCACAGATCCATAGTTACTGTATGGAGGAGAAAAAGCAGAGAGGAAGTCATTTTAGAGTATTGACCGCTCCCCCTACAATCCGTGTCTCTGCGTGTGTTCTCTGTGTGAGTGTAGCTGGTCGACTACAGAGTGGAGTTCAGCAAGTGGTGGGTGGCTGAGTTCAAAACCATCAAGTTCCCATCCCACGGCACCGTGTTTGATTATTACATCGACCCCGAGAGCAAGAAGTTTGAACCCTGGTCCAAGATGGTGCCCAAGTTTGAGATGGATGCAGATACACCACTTCAGGTACGACTGATTGTGTTAGATTAATTGTTGTGTTTTTCTGCAGTTATTAAAGGGGACATATTACTTTTCAATATTTTGAACTTAATTAAGTGACCCAGTTAGTCCGAACTAAGAAAAACCACCCCCTTGTTTCTGTTCCTTGTCTAAACGAGCCATCCAGGTCTGCAGCCCCAAACACTGCCCACACCTGGTTCAAACATGTACTTCTGTATTTTTGTTACCAGCCATATTTACATTCCGGACTCATTTTTGCTTAAGTGAGATCCATGGCGCCGACGGGAAAGGCACACCCCTTCCAGAAAGTGGAACAGCAACTCATTTCCATTTGAAGCTAAACTGAATCAGCCTTGTTTGGAACGGGACCAGGAGTATACAGACATATTTAAATGAACACTCCAAGCTGTATTTTGAGCTGGATGTTGAAATACACATTTGCAAGATTTATAATATGGGACCTTTAATAAGTTACATTGGATTAGTCCATTAAACCTGAATTATAAAACCTGTTCGTTCATTGACAGCAGTTAATGAAAATAGTTGATCTTGAACAAATACATTTATGAATACTGATGATTATCATAAAAATAGAAAATATACACAACTCTAAGGTAATTGGTTTACGGATTGAAATGAGTGCGGCGTAAAATCTTTTACAGAGGCAGACTGAACACACACATCAGTTTTTTGGGGGGATTTACCTTATCACAGTGATATTAGGAGAAAAGCTTGAGACATGTTTGAACTTATTCATAAACAGTGTCTCCTCAGTGCTCTCTGCAGTCAAATTCAATTCAATTCAATTCAAAATTAAAATGAAACAAATGTATTCCTCTATAAAAATGTCTACGCATTTATGATGAGCAAACACAACAATCTTTGATCAGTATAGTCATCCATATAGCAGCAAATATTGGTTCAATCTTATCAGATACTTGCAGCCTTACATATTCTCTTATATTCTTCTTCTTAACGTATGATCCTCTTGAATGTTTGATGTGTGTTTCCTCATGTTTCCCTGTGATTCCCACGTGCAGGCATGTCTGGTCCACACTACAGAGACCATTCGAGTTCGCTACTTCATGGACCGCCTCCTGGAGCACCGCAGGCCTGTCATGCTGGTTGGGAATGCTGGCACTGGGAAGTCCGTTCTGGTCGGGGACAAGCTCGGATCACTGGACGCAGAGAAATACATGATCAAAAATGTCCCATTCAACTATTACACCACGTCTGCTATGCTCCAGGGTAGGAAACTTGCATGTCATGACTGTATATCAGGTTTCATGGAACTGTAGTAAAACACTGGATTTTCTGGCTGGGGTCTTTTTAGTTTGTGGATCCAGATTAGGTTGTGTGTCCAGTCTTGGAGCAGCTGACACTTTACAGGTCTACCTCAGAACAAATCAAGGATTGATTTCATCCTTGTTTTTCAGATGGGGAGCTAGCAAGCCATGTAGAAATATGATTTGATATATTCATTCATTCATTTTCTGTAACCACTTGTCCTCTGAAGGTGGGCTGAAGCCTATCCCAGCTGTCATTGGGCGAGAGGCGGCGTACACCCTGGACAGATCGCCAGTCTATTACAGGGCTAACACAGAGAGACAGACAACCATTTAGACTCATAATATTCAGAATACAGAACTATAAGAATAATACAAAAACACAACGAAATATGAGAAATAAGTAGCAGAATTGTTTTCCTTACATGGTAACATCCCTAGCCTATGCATTCTTCTACTTAAATCATATATCCTCACATTACCCCCTGACTCCCTAACTACTCCACTCCTTAAACACTGCTTTTCAGTCACTGATTCTTTCCCACATTCATGCTTTCTGCTCCGTCTTTGGTCTCCTACACAGCTGTGTTGGAAAAGCCCCTTGAGAAGAAAGCTGGGCGCAACTACGGACCTCCAGGCAGCAGAAGACTGATCTACTTCATAGACGACATGAATATGCCTGAGGTGGATGCATATGGCACGGTCCAGCCGCACACACTCATACGCCAACACATGGACTACAACCACTGGTAAGGCTCTGTCACTGAGCTATAGCTATGCTGTACATATGTATGAGCGAGCATAAGTGCATGCTGAAAGAGGAACATTATGCATACATTGTGGCTTTCTAGGTGATTTTCAGGAAAAATGGCATAAGCGTGGGAACGTTGTTCACATTAATTGCTCAGTAGATGGACTTTTTCAGATGATTTCTCCATGTATTAACATAGAAAAGGATCATTCAGATAATGGAGTGCCAGCAGCTGATACATCTAATACCCTAATAAATCAGAAGAACTGTCTTTCTACTGAAAGCGTTTTTCTTTCAGTATTCAGAGGGATGCCCGCCTCAGTATCAATATGCGAAACTTTTATGAGTGTCAAAAGTCAAATGTGGGAGCAGGGTGGTGTGATTCCTTGTAAAAAGGATTTTGTTGCTCATCTCTCTGACACAGTGAGGCCATTCTGAACATGGTTCCACTGCACCAGACATAGGCTGACTGGCTTAGACACGGTCAGCCCATTAGAGATATGCTAGGAGGATTTCAGGTATGAAATTGAGAGGAAGGAGGCTGCTACTGAGCCACGCCAGCTTAAGTGGGAGCCCAAGCGTCTATATCGGCAAAAGAGAAGGGAAGGTGTGGGTTTGCGAGCCAGGGAAAGTGTGGGTGATTGTGTGCATGCACGGCTGTTAAATAATGATTTTTTTTCTGCTTGTTTATGTGTGTGTACTCCCAGGTATGACCGCAATAAGCTGCTTTTGAAGGAAATACACAACGTTCAATACGTGTCCTGCATGAACCCCACAGCCGGCAGCTTCACCATTAATCCACGGCTGCAGGTATACTCACAAACACACACACACACACGTAGCATATCATCTCAGCACATTGTGTTCCACTGGTTATGCAACTCGCTGCCGAGGTTACATGTGCACTATTTTATTTTGCACATGTTACCATCAGACATTCGCATTTCTATATTTGCCTCCCAGGTGGCTGTATGTGCTGCTCTAAATCCACTTATTTATTCATTTGTTTGTATAGCCTGACACATTTTTTTTGTCTGCATTTGTTAATCTGTCCATTCATCCGTAGATTTTGACAAAACTTTAAAGAAACAACATTATTATTCAACATTTAGTCAGTTACGCTGGTTTGCCCGACGATAATGGCATTTCTTCTTCATTTGTTTAGTAGTACAGTATCGCAGTCAGAAGTGATCTAATGTATAAAACGAAAATAAAATAAAATGCCACAATAATTGCTCATGTGGCTTTCTGTCTTCAGAAGTAGTAAGGGTATAAGTATATGATATAGGAAGCTCAGCAGGTGGCCTAGCAGTATGTGCAGTTCACTCAGCAGTCACAGCAGAAAATATGATTTTTAGATCATCCACCACTACTGTTTTCTGTGGAAGTCAAGACTTATTTATATTGTAGAGATCACCAGTGTATTACTTTTCTCAAAATGTATCAAACTATTGATTTGGCAACTCCTTTCTGCTATGTCTCTGATGGGTTTGATTCATTCTTGCAGCCTATGGATAGCCAGTTTCACTTTCCTTCACATCTCCTTTCAACACATGTTGTGGGTTCACAGCCACATTTTCCAAAAGCAAATCCCACACTTGGAAACAACTCCAGAAATTTTACCTGCTTAATTGATAAAGAAATAATGAAGGAAAATCCCATGCTGGTGCATGAAACAGCTTTTGACTCAATTGTCCTAATTACCTTTGAGCCTCTGAATATAGGGGACTGTGTATAAAAATGTAATTCCAACACCTTTCCTCCAATTTGCATGTGAATGTGCTCAAATTAAAGCTGAGAGTTCGCACTTTAAGCCTATATTTATCATATTCATTATATTATATGTTCTATATAACTGAATTTGAGGAATTAACTGACCGTGTCCAGGTCTGTGCTTGTTCACACTTCAGTTTGATGAAAATACTGGTGATACGGATAAAAGACTGAATATTTTCATTCATTTGCAGGCTATTATTTTTACAAGTGGAATTATCAACTACTATTTCAAATCATTTCTAAACCAATTCCTCGAGTGTTGTTTATAGATTGCTTAAAATTCATTTTTGTTTGATTGTATTTCCAAAACAATGTATAAGACCATATAATGTGGAGGTTGAGAAATAAGTTGACATGAAGTGAAATAAGGTGACCTAATGTAAGGTCATCAAAACTGTAAACTTGTGTGTGTTAGTGGATCTAAAACACTACCCTGTGGAACTCCGAATTCTTTTTCTTTTGCAGTGGCATTCCACACACAGAACTAAACTAGGAACTAGTAAATTACACAGATTTTTATCATTTTTTTGTAGCAGCAGACTTCCCTTCCCTTCATATTATTTATATTGTATATGTGTTCATTCTGCAATACAGTAGGTGGAAGATACAGTACGTGTGTACTCAATTTTAATGGGCCAAAGAGAAGACAAGTAGGCAGTTGTATGGAGGAGTTATGCAAGGTGGCAAGGTAAGGTTTGGAAGGATGCTTCGTCCATCCTGAGCGGAACAGCTGTTCTTATGTCCTGAGAGTGCAGCTATCAGAAGAGTAGAACTCTTCTCCTGACTGTGAGAACATGAGAAAGACACCTTATTTTTATTTTACTTCATTAGAATAAGACTGCGGCATACACAAAACTAGATATTTTTCTTTTCTGAGTTCTCTCATGTCCTTCGTGGCTCCTAATGGATCCAGTGCTTTTCTTTGGCCAGTGGCATCTTCTCCTCTCCCTTTTATTCGCTCCAGCTCCTGGGCTCTTTTGGAGAACTCCTCTCTGGCCTTTTGTAGTTTATCAGAGAGCCAGAGGCAGCTCACCTTTTAAAGCTCCTTCTGGTAGCTCTCCTCTTTGTCAGCCATTTTTGCCTCCAGAGCTTCTCATCTCAGTTTGTTCCGTTTTAGAGCTGACTCTGCCTTGTACAGCTGGACCAAGGCGTCCACATGAGTGTTTGGACAAGCTCATCTTTTCTCATTGACCCTGCTAAGCTAAGGCTCGACTCGCCTTATCTGCTGAGGGCCTCTTTAAGCTGACGGCCACCTCTCTTCCACACTCTTCAGCCTGTTGACTCTTGATTCAGCAGTAGTGACTGCTATCACCCTCCCAGAGTCCTTTTTCTGAGTGTGGTGGTGCTGTTGAAGAAAGCTGATCTGACATCTAACACTGATCCCACTCCCCTGTAAGACTTTTTTGGAAGGTCATTATTTGCATGTAAAAGTGATTATTCATTTCAGTAACAAGATAAGAAATATAATAAATATAAATGCATTTACTGGTCATAGAATTTGAGGTCAACCTTTAAAACTCCTATTTGAATTTAAAAGTTGCTCTTGCCTAAGTAACAGTTTCTCTTCACTTACTGCTGCAAACACCCACAAGGTGACCCGTTCCTTTTAGTCTCGAAGGCAACCACATCATTAATGACAACAACATGTTTACTGTTTCCTTGTCTTATGCTCTGTCGTCCTCCATAGCGACACTTCTCAGTCTTTGCCCTGTCGTTTCCTGGAGCCGAGGCCCTGAGCACCATCTACACCTCCATCCTATCTCAGCATCTGAGAGGAGAGAGCTTCACTGGCGCCCTGCAGAAGAGCTGCCCCAACCTGGTCCAATTGGCCCTGGCCCTGCACCAGCGCATCTCCTCCACCTTCCTTCCCACTGCAGTCAAGTTCCACTACATCTTCAACCTGCGGGACCTCTCCAACATATTCCAGGTGACACATAGAAAGCTCATATTTGACAGATTTATTCACGTAGAAGTGCTTTTGGAAAATGACCTCATGCTAATTATTTCACAATGAAAGCCAGAAGTTAACTCAAAAAAGTTGTGTGCTTTTTTTTCCCCAAATCATCCTGTTTTCCATTTCAGATTTTACTTTAATTCTCTGTTTCTACGCCTCTGCTTCCCACGTGGGAAGAGCCAGGCTTCTATTACTAATTCCTCATCTAAATGATTATTGATTTAAGAGCTAGGTCTGAAAAGTAGAAATAAGTCTGAAATAAGTGTAACAGAAAATAGAATGGATTTGCACTTCCACGGGTGTTAGTGATGATTTAATGTATTTAAATGAATATAATATCAGAGCGAGAAGGCTGTCAAGGGAGAAGCTTTTGGGGCAATATTTCTGTCAGAATCCTCCACGGTTTCATGGAGGGCAGGCTCTCTCATTTAACACTCTCCATTGTATAATTAATGCTTTAAGCCACTCAGTTACATGAACTTCATTTTTCATAATTCCACCTAGGAGTTTACAAAGGCAGGTCGGCACAGTGCAGTGGTGGTTAGCACTGATGCCTCACAGCAAGAAGGTTCCGGGTTTGAATCCAGGCCGACTGGGCCTTTCTGTGTGGAGTTTGCATGTTCTCCCCGTGTTTGCGTGGGTTCTCTCTGGGTTCTCCTGCTTCCTCCCACCATCCAAAGACATGCTCATCAGGTTCATTGGTGATTCTAAATTGGCCGTAGGTGTGAATGGTTGTCTGTCTCTCTGTGTTAGCGATTGACTGGAGACCTGTCCAGGGTGTACCCCGCCTCTTGCCCCGTGACCCTTCACAGGACAAGCGGTTACAGAAAAAGGAGATGAGTTTACAAAAGCAGCCCTGAGCTTCTACTATGCTGTACTATATAGAGAATACACAGGTGCAAAACTATACTAAATATAAATATATCGCCTCTCTAAAGCTGCACAAATCAATAGTTTTGATATAGACCAAGGATCAAATGACTTTGTGTAATGTTAAAGGTTTCACTCCCAAACAAGGCAGGTCAGATAAAAGCAAAAAGTGCCGTGCCAAACTAAATGTGAGGAGGTGCAGCTCACGCTCTTGTTATTCTAATTGCGTATGCAGTGCACCTCTGCATTAAAGCCTGTTCTGACTTCTTATCGCAAAGGTAGAGGAATTACTGCGGCTTTAGTCGGCAGGACCTCGCAAAAATCAGATGGAACACCTTTCATTTATGTTTTCCCCATTCCGGTTTTTCAGCGCTCTACACATATTTTCCATCTACTGCAAATGGATATATGCGTTGACATACCTTTTTAAAATGACTGAGTGATGGCTACATTAATAATGCATTCTCATCTAAATTGTGCTGAGCTGCACTGGTTTGGACTGAAGCCTGTAGTCTCAAAACTGCTAAAATATGCTGAGGTTCTTTAAATGCATAGTATAGTCTTGTGAGGCTGTACTTCAGCTGTTGTTGGTGCCTTCAGCTAAATGCTAACACTCACAGGTTGAATGGTCTCTGGCTGCATCTGTATTTCAATGCTAATATGCTAATAAGCATGCTAAAACAGTGTGTGTGAGATATTTTAGTATGTCCTTTGTATGAAAGCGGTAATACATTAAATGAGTATTGCTTCCATAAGCATCCCAGAATGCAATGCTGTGGAGCAGGCATAGAATGGCATGCTTACATTCAGGTCTTGTTACTGAACATAAATTAACTCAACTGTAAATCTTAGACATAGCCCACACACGGTTGGCAACCACAACACTACACAGCGCCATCTTGTGGTCATGATAAAGTGCAAAGATTCATTCATTCATTTTCTGTAACCGCTTGTCTTCTGGAGGGGGGCTGGAGCCTATCCCAACTGTCACTGGGCGAGAATTGGGGTACACCATGGACAGGTCGTCAGTCTATTACAAGGCTAATACAGAGAGACAGATGCAAACTCCACATAGAGACTGTGCTAACCACCACACCACCAAAAAGAGTCAAGATAAGAAAAAAAATATGTCTACAACTTCTTCACAACTGTGTATCTGCTGCTCTGCCGCATAAACTACAGCTCCATCATTAACTATAGCTTAGGCTGGAGGGTGTCATTAGTTTTCAGAGTATTTGGTCCTAATCCAAAGGATTGGGCAAATTAAAAGTTTGATGATGATGGTGCTAGAGGAAAGGTTAAGGGAGCAAAGTAATTACAATTCATCTTGTAGCAGACCAAAATGGCTGTGCCAGATTTCATGGCAGCACATCCAACAGCTGTTTTGACTGTTCACATAAAACACAGGTTTTCACTTACCCAGTGAATTATGACTTGGCAGACTGTTCTCGTAGCACCACCAAGACATTGACATTTGGGCTTTTGAAGGGTTTCATTGTGTTCCACTCAGTAAAAGGTGGTAGATCTCCAGTAGTTGAGTAAAAAATTGATGAAAGCTGTTTAAAACCTTCCACCACATCTGGAAAATCACTGCATAATGTGAATGTGATTTCAGTTCAGTTTTCAGCCATCAGAAAAAGGATTTCAGACACTGTTAAATCCAAAGAGCACTTCATTCGAAGCAAACTGAGATGTTTGTAGCAGGTGTGAGCATTCTGCACTTTAAGATTAAAGCCCACTTACCCTCTCAAAGCACAAGCCTTGATCATCTCAAGACTCACCTTCCAGGCTCTTGATCACACACATCACTGCACTGCATCAAACAGTATGGAATTTAGCCACACCATAACACTTTGAAGCCAGCGTTTGTAGAGGCCATTCTGCCTGATTGTCAGAGTCTTTGTGGTTTTGTTTTAATTACTCTGCACGGTGAGATGGGGCAGGAAATAACCACAAAGGGGAAACAATGTCAAGGCTTTCTCGCTGCTCCGCTCTGAAGCTGTAGAGGTATGTAAAGAAGGCCAGAAAAGGGACTTCCGGAGCTTGTTTCAAGTTTCTCTTCCTAACTTATTCAGTTCCTGGTTCTAACACCTCAGGACAGGTGGGAAGAAGTGAGCAGCCCCTCAGCTCACACCTCTGCCTCAGCTCTAATTTCCCATTTTACCTCTGTGCTTTTGCACCTTCAGAAGTGGAAAAGCATTTGGTGTGACAGTACAAACGCTTCCTCCAATAGGCATAGGCCTAAACGGTTGTCAGTCAGTGTTTTCTGCCTTGACATTTCAGATGTTTGCTTTGGCTGAAATAATTGGGGGACTTTTTGTGATTCACTGTTTTGTTTTGTTTTAAATTGTAGATGTAGCCAAAGGAAACCATCTCATTATGATCAACTCTAATGAGCCAGAAAGCTGAGCTCGGAGGCTCTGTGTGAGCTTGCAATAGTCCTTATAAAGGTGTTATTAAATGTGATAAAAGAAGCAGGTCCAGAAAACAGTCAAGACTGTCTCTTTTGGATATTGTTTTTATTTGCTTACAAATTTCTCATCTTAGTTTGTTCAGTAATAGATAGAAACTAACACCAACATTGTTTCTCCAACACTTTCTTGTCTTTGTCCCTCACCACTTTTTTTATTTGTACACTGCTCAATCTCTCTCCTCATTCTCTCTCTCTCTCTCTACTTCCTCTGAGCATTCCAGTTGATCATTAAGCCCCGTGGATGTTAAATTAGACTTGCTATATGTGAAGTACAATAGCCAAATTCCACTAATAGGGCAAGACAAACGGCTTGGCATCCAACTGGGAGCGTTGTCAAAGAGCTCTGTTTGCCAACGTTCATTCTCTGCCATGACCAGCGGGCATGTCCGCGGGCCTGTCTTCAGCGTCAGCGTAAATGAGCTCCTTGAAGCTCAAGAGGCGAAGGAGGAGACGGGGGAAAAAGATGGACAGAGCGAAAGAGGAGGACAGAGACTCGGGAGGGAAAGAAGGAGAGAACACGAGACTCGGGGTGCAGAGAGACTGAAGCCAAACTTTACTGACTGCACAATATGTCTGCATGATGTTCAGCGGATAGTCAGCTGGGTGTGTTTGTTAGCAGGGGGAGCACTGTTTGGGGCTCAGGGCAGCTGTCAGGCTACGAGGAAAGCATGCCTACTGCAGACAGACGGACAGATACACGCCGACACCCAGAACTCTCTAATCCCTCTCCTCTGAGTTGAACAAAGCAATGAAAGATCAGTGACAGAGGATGAGATAGTCCGCCAAAGTCAGCTGGATAGAAGGAAAACAAAGTTCTGTCTCCTCTCAGTTTGTTAGCGCTCCGCTGTTTGCTCGATTGGTACAGCGAACAGCTAAGCCTGCAAGTATTGTTATATAGAGTTTAAGTGCCATATGGTGTTTTGTTTTGCTCAGGCACACTTGTACACAATAAATGCGGGGTGTCATGATTGACACCATTAAGCAATGAAATGAAGTAGAAAGACAGATCTATTAAAAGTCAAAGGATTAGCTCATTCACACACTCTCGTGGAAAACATCTTAACTTCTGTAGAGCTACAGTGGTGGCTGTAATTCTGACTCAGTTTAAATCTTCAGCACACACATCCACGCAAATATCCACACAAACACAGCACACCTCCCATCTGCACCATTACACAGTGGATTTGGCAGCCAATTGTCACATTCGCTGGGCTCAGATATGAAGGCAGATCAGATTCAGCTGGCTTTACCCCTGGAGATGATTCTGTTGATTAAAATAAGTTCTGGGGCTGGAAACACACAACATCTGCTTGCCTCTGTCTCTGCCTCGCGGGTGACAGTGCGCAGAGGGGAACAAATAGCGCCTGGGCACCCCTCCGTCCTCGTCCTCATCCTATACGGCACCTGTTATGCGATGCGCCAAGGCTGTGGTGAGTTACGCCTGGCTGCGTCATGAATGTCCCTATGGGAAAGCCGTCACGTCACGCAGGCCTCCCTTGAGACGCATTAATCATCAATCATCTACTAAACACTCATCCACTCTTTGTTGTGATTGTTTAATTTAGAGGAGGATGACATGGAAACTGAAAGACACATCTACTTTCATCCGTGCTAGCTGAGCTGCTCTGTCTACTAAAAAATCTATCTAAAAAAAAATGTTGGATGGATCGCCATGAAGATGAATCCTGATAATACAAAGAGTCATATTGACTAGGACCATAAAAGGATTAACGTGTTTTGTTGTCAATTTAAGTATAATTTTCCTAAAGTGTAATTCATGGACACTCAGGGTG